>NW_026526666.1:53838088-54438088 GCF_024362965.1 Panthera pardus
GTAAATCCCACTGCACATAATACCCAACTTCCAGAGTTCTTCCAGGTTCCTGTCTGCTCATCCACTTAAGCTCAAGGAAGGAACTCCTCAAGCAGCAACCAGAAATAGCACCAGGTTACAAAGTGTGAAACCATCTCCTTCCCCTCCCCCAGACACCTCCAGACTCCAGCAGGACTGGCAGAAAAAACAGAAGCACAGGCGCCAATGCCAACTAAGACAGGTATTAGTGGAGAGGAAGTGGAGGGAGTATGAAGCACAACAGGGAGAGTCCACCAGAAGTCATTCAACATGCTTTTCTTTGGCTCACTCTTACCAAGTTCAACTGAGAGTTATCCATCAATGGGCAATTTTCTTCTGCTCCAAATACTTTATTTCAGAAGAGAGCAAGGCAGCAATTTTTCCCACTAGGACTTACATTGTATACAGGGTACAGAATAAAATCACATTTTTTTGCAAATATGGGGGAGGGGGAATCACCCCTAACACATTCGATATTGCTTCAGTACACAAATTATCCTAAAACATGCCATTCCTAGTATGCTAGATCTGATTTAGGAGAAAATACAAACCTTACCTAAACCTAACTGCAAATCAGCATGCACTTACGACAGAGCCACCAAGATGTTGGTGTGCATAACCACAAAAGCCCCACAGTGATGGCCATGGAGAGAAGACTTGAGGCCATGTGAAGAAGTACAAGAGTCACAGCCACATCCCTACCAAGGGCTTGAAGATATACTATTTTGTCCAGTGCCACCAAAGAGGATTAGAAATGTTCAATGAACTACTGATTTGGTCAGACTTTGGGTTTGAGGCTGCTGCTGCTTCCAAGATTGACCTCTCTGTGTTCCCAGTTCACTGAAAACACGGAGGAAGGAGTAACCAACTTCCAGGACAGACCTCCCCACATGGGCTTGGGCAGCCCTCCTTACCCTCCCATAATGCCCTGCTCCGGGTTCCACCACCACACCACCCACTGCATTCTACTGCTGCTTGCCAGCCCCCTGGGTTATACCTCTTTTTGTACCTGTTTCCATCAAAAGTTCAGAGCTTAAGGCCACAGACCAGGCTTTATTCACCTTGTATTCAGGCCAAATCTAACCAAAGCCCTTGGCCACAAAGAAGCACCCCCCTGCCCAACCCATGCTGAATGTATGCAAAATGAACAATGAACTTCCAAGGCTGTTCTGGTGCATACAAAGGAGGCCTCCCCTCTCACTTTCAGCAGCAGCCACTCATTTACAACTTTGCTCTAGATTTGCAGCCAGCACCTCATCCCAGTTGAGCCCTTCAGTTCCTCAAGTCACATCTTTCCTGGCTGCTGCTCTTGCCTGACCTGGAGCTGAAGCTCTCGCTTGGGCTTCTGGTACTTCTTCTGCCTCTACTGGAAGGACCCTCCCCAGCCCCCTTCCAGGCCCCAAACAGCAGCTGTCTGACCAACCTGCTGGTGTGTCTGCCAAGTTCACAGTGACTATGCCCAGCCCGGCAGAGCTGTGTTAGAGCTAACATCAAGGCGGGCACACTGGCCATGTGCCAGGCCCTTGCTGTTAAAGAGCCTGTATTGTCATATAATGTTAAATGGGCCTTATAAGTGCTTGGTGAAATGGCTGCCAGACCCAGATATGCCTTCTAACAGGCAGACATGGTTATTTAAGCCATTTTACCTGTGCAATCTTCCCTCCTCTTCCAGATTATAAACTTGAGGAGCTATGCTGGAATACCTCCTTGTAAATCCCCTCAACACCTAGCAAAGGGTTCTGTGCACAGTAAGCTTTTCAATTACTATTTTTCCATTTAAGAACCACCATATCTACCAACATTTCCCCAGCCATAGCTTCACATTAACAAGTGCCTTCACATATACTATTTTCATCAAGTCCACAGAGCCAACCTCCAGGAAGAACCAGCACCCTCCAACTTGCAAATAAAGATCACTCAACCTGTAAGTGGCAGGGCTGGAACCCAGGTCTCCAAACACTCAATGTCAAAGTTCTTTCCACTCCACAAGGCTGCTTGATATTAAATAAATAAACAAACAAACCAAAACCAAAACCAAAACAAACCAAAAAATAAACTTCTTGCACAAATGAAATAGGCAGAAACAAGTCTTCTGGCCACAGCTACTCTCTGCTCCCCACCTCTCAATGTTGTTGAAGGTTTCACTCTACCAGACCCCTGAGGAGACCATGATTAGATTTTTGACTTTTACGCATGAAGTAGGAGGTCGGCTGCCAGGTGGGGGAGGGGAGGGGATGGGGGAGGGGGGCAATATTCAGTGGCAGCTTTCCCAGGGCACTGGCAAAATTCATTGGTGCAAATCATTTAAAGATTTTTTTTTTAATTTTGTTACTAAAAACAAAGGACAAAAAAGAAAAAAAAAACTACGAGGAGGCAGCCTCCATGAGAAAACCTTTGCAAGAAAATCTTTAGGAGAGCTTTTCACACCGTCTTGATTTCCAAGCACAGAAAACAAAACCTGTGCATGGGAAACGACAGTGCTGCAGGAAGGCCTGGTTTTTGTTTTTGTGAAATTAGCCCTTGCAACCTTCTGTGTGCCGCATGTGCTGCCATTTGAAATGCTGCAACAGGCAAATTGTCTTTGGAGAATTTCTGCAGCAGAAAGGATTTAGAAGTCTGAAAATGGGCTTTTTACGTATAAACTGACGTACACAAACTTTCTCATCAATAAGGTGCTCTCCTGAAAGCAGTGCTCTGCACAGAGCTCAAAATGCCAAGGTCAAATGAAGAGTCCATCCTTAACAGAGGGGGAATCTTTTTTTTCCTCTCAAAGAGACAGAACCTTTCCCTCAACCCCCTCACATCTGCATATGGAAGTCTGACCTTGCTCACCCTAACACCCACAAGGCTACCTACATCTGAATGGCAGGATAACTCTACAGCTATAAAATCCAATATTCCATAAGGGAGGACTATATAATCTGCACTTTAAATAACTAAACCCACATCATTTCAGACCCATTGAACAAATCCCAGAGGTTTGCAGAGGAAAATAGGAGGCTCGAAAGCTTTGTACTAAGGGCCAAAAATCTAGCCTGCCTTAGATTTTATTTTACAAGTATCCCCCACCCCCCCAAAAGCTGGCAGTGTAACAAAATTAAGAAGAGACTCTTTCCCCAATTTTCCCAGATGGAGGCAAGTGGCAGATCAATGTACAGCTCAAGGAGAGGAATTTAAATACAGTATGTGCTTCTCCTTTCAAAAAAGGAGAGAAGCCACTTCACATTTTGCCAGACAAAACCCTGTCCCCAGGAGGCCAGTTTCCACAATGAGATTGCAAAGGTGCTAGAAAGAGGCCAGTTGGGAGGAGATACAGGGCCATTTGGGCACAAACCCCCCACAGATCAGAGCTTTTTTTCCAAAGTGTCTCCTTTTCAACAGGGAAGCCTTTTAAAAACTACATTTGCTTTGGATCCCTACCTGAATGACAATGTGTTGGGATCCGATTTCACCTTTTGTCAAGGATCGGGTGAGAAACAGTAAAACTGCTGTCAGCATCTTAGAAAAAGCCAAGTCCTTAGCTTATATGGGGAAGGGGGTGGGGAAGAAACTTAAGATCTCTAGCCCAGCCCTTGTGATGGGGTGAAGGTGATAAATGCCTACTAATCTTACCAACACAGCCCAAAACTGCAACATCTTAAATGTCTCTATGCAAAAACACAATAGTTTGTGCTCTGAATTGAAACATTCACCACTGGTGGGGGGGGGGGGGGGAATCCTAGTTCCTTCCTAACATTTTAGTTCCATTTCCTCTAAAAGTCACTTCACTTCTAAGAACTCTGTCAACAACCATCAGAAATAAGAAAACGCATGCGGAAAAAGTATAACGGAATCTGAACCTGAAAGATCTGCACAGAAAGGACAACTAAATGATGTATCTTAAAAGCTTGTCTATTGTTAAGCAAATGAGGAAATATCCGACTCTATTGCACTTCATGGCCGGGTGTCTGCAAATAAATACAGAATTACCTTTCAAGCAAACCACCCACTTCTCAATCTCATCTAAAAAACCAAACCAAAACAACAAAATCCCAGCGTCTTTCCACTACAGTGTTAAAGGTCTGCGGGAGTGGCTGTAGGAAAACTATCATCCAGGGTGAAGACTTGGGGTTGGAAGGAGGCGTGGTAGGGCAGAAGATTTTCGGGAGGGGGTGGGGTGGGGGAGACGTCGGTAACCTGAATCCCAAAGTGACTCAAAACACCTCCCCACGGTGGGAGGTGGAAGGGTGGTCACAGAATAGAAATCAGAAACCTATTCCAAGATCACATTCCTGGAAACTTCGCTCTTTCGAAAACCACATTTATCACCATTATTGCTAGAATGCATAAGGGAATGAGGTTATTTTACGGAAGAATGTTATAGCAAAGGTTTCAGACTCTTAATGTCACCTCAACCTCTCCTAACTGACTGGGCCTTTCTGACCAAGAAGATAAAATAATGGCAGGGTAGAATCTCCAGGTGGTTGCTGTTTAGCAATTTTTACTACTGTTATCAGGAACACCTTCGGGATCCTTATACGCCGCCGGCAATTCCTTCCATAAGCCCCTTCCTCCACTGAGGAGGACCAACACGGTAAACAATCTAGAGAAATGGGAACCTTATTCACGGTTTCCCCGTTTTTTTTCCCCTAAAAAGGCATAAACACAAAACAAAAAATACAGTGGACGGTGCGCTAAAGGACAACAGCAACAGCGGAAAGCAATAAAAAAGTCCCCCACCACAGCCGGGCCAGAGTCGGGAATCTACAAGGCCAGCCCCTCCCCCAATGCACCCTGGCGGGGAAAGGGAGCGCAGAGTCCACTCCTCCCGCCCCTCTCCGCCGGGACCCAGGTGGCCCAGGAGCAGCTGGGCACGCTGTGGTGGTGCCTTCCTTTCCGGCGCCCATCCGTGCGCCTCGGTCTGGGGGACACAGGGAGGTGGTCAAGGGGGTGGGGTAGGGGAGGAAAATCGTCCGAGCCAGGCGGGGCCGTCTGCCCCGGGATGGGTACACAAAGAGCAAAGGGGAGTTTGCAGGGGTGGCGGGGTGAAAACAAGACTGAGGGGGAAACTACGTGCAAATTAGGAAAGGAGATTCGAGGGAACCGCAGATTCCTTGCTAAGATAAAGGAGCTGCGGGGGGGGGGGGGGGGTAAAGGGGGGTAAAAGAGGGTTCCGCGCAAGGGGCAGGAGCCTCTGCGGAGGAGAAAGGGAGAGTACCTGTGTGCATGGAAGAGTTGGTGTGTAGTCGGAGAGGGAGGGGGTCTGTGCAGAGGGCAGAGCTGTCTCGAGGAAAAGGGGCTCCGTATATGCCAGAGAGGTCTGCCTGGCCAGTGGGACCTGTACTGGGGAACGGGACCGGGCTCTGCGCATAGGAGAGGGGCAGGATGCCTGGCAAGTTCGGGGGGGGGGGGGGCGCAAAAGGGGCCACTTACCTGCATGGTGACGACCCCCAGTTCCTCGGCCGCCAGCCTCCGCATCTGGCTCGCCAGCACTTGCGCTTCGTCCAGGATGGAGAAGTCGGCGTCGGCCACGGCGCCCAGCAGCCAGCACGCGCCCAGGCAGAGCAGCCAGAGGGGCGGCCGCCGCGCCCCGGCCCCGGCCGGGCCGGACGAGTCCCGGCAGCGGCGGGCCAGGGCGGCCGCCCCCCGCCGTCTCCTCCTCCTCCGGCTCGCGGGCCATGCTGCCTCCCCCCACTCCCCGCCGACGGGCTCAAGGCGCCGAGAAGCGGGGAGGGAGCAACGGGAGGTGCGCCCAGGGCCCGCTCGGCGCACCCCGCAAAACTTTCTTGCCCTTCTTCAGGCGCCTCTGCGCGCCGCGGCGGCGGCGGCGACTCCCAAACTTAGGGGGCGCCCGGCTACAGCGCGGGAGCGCGGGCGGCCACCATCGCCGGGCTCCGGCGGCGGGCGGGAGAGGAAGCGGCCGCCCGTTCGCTCCCAGGGACCCCGGCGCCGGCGCGGCCCCCGCGGCGCGGCGGGCGTCTCGGAGGGTGGCGGCGCTCGCACCGGGTGCGCGGGCCGCGGGGCTGACAGTCGGAGCCGTGGAGCTTTCGCTTCTCCCAAGTCGCGGCGAGGCGGAGGCGGCGAGGGCGGGCGGGCGGCGGCACCGGCAGAGGAGGAGCGGCGCCCGGCTGCGAGGCTGCAGCAGCCACCCTAACGAGGAGGGAGAGAGGAAGGTTTAAAAAAAAAAAAGAAAGAAAAAAAAAAAACGGAGGGGGGACTGAGTGAGAGAAAGAAAGAAAGCGGCGGGGGGAAAGGGAGGTGTCTGGTGCCACCACGCTGCACTCCGGCTCCGTGCACTTCCCGGCGCGGCCGCCGCCGCGGCTGCGGTGATTTATGGAAGGAGGGAGAGAGGCGGGGAAATTCCCCCAGTCGCCCCTCCTCTTTTCCCCTCGCTCCCGCCTCGGAGTCGGCCCCCCCCAGGCGCTGGGGGCTGAAGAGCAGGCTCTCTTTTCGGGTTCTAACCCTGCCGGGATTGGGGTCACTAGGACCTTCTCGTGGCCGGCGACAGCGACCCACCCCAGCTCTCCCCGCCTCCAACGCGACGGACCCCGGGATCCCACCCTTTCTAGGTTCCACCCATCCAATGTCCCTTTAAGTTCTGGGAGGCAGGCTTTCTGCCTGGCAGAGTTTGGGGGAGGAGGGGACCGCCGTTTGTGCGTCCACTGCTTCTCTTCGGTGTTATTAATAACAATAGCACTCGTAGGATCAACAGGTTTCTTTCATTAACCAGCTACTGTGTGCCCAGCACTGTGCTCTGGGACTTGTGTACATTATTATCCTTTAATCCCACCACATCCCTATGAGGTACGTATCTTTATCCTAAATTTTTAGGTAACAGACTGAGGCCTAGGTAGAATAAATTTTCGAAGGTCACCCAGGGGACAAGAGGCAGATCCGGAATTTAAGGCCCTTGCTCTTAAATGTGACATAGTTCTGTCTCTGTTTGGAAATGAACCATCTGATCCCATCAAAAGCAAAACAAAACCCACAAAACTACTGAACGGGAGTTCTCTCCACACATCTGCCAAGCATGGGGAGGCAAGGTTAACCTTCCTCTTTATTCCTGGCTTAGGGTCTCTGAGAAATCACCTGCTGGAAGCACCTCGAACAAGTGGATGGCTGGGGTGGGGGAGGGGTATGGTAAGGCCGCCCTTCGTCCTTCCAAGTGTTGTGAGGTTGCTACTCTAGGTTCCTAGAGAACAGAGCCATGCCCCAGAAGGTGAAGGGCCTTGCCTAGGGGTACCTAGCAGGGGTGGTAGTAGGACTGTGACCTGTACTTAGTGCTCTCTGGACTTTATAGTAAAACCTTCTGTTGTATTTCTTTGACTACACTGTGTTAAACACGCACCTCTTATAAGCTTTCCTTGGCCCAATTCCTCCTTGTGATTATTTCTCTGTTCTGAATTTCCCGATCAGTGTTGTCTCCTATACTATATGTTTTCATTTTGTGACATTCTGCACTCTATGTCCCCTTGAGACAGGCACATCAGACTCTTGCTGCTTCATCATACCTGTGATGTTTGTTGTATGTAACTCGCACAGGCTACAATGAAGGGAAGTTTGTTGAGGGTAGAGGCCAATCCACCTCCCCATCATCCACACGTAGCTCAGTACCAAGCCCAAAGTAGGTGCTGTAAAATGAGGCTTTAATTAACGATGGGATAAAAAAAAAAATCTACCTGTTGTCTTCCATCCCCAGAGTTGGACTGACATTTGGCAGAGAGATGATCCTATAACTTCTTTTTAATTATATATTATTTCACATGACAGTGAAACAAAACATTTTAGCCCACTTGGTAAACAGAAGAGAAAAAAACAAAAATAATGGCAGCTAGCATTATTAATGTTTTGTACTGGATTCTTCAAGATTACCGTCATCAAAGTTGTCACACATCTTTAAGCCATCCTTCTGAAACTCCTTCAAAATGGCTTTTCTTTCCTTGCCCATCCTTTGTATATTGGTATTTCCTGGGTCCTGTTTCTTGAAATTCTAATCATATGTCCCCCCCTTTTTACTCTAAGGTTCTTCTTGAGGAGTCTCATGTATACTCATGCCTTCAATTATCTCCAAGACATCAGAATTTTGCAAACTTCTAAACAAAGCTTAATCTCTTTTCTGAGCTGGATTTCCATTTTCCCAACTGTTCACTAACTTTTCTAACAGCTATACCTAAAACTCATTACTGATTTCTGTCATTCTCCATCTAAATCTGCATCTGATTGCATACTTGGGTGGATGTCACCTGCTCTGTGAGTTAGGCCTCTTACTCCCTACCTCCGCTGTAGCTCCCTGCACATGTCTGCTGTCCCCCCAACCCCGCTTTCCATCTGTATTACTGCATTATGACCACAGTCTCCTCCCCAGTCTCCGTGCAGTCCTTCTTACATCCCATCATTCTGTTCTCCAGGCTGAAACCAAAGTCATCTTTCTAAAAGTCAAATCTGAACTTGTCACTGTAACCTAATCATTTCTGTTGCCCCATCACAGAGAAATAAAGTTAACGCAATAAGCATGGCTCTTTGTGCTCTGGTATGTCTTTCTATGCTTATTGAAGCCACTCTGCTCCCTTCCCCCCAACATATGCCTCACCTCTTCTAGAAAACACCTTTGCTAGCAGTCTTGAAAGACTTCCCCTTCTTTCTACCTGGCAAGCCCTTATTCAACTGAGATGTCACCTCTGTGAAGCCTTCTCTCACCCCCAACAGAATTTATTGCTCCTTCTGTCCTGCTCCAAAGCTCTCTCCTGAAATGCCCTCCCACATTTAACAAGCAGCATCGTGATTATCCATTTGAAAGTCTTGTTTTCTCCATCCTAATGTTTCTCATTAGGTCCATGGCCACCTGTAGCCTTGGGGCACTCTTAAACTGTGAATCCTGTGCTCTACCCCAGGTCTACCGATACTGAAGCAGAATTAGGGGAGGGGGCTGTGTCCTGCAGTAAGCATTTTACAGACCCCCCCCCCCCCACCACCACCAAATGAGTCTTAGGAACTGTTTGCTGTTAGACTGCAAACAGAGCTCCCCAGGATGGTAAGTTATTCATCCTGGAGCTCTAGCATTTAGCCCAGTGTCTACACCCAAGGGATGTTTTTTTAAGTTTATTTATTTATTTTGAGACAGCAGGGAAGATGCAGAGAGAGGGAGAGAGAGAGAATCCCAAGCAAGCTATGCATTGTCAGTGAGGAGCCCAATGCAGGGCTCGAACTCACAAACCTTAAGAACATGACCTGATCTGAAATCAAGAATCAGAAATTTAACTGACTGAGCCACCCAGGACCCCTGCCCCCCCCCCCCCCAAGAGATTCTTAACACTCAGAAAGCATCACGTGATATATTCTACGTTGCCAATGGGGAAAAGTCTCAGAGAAATAAAGTCATTTGCCTAGGGTACTACAACTTTAAATAGTGGTACCAGTATGCAAACCTGGGTCTTTAAACACCGAATAGCAAGCTCTGAGGTACTAGTCTGGTGTCAGAGAGAATTTCACACATGTACACTTGTACGTGATAAACCAGTGAAAGGTTTTTTCCTGATAAACTACTAATCCTTAATGTCCCCAGCCCATATAAGTGAAATTGCCCCACCATTGACCCCTGCACAGCATTAGTTGACTGTCTTGGGGGGGGGGGGGGAGGGGGGAGTAGGGGAGGGCGACTGATTGGACCAGGGTAGGTATGTGACATGAAGATAGCCAATGTATCACATGGCAAGGCATGACAAAAAGATTAGCTGGGTCAAACAAAGTTTTACTCTCAAAAATTTTAGGAAATACTAAGAGGAAAAAGCAGTTAAAACTAAAAGGACATAGGAGTCATAGAAGCCTTGAGTTCCATAATACATATTGCAGGGAAATATATAGCCATATATACATACAGAACCATCTGTGTGTGTGTGTGTGTGTGTGTGTGTGTGTGTGTGTGTGTGTAAGCGCACAACCATATAGCATGATAGCTAACAGCATGGGTCTTGGAATCAGAAAACCTGGGTTCAGATCCCAATGATAATACTTGCTAGTTTAGCTGTGTCATATCTGTAAAGCTTAACTTCTTTAAGCCTCAGTTTCTTCATTTGTACGATACAAACAATAATACCCCAAGTTTTCGTGAAAGGACACTTACCTAGCACCTAGTACTACCTACTAGTACTACCTTAGTACTTCACCCAATAAATAGTGGATACGATTTTGCATACTGAAGCTAGGAAGGAGCAAACATCACAAATGAGTTAATGAAGCCAACCAGAGAGAAAAGAGAGTGGAGTACATAGAACACATGCCTTGTGAGAGACATCACCAAGAGCTAGAACTTTCTGGTTCCAATTCCAGTCCACATGTTCTATTAATAAGAGACTCCTTTTTCCTCCCCTTTGTCTTCTTTTTTAAATTTTATTTATTTACTTTTGAGAGAGAGACTGAGAGAGAGTGAGCATGCCCACTCGTGCAAGCAGGGGAGGCGCAGACAGAGGGGGGGAATCCCAAGCAGGGTCTGCACTGTCGCTTTCTCCCTCTCTCTGTTCCTCCCCCACTCATGTGTGCATGTGCTCTCTTGCTCTCTCAAAATAAATAAACTTAAAGGATACACTTAAAAAAAATTGGATGCTTAACAAGCTGAGTCACCCAGGCACTCCACCTCCCCTTTGTCTTGATGTAACTCTGAAGATCAAGTTCAATCATCTATATAGTGAAGACACTACTGACTGTGTAGCTATTTGAACTAAAAATGTGATGAAAAGAGTGGCCAGTGGGCCACAGCTGTCCCTAGAAGACTGTAGACCACCATGAAACTTGCCTGACGGCTTTACCTTCTCCCCAGAGCCCCCCTGTACTCTTTGCTTGTCACCAAGTTGGATACCTGTTCATTACCTGTTTCCTTCCTGGAAGTTCCAGCACTTAACATGTGACCTTCCAATCGCTCATTTGTAAGTCTGTATTCTTCATCTTAATGTTTCTCAAAGTGTGGTCTACAACCACCTAAAGCAGAATCATCTGTCAGGACTGTGTTGGCTTCATTCACGCCACAGAGTCTAGCATGAGTCCAGACCCAGAGTAGAAACCCAAATGATGTTGAAACAAAGAATTGGGGAAAGATTTTAAGGAAAATCCATGAATCATTAACTCTCTTCAAAGAGGGGCACAAACCATTTTGTTCTTTGCTGAAAAAGAACAGACCAAGACTCCTCACCAAACTTGCTGCTCTTTCACACTTGGGGAGGTACAAAGCCACTTCAGTGATAGACCAGCTCATGGTGCTCATTGGCCAAGATTCTCACCACAGAAAAACTCCATGTCAAACTGCTTTGAGGAACTCTTGGTCACATTTCCAAAACTGTGGCATGGAGTTTCTAAGCCACCACAATTCCCCTTTGCATGCTCTAAAGTGGAAACAAAACCCAACATAGCAATAAATTCTCAACCTAATGCTGCTGGCACTCCTCCCACTCAAAACAATAATTGGCTGCAAACAGCATTGAACCTGTGAACTCAGGGGGCTCAGGAGAATAGGATAGGTAACTCCCAAGCGCAGATTCCAGCACTTGCTCATTAACGTCTACAGGACTTCAGATCTCGGCAAGTGTACTTTACTGTTAAATGAATGGGAATGGCTAATGGTCTAGGCAGAATCCTGGAATACAGAGCCTCCCTGTTTTTTTTCATATTCTTCCACTAATTTTAAAAATTGTCAGATTACCCATTCCTCTTCAAAGGAGGAGCTAGCTGGCAAAGTAGAATCACAGTAATAGATTTAAGTTTCCGAAAACTTACCCTGGGTGGGGGACTATATATGGCACAATGTATTTCTTGAACTCTTAGAATGTTTATGTTTTTTCAACTTCAGCATCAAAACAGAGAAGACAAGATTATTATTATGATTTCACACACAGGGAAACTGAGACTCAGAAAGTTTAAGTTGCCCAAGGTTATAGGCTAGTAAGCAGCAGAGCTGGGATAGAAACGCAGCTTGACACCAAATTCAATTCTTTTGCCTCTCTATCATGTGCCTTTCTCTGAATGAGAAAATAAAATAAAATAAGAAAGGAAATAATACCTGGCATTCAAAGATCCCTGCCAAGGAAACATTCTTATTCCAAAGGACAACTATTTTTTCCTATTAATTTCAGCAAACATTGATTGAGCATTTGCTAGGTCCTGGCAGTTTTACTAGGGATACAAAGATGAGTAAGATTGGCTGTCCTTTCCCCAAGTTACTGGGGAAGTCAGAGAATTTTAAGACAGATAATATCACATCCAGCAAGTGACTCAGGACCTTTCCACTTGCTGTTCCCTGTGTCTTACATGCTTTTCTTCCACATATCTGCATTTCACTGTCAAGAACTGTGAAGAGGCTGAGACTTTAACCTATTTGCAGGCCAACACGTCGGCCAACCATAATCGCAAGGATGCTGGCGGAAGACAAAAGACTTTGTTACTCAGCAACAGCCAGTAGCTGGAGGGTCAGCATTTGTGCCAGTTCTCCAAGCCTCAGTTCCCTGGAGACACGGAGAGGGCCAGGTGGCACCTGCACCCTTCAGGTGGCATTGAAGAGGAGGGACCCCAAGCTTAGATAACCCAAATCTTATTTATAAGGAAATGCAAACAGAGCTGCCCTTTGCCCCAGAGGGAGATATCTCTTAATGTATTGGACAGAAGGAAAACTTTCCCTTTGCTTCAAAGAGAGACATGATCTCTACCTGACAAAGCTGTTCACTAAACAAACATCATTGAAAATACAACAGAATAATAGGGCACTTAGTATCTTGCTCACAAAGCATGCAAAAGGCAAGAAACCCATGAAGAATTGTCTCCTCAAATCACCTTTATCTAGTCTAGATTCAAATATGAAGGGAGGCCTACCCTCACCTTTCCATTTAGGACTGTAACCCCTATATCCCTCCTTCCAGGAACTCCCTATACCTTACCTCTCTATTGCATTTACGCCCTCTAACATCATGTATGTTTGCTTACTTTCTGTGTCTACTGTGAGCTCCATGAAGGTGATGATCTTTTTTTTTTTTTTTGTCAACATATCCTCAGTATCTGAAATAATAGCTGGCACATAATAAGTACTCAAGAAACAGCTACTGAATTAATAAATGGAATATGGAATACTCTAGAGAAGGAGGTTATATATCAGGTACAATGGAAAAGGCACTTAATCTAACCTGGAAGGAATTCAGAGAAGGCTCCCTACAGGAGATGTTGCCTAAGGAGTATCACCAAGGATAGGTACACGTTACTCAGGACAAAAGAAAGCATCCCTGGAAGAGAGATAACCATTTAAAAATGTACAAAGACCAGGGCGCCTGGGTGGCCAGTTGGTTAAGTGTACAACTTCGGCTCAGGTCATGATCTCACAGTTCATGGGTTTGAGCCCTACATCAGGCTCTGTGTTGACAGCTCAGAGCCTGGAGCCTGCTTTGGATTCTGTGTCTCCCTCTCTCTCTGCCCCTCCCCTGCTTGTGCTCTGTCTTTCTGTGTCTCTCAAAAATAAACAAATGTTAAAAAGATTTTTTAAAAAATGTAAAAAGACCAGGGGTGCCTGGGTGGCTCAGTCAGTTGAGCATCCGACTTTGGCTCAGGTCATCACCTGACAGTTTGTGAGTTCGAGCCCCACATCGGGCTCTGTGCTAAGAGCTCAGAGCCTGGAGCCTGCTTCAGATTCTGTTTCCTTCTCTTTGCCCCTCCCCCGCTCACACTCTGTCTCTCTCTCTCTCTCAAAAATAAACATTAAAAAATAAATAAAATAAAAATGTACAACACCAAAACAAAATATAAGAAAAAAAGGAACATAGAAGTTGGGGGTTTCTTTTTTTTTTTTTTTTTTTTTTAAGTAGGCTTCATGCCCAATGAGGAGCCCAATGCTGAGCTTAAACTCAGGATCCTGATATCAAAACCTGAGCTTAGATAAGACTCAGAGGCTTAAATGACTGAGCAACCCAGGCACCCCTAGAAGTTAGGGATTTCTATAGCATAGCAGCAAGTGGGAAGGGGCAGCAGACAACGCTGTTGGCAAAGACACAGGCCTTGATCCTTGGCCAAGGATTTGGACTTTCTCCCGTGAAGAATGAGGAATCACAAAAAATTTTTAAGTAGAGGAATCACATTTTAGGAAGATTACACTGGAGTCGTGTGGAGGATGGATTTAAAGCAGGGACACTTTACTCAGATTCATTGAACTAAGTAGCAACTGAAAAGTACCTAATATCTCTAATGAGGATGTTGAAATTTCTTAAGGAAAAGTGTGATCAAGGTTTTTAGTTTAAAAAACGAGAAGGGGTTGGGGCACCTGGGTGGCTCAGTCGGTTGAGCATCTGACTTCGGCTCAGGTCATGATCTCACAGCTCGTGAGTTCGAGCCCTGCGTTGGGCTCTGTGCTGACAGCCCAGAGCCTGGAGCCTGCTTCTGCTTCTGTGTCTCCCTCTCTCTCTGCCCCTAACCCACTCACATTCTGTCTCTGTCTCTCTCAAAAATAAATAAACATTAAAAAAAAAAAAAACAAGAAGGGGCACCTGGGTGACTCGGTTGGTTAAGTATCCAACTCTTGGTTTTGGCTCAGGTCATGAGCTCATGGTTTGTGAGATTAAGCCCCTCAGGCATGGAGCCTGCTTGGGATTCTCGATCCCTTTCTCTGCCCCTCTCCTGCCTGTGCACTCTCTGTCTCTCAAAATAAATAAATATTTTTTAATTTAAAAAAATTTTAAAAAGACAAAAAAATAAAGAATATCCAGAGCCTTGGAGCACCTAGGTGGCTCAGTCAGTTAAGCGTCTGACTCTTGGTTTCAGCTCAGGCCAAGATCTTGTGGTTCATGAGCTTGAGCCCCACATCAGGCTCTGCACTGTCAGTGCATATCCTGCTTAGGATTCCCTCTCCCTCTCTCTCTGCCCCTCCATCACTCATGCTCTCTTTCTCTCAAAATAAATAAATAATTGGAAAAAAAAGAATATCTAGAGCTTTAACAAGATCCCTAATGGCTTTTTATAAGCATAATAGTAATAATATAAACTCAGGTAGTCTTAGAAAACAAGTAAGAGTTGATTCTTAGCCAGTCACTTCTGTGTGCTGAAATTGGATGACTCCATGGGCATGGTGACACTTTGATTGGACATAATAAGCAATTAGTTCTTTCCATCTTACCAAAAGTCTAACATTTTTCTAAAACCTATTTAAGAGTAATAGAATTATGTATAAACCAAATCAAAATAACTATAAGGCAAGCATCTTCTATATGCAAGGGACTGTGCTGCTGCTGAGTTTATACTCTGGCTAGGGAGCCAAGACTTGGAAATATACAAAGTGAAATAACAATGAGAGATTTAAACTCCAGATCAAGGCTACAGTAGAAGAAATGAATTGCACAAACAATAGGTTGCTTAGTGAAGCAATGACTATATATGGAGATGATATTAATAGCTGAAACTCTGTGTGCTTACAAGGTTCTAAGCATGGTGCTGTGTTTTAAATGGAATTATCTCATTTAATCCCTAAAGCTATAAGACAAAATAACAAGAACTAACATTTGAGCTCTCACTAGGTTCCAGGCACTGTCGCCTTTTCAATGGTTTATTTTATTTCGTTCTTATACCCTATTTAGTAGGTATAATCATCCCTGTATTACAGATTAGGAAACTGAGGTTTACCAAGATTGAGTTTCTTGCCAAAGGTTTCACAAGTATTACATGATGTCGTCATTAATTAAATCCAGGCCATCAGTCCTCATTACAGTGCTCACCTGCTTTGTAATAACAGGTGAGTATTATTATCCAATCCGTTTCACAGTGGAGGAAACTAATGCTCAGAAAAGTACAGCCATGAACACATGTCTTCATGAAAGCCAAAACATGGGAACTTAACCATAAAACATCTTGAATGATCAGAAGTGTGAGTGGCAGAGATTTCATATTTTATCAACGTCATCCAGCTGACTTGCACTTGAACGACTCTATAAGCAACCTAGTGGTAAATGGGGCAAACCAGATTCTGATTTTTAAAATCTTTATCGTTCACTCACACCAGGCACTTCAGTATCTTTCAGAGAGAAGGGATGTGATGGGTATGCTTCATACCCTTATGAGTTTTTACAGCTTGGTGGCAAACACAGATACTGAACTAGCAACTGCAAGAACAAGTAACTGCAAGCGAGGAATTTTACAAAAGGCAGACCCCTTCAGATCGGTGCTCCTTTTGTACCGATGTTCTCACAAATTCTCCAGAATTTTAGGATTCCTACTGCAGTGGATGTGTGTGCTAAGCATTGTAACGTCACCCTCTAGCCCCAGGAGTCAGGAATAGGGGAAGGAAAGGAAAGTGCCTATTTGTACGTTATCCCCCCCCTCAAATGCCCAAAAGGGCCCTCGCTAGCACTGTACTCAAAACTTGTAATGGAAACCTCTAAGAAAAGCTTGAAGACCTCTCTTTCACCTGCCACTGGTCACTCCAGTGTCTCCTGGTCCATGTGAGTCCACTCTTGATCCCAGATTCTCACCTTCAGTGTCTCAGGGTTTGATAAGTTGTGTTGGACCCACTACTTCAGTATGCCACCTCAGTCACATTTGGATCATTCACTCTCTGGCACTAGGGCATCTTAAAGTTGGGTATCCTTGCCCTCAGCTCACAGCACTGACCAGGCAGACCTGCTTCCTGCCTGACCTTAAGGGAGAGGATCACACATGTACACCTGTGGGTGTCAAGGTTGAAATGAGAAAATCATCCTTGAAGCCTTCTTTTAATCTAGTTAAATCATTTCCTTCCCCCAATATGTGTTTATCAATGATCCCACATGAACTTCATTCAGGATGACGTGGAAATTCTTAGCACACAAGGACTTGCATGATCAGGATCTAGACATAGCTTCCTGCTCCCCCACTCCCAATGCACACCTATACACCCGCCAAAACAAGCCACTTGTATCTGACTATAGTTCCTCACTGTTCTCCTCTTCTCGGCCTTTGCTCTTTTCATTTCATCTGCTTGGAATATCTTTCTTCACCAGTCCAACTGGCTAAGGGATTCTTATTTTTAGAAATTCAGTTGGAATCCCCTCCCCGTAGGAAACCTTTCTTGATCATTCTGCCCTCTACCCTAGGTGGAGGGAGATGTCTCTTTCCCTTGTTCCCCACCCAGCCTGTTGTAGTGATCGCCTTTGCATCACAACTGTTAGCTCTTGAAGGTCTTTCTCAGAGGGTGGTCACTTACTTGAGGGTGAAAGCAACTTGCCTTTAGCCTTTTAATTTCTTATTTCTGAGCAGCAAATGGCATATAGTGGGGACTTACTAAACATTTATTGAATTAATGAATACTCGGATTAACCACTTTCTACTTTGCCTTCTTACTGATTTGGAGAATATGAAGTGTTTGCAGAAATATCACATGCTTATAGTGACCAGGCAGGTAACATAAATGCACTAACTGGCCACGTGGGACACATTTCCTATCTATAGGGACCTCTGGTGTAGGCGCATGACGTTTCTTGGAGATGAAGAAGAAACCTTGGCAAGTTATCTACTTTCTCCTTCTGACAATACATGAAGCTTTATCTTTTTCCATATTTCTAAATAAATAGGTTTCACAACTTTCTCTGAAAGTACTGTGTCAATAAGATTAATATTACACATCAAATTTACCTTCATCCTTCCTATTGGGTTGTCTGCCAAGTTTCTCTGCCCATCACCATGAGAGCAGAAACACTATTGCTCACGTGTGCTCTCTACCATTTAGCACATGGTGGGTGTTTAATTAGTGTTAGAAGAGTAATCATTGTGTGCAGAAGGTGAAAGAAAAAGTTCTGTATATTTAGTGAAAGAGTGTGACAATTATTTTCCTTTTGAAAATACGTTCAACCTAAATGTGATTTGTTATTTATATAATCTTGTCTTTTCTATGCCACATCAGCAACAGGAAAAAAAAAAGTTTATGTGATAGTCAAAAAATTACTTAGCTCACATCTTCTCTATTTTGGTCATTCACTCATTCATTCATCCAACAAATAATCTAGGCCCATCATGTGCCAGGCGCTGTGCCTATTACTCCAATTCCACTTGAATCCGGAGAATTGTTTTTAGTTCACTCCAATTTTCTTCTGAGACATCCAAACGATAGCTGTTTGCCAGAATGTGGCTCTGAGTATGGAGAACAAGCTTGTTACATAACAGTGGCTTTGGAAACATAAGATCTTGACGGAGGTCCTTACCAGGTCCCGGAGCCCTTCTTGGAGGATTCTAAGTACTAAAGCCTACCTCTTTTTGTGGGTGACAGTCTGCTGCTGGTCAGGGAAGAGCCCAAAGTCAAGTTCGAGATAGTTCTGCTGTTCTCTACTGTTTCTCATTGCTGGCTAATATCCCATTCCTGGGCCAGGTCCCATCCGCTGCTATGAACTAGAGGTGATTTACCATGAATTTAGCACCTGCTTCAACACCAGAATGGATGTTGGCTGGAAACAGCTCACCACCACACCAATGCCCTCCCACATACTCTGCTTATGGGCTCCAGTGCTGATATCTACACCCAACGGCCCTGAGCTCTCTACAGGTACCACACACTCTGCCAAGCTGTTGATGCTCGTCCTTATTCAGTCTTTCCAAAAACTTAATGAGAGATACATATTATCATCCTCACTTTATAGATGAGAAACCTAATGACAAAGCAGGACTCACACACAAACTGTGAGGGTCCAGGCACTAAAACACGTCATCACTAAACTTCCAATAATCACCCTCTGAGCAAGATGGCTCTTTCAGTCAATAACAGTCAATATGGGGCACCCGGGTGGCTCAGTCGGTTAAGCGTCTGACTTTGGCTCAGGTCATGATCTTGCAGTCCGTGAGTTCGAGCCCAGCATCGGGCTCTGTGTTGACAGCTCAGAGCCTGGAGCCTGCTTCAGATTCTGTGTCTCCCTCTCTCTCTGCCCTCCATCCCCACCCCTGCTCGTGCTTTCTCTCTCTCTCTCTCTCTCAAAAATAAATAAACATTAAAAAATTTTTAAAAAACAATAAGTCAATAGTAACAGTAATAGCAGACAGTAATAATAATGATTTTGTATGTGGTAGATTCCTAGCTGTCTCTATTCAAGCTCCCTTTCTTTTATAATAATAAAATCCTTAACTTTAGCCAGTACATTTTTGTACTAGCTAATAAGAAAGCATATATTTTGGGGTGCCTGGGTGGCTTAGTTGGTTAAGCATCCGACTCTTGATCTCAGCTCTGGTCTTGATCTCAGGGTCATGAGTTCAAGCCCCATGTTGGGCTCCATGCTAGGCGTGAAGCCTACTAAGAAAGAAAGAAAGGAAGGAAGGAAGGAAGGAAGGAAGGAAGGAAGAAAGAAAGAAAGAAAGAAAGAAAGAAAGAAAGAAAGAAAGAAAATTTTTCCAGTGCTTCTTGTGATTCTCTACAGCCATGTGACTAAGTTCTGGCCAATGAGATGAAACCAAAGTGGAGCAGGAACTTTATAAAAATGCTTTGAACTTTTTTAGCAGTATCCTACATAAGAAATACACTTTATATTTTATGTTATGTTTTGCTAGGTTATATGTATATAAACATATACACGCACATATATATTTCTGAAACAAAAGTTTTATGCGAGAAATACTAACTTTTACTGTGTAGTAAACATGATGATACCATTTATTCTATTTCGTCTTTAAAGTTATCCATTGTACTGATTCTATGACCCACTAGTGAGTCATGACCCACAGTTCAAAATACATTGCTCTGCCAGACAATGTGTATGGGTTCCTCTTTCTCTTTTTGTTTGTCCATTCTACCACCTTGATGCCTGAAACACAGATGCCTCCACTTTGGACCATGAGATCAAGGCCACACACAAAGGAGTATCAAGATCAAAGATGCAGAATACTGGGTCTCTGATGTTATAAAATGTCATAACAGCCCTAAATTACCTACCTGGGCTTTTACATGAGAGAGAAGCAAGCTTCTATCCTATTTAAGCCACCATTATTTTGAATCTTTTGTCCCTCATGGCCAAAACGGATCCTAACTGATTGTGGTAATGAATTGAGTGTTTGCTTTCAGACTCCTCTGTGTTTCCCTGCTTTGCTTTTTATTACAAAGGGGCTGGGTTCAGACAGTGGGGCGTGCTGGTGAGAGACAGGAGGGCAGAGAGAAAACAAGCCGGTATTTCTGCTCGGGCTCTCTGCCTTAGATGTGTCTTCTCCAGCAACAGCTGTGTCTCCTCCGTATTTCTGGTTCCTGTTGGACATGGTTTCATCTTCTGTTGGGTGACCTCAGCTCTTGGTCTCTGGTAACACTATCTTCTCCCTTTATCTCTGTGGCAGCTCCCTGCTGTGGTTGATCTCTGGATTTCCTCACCTTCCCTCTTTGGCTTTCAGCTCTTTCATTCCCCATTTAACTAAGTCTCTGCACTAAATTTCCTCTATTCTAAGTACTTGAAATAGTTGCAGTTTTCCTGGCCAGCCCTTGACTCGCACACTAATATATCACACAAAATACTTCAGGTAAAATTCCCTCACCCTGTAAGGTAGGTGCTGTTCAGGCCCCCAACCCCTGCTGTCTCCTTACAAATGATGAAACTAAGGGGGTGCCTGGGTGGCTCAGTCAGTTGAGCGTCCGACTTCAGCTCAGGTCATGATCTCACAGCTCATGGGTTCGAGCCCTGCATCGGGCTCTGTGCTGACAGCTCGGAGCCTGGAGCCTGGAGCCTGCTTTGGATTCTGTGTCTTCCTCTCTCTCTGCCCCTAAGCCCCTTGCATTCTGTCTCTGTCTCTCTCAAAAATAAATAAACATTAAAAAATTAAAAAAAAATTTTAACAAATGATGAAACTAAGGCCCAGAAACATTATATGACCTGCTAAAGTCAGTCACATGGTAAATGGAGGGGTGTCGAAGTCCAAAGCCACTACCTACATGTCCAACACTTGATGAACTTGATATTCTTTTGGATTTTTCTGATTTGCAAGAAGTAATCACATTTTATCATGTTAGTTTTCAAAGGTCTAGACACAAACCTATTTGTATGACATCACTCCATGTTACCCAAGTAGGTGGTCTCCATTCTCCAAGCACCTCCCCAAAGCAGGCCAATGTCCTTTAACTTCTGTCTTAGAAAAAGGTTCCAGCCTTCCTCAAAGTTGTTTCCCAACCTGGGTTAGGGGAGGGCTCTCTGTCCCTTCACATCAAAGTCTTAATTATTATTCAGGAGTTGCATTTACCCATTCATAAAATGTTTATTGAGTGCTTAGTATGTGCCTAAGGGCTAGGGTCTGGGGCAGAGCAAACATGAATGAGACTCTGAATGGGACTCAGTTCCTGACTTAAAGAACTCATTGTCTCGGAGGAGAGACAGGTATGTAACATAATGAAAGCAGACATATAAGAAAGTTTTTAGTGAAATCCAGCACAATAGCAGCATAGTGGACATGTGGATCTCGAGCTGGTTTTTAAGGAATAAGTAGGAGTTTGAGAGGTGAAGGGGATTGAAGAAGCATTTCAAGCTGAAGGAACCAACGCAGGCAGAGGTTCAAGGGCATGAACATTTCATATGCGTCAAATTTGTGTATGTAGCTTATACTTCAATATGAACCTTGGTATTTTATATTTACCCAAATGTATGTATGTATATATATGTTTGTGTATGTATGTGTAATTTATATTTATATTTCTATATGTCCTTTGTACACACACTATATACCTATATTTTATATACATTAAATATGCTACGTGTTTGCATATAAATATACAGAGACACATATATAATATATATATTCATATACTGTACTATATATGTAAATATAGACCTATATATCTGTTTTTTTTTTCTTTTCCTTTCTGCCACTGTATTAACCTAACACTGTATAAAAGAGTAGAGACAAACAGAAGAATTAATGTATTACTAAAATAAGGAAACCTTATTGCCTGGATTATATCTGTAACTGTATTCACCATGCTAACAAATACCCAAGGAAAAATGATTGAAATATAAGCCACAGACACAGAGCTTTGTACAAGGACATTCCTTCATAGGGAAAAGCTTAAATGGATCTTGTAGGCTCAAGTTCCTTTCTGGAATACTAGTAAAGAACGTGTCCTATACTTGTTATGTTTCAAGTGAAAGTAAGATGTGAGTAATAAGGGATATTTTTGACTGGGCTAGAGTTAGTTCACATTTATCAGTTTGCAAAATGACAGTCTGTCCAAAACTCTTCTTTGCTCAGGGCAGTATGCCTCAGGGAGAAAAAAGAAAAAAAAAGGAATTAACTTAATACAGTGCTGCCCAGAATTCTCTAAGAACCTTTTGCTAACCTACTGAATTCCCACCTAACACTTACCTGGCCCTCCATTATGACAATGTTTAGGGAGGGGGCTTCCCACGCTGCCCTCCCATCAGCCAAGCAGACCTCTGGAGAGACTATGGCCTCTGCAATGCTGGGGTAGATTTGGCATTACGTTATTTTTTACATATTGTCTTACCTTTTCAATGAGCTTGTAAGTTCCCTGAAGACAAGCAACCTCTCATAAACTCAGCTCTTTAGGAATAATTATATTGCTATTTAAAGAAATATCTCCCAATGGGTTTCCCCTCTTGGTTTTTCAGTTTTCCTTTGCCACTTTGGTCTCAGAAAACGGTACATATAATCACGTTGGGGAGGAGGAGAAAATGATGTATGTGAAGGCCCTTTTAGAGAGGAGGAAGAGAAAAATAGTCCTTTTGACACCAAGAGGAGAGTAGATAACAGTAAGGATGGGAAATGAGATACGTGTGGCTGCCATCTCTGTCCTAAAACCCCAGTGCGGGAGGGTGGAGAAGTAACTAGAGAATAAACAGATAGCTTTGACCCAAGTAGCCCTGCATTGATCTGAGTACCAGCAAGCCGCATGCGAGAGATAACATTGCAAGGTGGAAGAAGACAGATCTCCCTAGTTTCATAAGGAGCCCATGTCGCAAAGGAGAGAATTCCTAGATTTGCTGTATATACAGAGAAGGCTGTAGAAGACAGTAGGGGCATGAGCCATGTCTACCAGCTCCCTAAAAGAGGTTGCAGGATGCACCTGCCACTAGGAATCAGAAGGCCCATGGTTCTGCCTGTGTAGAATTCTTAATGCCTAGAAGTTGGGGAGGAACGTCCCAAGAAATGAAAATGGGCCACCTGATAGAGCTGGCAGCAAGATGGCACCAGCACCAGAGACATGACCATATGAGGAAAATAGCAGCTGGGGATACCATAGATGTTTCTTTTTTTTTTTTTTTTTAATTTTTTAATGTTTATTTCTGAGACAGAGAGAGACAGAGCATGAGTGGGGGAGGAGCAGAGAGAGAGGGAGACACAGAATCGGAAGCAGGCTCCAGGCTCTGAGCTGTCAGCACAGAGCCCGACACGGGGCTTGAACTCATGGACAGCGAGATCATGACCTGAGCTGAAGTCGGTCGCTCAACTGACTAAGCCATCCAGGAGCCCCGCATAGATGTCTCTTTAGCTGAAAACTATAGCAGTAGGTGCCAGCCAGGTGACGGGGATGACAGCAGAGCAATCACACTGTATCAGAGGATGACAAAGACCCAGAGGACAGGATAGGTACAAGAGCCCCCATCACCAGAACAGGCAAGTCCTCCAACTAGACTAAGCTTGGGCAAAGGGGGAATGGGGAACACCTCTGACAGGTGAGCAGTTACCCTGAAGAGCAGGTTTAAACCGAAGAAACACACTGAACTGAAAGGTATGTTGTGATTGATACATTTAAGCATGTTTTTCCTTTTACCCAATGGGATAGTCTACTGAGGAATTTCATTTTATTTTACTTTTAATTTTTTTAATGTTTATTTATTTTTGAGAGAGAGAGAGAGCACAATCAGGGGATAGGGACAGACAATCCAAAGCAGGCTGTGAGCTGACAGCAGAGACCCCGATGCGGGGCTCAAACTCATGAACTGTGAGATCATGACCTAAGCAGAAGCTGGATGCTCAACCGACTGAATCACCTAGGTGCCCTAACTGAGAAATTTTAAAATCATCAGAAACAATAAAAAAGTTATAGGTTTCTTGCATATTCTGTGTTTTGTGTCATGAAATATTTGAATTGGCTACATTTACTGGTGAGGATTGGCTCAGAGGACCTTATACACAATATGCATGCAATAATATGCTAGTAATTAACTCGAGTGGATAATTAGGAATCCATAATTCACTTTGCCTAAGTAATTGTTAGATGTATTATCAAATTTACTATCCATAGCGAATGGAAGTTTCTGTAGCTTCTAAAAAATTTTTTTAGGGGCGCCTGGGTGGCTCAGTCGGTTAAGCGACCGACTTCAGCTCCAGTCATGATTTCACGGTCCGTGAGTTCGAGCCCCACGTGGGGCTCTGTGCTGACAGTTCAGAGCCTGGAGCCTGTTTCAGATTCTGTGTCTCCCTCTCTCTGCCCCTCCCCCGTTTGTGCTCTCTCTCTGTCTCAAAAATAAATAAACGATAAAAAATTAAAAAAAAAATTTTTTTTTAATGTTTATTTTTTGAGAGACAGAGAGAGACAAAGAGACAGAGTGTGAACGGGGGAGGCGTAAAGAGAGAGGGAGACACAGAATCCGAAGCAGGCTCCAGGCTCTGAGCTGTCAGCACAGAGCCCAATGCGGGGCTTAAACTCACGGATTGTGAGATCATGACCTGAGCTGATGTCACGTGCTTGACCAACTGAGCCACCCAGGTGCCCCAGTGTAGCTTCTTTTATTTTTATGTTTATTTATTTTTGAGAGAGAGAGAGAGAGCGCGCACAAGCGAGGGAGGTGCAACGAGAGAGGGGGACAGAGGATCCAAAGCAGCAACAGCACTGACAGCAGAGAGCCTGATACAGGGCTTGAACTCGTGAACAGTAAGATCATGACCTGAGTCAAGTTGGACGCTCAACCGACTGAGCCACTCAGGCGCCCCCCTATAACTTCTTAATTAACCACATTTTAATGTCTGAAGATAATGAATTATTGCATATGTCTGTACTCGAGCCTACAAATGTGCAAATTCTGCATTTTCTTATCCGTTTCAAAGATCTGCTTTACTTATGTTCACTGCACTTGTCAAAACTACCAGCCACTTCCCAATAAGGTACACAGACTTGGGCCAGAAGGGGAAAAAACAATTTGTTTTTGCAACCTTAATGTATCCTTAAGGTATGACTCTGTCATGATCTGCCTGTCATCAACAGACCATCTTCATCTACTGACCATTTACTTATCCACACCAACAAGCCTGAAGTATTCAGGTTAAGTACCTTTTACCATAATGGTCAGTTGTGACAAAATTATCGTATGTAAGCCACTTTACAGTTCACGGAACTCTTCTAACATTTCGTCTCTTCCAATTTTAACAACTCCAAATCTCGCTATAACCCATTCTAATCAAGTAGCTACTGCCCCACTGATAATGCTCTTGTCAAGGTGGTCAGTGACTTCCATCTTACAAAGTCTGGTGGTGAGTGTTCAGTCCTTATCTTACTGACCTCTTGACACTACTCAAAACACTGTCTGAAAGCATTTTCTTCACTTTGTTTTGGGTCATCTATTGCTTTGGATCATCTGTATCTTCCTGACATAGTGGCTTTTCCTATCACTTTCCTTTACTTTTTGAAAAGAAAAGTTGAAAGGCTCCACATTTCAGTCCTTGGCTTCTCTATATTTTCACTTTTCTAGAGGAGCTTACTCAGTGCTATGTCTTTCGATACTGTGCTGACAAGTCCTATATTCGTTTCTCCACTTCTAGCCTCTTCAGTCTTGAATATCCAAGTCTACTTGGCATTTCTGCTTGGATATTCAAAAGGCATCACAAACTTCTTATGTTCACCTTAGCCAGCCCTCCCAACTGTGTATATTTCAGCTTCCTTCTGTCTCCCTAGTTTTTGGCTTAATGACTATCTTGACTCTACTTCTTTTATGTGCCCTGATTTTGGCTTAATCACAGATTCTGACTCTGACCTTAAAATGACCTATGATCTTGTCCCTGCTTCAACCTGCTCTAGACCTTGCATTGCCCATTGGCTCCCAGGTTCTGCGTCTTATTTGTTCCTCTGTCATGACAAGTAGCTTCAATTTTCCACAACCATACCAGCTCTTTGCCCTATGTTCAAGGCTCTGGTTGTCAGTAATTCTGGTGTTACTCTCTACCTGACAGCTTACTTTTAATGAAAACCTAATGCCTTTTAATAACCA
This sequence comes from Panthera pardus, assembly GCF_024362965.1. Lineage (NCBI taxonomy): Eukaryota > Metazoa > Chordata > Mammalia > Carnivora > Felidae > Panthera > Panthera pardus. The sequence goes on from NW_026526666.1 coordinate 53,864,248, forward strand.
GTAAATCCTGGTTCCCTTATATGTTTTCCTTTAACAAGAACAAGGGCTGTTGTCGTGGCCTATAGAGTGCACATCATCAGAGCATCATCAGAGAACGTTTATCAAGTACCCATTTGCGTATTACCTTGTTCCTGCCGTTAGGTGATTATAATCAGGATTGGCTGAGACGTTCATCTCCATTACCATTTCCAGTTGGTTGATATTAGCTGCCTGGGGTGTGTTTGGGAAGGATTTTGAAGTCAGTAAACTCAACAGAAAAGAATGCTATGATCAAATGGTAATGCTTACCATCTACACTGTGTGAAGTAAATTTATTTTATGTATTTGCCATCTGTATATAATCTAAGATATTCTTCTCTTTCTCAAACTCTATTGGAAACAATTCATTAATATAATTAATAATTCATTAATAATTATCAACCATACTAATACTACTGTTGATTAATAATAGTTCACTGATAACTGATTCATAGAGTCGTAGCAATAGCACTGCTAATAAAAAATATTTCTAGGGGCGCCTGGGTGGCTCAGTTGGTTAAGCATTCAACTTTTGGTTTTGGCTCAGGTCATGATCTCACGGTTTGTGAGTTCAAGCCCCATGTGCTGACAATGCAGAGCCTGCTTGGGATTCTCTCTTTCTCTCTCTCTCTTTCTGCCCCTCCCCTGCTCACTCTCTCTGTCTCTCAAAAATAAATAAATAAACTCAAAAAAAATTTTTTAAAAATCATTTCTAGAATAATTCACCCTTTGCCCAACAATATACCACCAATTTGGCTCAACTAACTCATTTAATCCTTACAATTACCCCTTAAGCATTACTCTTATCTCCTTTTACATATAAGGAAACTGAGACTTAGAGATACAAAGCAATGGGTACAAGAACTCTTTGCTAGTAAGTGATAAAATTGTTCAAAACAAAGTTTCTCTGCCTCCAAAGCCACATTCTGAAAGACTCTGCTAAACCATCAATAAAACATTTCTTTAAATTTTCTGAAGAGTTTGATGTAACATGCATGCCGTGCCCAAATCTTTTCCCCTCAGTTTTATTGGATATAATTGACACACAGCATCATATAAGTTTAAGGTATATAGCACAATGACTTGACTTACATACATTGTGAAATGACCACCACAATAAGTTTAGTTAATATCTATCATCTCACCTTGGTTACAGAAAAAGAAAAAAACATTTTTTCCTTGTGCTGAGAGCCCTTAGGATTTACTCTTGTAACTTTCATATTTACCACACAGCAGTGTTGACATTATATCCTTAGTGCTTATTTATTGTACTATTGGAATTTTGTAACTTTTGACCACCTTCCTCCAGTTCACCTCAGGTAACCACTGCTCTGATCTCTTTTTCTGTGAGTTTGTTTGTTTGTTTGTTTGTTTAGATCCCCCATAAAAGTAAGATCATACAGTATTTGTCTTTCTTTGTTTTATTTAGCACAATGTCTTCAAGGTCCATCTGGGTTGTCATAAATGGCAGAATTTTCTCCTTTTCAATGGCTGGATAATATTCTATTGTATATATATAACACAACTTCTTTATCCATTTCATCCACTGATGGATACTTAGGTGGTTTCCATGGCTTGGATTTTGTAAATAATGCTGCTATGAACATGGGGGTACAGATATCTCTTCAATACAGTGTTTTTTTCCCCTTTGGGAAGAAAGGAATTAGAAGTGGAATTGCTGGATAATGTATGTTAGTTCTATTTTTAATTTCTTTAAATTTAAATTCAAGTTAGTTAACACACAGTGTAGTCTTGGCTTTAGGAGTAGAACCCAGTGATTCATCAGTTACATATAACACCCAGTGCTCATGACGACAAATGCTCTCCTTAATGGCCATCTCCCATTTAACCCATCCCCCCACCTACCTCCCCTGCAGCAACCCTCAGCTTATTCTCTGTATTTAAGAGTCTGTTATGGTTACCTCCCTCTTTGTTTTTATCTTATTTTTCCTTCCCTTCCCCTATGTTCATTGGTTGAGTTTCTCAAATTCTACATATGAGTGAAATCATGTACCTGCCTTTCTCTAACTTATTTAGCTTAGCATAATGCATTCTAGTTCCATCCACGTTGTTGCAAATGGCAAGATTTCATTCTTTTTCATTGCTGAGTAATATTGCATTGTATATATAGCATATCTTCTTTTAGAAACATCTACATAAAGTACCCAAATCTGAAGTATATAACTGACTGAATTTTCACCAACACTAACTCTCATGTGGCCACCATCCAAGTCAGGATCTAGAACATTTCCAGCTCCCCAGGAGTCTCCCTCATGTTCTTTCCCAGTTTCTGTCCTTCCCAGCAGCAGCAATTCTGACATCTATCACCAGGAAGTAGGTTTTGTCAGCTTTTGAACTTCACCTAAATGGAATGGTACTGTCTATAGTCTTTGTGTTAGGTTTTGATCGCTAATCACTATATCCGTGAGGTTCGTCTGTGGTGGACAGACCCTAAGGTGATTTCCAATGATCCCCACTAAATCCTGTGCCGATGAGATTTCTAAATGGCAGATATCATTCTGGCTGGCACAATCAGAGTTGTAACACTGCAGTTCAGTCTTGAATGCCAAGAAAGATGTGGAGAGGCAGAGCCGGGCAGGGCAACTTGATTTGGGCAGGGCAGGCCAGTTGTCCACAGCACGAAATAGCCACAGTTCTGGCTGAGGTGCAGAAAGCAGCATAAAAGTGTGGAGATACATTGCTTTGTCCCTAGAGATGCAGCTAACTACATACTGTAGGAGGCAGGCCTGCTGCGTGTTCTGCAAAGAGCTTCTCTCCTCCAGCTGTTTCAGTGATTCCACTTTCTGGTTTGTGGAATCCAGCATTTGTTTTCATTAATTTTTGTTTGCCAGGTTTTAGGGTACTTTTTTGGCCAGTGTTTTGGTTATATTTCTCTTCTTGTCCAGAACACAATGTTTTCTAAGAAATTACCATTATTCTGGTATCTACTAAAGACCTAATTTCAGTCACATTCAGCCAAGAAGGAAGCAGATGCCTTCCTCTCTGCCTACATTGTTTCCCTCATACTCTTAGCCCCCTGCCTTCACACATTTCCTCCCAAATTCATTTCTCTCTCTCTCTCTTTTTTAAAGTTTACTTATGTATTTTGCGAGAGACAGAGAGAAAGAGCATGTGCACACAAGCAGGGGAGGGGCAGAGAGAGAAGGAGAGAGAGAATCCCAAGCAGGCTCTGCGCTATCAATTCAGTGCAGAATCTGTCACGGGGCTCAAACCACAAATCTCACGATCATGGCCTGAGCCCGAATCAAGAGTCAGATGCTTAGCCAACTGAGCCACCCAGCCACGCCCCAGATTCATTTAGTTCTGATGGGCATGCGCAGTTGTCAGCAAATGTTGTATTAAAAATAGATTTCCGGAGCGCCTGGGTGGCTCAGTCGGTTCAGGGTCCGACTTTGTCTCAGGTCATGATCTCACGGTCCATGAGTTCGAGCCACTCATCGGGCTCTGTGCTGACAGCTCAGAGCCTGGAGCCTGCTTCAGATTCTGTGTCTTCCTCTCTCTCTGCCCCTCCCCTCTTGTGCCTTGTCTCCTTGTCTCTCTCTCTCTCTCTCTCTCTCTCTCTCTGTCTTTCAAAATAAATATATAAATAAAAATAAAAATAAATAGATGTCTGTAGTTCCTAGGCGTACCTTGGGACTGCAGATGCAGCATCAAAGGTGTGTTTTCTTTTTTTTTTAATTTTTAATGTTTATTTATTTTTGACAGAGACAGAATGCGAGTGGGTTAGGGGCAGAGAGAGAGGGAGACACAGAATCCGAAGGAGGCTCCAGGCTCTGAGCTGTCAGCACAGAGCCCGACGCGGGGCTCGAACTCACGAGCTGTGAGATCATGACCTGAGCCGAAGTCGGATGCTCAACCGACTGAGCCACCCAGGCGCCCCCAAAGGTGTGTTTTCAACACAATCTGCTACTGGGGGAGCTATGATACACACCAAGCTTTTCAGAAATTCAGGGGGAAAAAATCTTTCTGATGGCAAAACTGACTTATAATAACAGAAATGATAAAAAGTGTGCTGAAAAACATGTTTGCGTTCATCATTAGTTTAATCAAGTATTTTCTCATTTATCCTAGTCCTAAGATGATCAGAATGCTCAAATCAGGTCCAGTGGAGAACTGGATTGAGCTGGCAAACTCTAACTTTCTGAAGAAAGGCAGTTTTAGAGAAAATGGCAAATGTTAGAAGGGAATAGAACTAAGTTTTCTGGCCCAGACATGATGTACCAGATACTGTTTTAGCATTTTTGACCATGTTTTGGAAGATGACCTTTCTGCGGGTTGGGGATTCTTGCTACCTTACTTGTATAAATGTGCCTGCAGTCATATGGTACATGCTTCTGCTTCTCCATGCCTATCTCTCTTTCCTGTTCTCCTGCCTTCTCCAGTCTCCTGGGCCCACCTCCTCTACCCAATAGTATTCCTTCAGTCTTAAGCTCCTACTTGTACAACCTGCCTCATGCTGATCTCTTCACTAATCCCTTCTTCCTTCCCTGCTTCACTCCTGGCTTTACCTAAACCAGACCCCTGAAAGGAATTTATATATTCGATGGCCTCAATGTGTGTTGCCAGTTCTGGCTTCAAGCCAGGCCTTATCTGGGTGGGGTATGAGTTTAACGGCTATGCAGTGTGGGGGGAATCTATTTTTACTCTTAAAACGTGGACAGACTGACTTAAAGACTCATTTCCACCAGATGCATCTCATTGCCAATTTGCAAAAGTTAAAAAGAAAAATAATTGGGAAGAAAACAAACCTTGAAAGACAGAGCAGATAGATGACATTCACCTTTGAATATCACAGGCCCACTTCCACTGTCAGCAGTGCCTTGTCAATGGCACCCCATCCTAACTTTCCATCTACCTCAGGATCAGTTCCATGGGTAGACCCTCCAGCTCTTTACATCACTTTTATAATAGCAGGAGAAACATTTCTATCTTGCCATCAGTCTTCTGCCGCAGCCAGACCATTTGATTCTGACCGCCTCCTCAATAGTACGCATGTTCCAGTCTGTTTTTATTCGTGTCTTCCTGGGATTCCCTCTCTCTCTTCTCCGTCTCTCCAAATCCTTTCTATTTTTAAAAACTTGTTTGAATTCAAGTTTTCTACAGATCCTCCCCTGACCACCCAGCGAAAATGAGCTCTTCATCCTCTACCATTGCTTGTATAATTTGGCAAGTAAAATTTTTCAATGCAATAAACATTTATTGAGTGTTTACCATGTGCCAATCGCCATATAAGGTACCATATGGGACTCCAAGATAAATAGAACCCTTTTTCTGTAAATAGAGTATAAAACAAGTACTCAGACCATAACCAAATGCAGAACATGCTACATACTGTGAAGTACGGCAGACAGAGCTGTAGGGATTGGAGGAAGAAGGGGAGAAAGGAGTTAGCGTTTGCTGAATGGAGATCACAGGTTAGACTAACAATGCTGGACGCTTCATATTGTCATTTACAATATACTCATTTTATAGAGGCAGAAGCTAGGGTTCAGAAAACTTTAAAAAAATTAACCAGGATTGCATATTTGATTAAGTAGTAGTGTAGAGTCAGAATTCAAATCCAGGCTTGTTTGGCTTCTAAGTCCCACTCTTTCCACTACCTCTTATCTAGTTATACATTTAAGAAAGTTTTCATGAAGAAGGAGGCTCTTGAGATGAAGCTTGAATCGTAAGTAAAATTAGATGAATTAGAGAGAAGGAAGTACATCCCCCAATGTTTAACATTCATAAGCAAGGTGCAGAGCCAAGGAAGAACAGGATGAATTTGGGTAATAGTAAACAGTCAAGTTAGACTGACTCATAGAATATGCGGAACGGGCTAATAATACAGTAGTAACTGTCTTTTATTGTGTCAGACACCATTTTACACACTGTGAGATGATATATTAGTTAAACTTTTACTGCTTAACATACCACCCCCAAAACAATACGGCTTCAATTAGCTCACAATTCTGTGGGTTAGTAGTTTGGGCTGGGCTCCCCTGGGGGAGTTCTCTGGCTAGTCTCACCTGGGCTCACTCATGCAGTTTGTAGTTAGCTCGTGGATTAGATGGAGCTTGATGTCTAAGATGGCCTCAATTATACGTCTAGGGCTTGGCAGTCAGTTGGAGGGCAAGCTGGGGAGCTGTGGTTCTCTTTCACATGGCCACTCCAGAAAGCTTACTTGAGTTCATTCACCTGGTAATCCTAGGCTTGCAAGCATGAAGAGTGGAATTCTCAAGGCCTGTGGAAAACAAAGCTCATCAACTGCACAAGGTCTGTTATACATATTCTACTGACCAAAACAAGTCACAAAGCCAGACCAAGTTCACGGGGTAGAACAATAAGGAAGTGTAAAGGATTTTTTGTTATCTACAGTCTGCTTCAGATGAATATTGTTATTATTCCCATTTTTGTAGATTGAAAAAAAAAAAGGAGTGTTGAGGAGATTAAACAATTTTCCTAAGGTTGCATGTCAAAACCAGTAATTGAATCCACGCTTGTCATGGTATGAAGCCCAAACTGAAAACGTATGTAGTAGCTGTATGATAGAGTCTAATGTGACTGACGAGGTGATGAGTTTTCATGGAGTTCAGAAAGACAGTAAACTACCATTGATAGGTTTTGAGTAGGAGAGTAAACAAAATAGTCACACTGTCAGAAGATTTCCCTGGAAATGGGTAGATTGGTGAAGGAAAAGTTAGGGTGATGCCAACACAGGAACTCATGTAATGGTCAGAGTGAGAAGAAAATAGTTGTCAGAACTAGAGGGGCTGCTATTCAAATGGTAAAGCTGAAAATAAAGGCGTCTTCTCTTGGAAAAGAAGGAATGAATTCAAGAGACATTGTGGTATTAAAACTTACAGGATTTAGCAATTGACTGATATAATGGAGGAATGAGGGTGAAGAGGAAGAGGTGCTTCCAAAGTTACAATCCTAAGTGTCAGGAAAAAAAGTGATGCTGTTAACAGAGTTCAGAAAATCAGGAGAAGGTGCGCCTGGATGGCTCAGTGGGTTAAGTGTCCATTTCTTGATTTTGGCTCAAGTCATGATCTCATGGTTGTGACTTGGAGCCCTAGGTTGGGCTCTGCACTGGGTGTAGGGCCTGCATAAGAATCTCTCTCTCCCCTTCCCCTGCTCATGCATGTGTGCCCTCTCTCTTTCTCTCTCTCTCTCTCAATCTCTCAAAAAAGAGAAGAAAATAAAATCAAGAGAAAGAATTGGATTGGGATTAATGAATGGTTTGGTTTGGGACTTGTTCAGTTAAAGTGTCAGCAGAATAGCCACATTAAATTGCTTAATAGGCAACTGTCAAAGGAGAGTTAGAAAGAGGGGAAAGACTATTTCTGCAGGGCAGGTTTGGAAGTTATCTACCATGAGGTAGGGCAGGAGCTATAAAAGCAGATGAGTTTGCCATAGGGATAGATGGCCAAGAGAAGAGGCAGCTGGACTACAAAGATTCTAATGTTATCCACTTTCAGAGGCTATCCAGAGAAAACAAGACCAGATAGAGAGATAGAAGAATGGCCAAAGAAGTACATTGAGGACAAAGGCAAAGGAAAGAGAGAGTCTCAAGATGTCAAGGAAAGACAGGGTGTCAAGGTGGAAGAGGTAATCTGCATACAAATGCTACCAAAAAATCTGATTCTGTTTCTGGGGCAAATGGTTTATGTTATGATGATGATCAGAGTTGGAGGAGCGGTAGGGCAGGTAAGTGACTGGTTATTGGATATAAGACAGAAATCCTTAATACTTTTTGGGTTGGGATCCAAATCAGAATCTGATTAAAACTATATATCCTTCCCCCAAGGAAATCTCCTTCCATAAAATGCTTCACATTCAGTTTCAGGAAGTTTATAAAGTCACACACAACTTCAGGCTGTTTACCAAGTAAATAGGCTACAATGAGCAAGAAATAGATTTCAGATTTTCAACACCTGATCTAAACAGTTGCATTCACATGGGAAGGAAAAGAATAGTAATTTATTGATTTGAAGAAATACTGGCATTAAACATAGTGTCTAACTCCTCTAGGTACACATATACCCAATTCAAAAAAGGGCACATGTGGGAGGAGTGGGGAGAGAGAAAGAGAAAGAGACAGAGAGAGAGAGAGAGAGAGAGAGAGAATGAATTATGGTCAAATTAAAATAAGAACAATAATGATGATAACTACCATTATTAAGGTTCTGCTATATACAGGGCATTTTATACATAATATTTGTTTAATATTCACAGAAGTCTTCTAAGGTAGGAATTATTACCTAAGAAGAGAAAACAGACTCAGATCAATTAAATGGCAAATTCAGTGGGGTCACTTGCTGAAAAGGGATTCAGTGTAAAATCTCTCTGGCTCCAAGCCCATTCTTTCTCCAATATGCCATACTAGTCAGGAACATAGATTAAAAACAATCAAACAAACAAAAATACCCAAAACTACAAAAACTCCCAGCAAAAATGTTAGGAAAAGAAAATAATTTATCTTAGTCATTATGTAATAGAACCATATAATGAAATAAAGTTTAAAATGCCAAAAGAAAACATGAGCCAAAGGAATGTTAACTGAAAATGCCATTAGAATCGTCTAAGAACCTCAATGTATGTTGAGAAGTCAGCCAGTAAACTTTACCCTTTATTCACGATGAAAACTTTAAAAACTGGGTTTGGAAAGTTTATTAAAGAGGTTGTGCAATCAATATGACATCTCCCAAATGCATCACCTTGGCAAAGATTTTTAGTTGTTTTTTTTTTAATTTAAGAGGGGTGGGGTGGAGGGGCAGAGGGAGAGAGAGAGAGAATCCCAAGCAGGTTCCAAGCTCAGTGCAGAGAGCCTGATGCGAGGTTCGATCCCATGACCCTGGGATCATGAGCTGAGCCGAAATCAAGAGTTGGTTGCTCAACTGACTGAGCCACCCAGGCACCCCTACATAGGTTTACTTCTTGTTCACATCACATTTAGCATAGTATGTGTGTGGTGTGGTGGGAAGAGGGATGGGCAGGGCTCTGTTCCACTTACTCATTCAAGGGACCACTTCCATCCAGTGGTCTACCTTCCATAGGGCCTCAGATTCCTCTGCTGGATCTTTTGTAGTGAGCCAGCTGGCAAGCCAAGGGAGAGAACAAAAGGAGATCACACTAGCCCGGGTCACATTCTATTGGCTGGAGTGAGTCACACGGCTCAATCCAGATGCAAGAGAACTAAGAACTGTAGCTCAGTTGTTTGCTGAGAAAAAGTAAACTGATCTAGAAAGTTTGTGTCATTGAGCTTCTTGTTATACCCTTTAAATGAGACATATTTAAAACTGAGATCAAAATTTATAGTTATTGTAGGCCTGACAGGCCTACAGGCATGAATGTAAGAACAAATTCTATTTCTAGTCCTACTCAACAAACGATGAGACACTGATAATAATTATTTGAGAAGAAAAAAAATGAAAATACAGGAAAAAAAGAAATAAACACATATACAGGTGACATATTTTTTATCCAAAGAATTAAAAAAAAAATTATAGTAAATTACAAATAATTCACAAATAATATCATCCTACATTTAGAGTATAAACTACACGTCTGTATCAGATCACACCTAGTGCACTTTTTCAGATGTCCTGGATGGCCTCCTTTTGATGATGATTCCCCCTGCTTCCTGCCTGTGCCACCTTTGCTAAACTCTCTAAGTTTACTACAATCAAATTGTAGCCCTCACCTGTCTCTGTCACATACTCCACACAGTGCATTACTGCCTTTAGTCAGTCACCATGTCTAGACTTGGATGTTATGCTGCTTGGTAGTGTCCATTGTAGCTTCCAAATAGGCTCCCACCCACGGGGCTGGATGACACAGTTCAGAAGTACAAGACAGTTACATTTCTGTGGGATAAACCTTGACCAACAGCGAATGGGAGACCAAAGAGATCTGTTCTAAGTAACTTTCTCCTTTTCTGCCCCTGTGAACCATCTAGAGGTAGGGTTCTTCCTTGCCTGTCTGGAAAGATCCTCAGTACTAAGCAACACTCTTTGCAGCCCATTGTGCAGTGCTGTATTGTATCGCATTACCTCTTTCCTATTCTATAGATACCATTATGATGAATACGTGTTATTATTGGGCAACACCAAGAGTGAATCTTCATTTTTTAAAAAATGTTTATTTATTTTTGAGAGAGAGAGAGAGACCACAAGCTGGGGAGGGACAGATAGTGAGACAGAGGATCCAAAGCGGGCTGCATACTGTCAGCACAGAGCCTGATAAGGGACTCAAACCCATGAGCGTGAGATCATGACCTGAGCCAATGTCAGACACTTAACTGACTGAGCCACCCAGCACCCCAAGAGTGAATCTTATTGTAAACTATGCTTTGGGTGGTAATGATGTGTCACTGGAGGTTCATCAGTTATAACAAATGTGCCACTCTTATGGGGGAAATTGATGAAGGAAGAGGCTATGGCTATGGAGGCAGGGGGTAGATGTGAAATCTGTGTACTTTCTGCTCAATTTTGCTGTGAACCCAAAATTACTCTGAAACAAAAAATAAAAAGTAATTTAAAAAATTTTAAAATTATTAGAAGGAAAGTAAGCTATATATACATCAACCTCAAATGTAGAAGAAGGATTCATGGACATGATCAGAGACAAGGTGGGTTTGAACGTATGTCCATTTCAGCATTTGCACAACAAGATGTCTTCAGCCTTCAGTTTACCTCCCCTTACTAAATTCTCTCCAGTGGCAGAGGAGTTGCTAATCTTATTGGTTAGATTCTAGGACAGGCACCAAGCAGCATCCAGCCCATACTTACATCCAGCCACATTCCCTCATTTTCTTTTCTATTTCCTTTATGTAACAGGAGGGTCTGCCTTAGCCGGATACATCAGATTCTTCTCCAACTTGCTGCATCTCTCTGCTAAGCTTTCAGTCTCCTGTTCAGGGTTTCAGGCACACTGTGACAGAGCCTGGCCCTTAGTGGCAGACCTAGCTATTTCCTTGCACCACTTCTTGCTTCCAAGATTATATAAAGCACAGGAACTTTTCTCTCCCCTCTTGTTTTTGAGGGGTCATGGCTTCATCTTTTCTGCCCTCCCTTCTCCCAGGTGGAAGCTGAAGCTCTGCTCTGATTCAGTTATGCAGGTGTGCACACATTTATTCAGACATGGATGTAGGAAGGGAATAAGAAGATGAGCTCTATGTGTGGAGACTGCCTCCACAGCCACATCTGTTCTATCTGTCCACTCTGTCATAGACCTTCCCCTGGACCAATAGGGTGGACACATGACTCATGCTTGAGTAATAACATGCCTTGGGCAATTTTCTAGGTGTTTTACATAAATTAGCTCATTTAATCTTCACAGTAACCCTATGAGAGAGGTATAGAGAGATTAAGTATCTTCCTCTATGTGGCACAGCTAATAAATGAATGAATGTTCTGGGGTCTAAACCCAGGCAGCTTAGTTCTCAATTCTTCCTAGTTTCAGTAAATAAAGCTGGATCATTCAGATTTTTTCCTGGGATTTTTCCAGCTTGTGCTGGGGTAGGAAATACTGTTATATCCTTAAGATGTTAGGGAGTGCCTGGATGGCTCAGTAGATTAAGTGGCCCACTCTTGATCTCAGCTCAGGCCATGATTTCAAAGGTTTATGACTTAGAGCCCCACATCAGCTATGCACTGTCAGTGTGGAGCCTGCTTGGGATCCTCCTCTCTCTCCCTCTCTCTCTGTCCCTCCCTTGCTCACGTGCTCTCTTTCTCTCTCAGAATAAATAAACAGACTTAAACAACAACAACAAAAAGATGTTAGGATGTGAATCTAGAGCCATTTGTAGCCATGTTCCCCATCATGTGTCTGCCATAGACGAGAATGACGTTAACAATTGTGGACAAGGAGAATTGCTTGATAGGTCCCTATAAATGTCAAGACAGCTTCTAGTTATCTTCAGCTTTTCTCAGTTTCATTAGTACACGAAATGCATCAATTCACTTTTCTGCTTATGCTTTTTCAAGTTGTGTTTCTTTCATTTGGAACTGAAAGGGTTTTGACTATCAGAGAAATTGGAAACCTGATTCACCAGGTTCATGTGACAAAGTAAGCATGGTCATTAAAATGGGAATAAGGTGGGCTTATTAATAGTCCCTGGTAGAGAAATTGCTAATGGAAGATCTCAGATAAGGTTAATTTATCATTGACTCACAGAAATGAATTTAACAGAAGGCCCACTAAAGTCTTGATCTACATAACCCAAAACACATCAGCTTTGGTAAAAAGAGGCTTAATGTGAGCCCCTGCACTACAGAGTCACATCTTTTCATCCATTTCCAGACCTAAGTAATTATCCACACCCTCAGAACGCTTGAATGAAGAGGAGACAGAGTAAGGTAAGAATAAACAGTTAAGGACCCTACTGTGCCTGCTATGACTCTCCTTTCCTCAAAGTGATAAGGCCTATGTGACTATGCATTCAGGAGAGAGAAATATCCAAATTTGGGTGTGTGTGGGGGGGGCTGGGGGGTGGGTAGAGAACTATTGTATCTGGGCTTTAAATACACACTGCTTTGTGGCGACCTACAAACACCACCATAGGTATTATGGGGTCAGATGGTCTGAAGCTGAATTCTAATCTAAGTTCATCTCATAGATGGTCCGGTGGAACTTGAATACATTTATGAGGTAATTTCCCTAGTCCCTGATCTCAAATGAATATCCTTGGCCATTGAATCCCACCTTGGGTCCCTGACCTATGAAATAACACTCATGAGAAGAAAAGCCAAGTCGAAGATGTTAGAGATCTTCCTCCATAACAAAGTAAAAAACCAAAGCAATATGAGTCTCTTGGAGAGTTGCAAAGGGTAGTGACACATTAAAAGAAAAAAATTAGCCTTTGTCACTGGGCTGAAAGTTGATTACATATTTTTTGCTTCTCTACAATCATTCACTCCTTTTATTTTTTTACTTAGATCCTGGGTTTTGAAACCACATTAATTTGTCTTCATTTTGTTTTTGATATTGTTTTAGTGTGTTACTTATGTTTGGTATTTGTTTATGAATTAATGGTTTTAAGATTTCTCTTCTTTTAAACTATATTAAAAAAACAAACTAAACATGCAGGGCACCTGGCTGGCTCAGTTGGTAGAGCGTGCAACTCTTGATCTCAGGGTGGTGGGTTCAAGCCTCATGTTGGGTGTGGAGATTGCTTAAACATAAAATTTAAAAAAAATAAATAAAAAAACTAAATATGCACGATAAAAATCTTACTCCAACATGTAAACAGAAGCCAGCCAAAGAGAAAATGTTAGGGGAAATAATTGTCTTGAATGTTTAATTTCGTGAGTCAATACGGACAATGAGAGCTGGCTCATGGGGATGACCTAGCACATATTTCTTACCTCCTGAGCTGTGTATCAGTGAACCTCAGCCTGCTAGTCAGTTTCATTCTGAGAACTGTTTAGGAATAAAGTTTTGAAGTAAGTGCTTAATACAGAATGTGGAGGGGAGATCCTGTCAAACATTTCAGGTTTGGGAAAATCTTACTTATTTAGTTAGTCTATCCATGCAGGTAAGAAATCTCTATGTTAAAGCTATCACTTTTTTTTTTTCCCAAATGATTGTGTGGATTTTATAAAATTATTTTTATTTAATTTTTTTAATGTTCATTTTTGAGAGAGAGAGAGAGAGAGAGCAAGTGGGAGAGGGGCAGACAGAAGGAGACACAGAATCCGAAGCAGGCTCCAGGCTCTGAGCTGTCAGCACAGAGCCTAATGTGGGGCTCGAATTCATGAGCTGTGAGATCATGACCTGAGCTAAAGTCAGAGATTTAACCGACTGAGACACACAGGAGCCCTGAATTTTATAAAATTCTAGCCAAAATCTTAATTTTGTTTTTTTATAAAAATGTTTTAATGTTTATTTATTTCTGAGAGAGACAGAGTATGAGCAGGGGAGGGGAGAGGCAGAGAGAGAGAGAGAGAGAGAGAGAGAGAGAGAGACATGGAATATGAAGCAGCTCCAGGCTCTGAGCTGTCAGCACAAAGCCTGATGTGGGGCTCAAACCCACAAACCGTGAGATCCTGACCTGAGCCAAAGTCGAATGCTTAACTGGCTGAGCCACCCAGGCACCCCTAATTTTACTTTTTAATGACTTACCCAAATAATTCTAGAAATTGTCTGTAAAATGGAAGACATATAAATAACTAGGCAGATATTGAAAAAGATAACTATTTAGTAGAAAATTACCCACTAATATTTATAATGAAATAATTAAAGTAGGATAGTATTAATTCAAAAACAAGTAGAAAGTTAAGACAGAAGAATATGCTCCAAATGAAAGAACAAGACAAAACCCCAAAAAAGGAACTAAATGAAACTGAGATAAGCACTATCCTTGATAAAGAGTTTAAAGTAATGATCAAAAATATGCTCCATGGACTGGAGAGAAGGATAGAAGAACTCAATGAAAACTTCAACAAAGAGATAGAAAGTATTTTAAAAGGAACCAGAGTTGAAGGATACAATAACTGAAATAAAAAATATATACTAAAGAGAATCAACAGCAGGTTAGTGGATGCAGAAGAAAGGAGCAGCGACATAGAAGACAGGGTAACAGAAAGCACCCAAGCTGAACATCAACCAGAAAATAGAGTTTTTAAAAAATGAGGACAGGTTAAAGATTCTTGGACAACATCAAGCAAACAAACATTTGTTATAGAGGTCCCCAAAGGAGAAGAGTACAGAGAATTTATTTGAAGAAATAGTAGGTAAAAACGTCCCTAACCTGGGGAGGTAAACAGACATCCAGGTTTAGGAAGCAGAGTTCCAAACAAGATGAAACCAAGGAAATCCACACCACAACACATAATAATTAAAATGTCAAAAGTTAAAAATAAAGATAAAAGATAAAGATAAAAGTTATCTTTTCTTTATCTTTTCTTCCTACCTCTCTCTTGCTGCAAGAGAGAAGCAAAATGTTATGTCCAAGGGAAACACCCATAAATTTCTCAACTGATTTTTCAGCAGAAACTTTGCAGGCCAGAAGGGAGTGACATGAGATATCCAGAGCTGAAAGTAAAAAACAACAACAACAACAAAAAAAACCTTACAGGAAAGAATATTCTATCTGGCTAAGTTATCATTCAGAACTGAAGGAGAGAAAGAGTTTCCCAGACAAACAAAAGTCAAAAAGTTCATCACCACTAAACTGACCTTATAAGAAATGCCAAAAGTACTTCTATGCTTTTAAATCAATACATCGGTTTATTTAATCAATGTACAAACTACTACCCAAAACCAAAACATAAGGTTTCCATTTCAGTTAGATATTTCAATGGGGCGCCTGGGTGGCTCAGTCAGTTAAGTGTCTGACTTTGGCTTAGGTCATGATCTCACAGTTTGTGAGTTTGAGCCCTGCGTCTGGCTGTGTGCTGACAGCTCAGCCTGGAGCCTGCTCTGGATTCTGTTTCTCTCTCTTTCTCTCTCTCTCTCTGCCCCCCCCCCCCCCACTCATGGTCTGTCTCTCTCTCAAAAATAATAAAAACATTTAAAAAAAGATATTTCAACTCAATAATCTCTAAAGAACTTCAAATGTTCCCATATTATAAAGCATAATGTGTTGGCACACATTTTCTGTGAAGGATCATATAGTAGATATTTTAGGCTTTGCAAGCCTTACAGTCTCTGTTGCAACTACTCAAAGTAGCCATAGACAATATGTAAAGAGGTGAGTATAGCTATGCTCCAACAAAGCTTTATTTGAATTCCATGTAATTTTTACACATCATGAAATATTAGTCTTTGATTCCTTCCCTTAACCATTTAAAACTTCAGAAACCATTCTTAGCTTGTGGAAAAATAAGTAACAGGCAGCAGGCCAGATTTGGCCCATGTGCCATAGTTTGCCAACACTGGTTCCGAAATAATCCTTTAAAAATCTAGTCACCTTAGGGGCCCTTGGGTGGCTCAGTTGGTTAAGTGTCCGACTTCGGCTCAGGTCATGATCTCACAGTTCGCGAGTTTGAGCCCCTCATTGGGCTCTGTGCTGACAGCTCAGAGCCTGGAGCCTGCTTTGGATTCCGTGTCTCCCTCTCTCTCTGCCCTTCCCCCACTCACACTCTGTCTCTCAAAAATAAATAAACGTTGAAAAAAAATCTAGTCACCTTAAAATCATTACTTCCTAGAGATTTAAAGTGATCATTCAAATCTTCATCAGTAACTTCTTTTAGATCCGTTGGTTTCCACTTTGGACTCTGGTCTTTATCTATTAAAACTGCCCTAACACCTTTATGAAAGTCATGGCCTCCCACACAAGCTTGACTCAGATGATATTCCATAGATAATACTTCTTGCAAGGTCTTTGAAGACCCCTCTATGAGTTGTCTTAGTGTGATCTTTAGGGATATCTAAATGTACTTCTTTTTTCCAGCTCTTTAAGGTGTAAGGTTAAGTTGTGTATCTGAGACATTTCTTCCTTTTTTTAGGAAGGCCTGGATTGCTATATGCTTCCCTCTTATGACCACCTTTGCTGCATCCCAGAGGTTTTGGGCTGTGGTGTTATCATTTTCATTGGCTTCTTTTTCTCTTTTTCTTTTCTTTCCTTTCTTTTCTTTTCTTTTCTTTTCTTTTCTTTTCTTTTCTTTTCTTTTCTTTTCTTTTCTTTTCTCTTCTTTTCTTTTCACATCCAAGCTGTTTGGGCTGTGGTGTTATCATTTTAATTGGCTTCTTTTTCTCTTTTCTTTTCTATTTACATCCAAGCTGTTAGCATATACTGCAACAATGATTTCAGGAGCAGATTCTTTAATGCCCTTACCCATTTAGCCCATCCCCGCTCCCACAACCCCTCCAGCAACCCTCTGTTCTCTATATTTAAGAGTCTCTTATGTTTCGTCCCCCTCCATGTTTTTATATTCTTTTTGCTTCCCTTCCCTTCTGTTCATCTGTTTTGTATCTTAAATTCCTCATATGAGTGACGTCATATGATATTTGTCTTTCTCTGACTGACTAATTTCACTTAGCATAATACCCTCCAGTTCCATCCACGTAGTTGCAAATGGCAAGATTTCATTCTTTTTGATTGTCAAGGAATACTCCATATACAATGTATATGGTATATACAATATATGCCACATCTTCTTTATCCATTCATCCATTGATGGACATTTGGGCTCTTTCCATACTTTGGCTATTGTCGATAGTTCTGCTATAAACATTGGGGTGCATGTGTCCCTTTGAAACAGCACACCTGTATCCTTGGATAAATACCTAGTAGTGCAATTCCTGGGTCACAGGGTAGTTCTATTTTTAACTTTTTGAGGAACTTCCATACTGTTCTCCATAGTGGCTACACCAGTTTGCATTACCCTAGCAGTGCAAAAGAGATACTCTTTCTCTATATCCTCACCAACATTGGCCATTGACTGGGTTGTTAATTTTAGCTATTCTGACTGTAGTAAGGTGGTATCTCTTTGTGGTTTTGATTTGTTTTTCCCTGATGATGAATGATGTTGAGCATTTTTTCATGAGTCAGTTGGTCATCTGGATGTCTTCTTTGGAGAAGTGTCTATTCATGTCTTTTGCCCATTTCTTCACTGGATTATTTGTTTTTTGGGTGTTGAGTTTGAGAAGTTCTTTACAGATTTTGGATACTAACCCTTTATCTGATATGTCACCTGCAAATATCTTCTCCCATTCTATTGGATGCCTTTTAGTTTTGCTGATTGTTTCCTTTGCTGTGCAGAAGACTTTTATTTTGATGAGGTCCCAATAGTTCATTTTTTATTTTGTTTGCTTTGCCTCCAGGGACATGTTGATTAAGAAGTTGCTGCGGCCAAGGTCAACTAGGTTTTTGCCTGCTTTCTCCTCGAGGATTTTGATGGCTTCCTGTCTTACGTGTAGGTCTTTCATTCATTTTGAGTTTATTTTTGTGTATGGTGTAAGAAAGGGTCCAGGTTCATTGTTCTGCATGTCGCTGTCCAGTTTTCCCAGCACCATTTGGTGAAGAGACTGTCTTTATTCCATTGGATATTCTTTCATGCTTTGTCAAAGATTAGTTGGCCATATGTTTGTGGGTCCATTTCTGGGTTCTCTATTCTGTTCCATTGATCTGAGTGTCTGTTTTTGTGCCAGTACCATATTGTCTTGATGATTACAGCTTTGTAATATAGCTTGAAGTCTGGGATTGTGATGCCTCCTGCTTTGTTTTTCTTTTTCAAGATTGCTTTGGCTATTTGGGGTCTTTTGTGGTTCCATACAAATTTTAGGATTGCTTTTTCTAATTCTGTGAAAAATGCTGGTGTTATTTTGATAGGGATAGCCTTGAATATGTAGATTGCTTTGGGTAGTATCAACATTTTAACAATGTTTGTTCTTCCCATCCAGGGGTATGGAATATTCTTCCTTTTTTTTTGGTGTCTTCTTCAATTTCTTTCACAAGCTTTCTATAGTTTTCAGTGTATAGATTTTTCACCTCTTTGGTTAGACTTATTCCTAGGTATTTTATCCATGTACTTTTAATTTACTCTTTAACTTCTTGGTTAACCCATTAATTCTTTAGTAGGATGTTCTTTAATCTCCAAGCATTTCTTGTTTTTCAATTTCTCTCTTGTGTTAATTTCGAGTTTCACAGTGTTGTGGCCTGAAAATATGCATAGTCTAATCTAAATCTTTTAATTTTTTATTATTGTTTTTTAAATGTTTATTTATTTTTGACACACAGAGAGAGACAGAGTGTGAATGGGGGAAGAACAGAGAGGGGGGAGAGACACAGAATCCGAAGCAGGCTCCGGGCTCTGAGCTGTCAGCACAGAGACTGATGCAAGGCTCAAACTCATGAACCATGAGATCATGGCCTAAGCCAAAGTCGGACGCTTAACAACTGAGCCACCCAGGCACCCCCTCAACCTTTTAAATGTACTTCTTTAGGTGGAAAAGAAAGGGCATAATTTGAATTAAGACAATTATGAATAAAAAGATGTGAAATATGATGACATATAGATGAACTATGGCAGAGGTGGGGTAAAAAAATGTGTTCAAATTTAAGTGACCATCAACTTAATATAGACTGCTATATACTTAGAATGTTATATATGAACCTCATGGTAACCACAAACCCAAAACCTATAATAAATATACAAAACATAAAGAGAAAGAAAGTCAAGCATAACACTACAGAAGTTATCAATCACAAGAGAAAAAGAGAAGAAGAGAAGAATTGCAAAAACAAGAAAACAATTAACAAAATGGCAATAAGTACACACTTGTCAATAATTTCTTCAAATGAAAATGTTCTAAATGTTCCAGTTAAAAGACACAGTTTGGTAGAATGTATAAAAAAACCCTAGACCCATCTGTATGCTGTCTACAAAAGTCTCACCTCACATCTGAAGACACATACAGACTAGAAGTGAAAGGATGACAAAAGATATTCCATGCAAATGGAAGTTAAAAAAAAAAAAGCCAGGGGATCAATACTTACGTCAGACAAAATAGACTTTAAAATAAAGACTGTAACAAGAGAGAAAGAAGGGTATTACATAATGATAAAGGCGTCCATCCAACAAAGGATATAACAATTGTAAATATCTATGCATCCAACATTGCAGCACCTAAATAAATAAAGCTAATATTAACAGACATAAAGGGAGAAATTAACAGTAATACAATAATAGTAGAGGACTTTAACACCCCAATTATATCACTGGATGAATCATCCAGGCAGCAAATCAATAAGGAACCAGTATCTTTGAACAACATATTAGATCAGATGGACTTAACATGTATATGTAGACTATCCCATCCCGAAAGAGCAGAATACACATTCTTTTCAAGTCACATGGGATATCTTCCAGAATAGATTACATGTTAGACCACAAAATAAATTCTTCTTAATAAATTTAAGAAGATTAAAATCCTATCAGGCATCCTTTTCAACCACAACAGTAGGAAACTAGAAAGCAATCAAAAGGAAAAAAATGGAAAAAACACAAATTCATAGAGGCTAAACAACATTCTACTAAATAGACAATGGGTCCATGAAGAAATCAAAGAGGAAATAAAAAAATACATGGAGACAATTAAAGAAATACATGAAGACAAATACAAATGAAAATACAGTGGTCCAAAATCTTTGGGACACAGCAAAAGTAGTTCTAAGTGGGAAATTTGTAGCCTCAAGAAAAAGAAAAATCTCGAATAATGTAGCCTTATACCTAAAGGAACTAGAAGAAGAACAAACAAAGCCCCAAGGTTAAAATAAGGAAGGAAATAATAAAAGTCAGAGCAGAAATAAGTGAAGTAGAGACAAAAAAAGAGAAAAGATCAATGAAAGCAAGAGCTGGTTCTTCAAAACGATAAAGAAAATTGATAAACCTTTAGCTATGGTGATCAAGAAAAAAGAGAGAGGACACAAATAAATAAAATCAGAAATGAAAAAGCGTAAGTAACAACTGACATCACAGGAATACAAAGGATTATAAGAGAGTACTATGAAAAATTATATACCAACAAATTAGGCAACACAGAAGAAATGGGATAAATTCCTAGAAACATACAATCTTCCAAAACTGAATCAGAAAGAAATAAAAAATATGAAAAAAATCAATCAATAGTAACAAAGTTGAACCAGTAATCAAAAAACTCTCAACAAACAAAAGTCCAGGATCAGATGGATTCACAGGTAAATTCTACCAAAGGTTTAAGGAAGAGTTAATACCTGTTTACCTCAAAGTATTCCAAAAAATAGAAGAGGAAGCTAAGCTTCTAAGTATATTCTAGGCCAGCATTACTCTGATACCAGAACCAGACAGACACCACAAAAGAGAAAACCACAAAAAAACTACTCTGATGAACATAGATGCAAAAACCCTCAACAAAATATTAGCAAACCCAAACCAACAATACATTAAAAGTTATTTACCATGATTGAGTAGGATTTATTCCTGGGATGCAAGGGTAGTTCAATATTTGCAAATCAACCAATGTGATACATCACATCAACAAGAGAAAGGATAAAAATCATATGTTCTTCTCATAGATGCAGAAAAAACATTTGACAAAATCAAACATCTGTTCATGGTAAAAACTCTCAACAAAGTGGGCTGAGAGGGAACATATCTACAGCTAATCTCATACTCAATGGTAAAAAACAGAGCTTTTCCTCTAAGATAAGGAACAAGACAAGGATGTCCTCTCATCACTTCTATCCAACATAGTACAGGAAGTCCTAACCACAGCAATCAGATAAGAAAAAAAAAATAAAAGGCATCTGGATTGGTAAAGAAGTTAAACTATCACTATTTGAGTGTCTGACTCTTGGTTTCAGCTCAGGTTATGTTCCCAGGGTCATGGGATCAAGCCCTGCATTGGCTTCCATACTGAGCATGGAACCTGCTTGGGATTCTTCCTCTCTCTCTCTCAAATAAATAAATAAAATGGGGGAAAAAAAGAATGTTCATAATTCAAACAAAAAACCCCTAAATAATCTGATTAAAAGTTGGGCAGAGGATCTGAATAGATGTTTTTCCAAAGGAGACATTAATGGTGGCCAATAGACACATGAAAAAACACTCAATATCACTAATCATCAGGGAAATGCAAATCAAAACCATAATGAGATGTCACTTCACACCTGTCAGAATGGCTAGAATCAGAACGACAAGAAATAATAAATGTTGATGAGGATGTGGAGAAAAAGAAGTCCTGGTGCTTTATTGCTAGGAATGCAAATTAGTGCAGCCACTGTGGAAAAGAGTATGGAGGTTCCTCAAAGACTTAAAAATACAAATACCATATGATCCAGTAATTCCACTACAGGGTTTTATCACAAGAAAACAAAAACAGTAAATTGAGAAGGTAGATGCATCCCTATGTTTATTGCAGCATTATTTATGATAGCCAAGATATGGGAGCAAACCAAGTGTCAAGTGATAGATGAAGAGATAAAGATATGGTGTATGTACGTACACACACACACACACACACACACACACACACACAATGGGATATTACATGACCATAACAAAGGATGAGATCTTGTCATTTGCCACAACATGGATGAACCTGGAGTTTATTAAGTGAAGTAAGTTAGACAAAGAAAGACAAATACTATATGATTTCACTTACATGTGGAATATAAAAAGAAAACAAATGAATAAACAAACAAACAAAAAGCAGAAAGGGGTGCCTGGGTGGCTCAGTCAGTTAAGTGTCCAATTTCGGCTCAGGTCATGATCTCACGGCTCATGAGTTTGAGCTGGCATCAGGCTCCATGCCAACAGCTCAGAGCCTGAAACCTGCTTCAGAGTCTGTCTCCCTCTCTCTCTGCCCCTCCCCCCACTCATGCTCTGTCTCTCTCTCTCTCCTTCAAAAATAAATACACTTAAAATTTTTTTAAAAATATTTAAAAAAAAAGCAGAAGCAGACTCATAGATACATAGAACAAATTGGTGGTTACCAGAGGGGAAGGAGGTAAGGGACTGGCAAAATGGGTGAAGGGGAGTGGGAGATACAGGCCTCCAGTTATGGAATGAATGTTATAGGGATAAAAGATACAGCATAGGGAAAATAGTTAATCGTGCTGTAAGAATGTTCAATAGTGACAAATGATAGTTAAAATTGTGATAAACATAGCATAATGTAGTGAATTGTTAAATCACTAGGTTGTACATTTGAATAACATTGTGTACATTGATAACATTGTGTATCAACTATACTTAAATTAAAAAAAAAGATAGAAAGTCAATCAAATAGATAAAAAACCCAGAAGCTGAAATTGGAATGTATAAAAACTTAATACAAAAAGAAAAGTAAGGAAGTAAAGAGTGTTTATTGGCTATTCTGAAAAAGAAAAAAGTACATTCTTACCTCATGCCGTTTATCAAAATAAATTAGTTATATTACATTTAACTATTTTGTTATTATTATTTATTTTATTTTATTTTATTAAAAAAAATTTTTTTTTCAACGTTTTTTTTAATTTTTGGGACAGAGAGAGACAGAGCATGAACGGGAGAGGGGCAGAGAGAGAGGGAGACGCAGAATCGGAAACAGGCTCCAGGCTCCATCAGCCCAGAGCCTGACGCGGGGCTCGAACTCACGGACCGCGAGATCGTGACCTGGCTGAAGTCGGACGCTTAACCGACTGCGCCACCCAGGCGCCCCCTATTTATTTTATTTTAGAGAGAAAGAGAGAGTGTGAGTAGGGGAGAGCGGTAGGAGGAAAGAGAGAGAGAAAGAGAGAATCTTGAGCAGGATTCATGCTCAGTGCAGAGCCTGACATGGCTTTCAATCCCATGACCCTGGGATCATGACCTGAGTTGAAATCAAGAGCCAGACATTCAATTGACTGAGCCACCCAAGCACCCCCTACATTTAACTATTTTAAACAAACACAGGAATATTTTAATGTATAGCCTTTTAGTCTCTGAGAAAAAGTTGAACATACTCAACTAAAAAACAATAGAGAATTAAAAAAACCCATAAATTGAAAGATTTGATATGATGCTTATGTAAATCAAAAGCAATCATAAATATAATTTGAAAACCAGTAACAAACTGGGGAACACGGTTTCCAAAAATATGACAGCTAAAAGATCAGTGTCCATAGGGGTACCTGGGTGGCTCAGTCCATTGAGTGTCTGCCTCTTGATGCCAGCTTAGGTCATGATCTCACGGTTTGTGAGATCAAGCCCCCCACATTGGGCTCTGTGCTGACAGCCCATAGCCTGCTTGGGATTCTCTCTTTCCTCCCCCCTCTGCCCATCCCCAGCATTCTCTCTCTCTCTCTCTCTCTCTCTCTCTCTCTCTCTCTCTCAATAAATAAATGAACCTAAAAAAAGGATCAGTGTCCACAGATATACAGAGTTCATGGATGTTGATGAAAACATGCATGAACTCCCAATTAAAAGATGGGACCAAAACAACAACAGACATATATACATACACACAAAAAAAGAAAAATGAAAAGACAAATGCTTAACAGTATATAAAAATATTTAATGTTATGATTTATGGCAGATATGGTTAACAGACCATCAGAATTTATGCTCATTCTCCATAGAAGCTTTTTAGTTAGGAACTACATTTCTCAGCCACCCTTTTGTCCATGCAAGACCATATGACTGGTCTCTGTCAATGGATGTATGAGAAAAGTGATGTGTGTCCCTTTTAGAGGAAGGTTTCTAACAGTGGGATTGAGCCTTTTTCACATTTTATATTCCCCTTCCAGGTATGGGATTTTGACTTAGCTGAAATCGACTGGCATTTTCATCTTATAAAAAAAGGTGGTCTCTTTTCTCCTAACAAGATTCTTAAAATAGGTAATTCTCTAAACAGAGCAGCATTCAGAAAATGGGTATAAAACAAGTAATGCTACTATGCAAATATTAAGTATTAAGAAAGTATTAAGACTATACTCAGAAAAGCAAGGAAGAAGACGTGGAATATTGGAAACTGTGAATCCATATCGGATAGAATTAGGTTTCTGTATGTAACAGACAAAAAAAGTAATGGTGATTTAAATGGGATAGAGACTTATTGCTTTCCCACATAAAAGATGTTCAAAGACAGGCAATGTAGTACTAATATGATGTCTACACATTATCATTTAAGACCTAGGCACTTATCTTTCTGTTCTATCATCTTAGCATTTTGTTCCCTTATTCAAGCTCACATAATGATACAAGATGGATAGTGGAATTCCAGCTGCCATAGCTACAGGCTGGAGGAAGAAGAAAATGCAGAGAGAAAAAGCCTGTTGAGTCAGTTTCCTTAAAAAGCTTTGTGAGGAGTACCAAACTACACTTCTGGTTCCATTTCATTGGCCAGAATTGCTGCATAGTCACACGAAACTATGAGGAAATTTTATATCAGGTGACAAAATGTCCAGTTAAAACTTGGGCTTCTCTTCCAAAGGGAAGTGATGAAGATGATAGGCAACTGGCAGATCTGGCAGATCTGGCAGATCTCCCATAGGGCCCATCCTACAGTGTGGTGAAGGGAAGTTCTAAGATGGCCATTGCCAGCAACTGTAGAAAAAGCTAGGTCACATTGAAAGAGGATATATCTTTTGGGGGGAAGTTCTTTGGGAGAAAAGGGGGGCTCCCTGCTTTAGAAGATATGATTGAGAGGGCAGGACAACTTAAGAATCTGTAAGGACTTTTTTTTTAATGAATGAGAAAATAATGGTAATTGTAAACTCCAGGTAAAACAAAAGGTGTGCAATAAAATAATGTTGAAATATAAAATAAAATACTGGTGTAAGAAAATAGAGTTCACTGAATATTTTTAATAAAGAATGTTTTCTTCTAAGTGGCCAGGGGGTCAGATGGGGACCATGTAAAGAAAGACATAATCCTAGCATACCACTTCAACCAATGTGAGAAAAAATATTTACATAGGTTTAAATATAAAAATTATACATATGGGTTTTTAACATTTAGAGTCATCGCTCAGACAAGATATGTATCTGTTGTAGCTGCAAAACAACATAACTGTTAATGTTATAGTGTAAAAATGTAACTGACAGAAGGTGGAAAGTGGGAGGCAGGGGAGAAACATAAAGAAAAGGGTTTTCTCATTTCTCATTTACAGAACTTAAGATACTGATAATTGTTGATAGAAAGAGAAGTAGGATTTTAAATATTTTTTAAAGTTATAATGATAACCAATAAAAGAACTAAAAATAATATATTGGGAGGAGGAGGGAACAGACAAAAGTATCATGTGTTCCCACAATTTGGGTCTTTAAAGTTAATAATTTTAATGATGTTTACATTTTTTATAAAAATAATGTTTTAATTGTGAGTTAAGTACCAAACAAATTCCATGAACAATATGTCAGGGATGCAAAGAAAAACTTTTGATAAATTTACATATTAATTAAAAAAACTTATTTGTATTACAAATGGATATATTTTCATTGATGTTATTTATTTTTCAATGGTTCTAATGTAATAAATATTATTACAGATCTTCTTTAATTTGTGATGTGGTTAAGTCTCCATAATCCCATTATAAGTTGAAAATATATTTAATACAACTAACCTACTGAACATTATAGTTTAGCCCAGCATACTTTAAACATCCTCAGAAACTTACATCAGCCTACAGCTGGGCAAAATCATCTAACACAAAGCCTATTTTATTATTTTTTTAATTAAAAAATGTTTACTTATTTTGAGAAAGGGAGGATGTGAGCAAGGAGGGGCACCCAGGTGCCCCTAGCACAAAGCCTATTTTATAATCAGGTATTCAATATCTCATGTAATTTATTGAATACTGTACTGAAAGTGAAAAATGGAATGGTTATTTGGGTACAGAATGGTTCTAAGTGTATCAGTTGTTTATTCTCCTGGTCAAGTGGCTGATTGAGAGCTGTGGCTCAGTGCCATTACCCAACATCACAAGAGAGTATCAGGCCACATATCACTAGCCCAGGAAAAGATCAAAATTCAAAATTTAAAGTATAGTTTCTATTGAATGTATATTGGTTTTACAGCATCATAAAGTAAAAAAATAATAAGTGGAACCATCATTAGTCAGGGACTGTTGGTGCTAGTTAGAAGGCAGACCTGTACATGCTTTAAAAATATATGAATTAGACATTTTTCGCTATTAATTTGCTTGCTATCTTAGAATTTGGAAGATATATCAGTAGCTTTGGATGGTTCACTTCCATTCAGGAACTGTTTCCAGAAAGATGAAGATTATGATTTTTCTTTATACATAAATTTGATGACAACAAGAGGAGACTTCAAGGTAATTTTGCCAACCTTATAGCAACTGTTAATTTGAGATTGCTCTTTTCATTAAGATGTTTTGAAGTCTCCAAATATTTGTGAACACCATTGTGGACTTTGTGAGATTCTGGGGTCCAGAATTCCCCTGAGGCAGCTATCATTTACCTTCTCTTCATTTGTTTCTCTTCCCAGACCCATCTTGATCAACATAAAACAGACTTGAAGAGAAAACAATTCATTAAAAGATGGAATTGGGAGATGATAGAAAAGACAAAGCATTGACTTCGATGGTCAGAATTCCTTCCTTTTTTTGGGGGATACGGATGGGTGGTAAGTGGGGGAAGTTGAGTTATTCTCAGGTTGATGATAAGATTGAATGTTTTATACATCCTCTGACAGATAAATCTGTATATTTTCCTGAACCAGTACCAGCAGGGGCTCTACTCAAAGCTGCTAAAAAGTAAAAAAAAAATGATACAGAAACTAACAAAGTACAGAGAATCCATGATTTTCCTGTACTTCAAGTTTTACCTCCCTGGAAGTTATGTATCCATGTATTAATGGTTTCTAGGTAGTATGATTAAGGGTGACTTTCTTTTCCTTTTTTATATTCGCATTTTCTCATTTTTCTATAATAGATACGTAAGATAACTATATAAATACAAAGGGGGAAAGAATGCTGAATATAAAAAGTGAAAATCATTTGAATGTATTTCCTTCTTTTATTTATTTTATTTTCTTAATCGTGTTGTCATCCTTTAAATATCCCTGCCGCAAGGCAATCTATAAACCAGCTGACCCACAAATCAAAATTTCAGGTTCTGTACTACTGTGCTACAAACTAAGTTGGCTATTCTCAGTTCTGAAATATGTGAAGAAGTTCAGGTTAGTCTTCCTCACACTGATTCTATTAATAGGAGAAATGTTTCAGATATCTACGTTATATTTTTAAAGAGCAAGACTCCAATTATATGGACAATAAATCTATATTGATAAGAAAAGTCACGAGAAAGAAATATACCAATATATAAATAATTTTAGTTAAAATTTTTTTTAATGTTTGTTTATTTTTGAGAGAGAGAGAGAGAGAGAGAGAGAGAGAGAGAGAGAGAGAAAATGAGCAGGGTAGGAGCAGAGAGAGAGGGAGACACAGAATCTGAAGCAGGCTCCAAGCTCTGAGCTGTCAGCACAGAGCCCGATGCAGGGCTCAAACTCATAAACCCTGAGAGCATAACCTGAGCTGAAGTCAGACGCTTAACTGACTGAGCCACCCAGGCGCCCCAATAATTTTAGTTTTTAACATAATGTATGAAAAAGCACCACAAGTTGGCCTTTGTAGGTGGTCAATTAATGTTAGTTGAATTTCAATTTGTAATCTCACTTCTAAGGAATTTCTCATAAGGACATAATCCAAAGGGGGTGTAATTTATATAAAAATGTATTCAGCATACTCCTAAATGAATGAAAAATTGGAGATGAGCTAAATAGTGAAAAATAAGAGGAGCGCCTGTGGGGCTCAGTCGGTTGAGCGTCCAACTTTGGCTCAGGTCATGATCTCGCGGTTTGTGAGTTCAGCCCCGGAATGGGCTCTGTGCTGACAGCTCGGAGCCTGGAGCCTGCTTCGGATTCTGTGTCTCCTTCTCTCTCTGACCCTCCCTGCTTGCACTCTGTCTCTCTGTGTCTCTCTGAAAAATAAATAAATAAATAAATAAATAAATAAATAAATAAATAAATATTGAAAAATAGGTATATGGTAAATAAACACATTTGGAAGTATTCTCATTGGAATTTAGCTTCTGGGCTGGTAACAGTTTTGCCTTTCATAAATTGTATAAAAGTTTCCTGTTTTCCAAGACAATGTTTGACAATAGTTATACATAAAAAATGACATGTAGATATGCATATAACATTCATTGAAAAAAGAAAAGAAAAAGATGTATACAATGATTGCCAATATGAACCAATCTATATCCAGATTGAGGCTAATCAATAATTTATAAGAGATGAAAACGAGTTTAATATTAAATGGATTCCTATGTCCCTTACAATCTGTGAAATCATCTACACGTGTACTAATAATTTTCAATGTGTCAACAAAGGAACATTTATTGAAGGCTTTCTGAATAAAGTACATTGAGAGATTACTGGGCCTGTCCTGTTGAGCAGTTTATAGCTACTAGATAAGTAAGGATACTTGAAAGAAATGAAAAATCTGCTTTTGCTTTCCAGTCTTGGACACATTTTCAGAATTCCCGGAATTTCCTATAACACAGCTTAGAGCTTCACAAAGTTCTGGAATGACCACTGGAATTCCTTTTTTTCACTTGATTTTAGTATTAAAAATCCATTAATCCATGATAGGGGGTTTTATTATGAGATCTGGGCTACCACAGGGCCTCAGTAAATTTGTTCTGGAAGTGGTTGTCTGTGGCAAAGACTTAGATATAGATAACATTTTTTTCTTAATTCATCACATTTTAAATATGTTTATGCTATAAATTCAGAAAATATGCAACTTTCCATGGCAATTTCCATTTGAAAACAAATAGGACACATTTCCATGCCTTGAGAGCACAACAGAAGTGACATTTTTTATTATGAGCCAAAGAATAGTTGTAAACCAATTTTTGTTAGTAACTGCTTTAAAGATTATTTCAAGTTGCAAGTATTTTTTCTACAAATGCTTATATTAACTTGTAACTAAAAATGCATTAATTTTTTAAAAACCCAATCGTTAACATCTCTGCATTTTTTCTGATCCTTATAAAAGGCTTTTATACATTTCATAACATTCGATCAGTGAATGCATTTGATTGTTTCCTTTTTCTATTTATTGTTATGTCAAATGTGTATTTCTGCACATGAAGATTTTTCCTGTTTGCTTTAAATCAATGTTTTTAACCATATATGAGTATTAATTATTTTTGAAAACTAAGTGAATTATACATTTAATTGAAAATTCACCTTTTACATCTCAAAAATACAGAGATAAGACATTTATTTTTATCTATGAGAGATATTTTTATAGAAAAATCTACACAACCAGGAACATCTTCTCTCCCCAGGCAATCTCCTACTAATTTTTCTTTTCTTTTTTCTTTTTTAAAATGTTTATGTATTTTTGAGAAGGAGACAGAGTGTAAACAGGGGAGGGGCAGAGGTAGAGGGAGACATAGAATCTGAAGCAGGCTCCAGGCTCTGAGCTGTCAGCACGGATCCCGATGTGGGGTTCGAACCTATGACCTGTGAGGTCACGACCTGACCTGAAGTCAGATCCTTAATTGACTGAGCCACCCAGGCACCCCTTCTACTCATTTTTCTTCTTCAACTATAAATTCAGTAAAGATATTCACCAGACTTTCTCTGCAGCTCTGGTCTTGTTAAGAGAGTCCAATCTTGAATCCCAAACTGCCTCCTTGACATGTCATTGAAATGTCTTGATATAAATTAATTTGCTTGATTAATAAATAATATAGGCTCTTAACAAATGCCTATTTGTTTGTCAATGTTTGTGTTTCATATGTAGCCAAAAGGAATTCTTGAT
Source organism: Panthera pardus (assembly GCF_024362965.1). NCBI lineage: Eukaryota > Metazoa > Chordata > Mammalia > Carnivora > Felidae > Panthera > Panthera pardus. Next base: position 53,894,518 of record NW_026526666.1, read on the forward strand.
AACCTTCATACTAATACATTTTCATCCTTAGAGGGGAGAAAATGTCTTTTGGAGAGAGATTTTTACCAAAACATGCCTAAAAGTAACAGTAGAAAAGGCAATCAGTATTAACAAGAGAGAGGTTTGTTGTCTTATGGGTATTCCCATTGAAAAATGTCAAGATCTGTCATCATCCTCCAGCACAGAGTCAAGAATATAAAGTCCTTGCCATGGTGACAGGAGGTAGCAGCAAGTATAATTGAACTTGGAATCTGAGGGGAGGGTAGAAGATAAAAAAGGAAGAATAAAGAAAAGGGACTTCCAGGTCTTCCCTTTCCCTTACGAAATATGATCTAATTTCTTGACATGACATAAAAGACTAACTTTCCTGTGATTCCACTCCAGTCTTCTAGGACTAATCAGTACTGAAACAATAGAGCATGTGCAGTGCAGTCAGACAGACATGGATTTGAAATCTATTATTTACATTTGCCAGCTGTGTGACCATGGACAAATAACTTTACCTCTCTGAGCTTCCACGTCTTCATCTGCTAGTGGAGTTTATGGGAACATCAAGTACAATAATTATTTGAGACACAAACCTCAGCGCTTGACACACATCAGATGTGTGATAAATAATAACTGTTCTCTATTCTCCTGCTCTAGACGAGTAAGCAACCTGACAGGAAAAAACCTATTGATATTGACATTTGGCAGAAAAATTGTCAAAGGAAGTATTAGGACAATGCCAAGAGAGCATCCAGGGTAGATAAGAGCAGGAGGACAGAGAGATACAAGACAGATGTCCTGCTATGAGAAAAATGACCCAAGAGATTATCTCCTGTGTATGAAAATATGGAGAGAAGACTTAGTTCTGTCAGAAAATTTAGGGATAATTAAGACAAGTCTGAATACTTTTATTAAGAGAATCTTTATGGCTTAGCTGAAAATAGTATTTTATAGTCTTAATAATGAAAACATTGAGTAATAATTTAACCACAAATGGTGATATAACTATTTTGAAAAGATGAAGAAAAAGGAAATGTGTTTTCCGTGGGGATTAGAGATCTGAGAGTCTTCCATGGCAGGAAGTTGGCAGGCAATATTTAAAGTGGAAAAAAAAATCAAGAAATAGCACTTAACATGTAATTTACAAATACAGAGGTAAATGCCAGAAGAAATGGCTAAAAGGAGTTGGAAATCCTTGCTTATGCAGAGGGATAGTAGGAGTGGAGTCTGGCAGGACGGACATCTGTTTTTAAAATACTTGCAGCATTACCTGACTTTTTAAACTATTATTTGAATTACTTGAATTCTAAGAGGGAGGGAGAGAGGGAGAGAGAGAGGGAGAGAGAGGGAGGGAGGGAGGGAGGGAGAGAGAGAGAATTGCAGCAGAGAGTTTGAACTCACGAACTGTGAGATCATGACCTGAGCCAAAATTGGACACTTAACCGACTGAGCCACCCAAGCATGCCTGTGATTTGATTATTTGAAGGCAAATCGAGGTCGGAGGGTGTTGTGATTTAAGTACCACTCATATGATGGGATTTTAAAGTGACACAGGCAGAGTGATAGAAGAGTCTGGTTTAGAAGGCTGGAGCTGACATTTTCTAACCCAGTTCTTACACAAAGCACCACTCTGCCTTCTGAATTCACAATGCAATGGTGTTTGAGAACTTTTTCAGCTTTTTCTTCTAGAACATCAGCTCCTTTGAGCTTAGGCACCAGGTTTTCTAGATATACGCACCCTATGCAAAGCCTGACACAGTTCTTGGCACGTAGGTTGTAGTAAGGGAACATTCAGGAAAAGTAGTATTACACTAATTTCTTGTAAAATTTTGTAGAATTTGTTTACAAATTCCCTGTAAAATTCATTTAATGTTTTTATATAAATATTTTCATTAGAAAATGTATATGTAAAAGTAGCATATTAATTGCTTCATCCTCTTTTCTCATTTCTCCCTCTTTTTTTTTAAAAAAGAATACTGAGTTTATATTAGTTTCTTACCTACTATTTGCTATACCAGACAAGTACTTGGAGTACTTTTATATACTCAATCTCTTTAAAAAATTGTTCTTTTGATTCTTCGACAAATATTTGTTGAGGATTTTTGCCATCATAGGTTCTATGCCAGAGGCTGATAGCAGTGAAAAAGAGATAGCTACCTAGGAAAAGAAAGATTTCAAATAAAAAGTCATGCAACTAATATATAATTATGAATTGTGCTTAAAGAGTTTTAAGTGAGAATTAAAAGAGAGGTTTTCTTATATATCCTTGGGTTCAGAATTCTGGATCCATTCTTTTCATCTTAGACAATTCAATTTCAAAAAAGTGGGTATACAGACTGGCTTTCTTTAATAAAAGCATAATAGTGTGCCAAGAGGTAACAGACACCCATTATCCACATAGCTTTTTAATCTTTTCTATATTAATTCTTCTATTTATAGTCACTCATTGTGTAAAATGCAGCTGCCTGTAGTATTTCTCCTGGTTGTAAACAACACAACAAAGTCTTAGCTTAATTAAAATACTATAAATAGGGGGAAAAATCCCAATTCCTTTCCCTTTTCTTCTGCTATCAATAGGATTAGAATATTTCTCCATCCAACTCTGCCTTCAGATGCTTATCACAGGCATTCTCAGAACCAGCAGCTAATGAGAGGTATCAGCAAGTCAGGGGGAGAGAGAAAGAGGCTTATTTTCCAATTATGAATGTACCGATTCATTAACACTGACTCAGGCATTCATTTTAGATTCAGGTTGTCATGCACTTGCATTTAAACAATAGTGGCATTGGATCTATGCCATGTTTCATCAACGTAGTATGGGGATGTCATTTACGAACCAGCAGAAAAGGGAGCTGAAAGGAGTAAAATACTCACGGCCAAGTTCAAAATTATATAAACTTGCTGGAGAATCATGATTATTTTTACTCATCATTGGCAAATCTCAAAATACCTTACAATAATGGCTTATTCTACAAATTTTAAACTAGACACTAAGAAATTCAAAGTGGAGAGGTCATTATCTGGTCTAATATTACAACCTACCTCAAGACATGGAAGAATTAACAGCAGTGTTAGTTAAAGCAGCAGGTTACAATAGTTTAAATATTAACTCTTACTATTATTCCTCAAAATCTATGAATGTACTCAATATTTTTCTAAAACTATGCCCCCCTTAAGTTACACCACTAGAGCCAGTTTTTAATAAAAAGGATCATATTACCTTAATTGTTTGTTATTGTTCAAGTAACCATCTCAAACAAACTCTTCTCTAAATTTCTAACCTAAATGTGCTTTGGACTTACGAGAATAATTTATGCTACTATTTATCATATATCAGTAACTTGGACACCACCCTCAGGAATTCTGTCCGTTTACAGACATCATTTGTACTATTATTTTTTTTCATATTTTTCTTCAAATGGACAAATTTTATGTTAATTAAACAACAAATAATTGATTAAAATCAAGGGATTGGTGTGATAGCTGTATTTTTTTTTCAAATAATTACTGAAGAAAAGCCCAAAGTCTACAGCCCATAACTGTTATCAGCTGGAGTATTAGTTGGAGGCAAGCTACAACTCTCATTCCTTTTAAAGCTACTGAATTTTTTAGTTGTTCATTACAGATCAACTCAGCCCTGAGTGATGAGGAACATACCTTTTCTATTCATAGGCATGTGCTACCCCTCAAATTCTTCATTCAAATTCCCTTCAAATCTTTTAGTGATTCCAAAACTATAAAAGTACAGAGTGAGAATCCAAGAAGCCTAGCAAAAAGCAGCAGCCAGGAGGCAAAGATTTCCATGGCTGTGAGGCGCTGGGGAGAAAGTGAAATTCAAATTCTGCCAATTAAGAAGGTTTGAGAGGCACCTGGGTGGTGGAGTCGGTTGAGCATCTGGCTCTTGATTTTGGCTTATGTCATGACCTGCACTGGGCTTCGCACTGACAATGTGGAGCCTGCTTGGGATTCTCTCTCTCTGCCACTACCCCTGCTCAAAATAAATAACTAAACTTTAAAAAAAAATAAATAAATAAAAGAGAAGGGTTTGAAGGGCACCTGTGTGGCTCAGTTGGTCAAGTGTCTGACTCTTGATTTCTCCTTAGGTCATGATCTCATGGTCATGAGATTGAGCGCCATGTTGGGCTCTGTGTTTGACATGGAGCTTGCTTAGGATTCTGTCTCTCCCTCTTCCTCTGCCCCTCCTCCAGTCTCTCTCTCTCAAATTAAAAAAAAAAAAAAGGTTTGATAAACATCTTGGACTTTTCTCTAAAACCTCATCAAAGCCGTACCTTATGAGTAAGTTTAGGACTAAGGGATCCAGTCTAGAATTAAATGCAAAATGGAAATAAATCCACTATAACAAAACCTAAAACAAGCTTCTATTTAAGATTAATAGAATACAGACACGTGGTTAGCAGAAGAAGAGGGTGGGAGGAGAAAAAAAGTGGAGGAAAATTGGATGGTCAAAATGTATACATTTCTAGTTAAAATGTAAATGAATACTAGAAATGTAATATACAACATAATGACTCCAATTAACAGTGCTAGATGATATATAGGAAAGTTTTCAAGATAGGAAATCCCAAAAGTTTTCCTCACAAGGAGAAAATATTTCTTTTTTTCTTTCTTTTTTGAATATTGTATCTATAGAAGATGATGGAGGTTACCTGAACCTATTGTGATAATCATTTCACAATTAATGTAAGTCAAACTGTCATGGTATACATCTTAAAATTATATAGTATATCAATTATTTCTCAATAAAACTTTAAAAAATAGAATTGATGTGATCTGCCAATAGCTAACTGTTAGTACAAAATCAACTTTCTTTGGAGGAAAGATGTAAGAATACATTATCTCAATAATGTATCATCCACAATGTCCAGGATAAAATATTACTAGACATTTGGAGAAATAGGAAAATATAAACTATTAGTCAAAGGAAAAACATAGTCAAGAAAAGTAAGCCCACAGATGACCCTTATGTTAGCATTAAGACAGGGATTTTATTTTTTAAATTAAAAAAAAAATTTTTTAACGTTTATTTATTTTTGAGACAGGGAGAGACAGCATGAACGGGGGAGGGTCAGAGAGAGAGGGAGACACAGAATTTGAAACAGGCTGCAGGCTCTGAGCTGTCAGCACAGAGCCTGACGCAGGGCTTGAACTAATGGACCGCGAGATCATGACCTGAGCCGGAGTCGGATGCTTAACCGACTGAGCCACCCAGGCACCCCAAGACAGGGATTTTAAAACAGCTCTTCTGAATATGTTAAAGGACCATAACTGAAAGATGAACAAAGTGGATAAAGAGGGAATCCCAAAAGAGAAATGGGAACTGTAAAATAATCAACTCGAGATGCTAGAGCTGAAAAATACAATATCAAAAAAGAAAGGGCACCTGGGTGGCTTGTTTTTGGGTCAAGTCATGATTTCTTGAGACTGAGCCCCACATCGGATTCTGCACTGATAGTGCAGAGCCTGCTTAAGATCCTCTCTCTCTGTCTCTCTCTGTCCCTCTCCTGCTCTCTCTCTCATAATGAGTAAACATAAAAAAAAGTAAAATTCACTAGATAGATTTTGAAAGATTAGACACTATAGAAAAAAAAAGAACAATTTGTGTTTTTTATTGTTTTTTTTAAAAATTTTCTTAATGTTTATTTATTGAGAAAGAGAGAGAGAGAGAGCAAGCAGGGGAGGGGCAGAGAGAGAGGGAGACAGAATCGGAAGCAGGCTCCAGGCTCTGAGCTGTTAGCACAGAGGTCAACACAGGGATTGAACCCATGAACTGTGAGATCATGATCTGAGCTGAAGTTGGACGGATGCTCAACCGACTGAGCCACCCAGGTGCCCCCAAAAGAGACAATTTGAAGAGAAGTAAATAGAAATTACCCAAGCTGAAGAAAAGAGAAAAAAAATGTTGAAAAAAGTAGTCAAACTGCAGTGACGTGTGGGACAGTAGGCTGACATATGTGTAATTAATTAAAGGTCCAGAAAGAAAGGAGGGGGAGAGAGTATAGGGTAGAAATTTTCTTTTTAGAACAAAAGAAAAAAAAAAAGAATTTTTCTTTTTGGGAAATGTGATAAAAAAATCCTTAATTTAATGTAAATACATAAACCCACAACTCCAAGTAGTTAGAGAATTCCTAAATGGATAAATACAAATACCAAATCTTTTATTTATTTATTAAAAAAAATTTTTTTTGCATTTATTTATTTTTGAGAGACAGAGACAGAGCACGAGCAGGGGAGGGGCAGAGAGAGAAGGAGACACAGAATCTGAAGCAGGCTCCAAACTCTGAGCTCTCAGAGCCCAACATGTTGAGCACAGAGCCCAACATGGAGCTCGAATCCATGAACTGTGAGATCATGATCTGAGCCAAAGTCAGACCTACTGAGCCACCCAGGTGCCCCACAAATACCAAATCTAAGCGAATGATAGTCTAACTACTAAAACCAAAGATAAAGATAAAAGTTTTAGAAAAGAAAAATACATAATAATTTTATTTTTCATTACAAAATAAGAGAGCTACCAATTAGCTCCATTACCAATATCAAGAATGAGTTAAAATTTTTTAAATGTTTATTTATTTTCGACAAAGAGAGAGAGAGAGAGCAAGCGAGCATGAGCAGGGGAGGAGAGAGAGTGGGAGACACAGAACTGGAAGCGGGATCCAGGTTCTGGGCTGTCAGTACAGAGCCAGATGCAGGGCTTGAACTCACGAACTGTGAGATCATGACCTGAGCCAAAGTCAGAAGCTTAACCGACTAAGCCACCCAGGTGACCTGAGAATGATTTTTAAAAAAAGGGCATAACTTCAGATTCTACAGACGTTAAAATGGTATAATAAAAGAATGCTATAAATAACTTCATGTTAGTAAATTCACCATCTGTCAGGAAATGGACATATTTCTTAAGAATCACCAATTACGAAAACTTACAACTTACAAAAGAAGAAATAAAAAAACATGCAGTGTCCTACATCTATTTAGAAATTGAATATGTAATTTAAAAATTTCCTACAGAGAAAACCTGGGCTCAGATGGCTGTAATAGTGAACTCAATCACACATCTAAGGAATAAATAAAATGCCAGTTTTAGACAAATTATTTCTGACAATAGAGGGAAGGGGAACTTTTTTCCAACCCATTTTATGAGGTCAGTAAATCCTGATAGCAAACATTGACAAAGATAGTACCAAAACAGAAAACTAAAGATCAATATCCTTCGTGCAAAACAGATGCAAAAATTCTTAGCAAAAATTAACAAATTCATTCTTGCAATATATAAAGAGTGACACATTATGACCACAAGGGTGCTTCCAGGAATGCAAGGTTGTTTTAACACTTAAAAATTAATTAATGTGGGGCACCTGGGTGGCTTAGTCAGTTTGTGAGATTGAGCTCAGTGTGGAGCCTGCTTGGGATTCTCTCATCCTTCTCTCTCTGTCCCTCCCCTGCTCACGCTCTCTCTCTTTAAAAGTAAATACATAAACATTGAAAAATAATCAATTATGGGCACTGGGTAGCTCAGTCAGTTCAGCATCCGACTTTGGCTCAGGTCATGATTTAATGGTTTGTGAGTTCAAGCCCTGCATCAGACTCTGTGCTGACAGCTTGGAGCCTGGAGCCTGCTTCATATTCTGTGTCTCCCTCTTTCTCTGCCCCTCCCCTGCTCGCCCTCTGTCTGTCTCTCTCTCAAAAATAAATAAAATTTTTTTAATTAAAAAAATAATCAATTAATGTGATTTACCACATTAATAATAAAAGAGAAATATATAAATAAAAGAGAAAAATAATATAATCATTTTGATAGTTGCAGAAAAAGCATTTGAAAAAAATTCACCATCTTTTCTTTTTTTTTTTTTTTTAAATTTTTTTTAAGTTTATTTATTTTTGAGACAGAGAGAGACAGAGCATGAACAGGGGAGGGGCAGAGAGACAGGGAGACACAGAATCGGAAGCAGGCTCCAGGCTCTGAGCCATCAGCCCAGAGCCTGACGCGGGGCTCGAACTCACGGACCGCGAGATCGTGACCTGAGCCGAAGTCGGACGCTTAACCGACTGAGCCACCCAGGTGCCCCTCACCATCTTTTCTTGAAAAGAGTTTCAGCAAAGTGGGACTAGAAGGGAACTTCCTCAATCTAATAAGAATACCTCTGAAAAGCCTATGTCTAACATTCATCCTTAATGAAAGAATGAATCCTTTCCTTCTGAGATTGGACAAACCCATATGTTCTCACTATTTAAATGTATTGTAGATTTAGATGTAAATGTTAAAACTATAAAGCTCACAGAAGAAAACATAGGAGAATATCTATACACAATTTGCGTAGCCAAAATTTCTTAGCTATGACATTAAGGAAAACTTAAAAAGTGAAAATGTAAGCTATAGAAAGAAAGAAAGCATTCCCAATACATTACCAGCAAATCACTACTGAAAACACACACACACACACACACACATTTAAATAGGTTAAAAACCTGCAGAGTCAGTTCATAGAAGAGGATATATATATATATATATATATATATATATATATATATATATGATCAATAAATAAATAAAAAGATTCTCAACATCATTAGTCATCAGATAAATGCAAATTACAGCCACAGTTAAATACTACCTCATAATCACTAAAATGTAAAAGATTACAAGACTGATAGCACTAGATGCTGGGAAGGAAACTGATATGGGTTGGACTGTGTCCCACCAAGAAAGATGTTGAAGTCCTAACCCCTAGTACCTCAGAATGTGACCTTATTTGGAAACAGGATCATTGCAGATGTAACTAGGTATGTGGTGAATCACAACATGGACCCCTAATCCAGTATGACTGCTGTCCTTATAAGAAGATGGCTATTAAAGACAGATACAAAGAGAAAGTCATGTAAAGATGGAGGCAGAGATTAGAGCGATAGAAGCCAAGGAACATCTGGGGCTACCAGTAGCTGGAAGAGAAAAAAAGATCCTCTCCTGAAGCCTTTATGGGGGAGCACAGCCTTCCTAATATCTTGATTTTGGACGTCTAGCCTCTAGAACTGGGAGACAATAGATTCAGTTGTTTTAAGCGACCCAGTTCGTGATACTTTATTGTGGCCACCCTAGGAAATGTATACAGTTATTTTTTTTAAGTTTATTTATGTATTTTGAGAAAGAGAGAGAGAGCGAGCAAGCACACACACGGACAATTGGGGGAGGGGCAGAGAGGGAGAGAGAGAGAGAATCCCAAACAGGCTCCACACTGTCAGCACAGAGCCACACATGGGGCCTGAACTCGGGAACTGTGAGATCATGACCTGAGCCAAAATCAAGAGTCAGACGCTTAACTGATTGAGCCACCCTGGCACCTCAGAAATGTGTATAGTGATAAAACAACTGGAACGTCTAGATATTCCATATATTCCTTATTAAGTTAAACATACACTCACTATATGACTCAGTAATTCTGCTCTTAGGGTATATATCTAAAAGAAATGAGGGGTGCCTGGGTGGCTCGGTCGGTTAAGCGTCCGACTTCGGCTCAGGTCATGATCTCAAGGTCCGTGAGTTCGAGCCCCGCGTCGGGCTCTGTGCTGACAGCTCAGAGCCTGGAGCCTGTTTCGGATTCTGTGTCTCCCTCTCTCTCTGCCCCTCCCCTGTTCATGCTCTGTCTCTCTCTGTCTCAAAAATAAATAAACGTCAAAAAAAAAAATTTAAAAAAAAAAGAAAAAAAGAAATGAGACTGTATGTCCACAGAAAACTTGTACATGAATGTTCATAGCAACTTTCATTATAGTAATCACAAATCGACATATATAGAAGGTCCATGAACGGGAGATTAGATAGAGAATATGGTATATTCATAATATTTAACGCTACTCAGAAACATAAATGAACTGCTCATAAATGCAACAATACAGATGGATCTCAAAAACATGCTTAGTAAAAGATGCCAGACACAATATTGAACATATTGGCTAATTCCATTTATCTGAAAGTCAAGATAAGCAAAATTAAGCTATTATGATAGAAATCAGAACAATGGTTCCTTCTGTAGGTTTACAGAGAAAGGTTCAGGAAGAATGTTCAGATGTGATGGAAATAGTCTATATCATGATTAAGGTGCTGGTTATGTGGATGTAAACATTCATCAAAACTTTTGTCACTCTCTTTTCTGCCTGCTCCCTCTTCTCCCCAAGGGCTGCTCTGGGAGAACCACACTCCCTCAGAGCTCCCAGCTCCTGCTGAGCTAGTGCCTTCATCATCTCTCTTCAGCCACGGTCATGATCACATAACCAGACCTCATCAGCCATGATGAGATGTTCTACAATATCTATAAGATCCGGAAGATGGGCCATGGGCTGTGCCTACAGGTGGAGGGAAAGGGGTGAGTAGGACAGAGGGTAACATTGATGACTTGCTCATTGGGGGAAATGATGGCGCTAAAAACTCTACTGAAAACACAGTAGTCACTGGTGTTCATGTCGTCATGAACCATTACTTGCAGGAAACCAGCTTCACAAAAGAAGCCTATAAGAAGTACCTCAAAGACTACATGAAATCAATCAAAGGCAAACTTGAAGAACAGAGGCCGGAAAGAGTAAAACCTTTTACGACAGGGGCTATGGAACACATTAAGCACATCTTTGCTAATTTCAAAAAAAAAAAAAAGTACTGGTTCTTCATTGGTCACAACGTGACTCCAGATGGCATGGCTGCTAGGCTGGACTACCATGAGGATGGTGTGACCCTATTTAAGATTTTCTTTAAGGATGGTTTAGAAATGGAAAACAGTTAACAAATTTGGCTGTGACTGTGGCCGCTACCCTTCATCCTCACAACACCTCGCAACTTAGGCAAAGGGGACTGATGCCATCTTGAACCCTTCAGTTATTTTTGACCTTGACTTATTTGGAGCAGAGGCATTGCTTTTAAGAAAAAAACAATGTCATGTAGGTTGTCGAAAAATAAAACGCATTTAAACTCATTTGAGAGAATGCCTCTTAGCTTAATACATATTTAAGTCCATCCTGTGTAGTGTCCTGGAGAAGCTAGTGCCTGGTTGTAGACTACTGCGAGAAAGCGTAAGGCTGCCAGCAGATAACTTCTACAGTGAAAGTTACTTCTGGGACTGGAACCTAAAAAACGAGAACCACAAAATCTTAATTCTGAGTTCAAGTAAAGGGAAAGACCATGCTGGTAGCTGTGCCAACATTTGGAGTGGATTCCTTACACATTTCATCCCCGACAAACGGAAGTAGTTAACTCTGGAAGGGATTACCGAGAGAATAAAAAGAGATGAATAAAGTTGGAAGCAAAATAGCAACAAAACAAATCTCACTCTACACTTAAGATTTTTGTATTTATTGTATATAAATTATATCTCTATAAGAGTAATTATCGAAAAAAACCCTCTCAGTAGAAACATAAAAAGCAAAGTTTGACTTGCCCTTCTGGTTAGAATGGAGAAATACGGGGTGGGTCGAATCTCCTGTCAAGGACGATGAGAAAAGCCAGCTAAAATACAAAAGCCATCAATGTCAAACTTTGGAGAACTGTAGGAGCAATGAAGATTAGAAGGATTAAGATTCCAAAGACAGAAAACCATGGGATCTGAGGGGAGGGTCTGCAGATGCTTTCTCTTTAGGAGTTTTGGCCAGATTTTTGGCAAGCAAGAGGGTGACAAGCCAGACTTTGCCCAGAGTGAAGTGGCTGCTGGAGTCAGAGAAACAGCTGAGGTTTTGGGGCTTTCACACGGCTACAGAGACAAAAGTGTAGACTTGATGAGTCTCAATACCAATTTTCTGTTCCAGATTTGCCGAATCCCACATGGCTGGAGGCTAAAGAGCAAGGGAAAAAAATTCTCATATTTACTAAGGAAATTCTACAGTCTGGTCCTCGATTTACCTTTTTTCTTTTTTTTTTTTTTTTGAATTTTTGTAATGTTTATTTTTGAGAGAGAGACAGAGCACAAGCAGGGGAGGGGCAGAGAGAGAGGGAGATGCAGAATCCAAAGCAGGCTCCAGGCTCTGAGCTGTCAGCACAGAGGCCAACATGGGGCTTGAACCCACGAACTGTGACATCATGACCTGAGCCGAAGTTGGAAGCTTAACCCACTGAGCCACTCAGGTGCCCCTTGGTTTACCTTTTTGACTTTATTTTTCAATGTATCATAACATGTAGATGCTAATCAGAAGGAATATTTCTTCTTCCCTTCCCTGCCCTTCCCTGCCTTTTTTGCCTTGTTAATGACAGTTTCTATGCCTAGATGGCCTTTTCCATTACTTGTCTTGAAATATGAAAACCAATCTATTCTTCAAAACCAATTCAAATACTTTTTGTGTGACATTAGGAACATATCTTACTTATTCTGAACCTCAGTGTTCTCTAACAAATGATGATGAAATATACCTGCAAGATTGTGGTAAATGTTAAAAGAGATAATATAAGTAAAAATATAATATTGAGTACCTAGCACATAAAAGTTCTTCAAAAAATTATTCTTCAAAAAGGCAATATACAATAAACTATATTTTTATCTACTAATGAAAGAGAAAATGAAAGTTAAAAAACAATATCATTTATAAAGCATAAAAACACAAACTACATAAGAATATATTATAACAAAAATTTTGCCAGAGCTCTATACTGAAAGCTAGAAAACATTACTGAAAATAAAGAACTAAATAAAGAGATATATATCATGGTTATGAATTAGAAAATTAAATATTTTAAAGATATAAATTTCCCCAAAAGGTAATATATAAATTCAAAACTCATCCAATCAAAATTCCAGGTTTGTTTGTTTTTTTTGCAGAAATTATGAACTGATTTTACTTATTTGTTTTAATTTCAGATTTATTGAGGTATAATTGACATATAAAATTATGAAGATGATTTTAATTTTATGTGGAAATACAAAGGGTTCAGGATTTCTAAGGAATTCTTTTTTTTTTTTTTTAATTTTTTTTTTTTAACGTTTATTTATTTTTGAGACAGAGAGAGACAGAGCATGAACAGGGGACGGGTAGAGAGAGAGGAAGACACAGAATCTGAAACAGGCTCCAGGCTCTGAGCTGTCAGCACAGGGCCCGACGCGGGGCTCGAACTCACGGACCTTGAGATCATGACCTGAGCCGAAGTCGGCCGCTTAACCGACTGAGCCACCCAGGCGCCCCTTTCTAAGGAATTCTTGAAAATTCTCCCTCTTCCCTTCTTTCCCACTTGCATGAGCTCTCTTTCTCTCTCTCAAATTAAAAAAAAAAAGAGAGAGAGAGAGAGAGAGAAGGGGTGCCTGGGTGGCTCAGTCGGTTAAGTGTCCGACTTCAGCTCAGGTCATGATCTCACGGTTGGTGAGTTCAAGCCCCGCATCTAGCTCTGTGCTGACAGCTCAGAGCCTGGAGCCTGCTTCAGATTCTGTGTCTCCCTCTCTCTCTGCTCCTGCCCTGCTCACGCTCTGTCTCTGTCTCTCAAAAAGTGAACAAACGTTAAAAAAATATTAAAAAGAAACAAAAGGAAAGATCTATGACAGCATGAATGAATCTAATAAAGAAAATGTTGAGCAAAAAAAGACACAAAAGAATACATAGTGTAGGATTCTATTTATATAAAATACAAAAAGCCAAAATTCGTCTATGCTATCAGAAGTCAGGATAGTAGCTTCCTGAGGGAGAAGTAGTGACTGAGTGGGAGCCCAAAGGAGTTTTCAGGGGGAGGGGGTGGTGGTTATAGTTTGATCTGAATGCTGGTTGCATGCATGTGTTCAGTTTGTGAAAATCTGTCAAGCTGTATACTTGGGATAAATGTACTTTCTGTATGTGTATTACATTTTAACATAAAATCAAAAAATAATCTTTCTCATCCCTTCTCTTTCCTTCCCTTCACAGATGCCCTCAGCTAGAATTATAACTGGTTTTATTGAATGAACCATCACTAGATAGATATACTCAGACAGCAACAATTTTCTTTCTCTCCTCCTATTCCTTAGTTTAAACCCTTCCTGGATAAAATACTGTGCAGGTCCCATGGCTTTTCCAGTCACGCTTAGATAATAAATAGTCCCTTTGTTTTGGCATTAAAAAGTCTACTCTAGCCTAATAATCACATAACTTAAGCCTGGTCCAGGGTAACCATCATAACTTCAAACTCCTGTCCAATATAAAGCTTCTCTTTTCTCCCAGTGGGGGCCTGACCTAGGCGGGGAAGCCCACAGAGGAGGCGGCGATGTTCCTGCTCGGCTTTTTCATCAGTTCCCAGCTACCCCTTCTGCTCACTGGCTGCTGGCTTGTCTAAGCCCTTAGATTCAGGCCAAGGCACAGGGGATTAGGGGAAATGGCACTGTTTTATATGGCCGGAGCAGCTGCAGTGTACTTTGCTCCCCCGGATGTTGGCTCTCATGAAGTGCTTTTGTGGGTTTTCTGGAGAGCATCCCACTGAGACCTCAGATGGCAGTCCCCCCCCACCCCGCTCCCATTTACACGATGCTTGTCCTCCGGCAGCTGCTCTATGAGCTGCTCCCAGGCCTGGGCTTCCAAACACACCCTACACAGACCCTCTCAGTTGGGTCCTTTCTCCTTGCTGAGTAGTCTCCTTGAGCATGATCCATTTTGAGAAGATTTCAGATGAGCTCCTTCTCATGGGATGTACATCTTTCCTTCCTGGGAAACACAAATGTTTGCCCTGCTGTTTCTGGAACTGCAGCTTGTTGCCAATACATTCCTCCTTCTGTACTCTGCTGTGGGCTAGTCGCTCACCTTTAGATGACTGGATTGGGTTAATGTGCAGGTCTTCATGTCCCCCAAACTTCCGGGGTGCCCTGAGAACTCCCTCACTTGGCTTGAGCTGAAGGAAAGCAACTCCTTTTCTTCTATCTACAGAGTCAGTGGGCAGGCAATTCATAGCACACTGACTATTCTGTCCAAAGAAATCCCCTCCTACCTGGCCTTTGGGACATCGTCTCTTCTCTGCTCTCTAGGTGGATCTCTTAGAATCTTGCTCTAGGGCAGTGGAGATACAGTTGGGAACTGGGCTCCTATTGGATTGTTCTCAAAGTGAGACAGCAAGTCTCATTTTAACATCCTCTTACATAATTAATCTCTTTCCTCTTCTCATCTATCAGTTTTTCTCTCTTGACCTTTGTCACTTTCAATCTTGTGTTCCTGTTATTGATGTGTGTATCAAACTTCCTCTACTAAACTATAGGTTTTTGGAGAATAGGGTTCAAAGATGATTTAACTTTGTATCCCCTGTAAAACTTAGTGGAGCACTGGTACAGAGTTGGAGCTTAATGCATATGAAGGTAATGAAGAGCTAAATAATTAGAACTGCCTCCTGCAGGACTGGATATTTTGAGCAGGGCTAAACCTGATCTTTTGTTTAGCACCCCAAGGATTTTCTGATTCTGTAAGCCATGTTTAAAATTTTTTTTAACGTTTATTCATTTTTGAGAGACAGAGAGAGACAGAGCATGAACAGGGGAGGGGCAGAGAGAGAGGGAGACACAGAATCCGAAACAGGCTCCAGGCTCTGAGCGGTCAGCACAGAGCCCGACGCAGGGCTCGAACTCACGGACCGTGAGATCATGCATGACCTGAGCCGAAGTCGGATGCTTAACCGACCGAGCCACCCAGGCGCCCCTCTGTAGGCCATGTTTAAAACACACTCATTCATTTGCTGTTCACTCAACAAATACTTTTTGAGAATTTATTATGTGCCAGGTACTGGGTAAATGATTGGAAATAAAAGAGACATGGCCTGTACCCTTTTGGAGTTTAGAATTGAATTGGTATGAATTTGACATGAGAGAGGAGTAAGCTTTGGCTAGGAGGATAGGAAGAAGAACCAATCCCTGAAGGGAAAAACTGCCAAGTACTCTTGACTCAGAAGTGAGAATGTGTAGATATGTCCAGAGAGAGAGCGTAGGCAAGCCAAGCCATAACAGAGCAGCCTGGAACAAGCATAGTCCAGGCTTGGTCAGTGTTGTTGTGGGGGATGAAGTGATTCTACAGAACAGACACAGATAGGCTTGGGCAAACAACAGCTGTCTCTGAGGGTGGCTCTGAAACCTGGTTTACTTCAGCATGGGAAGTCATATTCCTTAAAAATATAATTTACAGTGTCCTCTAAATCCTTTGTAAGTGTACTCATCTTGGTTAATGAATATAAGCACTGAGGTATCTTTTTGAAGCCTGTTTGTGGTAGTGTCTGTCTCTCAATTGATAACTGTCAATTTTATATGATATTTAAATGTTCTTGTTTCATGATGTCATTGTTATCTCCCTACTGCACTGGCTTTCTCTCTGTCTCTCTCTCTGTCTCTCTGTCTCTCTCTCTCTCTCTCTCTCTCTCTCTCTCACACACACACACACACACACACACACACACACACACACACACACACACATATCTCAAGAAACTCATGCTATTTAGCTGCTCTGAAGCCAGGTACTTACCTTTCATTAAACTGCCTGACAAGGAATTTGAAAAGTGACCTTGGGGAAAGAATATGGATTATCCCAACTGAACCTTAAACAAAATCATGCCAAGTTTGCCTGAGGGAACAAAGGAATTCTGCAAAAATAGGCTGAATGGGTCACATTTTCTCACCATGAGAATATCATGCACAATCATCTCACAAGCAAAACTCAAAGCCACATGAAGAACCAAGCATGTGTGGTCTGGAATATTAACAATACATTTTAATTTGAAGGCATTTTTGCCTGTAGGGCTTTGGGCACTTAAACAGAAAAAATAACTAAAAACAAAAGAAGATCAAACAAAATGACAGGCCAATCATAATCTCTAGTTTACAAGCAAAGAACTGTCATGACTCCTAATAACATGTGAATAAGGAAGATTTAAGGAGTGTTGTAAAACGGAATAAAAGGCATTAAAAACAGAGAAGAAACAAGTTTCATAATGCCATTACTTATTGGTACAAAATGATTCTAAGTTACCCACTGACTAATGCAGTATAACTTGCAAACCATGGGGAACTCAAAAAGGATCCAAGCACTAACATTGAGCCTTAGCATTCAAGGTGCACTCTGGTAGCTGGGTTTATATTTTATGTGGCAAGAAAAGTCCTTCCAATATTTTGTGGTCCTGGAAAGCATCAGTAGTCAGAGTTACATCATGGCTGTGGTCCATGCCACAGGTGAAGGTCAAGGACATGGCTAGAATAAGCATCGACAGGGAAGTTGGAAAGGATGTGTAAGGAGAGAGAAGCAAGCGGTCACCAGTGGCTAAGATTAGGTGGACAGGAATGGGAACATACTATTTGGTGCAGGAAGTGGAATTCTAAAACACAGTGCAGGAGCCAGGTCTTATAGCCAGAAAGAGAATGGGTTCTTGGAAATATCAACACCAACCAAAAGGCCAAGGCACAGAGCCCAGTGGAGATAGCAAGTCATGAAGGGTGAAAGCCAAATTGGGTGAGTGAAGACATGAGGAGAAGATTCCAGGAACAGGGCTGGGTTGGAGTTGTCTTGGGAAACCAAATGGGGAAACAGGGACGTCTGTGCTTGCTCAGAGTGGTCAGACAAAATACTTTGTGACAACGAACATCTCTTTCAGATGGCTGTGACAGAGTTATTTCAGTTGACAGATGAAAAATCAACACCAGATGGCTCCAACAGAGAGGTTTCTCATGGGATTGCTGTTTTTTGCTTCCTCAGGAGGAAGAAAGTCGAGCAATAAGGCAATGCCTACCCTCCAACAAGGTTTTCAAGTGTTTTTCGTGGAATACATCTTATAAGAAGCTCAAATACAAACATGGAATGCCTCTTGTCAAAGGCTCAACCTACTCTGTGGTCAAATACATTTGAAAATGCTACACATAATCTTCTTTATGATTGCAATGTGCAATTAGTATATCTGAAAAGTCTTGCAGTAAAGAAGCCTATTTAACTTTGTTAACCACGTTTAATGCAACATTTCTCAAACTTGCTTGACTGTGGAACACTTTTATATGGCACTTAATTTTCTGAGGTATCCTTGTTCTGAGCAACATACTTTGAGAAATGCTTTTCTAGAACATTTGTTATATTCATCCTTTGTGCTCAGTGTAAAGACAAAAACCCACCTTGATCCAACTACATGGAGATCACAGTAAACACTTACTCTCATAGTATAAATAAATTAACACTAGGTGTGGATACAATATTATTCAGAGAAAGCCCTTGTTATTTATTTATTTTAAATATCTATTTCCAAAAAGGATTTGAAATGGTATGTGTGTGCTGTGAGCTGTTATCACTTGGTCTGGCGAGAGATGGCTGGGACAATCATTTAATTACATTTACTTCTGTTTTGAAAAAAGGAATGGGATGAGCAGTCATGATAAACCAGGAAGAAGGCACTGAGTACTTTAAGGATGAGCACATTATTCTACAAGTCTAGTCATTAGAAGTAATGAGGCAACGTGGTAGCTGCTTATGCAAAGGTGGACAGCATTTCTTACTACAAATCCATCAAGCTCAACATATAAAAATAGAGGAGACCAGGGGTGCCTGGCTGGCCCAGCCGGTAGAAAACACGACCCTTGAAACTCTTGATATTGGTGTTATGATTTCAAGCCCCACAATGGATGTAGAACTTACTTTTAAAAAAATGGAGATCATACTTTCGGTGTCTGGTCAACTTTGTGTTGCATACAACTAGTGTGGTGTTGTGATTGCTGTGACAGAGTTGGATATGGAACCAGTAGTTTTTAAGGCCTTATTAACTGGGGATGGTGTACCTTTTCCAGAGATGGGCCAAGGGAGCCCTTGGAGCAAGACAGCTAATGAGATTGCTTAGGTCTAACTGAAGATTCAGTTAAAAAAATTTTTTTTTTAACATTTATTTACTTCTGAGCGAGAGAGAGAGAGAGAGGCAGAAAGAGGTAGACAGAGGATCTGAAGCAGGGTCTGTGCTGTGAGCACAGGGCCTGATGCGGGGCTTGAACTTATGAAATGTGAGACCATGACCTGAGCCAAAATCAAGAGTTGGCCACTTAACTGACTGAGCCACTGAGGTGCCCCTGAAGATTCAGCTTTTGCACTGTGACAGAACAATGTTTGGTTACTTCCAACTCCCTTTCTTTTTTAGTTTTTATTTTTTAAATGTTTGTTTGTTTAGAGACCATGTGCACATGTGGGTAAGCAGGAAAGGGGCAGAGAGAGAGGGACAAAGAGAATCCCAAGCAAGCTCCTTGCTGTTAGCATGGAGACTGACGTGGGGCTTAATCCCACAGCCATGAGATCATGACCCAAGCCGAGATCAAGAATCAGAGGCTTAACTGACTGAGCCACCCAGGTGCCCCCCAACTCCCTTTCTGGAGCTTGTACTTCTAATTATATTTATCTGGAGGTAGATTTTTTTTTAATGCTACCAAAGGTTATAAAGGATACACTCTTTTAGCATAAAATTAAGGGAAAAGACAGATTAAGAGGCACTGAAAACAGGCACGTTCTAACATATTTTTACTTGGAATCTCAGTAGGAAATAATAAAGAGACTGCAGAAGAAGGAATAGTTCAGGAGAAAATAGCCAAAAGTTTCCAGAAATTAACACACACACACACACACACACACACACACACACACACACGTAATGCTCAGATTTGGGAAGTCCAAAAAGTTTCAGGCAAAGATAAGGAGAAAGAAATTATCATCTAGATATAGCTCATAGTGAAACTACAAAAAATCAAAGATAAAGAGAAGACCTGAAAAGCAACTAGAGTCAAGACTTTCTACAAAGACATTGCACAAGCCCAAATGAGAGACTTTCCAACAACAATAATGAAAACCAGAAGACAATGAATGATATTCTAAAAGCACTGAGTGAAAATAATTGTCCACCTACAATGGAACGTGTGGTGAAATAATCTTTCAAGAAGGGGAGGGAAAGATTAACATATCCAGGCTAAAAGAAAACAAGATAACAGAGTTTATCAATAGATTCTTATGAAGGATAATTGTCAAGGATGAGCTTTGAGTGGAAGTAACACCAAATGGAAAGTCTCAGATGCAGAAAGAAATGACCAGCAAAGATTTCTGTAAATCTGTAGGTAAATCTAAACAAATACTGACTACATAAAGTAATATCTAGTTTGCCAAATAAAAAAATATATATATATATAAAAGCAAATACTGGATAACAATGGTATATCCTTTGAGAGAAGATTGCTTAGGTCTGAAGCACTATTATCATGTATTTGGAAAGAAATGGAAAGAAAGATTTTTAATATTTAACTTTTTAAAGTATCCATGTTAAAATATTTGGGCTAACTACTGAAAGAATATGGAAAATATAAGCTGAAAACTCATAGGAGGCAAATAAAAAAGGGGGAAAAAAGGGTGAGATAAGTCACCAAGAATAAAAGACCTCAATATAAAGTCTTTAAGCTAATATATATATACATACAATGTATATATATGTATATGTATATATAAAATATATGTGTTTCAAATAAAGTCCATATCATTATGAGAAATTCTTTCTCATTTCTTCCTGATTTCCTCAGGTCCCCACGTTCATCTTCCTATTTCATCAGTGGCACCTGACAGTGGAGCAGATAACTCAGAGTCAGGATACCAAAGGAGGCAGGACTTTTGTGGAAAGGAGCAGGAGTTACAAGAACTGAAAAACTATGGAATTCTAAGGGAGAGAGGGAACAGATGCACAGAGAAGGCTCACTGCTGGTTGTGATGTAAGAACACATAGATAGGTGTGGCCTTATAGTTCAAAGACATGAGACAAAGAGGTTTCCTAATATTGAAACTGCATGAGAACGTGTTGTGAGGTAAATTGGGATCCATGGTGGTGAAAGAATCAAGTGAATGCCTGAAATAGCTACCTGAGCCATTGAGCAAAAGAAGCCGTAAGCAATGAAAAGGACCCAGTACTGCAGGGAGGTGGCATGGGATAGGCGGGCTTCTTTCTCGTGTTTCCGTAAGAACACCTGTTTGCCGAAAGGCAGCTTATTATGTGTACAACCCCACGGTGAGTACTACATCCCCATGATCACCTGATGTAGCCCTTGCTCTCTTGAAAAAATTCAAGTACATAAAAGGCTGCATAAAAGGTAGTGAAGAAAAGGGTGGCTGTGGAAAGGGAGGTGGACGTGGAAGCATTTGGGGAATGGGCCACTGGGATGGACATGACCACTGAGTGTCACTTGAGGGCAGAACAGATCAGCGGTGACTATGCAGAGCTGAACCCTGATGTTAGCATCTCAGCGGACTTTTTTTTTTTTTAGTTGTGCTCTGCAAGTTTAATGACAAAGATTGTAAAGACGCCCAAAACACACACACATCCACGTACACGTCCACACACACTATTAAGACACAGTACTTTTTGGGGTCATGGAACTTCTTGCTTCTGCAATAAGATGCAGCGAACATTTGTCATCTCGCTGGTCTCCTCATGTCTGAACCTCCTTCCTATGTTTGGGAATTTCTCACATTATAGGGTATAGATCTTATTCCTCATAGACACTAAAATGGCAGACATTTTCTCCTCCAGCCTCCATTGTAGCACTGGCCAGATGACCCAGGTTCTGCCAAACAGATTACTGAATTGAAAGCTAGCAAGGTGAAGAAGCAGGGTCTACTGAGGTTCCACGTGGGTAGCAGCAGCGGCAGTGAGGACAGGGTGCAGGGGTGGCGACTGGGCAGTGGAGGCTCTGGTGGCAGCAGCAACGATGGTGGTGAAGAGCTGCAGCTTTCTAGAGGCAGCGGGGACAGTGGTTCTAGAGGCAGCTCTACCGCCCAGTGTCCAGTGGTGCTGCCATTGCGAGCTGTGGCACTGGGTGCCCAGAGTTGACAGCAGTTCCGCGTCGTGATTTCGATCATTGTAGCTGGCACTGCAGCCTACAAACCTGGTGCTCTGACTCTCCAGAAGACACTGCAAACACCTCAATACGCTTTTTTTTTTTTTTTTTTTTTTTTTGCTTAAATTAGCCTACATTTCTGTTGCATATACCTAACTATCCTGACCAATGAATAAAGCCTTTGTTTTTTTTTTGTTTTTTTTTTTTTTAAAGTCAGACTGCCCAGGTTTATTTTTTTTTTTAAACTTTTTTTTTTTTTTTTAACGTTTATTTATTTTTGAGACAGAGAGAGACAGAGCATGAACGGGGGAGGGTCAGAGAGAGGGAGACACAGAATCTGAAACAGGCTCCAGGTTCTGAGCTGTCAGCACAGAGCCCGACGCGGGGCTCGAACTCACGGACCGCGAGATCATGACCTGAGCCGAAGTCGGCCGCTTAACCGACTGAGCCACCCAGGCGCCCCAAGCCTTTGTTTTTTAAAAAAGGTGGGTGTAATTCCACAAGATACTGTTCTTGTGTACCATGCCAACAATGCCTCATGGTTAGTTTTTCATTCATCCAACAAATATTTATCAGGCTTCTATTTTATGTTAGGCATTGTGGCAAACGCTCTGGATGTGTGTGACCAACACAAATACTGTCCTCATCACTATGTAACTTACAGCTTAGCAGAAAATACAGCTATTGCATAAATAATGAAGAGTGTAATGACTGATTTCTAGAAAATGCTAGGTACAGTTATATGCTATAGGAAGTCTAACAAATGGGGAGGCTTAACCTGGTTTTAGGTACCAGGAAAAACTGACTGTGAGACATGAATGATTTGCAGAAGTTAACAAGGGAAAGAGAAGCAGAATGACAGCATTTCATAAGTGGGAACACTTTGGAGACCCAGAGGTGAGAGACACAGTGTGGATTTTGAGAATTTGAAAGAAGTTTTGTATGGGGCCCCTGGGTGGCTCAGTCAGTTGAGTGTCCGACTTTGACTCAGGTCACGATCTTGTAGTTCACAAGTTCGAGCCCCGCATTAGGCTCTGTGCTGACAGCTCGGAGCCTGGAGCCTGCTTCAGATTCTGTGTCTCCCTCTCTCTCTGCCTCTCCCCTCCTCACACAAACACTCTCTCTCTCTCAAAAATAAGTAAACATAAAGAAATTTTGCTGGCTAGAGGAGAGAAAGTGAAATATGGGGATAACTGAGAGAAGAGATTGGAGATGATTGTGAAAGATTGGGAGGGGCTTTGTAAGCCATAATAATTGTGTAGATTTCTGCAACCCTCCATCCACAGAGTCAATTGCCACAATTTGTATTCATTTTCCCCAGAGAAAAGAGGTTACAAAAGAACCCAAAGGGAACTTAGAAGTCAACTGAGTTTCTAAACAGATTATTTTGGGGGCACCTGGGTGGCTCAGTCGGTTGAGCAACCGACTTTGGCTCAGGTCATGATCTCGTGATTTGTGGGTTCGAGACCCATGTCAGGCTCTGGGCTGCAGCTTGGAGCTGTTTCAGATTCTGTGTCTCCCTCTCTCTCTGCCCCTCCCCCTCTCATGCTCTGTCTCTCTCTCTCTCTCAAAAATAAATAAACATGAACACATTTAAAAAAAGATTATTTTGTACTGTGGGCTGAATTATGACCCTCCTCTCCAAATCCATATGTTGAAGTCTTAACACCCAGTCTAACTCTTAACACTTAGAGTGTGACTTTATTTGGAGATAGCACCTTCAAAGAGAATTAAGGTGAAATGAGGTCATATGAGTGGGCTCAAACCAACATGACTGGTTCCTTTGATAGCACACAGACTGAGGAGTGACATGTGAGGACACAGCAAGAAGGTGGCCATCTGGAAGTCACAGAGAGAGGCCTTACGAGAAGCCAACCTTACTGACACCTTGATCATGGACTTCTGGCCACCAGAAATGTCAGAAAATAAATTGTTATTTAAACCACCCAGTTCATGGTCTTTTGTTATGGCAGCCCTAAAAAACCAAAACATTCTGAAACCTAAACAGAGATAACAGTCTTGAAAATCAAAGGGCTTTTGAGTTGTAAGACCTGGGATCTTGAAAGAGAAAAGATTTTCCACATGCTCAAAGCCTGGTTTTGAAACTCCAGAGGTAAATGGGTAAGAGCTGGTATATAAATTTAATATCATAAATACAGAAGTTGGAAAGAACGCATAAAGATTTTAAAATATAATATTTTTTAAGATAACATAGACATATAGGAGGAACGGAGAATAAACAGAAGGTAGATATCAGAAATCATCTCAGAGAAGGAAGGGATCATGTGCTCCTATTCTGTGCTGGGCCAGTGGAAACCCCAGAGAAAATGGGGAATAGCTCAAAACACAGGGAATCTCATCTTCACCTCTTAGAATGTGTTTGGAAGAACCACACCTCATAGATCAACCTGTCTTCAGCCTGGAGCTAAGCACCGGGACAGCAGTGGGAGTAAAGCAACACTGGGATGAGGTTAAGGCAAGTTTGAGAAAATGTCAAGGGTACAGTGCGAAGCAGGAAGCCAGCTCTGTGCCTAGCAAAGTGCTGTGGATTTGTCTAAGAGAGGACAATAGACTCAAAGAAGCCTTGAAATCGGGATAAGGAGTATAGGGACCTGCTAGCCATAGGCTGTGGGGAGACAAAGGTAATCTTTACAGATGCAGGTGGATATTTTTATATCCAAGGACCAAAAACTGCTGGGGGAAGAGATGCACCCCATCAGACACCAGCAGGAGATAGATGATGACTATGGGCCATAGTCATCACCTCAGAGCAACCAGACAAAAGGTAAGGCAGGGGTAAGGAGGCAGAAGAAGGAGGGGTAAAACAAGAAGAAAATACACTGAATTTGACTGAGAAAGCAATCATTTGAGTCAGAATAATAAATTACACAGTGATATAAAAAACAAAGGAGGTCTGTGACCCATGACATTAATATTTATTGTTCTTACAGATAAGGATAGCTCTAGGTCCATAGTGTGAGGAGGTATTGGTTATAAGAAACAGAAGCTTATGGGGCACCTGGGTGGCTCAGTCGATTGAGCATCTGACTTCGGCTCAGGTTATGATTTCATGGTTCATGAGTTTGAGCCCTGCATCAGGCTTTGATGTGTGGAGCCTGCCTGGGATTCTCTCTCTCTCCCTCCCTCTCTCTATTCCCCTCCCCCACTCATTCTCTCTGTCTCTCTCAAAATAAATAAATAAACTTAAAAAAAAAAAGAAATAGAAGCATACGTTTATTTTAACATCCAGCACAGACTCAAAAGACTACAACCATCTGACATTCTGAGAAAGTGTCTTCAAGAGAGTGACTGCAACTCCACACATTTCTTCTTTATAAACCAATTAAATGACTCAGCAATAGCTCTTTTAGGTACAACAAGAACATAATATATATTGGGCAGTCCTACAAAAGTCTGAGAAACTGATGTGGGTGGATTAGATCATGGTGTATTGCAAATACCTTGCATTTGGTAGGACAAAAATGAAGAATATTGATGCAATAGCCTGGAAATTGGTAGCCCTGAGTTTACATTTCAAGTTTTTTTCTGCTTGAATATAAAGTTGCAAAACAATGTAGGAAATTTTTCTGTGAGCTTATCTCCTATTGATTCCTAGAACATGGTATCACAGAACCATAGAACTATACTGGGGAGTCTAAAAACAACAGTCTCAAAGCATCGGAAAATTCCAGTATGAAAGAAACTGAGAGCTAATAGGGGTGGGTAATTTAGATATTGTGATGAGTTTCTAAGTTTGGAAGAGATCGAATTTTGCACAGCAAGTTCAGTAAGTTGCAGATTTGGGGCAAATATTGGAAATGAACTCCATATTAACAGTTTTCCAGTGATTTCTCAAAAGTCTTTTCTCAATTTGGGATTACAGAATTGGCATAATATTGTTTAAAACATTATAAATATTTAAGCTCTACCTCTGTTCTTTTCTTTAGTGGCAAAGGTACATTTCAAGCTTTCAAATAAATTTGTGTGAAATTCAGAAAAGACATCTTATTTTTTGGATATATTTAGCTGTGCATTAGGGTGCAGGGCTCAGATCTTTCTAGTGGGCTCTCTGGTATGGCCAACAACCATACAATTCTCTATGGTTGGGGAATTTTGTTGGTATTTTTTGTGGTGCACTAATGAGATGAAGATCCAAGATACTGATTCCTAATGATATGAATCATTTTCATCCTAAGATATTTGTGATGACAGTCTTCAGTGATCCCCAATTCCTGGTATTTATGCCCTTGTGTGGTCCTACATTGAACAGGGCTTATTCTGTAACCAAAAGAATATCCCAGGAATAACAGGCCTCTAAATCTAGGCCATACGAGACATTGCAACTTCTTTCTGGCTCTCCTGGATCACTTGCTCACTCTGGGGGAAGTGAGTTCTCATGTTATGAGGCCTCTCAAGCAGCACTAAAGAGAGCTCCTACCAGCAGCCATGTGAGTGAACCATCTGGAAGCAGATCCTCCAGCTCCAGTCAAGCCTTCAGATGATTTTGGTCCTGATTTCAGGGCTGCAACTTCATGAAAGATCCCAAGCCAATGGGATCCCAATGAAGCCATTTCCTAAAGGCTTGATCCACAGAAACTATGTAAAATAATATATGTTTATTGCTTGTTTTAGGTTGCTACGTTTGGGAGTAATTTATTGCACACTAATAGATAAACAGTACAACCTCGGTACTATTTTGTCTTTTGCCTTTAGGAAAAGTCTCAGACATATACAAAGTTTGTGTTTGTAGTGCTTTGGGGCAACTGAAGACTTGTGGGATGAAATGGGCTGGTGAGAGAAAGACTAAGGCAGTAATGGAGAATGTCAGGAGTGGTTAATAGTGGGAAAAAAGGCTATAGCACATATTGACATGGAAATTATGAACCCCTTGGAAAAATTCAGGCTGAGGAGAATTTCCCCTCTTCTATAGGATGGAGACTTTAGCATCTTATTTAGACTTTTAAGAGTACTGGAGTTATTCCTTTGTAAAAGAGAATAAATCAGCTATAATTGGTATGTAAGAAATAACTCCAAAACTTAGTACCTTAACCACCCCTCCTCCAAATTTATTATGTCTCATAAGTCTGTGATTGACTAGGATATTCTACGATTCTGCCTGTGCTCACTCATGCAGTTGTAGTCATCTGGCAGTTCAGCTGGGGTAAGTTGGTCTAACTCACATGTCTAGGGTCTCATCTAGGACGGCTGGAAAAGCTGGGGTTGCTGGGACTATCTCCTCATGTGGTCTTTCAGCTGGCACTCTTACAGCCTAGGTGTCTCAGGCTTCCAAGAGGGTAAGCCTGGTAATCTTAGTGTATTCTTCTATTGAGTCCTATTGGTCAGTGCCAGCCACAAGTCCAGATAAGATTCAAGGGGTGGGAGATAGACTCCATTTCTTGATGAAAATATCTATGCAGAATTTGTGGCCAATTTTAATCCACTACGGTGATGATGTTTACTTCTTGAAAATTCAAGCAATACAGAGGAATGAAAGGAGCTATAAATCACCCCAAACCTCATCATCCAGAGATAAGAAATGCTAATATTTGATAAACACCATTATTTAAAATGTATCTATATGGGGGTGCCTGGCTGGCTCAGTCAGTAGAGCATGCGACTCTTGATCTCAGGGTCAGGAATTCAAGCCCCACCTTGGGCACAGGGCTTACTTAAAACAAACAAACAAACAAACAAACAAACAAACAAACAAACAAACAAATCTATATGCGTATAGGTAAGAGGAGGAACATATGGAATAATGGATGGATGAATGGTTGGATAGCTTGAAAGAAATAACCACTAAGAACTGAAGAGAGCAGAAGTGCTAGACTTTCGTGTAGACTGATTATAGCCTTTCTGTGAGGTCTAAAATCTCCTTTTTTTTTTCTGAGATTACATTAATTATTCTGCACTAGGGCCCCCTTTACCCTGCCAGACATGTGTCTCTTTTCAATGCCCAAAAGACAGCACAATCCCTGAAAGATAAAATCCTGATGGACTTGCTTAATCCATTACTGTCCCAAGGTCATATTAAGATAGTGAAAATAAAATAATATAAATCCCTGTTTTGAGAATGAAAGTATTAAATCAGGAATATAATGTCTCTCTTCAAGAATAAAATTGGCCTTAATTGAAGGAAAATTCTGTAGCGAATCACATATATAAAAATACTTGTTTATAAAGGTACTGTGGTATAAATTGGCTTTTCTGTGCTGATAGAAAAATGAAGAATATAGAATGTTTTATATCCAATTTGCTAAAAAACAAAAACAAAAACACCTCAACTGCTGACTAGTCAGATTGAAGAAGCTCTAAACTAAAATTAAAATTGACTGTTTTTTTTAAATTGCATATAACAAAGACTCTCCATTGACTTTCTTGATGTTCAATATTAAGCGATAAGAACTTTTTGTTGGCAAGTTGTTTTTCTATTGATCTTATTATTTATCTGACATTTAACCCCCTAGCCTCAGTGTTTGAATACACCTCAAGATTTTGATAAATGTTTTATCTAACTGTATGAAGTCATAAAATATGGCTGGTGAAAAAGTTAATGTTGTTTCACAAAATATACATATTATTAATCATTTCAGGTGTGAATAAACTCGTGATGAATTCACTATGATTTCACTGTCCTGTTTCTTTTTTTCCCATAGCTCTGTGGGTCTTTGTTTTCAGATATAATAATCATAGAATATTTTCTTCTGTTGAGACATTAATTTACTCAGCTGATTCTCCTGGAGTAGTGTTTTATAACAAGCTTGTTAAAAGTGTTTTTGACAGGTTCTAAACCTAACCCCAACATGAAGTCAAGACGGATCAAAACAGATACAGTGTTTGAAGAGACAAAGACTGTCACATAAAAGATAACTTTGATTCTTCTACAATTAAATGGTGGTATGGGTTGGATTAAACACACACTACCCTATAGCCAGTCAAACTCTGGACTGAAACTTAACTGATCTCATGTGGTGCAATGTCAGTCAGAATCCCCTAGTTAAAAAAAAAAGAAATGCATAACATGCACGGTATTGGTAAAGAAATAGTCAATTTGGTGTCAGCAAATGAACTTGCCTATGCTTCAGATAATTGAGCCATGTGAAATTTGTTCTTTTCTCAAAAACTGTGTGTTTTGTAATAGTGATGGATTTTAATTCAGATTAACTTGTGTCTGAATAGATACAGCCAGTCTGTGAATGTCCACCCCCACCTTTTCTTATGATAATGGAGATCTGGTATCAGTCACCCTGGGCTCGCGTTTCCTACTAGGCAGTTATGGGTACTGTGATCTTGGGCAACTTACTGACCTCTTTTGAGCCTTGGTGTCCTCTAGTAAAATAGGCTATAGTGAGAAATACATACAATAAAAACTTTAGTAACAATTTGTAATATACTACTGAGTTTCTTTCTTTTCAGCATATTTTGCAGACACAAGTAACATAGAAGTTGGAAAGGCTTAGGGGTTTATACATATAAATAAGACATGGACACTACTTCAATGAGCTTATTATCTGAAAGGTAAGAGAACAATGGTGACTAACAGGTAAGAAAACATGATAGTCAACTATCTATATAACTATATAACTTGTCTTCTATCCAAAATTAATAGCTCTGCCTAAAGTAATAAGGATTCTTTTTCCTATGAATAATTTACATAATGATAAAAGATTACTGGATGTGACAAAATGGTAATCGAAAGACGTGAGTATAAATTAAAAATACAGGGACACCTGGCTGGCTCAGTCTGTAGAGCATGCAACTCTTGATCTCAGGTTTGTGAGTTCAAGCCCCACACTGGGTGTAGAGCTTACTGTAAAAAAAAAAAAAAAAAAAAAAAAAAAAAAAGGACAAATTAAAAATACGGAGGGCTTATTGGTGTGGTGGAAAAAGCCCAAAGAGCTGACATTAACTCAATGTCAGAGACAAAAAACCTCATTCTTTGCAGAGTATATTTGTGAGACTCTGGGCAAATGAAATTCTCTTTGGACCTCAGCTTTCCAAAATAATAATAAAAACAAGCTTTTACTGGGTGCTTACTCTGTGCCAAGCTCAGTGATAAGGGTTTTTCATTCATGAAAAAAAATTCCTCATAGCTACTCTAATTGATAGATACTATTACTTTCCTTATTTTACATCTGAAAAATCTGAGGCTCAGGAAGGTTAAATAACCTGTCTAAGATCACATAGCCAGTAACTACGTTTGCTGTTATTTTCATGAAAGTGACATGACTCCAGATTCTCAGCTCCTACTCCAAACAATAGAGTTCAAGATTTCTTTTCCTCTAAATTCCATGTTTCTGAGTGAGGTGAAATGCAATTGGCTCAAGGATTTTCATAACAATATTTTGGAAATTGTGTTGACTTAAGTTTGTGCCCTGGGTCTAAACAGTGGAATGTTCAAATCAGAGATCCCTCTCCTGGTTTCTGTACCCTTTGAACTTGAAACCACATTATTGTCAGGATGGGATCTCAACACGGGTAACTTTGCCCTCAGGTACTTTAAACAACGATGTGTTAATTATGCTCATCTGGATTCTCCGAGGCACTAAATTACTCCCATAGGAAAAATTACTTTCTTTTTAAGGTTATTGAATTACTTACTAGTTCTCTGGCACAAAAATCTACTGAATGATACCCAGATGATTTTCCATAGTCACATCTTGTTGTTATTTTGATCACCATTAATAAAATATTTCTTCCTAGACAGTATTTCAGTGATCCTCACGGGAGTCCCATTAGTGTAGGTATTGTTAATATTATCCCTATTTTCAGATGAGTAAACTGAGGTCCAGTTTAACAAAGATGACTAAAGACATAATGCCTCCATGAGGAAATTCACATTGTATGAAAATATTTGAGTTGCCACTAGACTTCCACTCATGCTCACTGATTTATCTCCCTCCTTTTCCCATGACCTCTTATCACTGTTGGTATAGGAAGTACAGACATATTTGTAACGTCCTATCTGACAGCTTATCCACAAATGCGAAGGGCGTGTGCAGGTGATGTAAATTACATATGCCTGCACACATAAAGCAACGACATAAAGGACATTTAGGTGAGAAAGTGGGGAAATGTCATTAAGAATTAGGGAAAAAAACAATGAAAATTCTTCAACTCCCTATAGACCAAACAGGCAGTGAGTTAAAATGTTTTCATTTTCAACTGGTTGTTCTGGACTTATTACAGACAGCTAAAGTCTCATGAAAACATAAAATGAGTTTATTACATTTTTTGAAAAGTCTCTATCAGATTTCCTTCAGGCTCTAGGCACATGCTAATGATATGGACAAAACCGATTTTGAGCAGAGTTCCCACTAAACAAATGAATGGTGGAGACTAGAAAGTTACATGAAAGACAGCCAACTCTTTCTGCAAAACCACAGCACTACAAAAGCCACAGTGGTAAAAATTGCATGCATCTGGGAGAAAGGTATAAACTAGCATGTTATGGGCAAATCAAGGGGGCTTGAGAAAGGGAGGTGGGTCAGAGATTAAAAGAACTCAAAGGGTGGAGGCAGAACCCAAAAAGAAACCAAAGGAAAAATAAAAGCAAATTCTAAACAGCTCTCCTTACAAATGACTTTCATATGCATGGTAAGAAGTGAACGGAAAGAAAACAAATACCAAGAGATATAATAGACACATTATGTAACAAGGATTACCAAGGGGAGGCTAAAACCAGAAACAGATTCCGAATCATTTGGAGATGGAAAGTTTATATAAGAGATAGACACAACAGGCTAGGGGAATTATGCCAACATGGGTCAAGGAGGATAGTGTGTCTGAAGGGAGAAAGAATGTCACATAATAAATAAGTTGGCAGTGGGACAAGATATATTTGGATGGAAATAAAAGATAAAAGGAACATAGGACTAATCATAGGAAATTATTATAGACCATCTGGGTCAGATAAAAAGGCAGTTCGGAATGTTTATGCAGATAAGGATGCCCAAGAAAACCAGTGTGGTGTGGGACGGCTATGCTAGTATTGTATTACAGCAGCATGATGGATGTACCGGAGTCAGTGGATTCAATTAGAGTTTAGTTTTTGCATACCTTTTGGAGGCCAGAAACCTAGAAAACGGCAAATAGACAAGGATCCAGAATAATTCGGGACAGGCTGTCACCAGATGGCATGCTTTGTAATGTTCAGTGGAGTCTGTGAAGACTTGGTGATTCCACCTTTCTGGTCACGCCAGCACCCTGGTGACCTGCTATAATTTGGCACTGGGCTCATCAACCCCTTGTCCCTTGTCCCATCAGTCTCCTCACAGACCTCTTCCTGCTGCAGCTGCACTTGCTCCTACCCCATTCTTCAAGTCCATGCAGCTGAGTGCCTTCATAAAAACACCACTGGCCACCCCAGCAGCCCCTGGCCACTTGCCTAGTCAGATGACTTTGGCCTGGTGGTGCTAGCCAGGCAGTTGTGGAGAAAGGGAGCAAAAAAGAGCCAACAGTTGGGATTCTGGCCCACTTACCCTTGGACCCTCTAACTTCAGTGACAACAGCATCAAGCAAATTGCATTGTTTTGTGTGCAGTGACAGTCCTGCTGACTTCCTTACAACATGACCAGCATTTTGAAGACTTTAACAGCAGGCTGATAGATTTTTGTTTCTTGATTTAACCTCTTCTGGGCTCCAAAGCCTCTTCTCTAAGTACATATCATACTGTATTATAGATGAATAGGACTGCATTCCACACGGACTTGAACTCCCTAAGGACAGAGACCGAGTCTCTCTCATCTCCCTCTTGCCAGAGATTAGCATCCTGTCTCGTAATTATGGATGCTCAGTTACCATGTAGAATGAATGAAATGATTAGGGAGTGACTCAAAGGAATTAATTTTTAAGTATAGGATTTTAGGCAGTTATATTGGCAGTAGGAAAGCTCATTTGCCAAAGTGCTGGCTGGAGGGAGGGAATAAGAAGGGAACATACTTACTTGGTGTCTTTCAGTTCATACTGTCCTCCTCTGCTCACGTGAACACCAGTCCAGGGCATGCCTTTCTGATCCAAGAGTTAAAAGTTCAATCTGTGAAGATTGGAAAGCAAAATATCCCTAAATAGAGCTCCTTGTATATTTTTCTCATCACTTCCATGAGAGTGTCAAGATACTTGTGAATCAACTCCTTTGGGTCCCTTGCAACACATAACAGTCTTGCATAGAATTCTGTAGCATTTGTCTCGGTGAAAATGAGTGTATGTATTACAACGATCTCAGCCCTGCTAACAATGTCTTTTAGGCTAGTGGTACCAAAAGGCTAATGTATTAAAATCACTTAAGGAATTAAAAAATGAAAAATAAAGAGAAAACCCTAAATTCCTGGTTCCAGCCCTGGCCTTACAGTGCCCAGCTTTCTATGGTATAAAGGAAGATGCATTTTCAATCTTCACGAGTTTCCAAAGCACAGCTTGATTTAGGAGTTACTGTTTTGACCAAATGATTTCTTAAATAAATAGAAAGCCGCTTATTTGGTTTTGAAATATCCCTAGTTAACTTCTATACTATTTTTAGAGACACCAAAAGTCATACATGTTAGTTGGAGTTAGTTTTAGTTTAGGGCAATATGTAATAACCTCTCCTCACTGGAACCTTCACCCTTGAAGGAGTAATGAGCCTAATTAGTAACTACAGTTCTTTTAAATGATAATTTTGTCTGTTATGTGGGCAATTACCGAATAAAATTCATTAATATTTAGCTATATCTTCATTCATCCTGTATAATGATAATGATCTATTAGTTCATCTTGCAATAGTGCCAATGGGTAGGGAGGATGTGTACAGGGCAATGTGCCGAACAAATTACCCTCGATAGTAATTGCCAATTCTTTATGTTGTCTGCTTAAGGAATTGCTGGATGTGACAGGACGGTGATTGAGGCAAAAGAGAAACAGGGGAGACAGAGTAGCTGCTTCCAGGTTCTGGATATTTAGAAAGGAGGAGGAGAATATGACTAGTTCCAGAGTTGGTTCCAACAGAAACCACTTGCTCGCAGTTGAGACCCCTTCACTATATCCTGTGAATAAGTAAGTGTGGTACAGAAAGGGGAACGTTAAAAAAAAAAAAAGAAGATTTAAAAATTTCCAACTCCAACGACTTTCTGTTTCTTCAGGGAGATGTTATGTAGCTATAATTTAAGGTTAAATATAGTTGGTGCTAAAGCATAAGAGACGTTAAAAACTGACAACAAACTGAGGGTTGATGGGGGGTGGGAGGGAGGGGAGGGTGGGTGATGGGTATTGAGGAGGGCAACTTTTGGGATGAGCACTGGCTGTTGTATGGAAACCAATTTGACAATAAATTTCATATATTGAAAAAAAATATATAGTTGGTGCTATAGCAGAGGTGAAGACCAAAATTGTTCTAAAAAGGTAAAATTAGCTTACAAGTATACCAAAAAAACTAATGACATAGACTTGCTCCACCAGATACCAAAACATACAAATCAGTATTTGCAGTACATGCTCAAAAATTAGATGAATGGAGCAGAAAGAGAGTCCAGAAAAAGACTCTAGCATATATAGTTATTTAACAAAGAAGGAGATGAAGTAAATCGGTGGTAAAGGGCAACTTTATTCAACAAATAGTTCTTAACACTTTGCAAAGCAGATTGGGATCAAAATGACGTAGATCTTTCTCTCATATCACTGCTATGATCAAATTATTAAAAATGATAATAATGCTAGTAGGACTGTGGTGAGATGGGTGTTGTCCTATACAGCTAGAACAAACGAGACCAATCTTTCTGGAAAGCATTTTGTAATACGAATTAACAGAGTTTAAAATTTCATAATCTTTTGATTCAGTAGTTTCACTTCTAGTTTTATACACACACACACACACACACTTATATACATGTATACATATGTATGCAAACATCTACACAGATATATATATATGCATATATATGTGTATATATGTATATATACACACACATATATCCCTAAGAATGTGACATTTTAGTTAAAATTTCTTTATAAAATGTTCATTATAGTATTATTTATAATAGTAATGAAAGTGGGAAAATAGTGACCAATTAGGAGATTATTAAGTTAATTATGTTCCAAATTATGTTACTTTCATGTAAAGGAATAGAAAGCACTTGCTAAAACACATTTGTTCAAAGTGATTGATTGGTATGGGAACATGCTTTTTTGGATATATTAGAGATAAAAGGTAGGGTACTATCATCTCAATTAAATTTAAAACACATAGAAGAAGGTCTGGAACTATATATTCCAAAATGTTAATTTTGTTATTTGGGGATAGTAGGCTTATGGTATGCCTCTCCCTTTTAGTGTATTTCCTTTCCAAATTTTTTACAATCTGCACATTTTAGAGTAGATTCTTGACCTTCACAGGGAACATATCCTAAAACAGTTGCTAATCCTCAAAATCCAAATGCCTTCACTTTCTTAGACGTTAGTTTCGCTTTATTGCCATCATCAGCACTATCAGTCTGCTTTTTTTCTCACAAAGAGCATTTTTGTTATATCACTAGAGTTACTATATCCTTGATAATGAAAAGAGAACAAAAAAGCCACACTGAGCTCTGACTCTGGGTGGTCTGCTAGCTGTAAGAGTGGCAACAAATAAATTCTCTCTCCTCCTTTCTGAAAGCCCCCTTCTAAGACACCCAATTAATAACAATAATAATGATGGGATTCTTTAGTATGGACAAGTGATATTCTCTGATTCTCATATGAAGACTAAACAAATGCATCTTTAGAAAGTGTTGCTATTTTTCTTGATTAAAGTTAATGTAATGTTGGCTAGGCAAGCTCCCCAAATAGACTACATCCCCTAAGCAAGTCCTATAGAAAAACTGGGGAGGCACCAGTTTGCTAGGCTGACTCACCAATAAGCCATTTTGGTCTCACACTGTCTTCAAAGCACTCATGATTAAAATTCCCATAAGAACAAAATTACCAACTACCAGGTCACAGAACTTGGGTATTTTCCTTGAGGAAATAAACCTGGGAACAATGAACTATCAAATGCCAGAGACTATATTAAAACTGGAGGGTGGGGTAAAGCAGTAGAAACAAAGAAAACAAAGAGATTAATTTGATGTGGGATAGAATAAGTATGATTTTCATTAAGTATTGACAGGTACAAAATGTAATTCTCTTTATTATTCTATGACTGAAAATAAGTATTTCCTCACCCACCACCTGACCGACAAATTTCTTCACCTAATGATAAAACTCTTAATAACTTGAGGTGTTTTCCATTGCAATGTAAAATATCATGACAAATTTAGCAGCTTTAAAAAATTTTAAGTTTATTTATTTATTTTGAGAGAGAGCGAGAGAGCACAAGTGGGGTAGGGGCAGAGAGAGAGGGAGAGAGAATCCCAAGCAGGCTCCACACTGTCAGTGCAGAGCCCAACGTGGGGCTTGAATCCACAAACTGTGACATTACAATTTGAGCTGATATCAAGAGTTGGATGCTTAACTGACTGAGCCACCCAGGCGCCCGCCCCCTTTTTTTAAATTTTAAGTTTATCAAAACACCACATCTTTAAATTATTGCCCAGTCTCTGTGGGTCAGGAATCTGGGTGCAGTTTAGCTGAGCCTTTAGCCAGGCTGCATTCAGGGTGTTGGCCAGGGCTTGGTTTTCATTTGGAGGCTCAGTTGGTGATGAATCTACTTTCTAGCTTACTCCAGTTGTTGTCAGAATTCATTTCCTTGCGCTTGTAAGACTAAGAACCCCAGCTTCTTGCCGGCTGTCATTTTCAGTTTATAGAAGTTTCTTGCCTGTAACCCTCTCCATAAGCTTTTTTACAACATGGTACCTTACTTCTTCAAAGCCAGCAAGAGACAAAGAGTGAGTCTACCAGTGAGATGGAGTCTTCTATACATAACATAACCACAGGAGTGATATCCCATTACCTTTGCCATATTCTATTGGTTAGAAGCAAGTGACAGATCCTGCCCACATTCAAGAGGCAGACATTGCAAAGGCATTGCCAGGATGTAAGGACTATGGGAACCATGTTACAGCCTGTTTGACCAACAGGGCAACTCAGTGTCTTGGTCCTTTTCAGTCAAATTTGAATTTCTTCTACTTCCATTCTCCCAAGGGTTTTATATACATAGTGTTATGGCTTGGATTGTGTCCCTACCCCCCAAACTTCATATGTTGAAGTCCTACTATTCACTACCTCAATATATGATGTTATTTGGAGTTAGGTTCTATATAGAGATAATCAAGTTAAAATGAAGTCATTAGGGTGGTCCCTCAACCAAAAAGACTGGTGTCCTTATGAAAAAGGAAAATTTGGAGACAGACATACACACAGAGAGAACACCATTTGAAGATGAAGGCAAAAATCCAGGGTGACATTATTCCAAGCCAAGGAATGCCAAAGATTGCCAACAAATCACCAGAAGCTAGGGGAAAGGCAAATTCTCCTTCACAAGTCTCAAAAGGAACCAATGGCTGTCAATATCTCTAGCTTCTGTAACTGTGAAACAATACATTTTTGGTGTTTAAGCCATCCAGTTTGTGATATTTTGTTTCAGTAGTCCTAGCAAACGATTATACATTGGATTGGGGGAGGGGCACCTGGGGTCTTATGACATCTCTGGGTCTTATGACTCCCCTGAAGTCTAGGTTTCTTGTCTAGTCTTTACAACGTTTTTTTTTTTTTATTTATTTATTTATTTATTTATTTATTTTTGGGACAGAGAGAGACAGAGCATGAACGGGGAGGGGCAGAGAGAGAGGGAGACACAGAATCGGAAACAGGCTCCAGGCTCCGAGCCATCAGCCCAGAGCCCGACGCGGGGCTCGAACTCACGGACCGCGAGATCGTGACCTGGCTGAAGTCGGACGCTTAACCGACTGCGCCACCCAGGCGCCCCTCTTGTCTAGTCTTTAAATGTTGTCCTCTCTACTGCATCTGTTGTTGATATATGAGGCCTTGCCATGTTCCTATAACTTGCATAAACCACATATTATTTATTGATTGGGTTTGCATCTGGTGTCCATGAGGCCTCTTTCCTCCTGTAGCCCTCTCTGCCTTTGGAGCATGGAAACATTTGGCTACAAGCCTGTACCACTCAGGAGTATCCAGGAATCTCTGAGAATTCCCAAGTCCATTTCTCAGCTTTTGCTGCTTTACTGGATCCTTCTCTGAGAAGCTTGAAGCCTCCTTAGGGAGGAGGTGAGGGACAGGCTCTCTGCTCTGAGATCTCTTTACACTTACTTGTGGTAGATGACATGGTCACCTGCAGGACTGATCCCAAAAAGGGTGAGGGACCAGAGCTCTCTCTCACCTTTAAGTTTACTTCCTCCCATGTTTTCCTGTCTCTCAGTCCATCCCCACATCCCTAGCTCAGAAAGTATTTTTATATTCTGTCTGTGATGCCATGTTCACAGCACAGATCATACAATCATACAATCATACAATCTTCCCATCTCTTGATTTATGGCATAAACTACTTTATATGAATCCTCCACGTTTTACCATTGATATTTTGGAACTCAAAGCCAAGATTTTGACTCTTTGTTCTTACTGGGACAATAAACTTAGTCAAAAGGTAGAGTTTTAATAGTGGAAGTTTGGTATAATAAAAAGGAATTACTAAGATGAAAAAAAAAGAGTCAATATCATAATATCATCTCAATATATGTAATGGTTGACAATGACTTATTGAAGAGGTAATTTATTTAATTGGTGTTAAAGAATGGATAGGGTTTTAACACATTATCTAAAAAAGTCCCCTACTCCTAGTCATAGCCACATTCTCTTTGTTTACTATAAATTATTTTTCTTCATAGAACTTATTACTGCCTAAAATTATATTATTTATCATCTATCTTTTCTAATAAGGTATCAGCTCCATGAGGGACCTCATCTTTTTTTTTTTCAATGCTGTGTCCCCCAGTGCCTAGGATAGTATCTGCCATATAATAAATGCTCAACTAATGGGCATTGAATGAATGAATAAACACGCAGTGAAAGATAAAATATGTTCTAAGGGCAAGAAATGCTGTAAATAAACAAAGAGGTAGAAAAGTGGTCAGGTAAGAAGTGAAATTAATGTAATTTCCCTCTGGGAAACAAAATATGAACCATGTACACTTCCCTGCCCCTCTGCTAAACAATACAAAGATCAAGCAAAATAACTTAGTTCTAGAAACTACTCATTTCTGGAAGATGATACTGAATCAACTTAACAAAGTCACTTTAAGGCTCCCATCTCACTATGGCTTAGTATCCAAAGTTTTTGGGTTAGAAACTCTGTCCAATCCTAACAAGTTCCTTGTCTTACAAGCTCTTTCTTAAGATCACCTTGTTCAAGCCCTCAAAGCCTAAATTACTTCTTCCCTAACTTGCCCTCTGAGATGTTACTAAAATTCCAGCAAGGTAGTGTTCTCTTTTCCTATAGGAACTCTAATAAACTTAGTTTTGCTTGATCAAAGTTGTATCTGATGGTCTTTTTCAAGAGATAGCCATATGCCCTTCGAGAAAAAGGAGCAAATGGAGTATGACTGGAGCATACGAGTTATGGAGTTATACGAGTCAGGGTGGGAGGTACTATGTGGTTTTAGTGGTAAGCAGGAGATAAGACTAGAAAGATATGTTGGGGTCTGTATTAATAAGAGTCCAAATTGAGAAAACACTGGCAGAAGACAGAGTGAGAGAGAGAGAGAGTGAAAGCACCAGCACAAAGGGGGTGGTTAGTAACTCACAGTTTAAGTAACTATATGAAGCAGCAGCTGTATGTAAGTAATGCTAGAGCTGGGGACAGAGGGATGAAGATGATGTTACCAGAGCCTTGATGTACAGAGAAGGGCTATGTGGCTTTGCTGGAACCATGGCGGAGAGGTCTCATGGTTGATATGGTTCCTAACAGAGAAGGTGGGAATTGCCAGAGGGTTGCAGCCACTTCCAAGAGAAGGTGCTAGAAGCACAGAGGGAGGAAGAATGGCTTTTCTAACTTCTTACTTTCTATGTCCTGCCAGTGACCCCTACTGGCAGAATTAACAGGAAGCCAGACATCAAGGAATCCTGGGACAAGTAGTATGCAGACCCTGGGGTTCAGAATTGTAGAGCAGAATAGAGAAAAGCAGGTATGGGCTGAAAGATGACAGGTAAATAGCCAGCACTGAGCCAAACTGAGAAATGTAGGTGAGGATTTTGGACCTTTAGAGAGATTATAAGGGCCTGTAATAAGTGGAATTACACAAAGTCTTGGGAGAGAAGTAGGCTAGCTCTCTGCCCCACCCCATCCCACTCAACCCACCAGGCTACTATGAGATTTTTTTTCTCCCTCTACACACAGGTATTGGAAAGAACTTAGCTTTCTCCTACCTGCCCCTTTAATTGCCTTCATGGTCAGAGAAGAAATCTAGGGACTAGGAATAAGAAATTTTATCATGGTGCTATTCACTGTCAGTGAACATGAGGAAGATCTGTCACAGAACCCAGGATAGGGAAAGGGAGGGAGAAGTGTATCATTTTAGCATGATAATGGCCAGGGTTATTATTTCACAAGAAATACGGTCAACATCTTTAATATTAGCCACATTAATTTCTCATGTTGTGATGTCATCTTCAGAAAGTAAAGGAATATTTGTGGTTGCCCATTGTGTTGGTTCTAGGTATTTTGGGATAAAACCAGTTCCAGCCTGGTGAAAGTCCCATTATTTTGCCCTTCTTCCTATCAGTCATATTTGGGGTGTACCTCTTAACTGTGCCTTGAATGTTATTACCAAAGTTCTGTGATTAGTTGAATCTCTTTCCCTTTGTCTCTGGAAGGACATGAATTTATTAGGATGCATCACCTTGTTGACCCTTCTCTTGGTCTCTGCCTCTATTTTTATATGTTGGTTGTGACAAAACTATGCTATCTTCCATAAGACGGTTACTTTAGACTTTTCTGGGAGCTCCAAATTTTGTAACAGAACCCAGTCTCTGGCCTTAAGTATGGAGTGGATATATGCACATCCACCATGCTCTGGGTCTCATTACAAAGTTTCTTCAAATCACTTTAGTATGAAGAGCACTAAGTTCAAAAAGCTTCTCTCATAGCACCAGGTTTCTCTTTCAACCATTGAGGGAGGGGCAGGGTTTTAGGTTATCTTACCACATATATCTTTATATATTAGCTAGAGAGACATGGAGGTATGGAGGCAGGCAAACAGCCCATCACTCTGCAGAGATTGTGGGTACACATCTCCCACTTTTGCAACCATACAAACAACACAGCTGGGCTACTGTATATAAAGGTTTGCCCAGAGGTCTGGCAACGAAGGGGATAGAGTCATCCAAGGCTAAGAGAAAGACTATTGTTCCCCTTAGAATATTGACCTTGAAACTCAGAATGTTCCGTTAAGATGAATGGACGGGGACAGCTGATCAGATGAAAAGATCAAGGATTTCCTAGGTCCCAAGTTAGCACCTCCACGTGGGGGAATTTCCAGGGTTAGAGAAATTTCAAGCCAATAGTCCCTTAGAACACAGAAGCCATATTGAGGGGGCAGGATGGGCATTAAGGAGCAGCAGTAGGAAAATTGATGAATGTTCCCTTGAGTTTCTTGGCCCTTTGTTTGGAAGAGATCTTAGAACTGCCTGACAGAATAAAAGAAAAACACTCTTCTGGAGTAGAGGGAGTAAAATCAGCAAGAAAGGAAGTGTAGTTGATGCTACTAGTGCTTTTTTCCAACCTCCTTTTTTGGATTTTCCTCCATGTTCCTGAGAATCACTCATTCCCATCTGGGGATACCTGCAAGATTATCCATGTTTACTTGTGCTTTCCATAGCCAATGACTACCACAAGGTACCGGAGGCTGATCCCCTTGCCTCAAGGTAGGGCGGCTCTTGGTGCCATTCATACTTCAGAGCTTCCTGTGGAATCAGGCTGAGGCAAGACATTGGCTGAACCCACATCTTTGCTCAGCTTCTTCCCAGAACTTTCCCATTTCCCTTACTCCATTACTAGTTTCATCTAGAGAAGTCCCTGACTAAATTATGTGCACAAGAATTTCTGCCTTAGACTCTGCCCTTAGGGAACTCAATCTAAGACAGGCACAGTCTGTGATTCCATTGTTCTGGGAGGCAGGTGAGAGGACTAGAAGAAGTATCAATTTTAAAAGAGTCCAGCAGGATCAGCAGAAAATAAGCCTCTGGGGATGGAAGGAGGTCTCCACCTAACAGGGTTCTGGATGGGAAATGTTCTGTGTCCTTGAAGATTTTCTGCTATTCCTTTTGTATGTCTCCTAGCTCCACACTGTAGTGGGAGAGGCTACTGGTCCAATGGCTCTTCTGTGTTGTACAAGTACTGCTTCTGGTTGGTATAAGCCAAGATGTCCTTCTCTGTGATTTGAATTAAAGATCAACATCCATGCCAGTGAGTTCTGGGTGTTGAAGTCTCTCGTTCACTCATTCTAACTTGCACTTATTCAAAGTTCCTATTACATCCCCGCTAAGGAACTTATAGTCAAGCAAGCAGACAAGTCCAAGAGAGTGTGATGTGTGCTGTGATGGGGAAGGGAAGGAAGAGCACGTTACCTGAGGAGTGAATGTGGTTATAGGACTGCAACTCATAGTGCTTATATAGGGAGTACCATAGATTTTGCCCTGATTTAAAAAACAGTGACTTTCATATGGAATCTCAAGGGACCTTGATGAACCAAAACAATTTTGAAAAAGGACAAAGCTGGGGCACCTGGGTGACTCAGCTGGTTAAGTGTCTGACTTCATCTCAGGTCATGATCTAACAGTTTGTGAGTTTGAGCCCCACATCAGGCTCTGTGCTGACAGCTCAGAGCCTGGAGCCTGCTTCAGATTTGGTGACTCCCTCTCTCTCTGTCCCTCCCCTGCTCACACTCTGTCTCTCTCTCTCTCTCTCTCTCTCTCCCTCTCTCTCAAAAACACATAAACATTTTTAAAAAAAGAAGAGAAAGGACAAAGCTGGAAGACTCACACTTCCTGTTTTTAAAATATATTACAAAGCTACTGTAATAAAAAATGTGGCACTGGCATAAAGAGACATACAGACCAATGGAATAGAATAGAAAGCCCCCAAATAAATCTTTACATATGTGGTCAAATGATCTTTGACCAGGATACCAAGACTACTTAATGGGGGCAGAAGAGTCTCTTCAACAAATGGTGCTGGGGTAACTGGATATCTACATGTTAAAAAACAAGCAAACAAACAAACAAAAAACAAAGAAAGAAATTGGACCCTATTCCACACTACATACAAAAATTTACTCAAGATGGATTAAAGATTTCAAACTATAAAACTTCTAAAAGAAAATACAGGGAGAAAGCTTACTGACATTGGACTTGGCAATGATTTCTTGAACATTATACCAA
Organism: Panthera pardus; assembly: GCF_024362965.1. Taxonomy (NCBI): domain Eukaryota; kingdom Metazoa; phylum Chordata; class Mammalia; order Carnivora; family Felidae; genus Panthera; species Panthera pardus. The sequence continues at coordinate 53,937,648 of NW_026526666.1, forward strand.
AAGCACAGGCAACAAAGACAAAAATAGATGAATGAGACTACATCAAACTTAAAAACTTTTGTGTATCAAAGGAAACAATCAACAGAGTAAAAAGGCAATCTACAAAATGAAATATTTACAAATCATATATCTGATAAGGGGTTAATATCCACAATATATAAAGAGCTCCTATAACTCAACAACAAAAAGATCAAATAACCCTGATGTACAAACGCACAAAGAAATTGAATAGACATTTCTCCAGCGACGATACACAAATGGCCAATAAGCATATGAAAAGATGCTCAACATCACTAATAAGCATAGAAGTGTAAATCAAAACCACATTGAGATATCACCTCACAGTCATCAGGACAGCTACTATGTAAAAAAAAGGAAAAAGAAGAATAGAAAATAATAACTGTTGGTGAGAAACTGCAACCCTTGTGCACTATTGGTAGAACTATAAAATGGAAAACAGTATAGCATGTTCTCAAAAAGTTAAAAAATTAAACTACCATATGCTCCAGCAATCCCACTTTTTTTTTTTGTAAATATTTATTTATTTATTTTGAGAGAGACCGCATGCGAGCAAGGGAAGGGCAGAGACAGAAGGAGACAGAGAATCCCAGGCAGGTTCCATGTTGTCAGTGCAGACCCCAATGTGAGGCTCAAACCCATGAATGTGAGATCATGTTCTGAGCCCAAACCAAGAGTCAAACGCTTAGCTGACCAGGCACCCCTCAGCAATCCCACTTTTAGTATAGTCCCTAAGTAATTGAAAGGAGAGTCTTGAAGACTATTTGCACACACATGTTAAGAGCAGCACTATTCATAACAGCCAAGAAGTAGAAGCAACTTAAATGTCTATCAATGGATAAAGAAAATATGGTATATACATATAATAAAATATTATTCATCCTTAAAAAAAGGAAATCCTGTCATTTGCTACAACATGGAGAAACCTTTAGTATATAATGCTAATTGAAAGAAACCAGTCACAAAAGACAAATATTATATGATTCTACAGTATTATATGAGGCATCTCATTCATAGAAACAGGAAGTAGAATGGTAGTTATGAGTAAGGGGTGGAAGGGAGAAAAGGGGAGCTTTTGTTTAATGACTATAGTTCCGTATTTGCAAAATTCTGGAGATCTGTTTCACAGTGAATATACTTAACACTACTGTGTTATACTTAATTCACACAGTGAATATACTTAATATAAGTGAATATACTTAACACTACTGAACTGTAGTTCAGTAAAGTGTAGTTCTTTAAAAAAAATTTTTTAATGCTTATTCATTTTTGAAAGACAGAGAGAGACAGAGCACAAGCAAGGGTGGGGCAGAGAGAGAGGGGGACACAGAATCTGAAGCAGGCTCCAGGCTCTGAGTTGTCAGCACAGAGCCAGATGTGTGGCTCAAACTCATGAATCACGAGATCATGACCTGAGCGTAAGTCAGATGCTTAACTGACTGAGCCACCCAGTTGCCCTAGCAAAGTGTAGTTCTTAAAAATGGTTAAGATGGTAAATTTTATGTTACATATTTTCTACCATAATGGTGGTAATAATAATAGTAATAATAATAATAATAATAATAATAATAATAAACAGTGCCCTTCCCTCCTCTTCCTATATTCAGAATAGGCTGTTTTTCAATGCATATCATCACAAGAGATTTTCTCAACAAGAGGACTTCATGCTAAAAGCCTGTTTCTCCACCTCCGGACCATCTAACCCAGCCTATGGGAAAATCCCTTTCTATTACTGTGGGTTAAATTGGGACTACACACATATAAAGGCTATTCCTCTAGGACTGGCATCTATGGTTCCTGTCTAAAAGCTCAAACTTCTAAGAACATTTATAGTAACTTTACTTCAGGAGATAAATAGGGTTATATAGAGATTGAACCTGGCAAGGGCATTAGACTTCATCTGGCGCATTCTCAACACCGTACAGATAATGAGATCTGAGAGGGTGAATGACTGAATCAAGATCACACAACTAAAAACAAAGCTGGTGTGCTGTTTAGGGATTCTGAGATGACATACAAACCCAGGAAGGAAGAGAATGGAGTTCTAGTCCTGGGTGTCATGCTCTAGATAGGCCACATTTCTCTCAGCCTTGGTTTTCTCATCTGTTACCTGGGCAGTGGTGGTGTGGTGTGGGCGACCTAGATGATTGCTGCCCTTTCTGGGACAAAAGTGGCTGATGCATAATAGGCGCTTGAGTATTTGTTCAACGAATGAGGTTCAATTTATTACTATGACATCTATCAATTAGATATCTATCAATTTATTATTGCTCATTTATCATGAGCATTCTCTTCATCAAATGCTCTCATTCTCCCCCATTGTGAGATTTCTCCTGTCAGAATACTCATTCATCTGTTAATGGTTAAACTTGGATGTAGGTAATTATGAAATAAGTTATCTGATTAACTAACCAAGTAACATCAGACATGGCTTTTAGCAATCTGCTGCTTTAGAATAGAGAATGCAAAGTTCACTCAATACTGATGAGTGTTGAGGGCCACGTGACCTGACACACCTCTATCCTCAACAACTTGTCTTTTTTCTTCATCTCCCCTTTAAGGAGTAGTTCTTGATTACCCAAGGATTTAAAGGAGATTTTCTTCTAAATCCAATCAACCAGTCTGTCTGCAAGTATTTATTGAACATCTATCCAGCGTCTTTCTAGGTGGTCTAGGAATGACAGCGAAGTTTAAAACAAGGTCCTTCCTCCGTTTTTGGTAAGTCAGCTAGAACTGCTAGGTGCTACGCTCCATATGATCTTCTTCAAGGAGACGAGATTAGGTTTCTTCCTATGGTGGAGGTGGGATTTTAAGGGAGCAAGTCCCAATGTTTTCTCAATCTTCTGCTTGCTGATGTCTCATTGTCAAAGCCATTCTCATGGTCAAGCTGAGTCTATACAAGGGCATGGATACTTGAGGCTCGATTCATTGGGGGTCATTAATGTAACAACCTTAAGGATGGATTGACCTGTGTGAATCAGTTACAATATAAAGAGAATGGTCCCATAAGCTGAGTTATATTCCCCCAAATATTCTTACACAAACTGTCTCATTGCAGTATAGCCATGCTTCTAGATTTCCATGCATAATATGGCAGACATAAGATGCTGAGGTGGAGGGAAGTGGAAGGTGGCTGTCTTCCTTTGGGTTTCCCATAAAGATTTGTGTGCAAGTGGTTTGTGTGAGAAGTAATCTGAGGAAGTGTTGATAGAGGCATGGGAAAGTGAGACAGAAAAAGGAAGGACTCTAACACGGGGTACATACGGAAGCCAGTTACTGCTGTTGGCAGCTGGTGCTCACTACCTTTGGAGAACTCTGGGCGACAGCTTAGAACATACTTCAGAGTTACCCACCCACTCATTTGTTACTGCAGGTAACCTAGCCTATTCTAATATAGAAACAAAGAGCAATATTTGCTCCTTTTTTACAAATGCAAGTCAACAAAGTTCCACATGGGCTATGAAATACTTCTGAGGTTCTAATTTTATGGGTTGGTTTTTTTTTTTTTTGAGAGTGAGTATGAACAGGGGAGGGGCAGAGAGATGGGGGGACAGAGGCTCTAATGTGGGCTCTGTGCTGACAGGCTGACAGTGGCGAGCCCGATGTGGGGCTCAAACTCACGAACTATGAGATCATGAGCTGAAGTCAGTTGCTCAACTGACTGAGCTACCCAGGTGCCCCTGAGGTCCTAATTTTAAATGGTGACAATGCTCCAGAGGCCGCCTAGGTCAGCTCCTCCAAAATCCTTTCTGTTTGCACAGTTAAGCTGGGAAATATGGGGGGCCAGCTCTCTTATGAGCTTCAAGTTATCCCCTACCATGTGGTTTCAAGTGGTTTCACACTAGTGAATTGATTTGAAAGAAAACCTTTTCCTGTAGGCAGTTTTTTTGGGCCCGTCTAAACCTATATGCCTGGATAATAGGCTCTTGGCCCCAGATCACAAAACATTCCTAAAAGATTTTTCCCCCCTGAGGCTATTTCCATTCCTTTAACTTTTATTCTTTTACTAATAATCTAAAATGCTCAAACCAGGGAGCTAGGCTAGACCACAGATAAAACATTGTTGGCCTATGGATCCCATCTGATTAGCTGCCAACATTTAATCAGTTACTGATATTTCATTAGTTGCCTGTGGCTCCCCCGTCAAATTAGTTGTCAACATTTGAAAAGCATGAGATTTTTACCACCAAAAAAAAAAAAAAAAAAAAAGACAGTAAGAAATCCAAAATCTGGATATCCTGCTTTTCTTGAAACATTGGGTCTTGCAGGGCAAAGACCGATCAGAAGCTATGCAGCAACCACTACATTTTGGCAATTCATGCATTCCCTCAGTTGGCAACGCTCCCCACCTTGACCATTTCACTTAGTTCTGTGACTGAAAAAGTCTTTGAAAGAGCACATTTCAGGAAGGCCACTTAGAACATCAACATCATGGAGCATACTTAAAGAGTACACGCGATTTCAGCCACGGTGGCTTTAATGCCAGAGTTCTGGGAAAATCATGGGACAGATACAAACCTACTTTTCTGTGCCAGGATTTGAGTTGATAAGCAGTATACTCCCAGTTCAGTGGTTACTGGACCATGAGGACCCAAGACTACCTATAACTTTGGGGGAAGAGAGTTCTATCAGTCAGTCTCTGAGACATGTTACTAAAAAGAAACAAACACACAAAAACTTGTAGCCTGGGACAAGAAAATAGCGTCGGCAATCTCAAAGAAGTTTCTCTCTAGGTAAGCTACAATACTACATAACATTCACTGAGCATTTACCGTGTGCTAAGCATGGTTCTAAGTGATTTATGTGAATTTTCATATTTAAAACACGCAGAACTTAATGAGCAATTCTTGTTTCTGCTTTGTACATGAAAACACGGAGGACAGAGAGGTAACTTGCCCAAAGTCTCCTGGATACTAAGTTGTGGAGTCACGGTTTAAATATAAACTAGTTGGATTGCAGAGGCCACTACAACCCTCTCACTACCGCCTCCAGCCTTATAACCTATCCTGTAGTTCTACGGGCTGGTACAGTTTCCGAAATTATTTGGTGCTCTTAAATTCCCCAATACATTGATGAGATTAGCTTTCAGGATGAAAACTGCTAGAACATGGAAAATACATGACTGATGTTCAATTCAAGGCTCAGTGAACATTAAGATGTAATGATCAGAGCCAACGCCTGTAACAAAAGTTAGCAGGGGAGCACTGCCGGGAGAAATCCCAGCTCCATACTTCCTAGCTGTGTGTCCTTAGGCCAGTCAGGCTCACTTCCTCCTCTGAAAAACCAGGATGGCAATACCTGTCTTTCAAGGTCATTGTGAGGGATAAGTGAGGTAACATATGCGGGTACCTGGTAGGCAATGGGCAGTCCAGAAATGGTAAGTGCCACCCCCCGTGCTGCCCATCAACAGTTAAAAATTGTAGTTTTGTTACTAAAAATTATACTTGGTGGTATAAATGTGTTTTTCTCTTGGACAGAGTGCCTGCTGGGGCTCTAGAATCATCATTGAGTCTCAACCTGTTTCACAAGAATATTATTGGATGCCTGATGGGGCTCCTACCAACCTCTGCCAGTGGATTTCCAGGGGGTGGCATGGATGGTGAATTATACTCTTTTAATCCCTTTATTTGAGGGACAACGCCTTGTCACGGCACATCCGACTTGACATGTGAGTACATGGAGCGAGATTAGAGAGATTGGACTGTCTGTAAAACCACTCACTCCCTAAGCAATAGGATCTTGTCTTATTTGGGGTTCAATTCTGTTCTGTTCATTTGCATTGGGAAAATTCAGTGGTTCATATCTCTCAGTCTTTTTAGGCTCTAGGCTGCCTAAAGATTCAACACAGGGGTTTCTTAATGCTATCAATTTGCCTGTAATTGCTTTTTAATTTTGCTGAAGGCCAAGCTCAGCAGTTTCCTTTTTTTTTTTTTTTCCCTCTCTTACAAGCAATGATCAAGCTTAAAATGAACAGTAATCTAACTGTTCATTTGTCCTAAATCCACCTTCTACTGACAGGCCGTGAAACTGTCATTTTAGATGTAGAGAGAACTAAGTCTGTTTAACTGCTTTGCCTCTTACCTCCCCACTAACTTGGTGAAATCCAGACTAGGACCTGGTTTCCTGGCTTCTTAGTCTAGAGCTCTTGTGATTAAAGTCTGCTGATGAAGAAACTGAAACACTAATATTTTGTTTCTGAAAATGAAAGCAAGAAGTGGCCATCTCCTTACCTCTACCTGTAACCCCCTCTAAACCCATTACCTCTTAACTGGACTCCCTACATCCAGTCTTGCCTGTCCTACTAATCTCTCTTCACACAGAAGCCAGAGGAACACATTCAAACATCAGTTAGGTCAAGGCATTGCTCAGTTCAAAACCCTGCAGGGACTCCCCCCCTTGGATTCAGGATATGAGAAAGCAAAACTTGTTGCAGTGACCGACGGTAAGCCTTCATGTTCTTCTCCCCACCCTCCACATACATTTTTGTACCAAACACGATGAAACGTGTCCCTTGGAAAGCATGGTCCCCAGTCTCAAGGTCTGACTAGCTGTCCCCTTTGCCTGAAACTCTTTTCCATATTTGCCTGGCTCACTCCTTCATCTCCTATGAGCTTGAGATGTCACCTCCTGAGGCCTACTCTGACCACCCATATTAAAATGCCAAACTCTTTCTCAGCATGATGCTGTTTTATTTCTCTCCATGGCACTTACCACCATCTGTGTTAGTCTTCTCAGCCTGGCATAACAAAATACCACAGATGGGGCAGCTTAAACAACAGAAACTTATTTTCTCACAGTTCTGGAGGCTATTAGTTTGTGATCAAGTTGCCAACAAATTCTGTTTCTGAGGAATCTCTCTTCCTGGCTAGTAGACAGTTGTCACTATGTCCTCACAGGGCCTTTCCTCAGTGCTTGCACATGAATGCCAGGTGGGGTGGACAGAGTACAAGTGCTCCGGTGTCTCTTCTTCTAAGGACACTAATCCTATCAGATCAGGGCCATACACTTAAGATGTCATGTAACCTTATTACTTCCTTAGTGGCCCCATCTCCAAATTTAGCCACACTGGTGATTAGAACTTCAACATATGAATTTGGGGGAACACAAGTATTTAGTCTCTAATACCATCTGACAGTCTATATTGATTCTTTGTTTGTTTATTGTCTATCTTCTTTCACGAGAATGAGGGCAGGGATTTTTGTCTGCTCTGTTTACTGCCTACAGTGGTGCCTGATCTACAGTGGGTGCTCCATAAATGTTTGTTAAATGAATAAAACACCTAGTCTATATTTGGTAGGCAGTCTCTAAAATGGCTCCCCACAATTCCTGGTACCTGGCTAAGGGAGTGCTGATCTGCAGAAACTATAAATAGTGATGCCATCTTAAGCTACACTGGGCACTTGGATGGCTCAGTAGGTTAAGCGTCTGACTTCGGCTCAGGTCATGATCTCACAGTTCGTGAGTTCAAGTCCCATGTCGGGCTCTATGCTGACAGCTCAGAGCCTGGAGCCTGCTTCAGATTCTGTATCTCCCTCTCTCTCTGTCCCTCCCCTGCTCACGCCCTGTCTCTCTCTCTCTCTCTCTCTCTCTCAAAAATAAATAAACATTAAAAAAAATTAAAAAACTACAAAGTTATGGGGTAAATTTTTCATGCAGCAATGCATAACTAATACACCTAAAAACATAGGAATGATGATTATGTCTTCAGAAACAGAAATCTAAACACTTAATTTGGGAATGATCATTTGAAATTGGAGCTGTCTCATAATTTGGGGCCATTCAATTGCTACAGGCCTAGACTATGGCAATTCAGGTACTTCCTTTTTCTAAGGCTCTAAAGCCAGGGGTCAGGAAACTATGGCTCACAGTTCAGCTCTCTGGTTTTGTAAATAAAGTTTTATTGCAATACAGACACACTTATTCATTTACATATTGTCTATGGCGGCTTTTGTAGAATTAAGTAGTGATGATAGAGCCCACCTGGCTAGTTAGCCTCAAGTTTTCACTCTTTGGCCCTTCAAGAAAAAGTTTGTTGACTCCAGCTCTAAAGGGAATGACTAACAGAGTTCTCTACTTTTAGTGCTTTCTGAGGAGTCCATCCTTTGTTCTCTCTCCACAAATTTTTTAAAGTCCAATTAGAGAGTCTGCTTTCTCCCACCTACACAGGGAAGCAGGATTGCTGAGTGGTTTAGTATAGTGGCCTTTTTTTTTTTTTTTTTTTTTTTTTTTTTTTAGTTTACTTATTTATTTTGAGAGAGAGACAGGGTGCAAGTTGGGAGGAGCAGAGAGAGAGACAGAGAGACAGAAAATCCCAAGCAGACTCTGCGTTGTCAGCACAGAGCCTGATGTGGGGCTCGAACTCACAAACCATGAGATGATGACCTGAGCAGAAACCAAGAGCTGGACGCTCAACCAACTGAACCACCCAGCTTCCCTGGTACACTAGCCTTTAAACTCTTTTGACCATGATCCACCATGAGAAACCAATTTTGTATCAAGAATACCATATACAAATCATATCAAGAACACATATACATGTATACATATATATGTATAATTAAAATAAATGTATCACAAATCAGTACTTACTCTTTATGTAAGACATCCTTTATATTTTCTATTTTATTTCACGTTATTACAAAGTGCTGGTTTTCCCAACTGAATTGATCTTTCTAACAGTTCTGCTCAGTGGTTGTGACCTACTGGGTGAGCATTCTTGCTCAGGGGCTTGGTATGAGGTCAGGTCAACCTGTCTTCTTGTCTTGGCTCTGACTCTTGCTATCTCTGGAATCTTGGACTGGAGACCTGACTTGTCCAAGCCTCACTCTTCTCAGTGGGAATGGGGAGACTATGGGGGTGGGGGAGGGCATACATGAGAAAGTCCATGTAAAGTGCTATGTGTCCAGCACAACAACAAAAATCACAGATGCTTTTCTCCCAGTTGAATATGAAATTAGTTTTCTGGTCCTTCAACCTGGGTGAAAGAGACACCCCCAAAAGAGCCTCCCAGGAGAGGGCTGACAAAGTCTATGGAAGCATTGTTCCTTTTCTGAGGTTCAGATAGGAGTCTGTCGGCAGACCAAAAAGGCTGTGTATCAACTGGCTTGGAAAGCCCGCAGGCCTATAAACAGCCGCTCTTTGCCAAATGGGCTTAAGGAACCTCCCTTCCTTTCATTCAATCCCACAGTTATTACATTTGCCAATCATTCAATTCTGAGGGAAGGTAAATGCTTAACTCAAAAAGCAAACCATACTTAGACCCAGCTAGATCTGTACGTTTTTCTACCCCACCCTCTTTTGGGAAGGAAAATTTGGTCTTGCCATCCAGAGTCTTTCCCATTTTTCTCCCCCAGTTGCTTCTACTTCTCTCTCAGTGCCTCCGACTGCCTTTAAGTCCCTTTCTTTCCACAAAGGTCTAGTGGCACTTTTTAGGGGCAAGTAAGCCTGGATAAAAAAGGAATTACATTCAAAATTGGCCTTTGCCCCATTGCTGCCTTTCCTTCTAGTCCTTTAAAAGCACCCAAGACCTTGATTTGAAGTCCCCATGGCTCTCTGAGAATGCTTTGTTGCACACCAATTTTTGCTCTCAATTACAGAGACCACAACCCCCACCCAGAGTTCAAAGGGAGAGGCAGGAGAAACTCAATCAGCTGCAGCTCATTTGCTGCCAAACTCACTTGGCACCTTCCCTTCACAATCAGACCTACTTCAGGATCTCCAGAGCTGGTGCAGCAGCCTGGGATCTCTTTTTCAGAAACAACTTAACAGCCAGCCAGCCCCCTCATCTTGGTGACTTCTTATCCAATTCCCCAAGTCCGATCAAAGTGTCATCCCAACAAATCATTTCATTACCACCAACTCTAGTCTAGACAGTGAAAATGTTTTCTAGAAAGTGAAGTGTTTTTGCAGAAATTCCAAACCTTAGCTGTGGGAACCTGGACAAGGAATAGAGTTGGGCACCCCTTCTTGTGGACCATTGCTTGAAACAGGACACCTTCCTTCTTTCCCTGCTACCTGGTGGGACAGTTTCAAGAATCCTGCAGTTGTATAATCCCACAGTTATAAGGCTGGGGAAAAATTTAGTTTTCCTCCTTTTAATCTCCAACCCTCTTCCTGGGATAGGAGGAAGAGTAATGTCCCATTGGGTACCTTGATGCCGTAGGAACTTGTCTGTCTTCTCAGATAGAAATGATTCATCCTATACAGATTCTTGTGTGGCCTTGCTGGGTTCTGTGGATATCTCATAAGAAAATGGATTTTTACATGATACGGAATAGGGCTAGTCTATCAGCCACTGAGTGACCTTGGGCCAGCACTTTTATGGGCCTCCATGTCCTCATAATGTAGAATGATTAGGTAGGACCTCACTGGCAACTCAAATTACTTGGTAATGGCTGCCAGGGGCCTTGTGCAGAAAACATTCCTTGGGCCACATTTAGGCTTAATAATTGATTAGTGATGTCTGCCATGGATGGAGAGTAAGGGGAAGCTACATCATTCATGGCATATGCTATCCCTAAGCTAAATGCTCCACCAGTTATTCCCAATTCTAGATTTCTTTGATTCTATAATCTTGTATGGCTACTATTGAGATCTGTTTCAATTTAATCTCACTGATTTACATTTTTGCCTTTCTGCCAATGGGAATGGAGGAAAACAAAAACAGAAAAAGATTGATCCTTCAAACTGATGTTGCCCTTTGAGTAATGAAGACCTAGTAATCTGGTCTACTGCTGCTGTTTGAACCAAAACATTTTAATTAGTTACAGAAACTGGAAAAGTTGGATTCTTTTGCTAAAGCATAGCCCTGTTTTCCTTGTCCTAAAATGGGGAAAATAATGCTTCTTTTTAGCTCACCAGGCCATTATGGACAAAATTCTGACTTAAAGAATGACCTTAAAATATTATTGAATGAAATATTAAATTAAAAAAACAATTTAGAGAATCTCATTTGAAATGAGGACAATGGATAAACTAAAATTAAAGAAAGTGATAAAACATATTTCTGTATATTGTCAAAAGAATAAAACTAATAGTAACATGGATCATGGAAATTTTTTGGTTTCAATGATGTATATCTGAGAAGAATGGTTCAGAAGATTAACACCTAAATAGAAATAAAATAAACATTCATCTATCAAAAATGGTAGGGAAAAGGTGCACATTCAGTTCAATTGAGAGTTAATATTCATGCCATCCATGAATTACTAACTTTCAAAAATCTGGAATATGTGTAGATAAGCCCCATAACAACTATTCAGAATAAAATTTAATCTTGTTTTGATGGTTTGAAGATACTTCAAAAATTTGTAGTGCTTCTGGGCTATAAAGTGAAACACCACTGATCCTTACTCTCTAACAGAAGGTGTGGATTGTTGGATTGAATCTTTTCTGACTCTATTACCTTGATACAGAGTAATAAGGGACATTTTTTTTTGTCATTTTTAAAAAAAACTTACTGATTTGAAGTTAGATTTCTTGTGACAAGTTTATTGTACCTTTTATTAATAGAATGTTCACATACTCAATTCGATTTTTTCTGGGACTGTCCCATCATATAGATTTAGAACTGTATCATGCCCAAACAATAAGTGCACATTACATTGCCTTCATGTGGACAAGATATTTTCTCCATTTCCCTTCACTAAAAAATGATCCATTAAGCAGGAGTATTCTCTAGGTGTGTAAGACAAGACTGGAGCAGACTCAGGTTTATGAAGCTAGAAGATGGGAGCTTTCCCCAATAGCATCTCATCCATCACGTAATTCACTGGCTGCCTCTACTGACATCTTTGGTCCAGACCTTTCTTTGAGCTCTAGAATCTCACATCCACTGCACGATGATTTAACATAACTTATTAATTTATAAGCCTGGCACGTGCCAGAAATTAGGGGTGCTGAGATAAATAAGATTATGGCTGAGATGGACATATAATTAGACAATTAAAAGTATTGGTATGAAAGAGGTAATTAAACACACACTCTGGTAGGCAGCACAGAGGAGTGGTACCCAGTCTGTGTAGACTCCAATTACTACAAATATGTCTCAACTTGACCTCATTAAGTCTGTCCCCACCCAAACTCCTACTTCAAGAAACTAAAAGCAGATGACATGCAAACTATGGGGGCCTGACATGACTTGTGAGAACAAGTCAACTCTGTACTCCAGAAGCTGTTTCAAGGCAGCCCTATACTATACAGTCCCTGCAGAGCCCTCAGAAAGCCAGGGTGAAGTGGGAAAGTCCTACAATGAAGTTCAGAAAAACTAATTTTTGCTCTGATTCTACCTCTATGTAGCCTTAGGCAAGTCGCTTCAACTCTTTGTTCTATAAAATGAGCACTTGGAAGGAAAAAGTGGGCGATGGTCACCCACAAAACAAGTCTCTGAGGCAGATGTTGGCTGTATCAAGCACAATTCAGAGAGGAGATCTTCACCCGAAGACATCTGGCAGCCATTCCTTAGCTTTTGTGGTACATTGGCATATACTACTCCAGTGGTTTACAGTTTAGGTTGCCCATTAAAATCAACCGGGCAGTTTTGAAGCTACACCCGCAGCCAGGGTGAAACCAGCACAATTAAATCAAACTCTTTGGGGCTTGAGAAACACTGCTGTAGCCTGATGTGAGTGAACACTGAATATCTGACTTCTGATTTCATGTTCGCCAAGCAATCTTCTCTGATTAATATTTGACTTCCTACACAGATTTAACAGGGAGAAAAATGTGCTGGTTAAAATGACTATTTCTGGTCCTGTGACACTTATAAATCTCTGTGAATTCATGAATTGGCCTTCTCTTTTCCATACATCCAACCTATGAATGGCATTACTGTGAGTCAGCTCCTGAGAGGTTGGCCTGTTGTCAATGTGGGGACACATCACGTGTCTAAGCTGGCAAGGCTGGGGCCAGAAAGCTCATCCTTGGAGATCTTACCAGCTAATGAATGCCAAAAATCCAGGCCCCTCAGGAGGTGGGCTGCTACCTGTTCCCACGAGAAAAGTGTGTGCCCATGAATTGCTTTGTGTGTGGGCAAAGCTAGTGAATGTGCGTTGCCCTTCCCATACCTTAAGGCAGGATTTCCTGCTTTATTCTTCTTATTCTTTATATGAACAATTTTTTATTTTTAAAAAAAAGGCAGACTTGGACTCTTTATTATTTGTAAGATTCTTCTCTAACAATCATCAGCTATTATTGGCTTTAGTATTTCTAGTATTTTAGTAAGAAGAGTTTTGCTCCTATAAGGAGTGATTTTCTCCAGAATTTCTCTATGTGTTTTCTAGTAAACCCTGTATTAAGAGAGAGAAAGAAAGAAAGGAGGGAGGGAGGGAGGGGAAGGAAGGAAAGAAGGAAGGAAGAAAGAAGAAAGAAAGAAGAAAGAAAGAATGAAAGAATGAAAGAATGAAAGAAAGAAAGAAAGAAAGAAAGAAAGAACGAAAGAATGAAAGAACGAAAGAAAGAAAGAAAGAAAGAAAGGAAGAAAGACAGGCAGACTCTACCTGTTCTCAATCTGGTCATCCACTATCCTACCTAGTCAAAATAAAACTCATTAAGTGCAGTTGTATTTTTTAAAGGTCATGATTCACATAATTCTCAGGGACAGATATATCTGGGTAAATTGTGTCCCAAGATAAAATTCAAATTTCGCATTATTCTCAGAATCTGTTCTTGTCCATGAATAGCCAGAGCTTGAGCAGGTTTTTCCTTCCAGATGATAAAGTTGTCTTTTTCATAAATTATGATAAAATATACATAAAATTTGCCTTTTAGACCACCTTTAAGTGTTCTATTCAGTAGCATTAAGTACATTCACAATGTTGTGTAACCATCACCACCATCCATCTCCAAATATTTTCATCCTCCTCAACTGAACCTCTGTACCCGTTAAGCAATAATGTCCCATCCCCATCTTCCCCTGCTCCCAGTCAACCACCATTCTACTTTCTGTCTCCATGAATTTGACTACCCTGGTTACTTCATACAAGTGGAATCATATAGTATTTGCCATTTTGTGACTAGTTTATTTCACTTAGCATAATGTCTTCACGGTTCATCCATGTTGTAGCATGTGTCAGAATTTTTTTCCTTTTTGGGACTAAATAAATTCAGTGTGTATGTGTGTATAATATTTTGTTTATCTATCTATCTATCTATCTATCTATCTATCTATCTATCTATCTATCTATTGCTTCCACCTAATTTGGTTATTGTGAATAATGCTGTTATGAACATTAGTGTAAAAAAATCTGAGTCCCTCCTCTCAATTCTTTTGGTATATACCCAGAAGTGGAATTGCTGGGTCGTATATTAATTATATGTTTAATTTTTAAGAAACTGTCATACTGTTTCTCCATGGTGGCTGCACCATTTTACATTTCCACCGGCAATACACAAGTGTTCCAGTTTCCACATGCTAACACTTTTTATTTTCTGTTGTTGTTAACAGCCATTCTAATGGGTATGAAGTGCTATGTCATTGTGGTTTTGATTTGCATTTCCCCAATTATTAGTGATGTTGAACATTTTTTTATATGCTTATTAGCTATTTGTGTGTCTTCTTTGGAGAAATGTCTATTCAAGTCCTTTGCCCATTTTTTAATCAGGCTATTTGCTTTTCTATTGTCAAATTGTAGGTGTTCTTTATATATTCTTGTTATTAATCCCTCATCAGATACATGATTTGCAAATATTTTCTCCCATTCTTGTGAGTTTTCTTTTCACTGTGTTGGTAGTGTTCTTTGATGCACAATAGTTTTTTATTTTGATGAAGTCTAATTTATCAATTTTTTTCTTTTGTTGCCTTTGTTTTGGTGTCATAGGCAAGAAATCATAAGCAAATCCAATGCCATGGAAAGTTTTAGCTTTTTCTAAAATGTTGATTTATATTTAGGAGAGAGAGAGCGAGAGAGAGCAGAGGAGGGACAGAGAAAGACTGGGAGACAGAGGATCAGATATGGGCTCTGTGCTGACAGCAGAGTTTGAACTCACAAAATTGCATGATTGTAACCTGAGCTGAAGTTGGATGCTTAACCAACTGAGCCACCCAGGCACCCCACAGTTTTAGCTTTTAAATTTAGATCTTAAATCCATCTTGAGCTAATTTTTGTATATGGCATAAGGTATGGGTCCAACTTCATTCTTTTGCAAGTGGATATCCAGTTTTCCCAGCACCATTTGGGAAAGACTGCCCTTCTCATTGAATGGTACCCTTGTTGAAAATCATTTGATCATTGTTCAAGGATGTTTTTCTGGGCTCTCTATTCTATTCCATTGGTTTATATGTCTGACTTTATGCCAATATCACAGTTGTTTTTTAAGTTTATTTATTTTGAGAGAGAGAGAGAGAGAGAGAGAGCGAGAGAGAGCAAGCACATGCACAAGCAGGGGGGAGGCAAAGAGAGAGAGGGAGAGCGAAAATTCTAAGCAGGCTCTGCACTGCCAGTGGGGCTTGAACTCATGAACTGTGAGATCATGACCTGAGCTGAAATCAAGAGTCTGATGCCTAAATGATTAAGTCACCCAGGCACCCTGCCAGTATCAGTTTTGATCATTGTAGCTTTGTAGTAAGATTTTGAAATCAGAAAGTGTGAGACCTTCAATGTTCTTTCTTCCCCCCCCCCCCAAGATTGTTTTGGAGTCCCTTGAAATTCCATATGAATTTTAGGCTGGATTTTTCTATTTTTGAAAAAAAATGTTACTAGGATTTTGACAGAGACTGCAATAGATCTATAGATTGCTTTGGGTAGAATGGACATCTTAGGAATATTAAGTCTTTCAATCCATGAACATGGATGTCTTTCCATTTATTGCTGTCTTCTTTAATATCTTTTAGTAATGTTTTATAGTTTTTAGTGTACAAGTCTTTTTCCTTTGTGATTAAGTTTATTCCTACATATTTTTTTCCTAAAATATCTGCCTGGGTTGGACCAAGGGCAGTCTCAGGGTTGGAATGGAAGAGAACAGTAACCATGATGCAAACCAGGGAAGTCAGGAGGAGGAATACTGTAAGCATTAGAGGTAGAAGTTCTTACACGAACTGCTTGTTCCCAGAAAAGTCACTGCTTGAGACTAGAATGTTCTTGATATGATACATACCAGCAACTGTTAGGCAAATGTGTTAATATCTGGTGCTCCTGGTGATAGAGAATGAGATGGACAATTGATCTTGGCTAGGTTGCTAGATGGTTCTTTAAGTGCAAGCTTTTATTTGATACAGCAGGTGTCTATGACTGTCAGGTGGGATCTATCCTGGAAGCTAGCCTTTACTCCTAGTAGAGAGGAGTGAGATTGCACAGGTTTTTCATTTTTGGATACCTTAGTGGCTTCCTCCCTTCCTCCCTTCCTCCCTTCCTTCCTGCCTGCCTGCCTGCCTGCTATTAAGATACCAAACTTTTCAAGGATGCCTGATTAGTTTTGCAGAGGAACGAATCCACTGTTATTACCTTTTCATGTCTTGTACTTAATATGCCCCCTTGTAGCAAAGCTCCCCTGCCACATATTATGGATCAAAATATGAATTATGAGTCCCCAGCTGAAAATCGGAGTGTGTAACTGCATCACAGTCCATTTCCAACCTGTAGGTCCAATCTCCAAGGAGGCAACTGAAAAACGTCCTTCTGGATTTCAATACAATATAGTGTTGATTTTTTTTCCTCTTAGAGCTGACAGCAACTAAAGATTACATTGAAACCTCAAAGGAAGAGAGCAGTAAGAAACAGGCAGACAGTTCCTCAGCAGGCATCTGACAGGACTTGGAAGATCTGATTTATTTTCACAGTGATGGTGATGGGGTAGGAGGAGGGGAGAGAGAAGTCATTAAATACAGATTCAAAAGAGACCTTGGGAATGATACTGCTCATAGGTAGCTTTAAATCTGACTTACGTCTATCACTCTATTCTTAGGCAACACTGTTACTGTTACCCATATTATAAATAATACCAATGAAAGGCTAATAAATACCTATTGCCAGCCTGCCTGGCAAAAAGATGTCAGTTTCATTTGGTCTTATTTGCATAATGAAAACTGCAAAATGATTAACTCACATGACATCTTTTCTGTTTCTGCTGATAGAAAATGGTGTTTTCACCACACTGACTGTATTTTAAGGCATAAGAAATGATGGATGGACTGATTAATACTGAATACTGGATCTGGTAACATAGCATCTACTGTTACAAAATGACAGTTACTTGAGTATGTATATGTATCTTGGTTGTAAGTTTCTTGAATTTTAGACACTTTCTTCACTCATCTCTATTATGGCAGGGCGTGTATAGAGTAAGCACTAAATAAACTTATTTATTCAAGTCTTTTTTTTTTTCTTTTTGAGGCCCACTATATACCAGATGTTAAGACAGAGGTGAATAAGACAAATCTTTACCCTGGAGAAGCTCTGAGTTAGGGCGGGAGACATCTATCTATAATAGATACCAACAATTGAAATGCACTTCCAGTCATAAATACTATAATAGAGAGCTGGTGTTGATGAATACAAGTAGAATATAAGGTAAGATTAATGCAGCTTAGTTTACAATTCTTTGTGTTTGGAGGTGAGGGTGATGGGTAAAGATCAGATCTGTGTCTTCCACTGGCAAACTAAATTAGAAACCTCATTGTGTCCTTGCTTTCCCTGAAATAAGTTTAGAAAGAAAGGCCAATGGAACAGTTCAGCTTTACAGGCTGTGGGAAACATTGGGGAAAGTCTTGTCCTGACCTCTCAGATCTTCCCACACTTGGCTGGAAGACTGTTAAGAGATAGATCCCTGGCTCCACGGGCTTGCTTTGAAAAGTTTTGCTCTTAGCTATTCTGCCAGCTAGGTAAAGATGTCTCCTGCTAAAAATAGGAGCAGGAGGAAGAGGTTCTAAAGCAGGAGGCAGAAAGAGGCTGAAGGAGATGTCACTCTTAAGGGCAGCCAAGGGAGAGAAGGAAGGGAAGGGATTGAGGGAGGTGGGGAGGAAGCAAACCAACTTCTTTTGTTTGTATGTTCTTTCTCTGGTAGGAATTTCCATGTACTGTTATTTCATTTAATCACCTTAATAACATTGCTAGGTATATACTATTATTTCCTATTTTACATAGCGAGTAATTCCTCATTCAATACATATTTATCCTCTCTTCTGTGAGGCACTGTGGGAGGCCAGCACTGTGCTCAAGGCTACTTCTTCCCAGCTAGTTTCCCATGTCTAGCTGAGCTGGCACTGGTGCACTGGGAGACACGTTGGATCCCACCTCCTCTGATTCCAGCTAGAGGCCTACCAGGCTTGGTAAAGTGTCACTGTAATGACTGAGAATTCCTTCACTTGCATCTCTGAGGCAGTTTGCAAGGGGGAAGCTCAGGCTCCCTGGAGTGAAGACTTTCTCTTCTGCTTGTGAAATTGCTCTGATTGCAGCCACCAACCAGATTTACAATCTACTGAGGCCTGGCTCTTGAATATCCATGGAGAGGCATATGAAAAGGAATGGAAATTAAACAGATTCTATGAGATTTTATGACTTAATTTTCATTTCAAAGCTTTGTTATCAGTTGAGTAGGGGGGAGGGGCAGAAGCCCCCAGGATCCCCTCCTTCCCCTGTCCTCCAGCATGCAGGAAGTTAAGAGGAGAGGGGTCTGGACCCCAGAGAGTTGGGAGGGGTTCACTTTAGGATTTTCTTTTGGAAACTGAATTAAAAAGACAAAACAAAATACAAATAAACTCAACAGATCTTTCCAGAAAAATGTACTGTATTAGGTACTGGAAATGAGTGGCATTGGGGATAGAGAGAGTGGTTACAAAGGAATTTATAAGAGTTTAGAGCTGTTGTTGAATATGCTAGTGGTTAAGACTCTGGACTCTAAATGTCCATCAACTGATGAATGGATAAAGAAATTGTGGTTTATATACACAATGGAGTACTACGTGGCAATGAGAAAGAATGAAATATAGCCCTTTGTAGCAACGTGGATGGAACTGGAGAGTGTGATGCTAAGTGAAATAAGCCATACAGAGAAAGACAGATACCATATGTGTTCACTCTTATGTGGATCCTGAGAAACATAACAGGAACCCATGCGGGAGGGGAAGGAAAAAAAAAAAAAAAAAGAGGTTAGAGTGGGAGAGAGCCAAAGCATAAGAGACTCTTAAAAACTAAGAACAAACTGAGGGTTGATGGGGGGTGGGAGGGAGGGGAGGGTGGGTGATGGGTATTGAGGAGAGCACATTTTGGGATGAGCACTGGGTGTTGTATGGAAACCAATTTGGCAATAAATTTCTAAAAAAAAAAAAAAGACTCTGGGCTCAAACATGAGACAGATCTGGCTATGAGTTCTAGTACTGATACTTTACTGGAAAAGTTTGTGTGAACCATTTCACTTCTCTGAACCTGTTTCTCACGGCAATGGGGACAATAACACGCATCACAGAGGATGCTGTCTCTGCCTAACCTAAATGCCTCCTAAGTGGATCATTGTATGCTTATAGTTCTCTGACATTCTTCCATGTAATTGGGATAAAAAAAGTATGAAAAAGTGCAAAGGGGCCCTGACTCTTCCAGCTAATATAGGCCACACCCATTCCCAATAGCCTTCCTACCACACCCTACTCTTTCTTTTAATGGAATTATCATCACTTGTCATTATACAGATGCTGGCTTCTCTTAGTTACTCTTTGCCTTCTTTACAAAAATGCAATCTCAGGAGACCAGGGACTGCTTCTAATTTTGTTCTTTAATCCACTGTATGCTCACAGATGCTTAGATCTTAGGTGCTCAATAAATATTTTTTGAATGAATTAATGAGTGAACGACAGATGAATGAAAAGTATCTGGCATGCAGTAGGCAGTCAATAGATGGTAGTTCTTATTCCGGTCATTAGCAGCAATGAGGTTTTATACCTTTTGGGGAAATAGATGCCCTATCTATGAAACAATCGGAGTGCTGGGTAGCTTTACAGTTTAACATATGCTTGTGCAAGTGGTATCTCACTGTCAGTATCAAACTAATCTTAAGAGATAGGCAGGCCAGCTGTCCTAACCCACATTTTACCAACAAGAAAACTGAACTGGAGTAAAGCAAGATGCTCAGCTTCAAAGTCCCACAGCCAGCTAAGTAAGATCAAAGTGCAGATGTTCAAATGTTCCCGCTTGTGTAGTAGAAAGGGGAGAGAGCTCCAAGCCAGAGCTGAATAGCAGAGAAGCCTTCAGCATAATGTCAGGCAAAGCAATAACCTGGCCTTTCTTCTGAATTTGGGAGAAAAGAAGAGGTGTGGAATTCAAGATGACAAGGGATATTTATGACTTAAGGAAATATCCTTCCAGTCACCTTCTTCCCCAGCTCTGTATAAAATGTTAAAAAAAAAAGAAAAAAATTCAGAAAAAATCTAAAGCAGGAACTGCCAAATACTGCCCCACTTTGTTCAAACTACAGAGTCCCTGCCTAGAAAAGGCACAGAGGGAGGCACACTTACGTTGTTAACAGAGTCAGCAGGTCAGCAGAAGTGAGTGAGAGACTTCCTGAGATGGGATTGGAGTCGTGAGGCAAAGCCACCTGGCCTGCACCCCCAGATCTTCTCTGTTCACCAGCTCTGACCTTTCACAGTCTCCCCCACCCTTCTGAATGTACCATCATTTGGTAGATGTATTATTTTGCTATGGCTGCTATGACAAATTACCACAAACTTGGTGACTTCCAACAACACAATTGTTTTCTCTGGAGGTCAGAGGTCCAAAATCAGTTTCACTGGGCTGAGATGAAGATGCCAGGAGGGCCACACTCCCTCTGGAGGTTCTATGGGGGAACCTTTTTCTCACCTCTTTGAGCTTCTACTGGTTGCTGGCATCCCTTGGCTTATAGCCACATCACTCTAATCTCTGCCTCCATGACTACATTACCTTCTCCTTTTGTGTAGTCAGATCTCCCTTTGCTCTCTCTCTTATAAAGATACTTGACTACATTTAGAGCCCACCTAGGTAACCCAGAATAATCTTCCCATCTCAAGTTCTTCACATCTGCAAAGTCTCATTTTTCATATAAGGTAACATGGTAAAAGAATATAGCATTTCAGGAATTTGGGCTTTTTGATCTTTGGGGGCATTATTCAATCTACCACAGTGGTTAAGAATTTGGAGTCAGAGGTTCTATGTCAAATCCTGGCTTTGCTCTTATCAGCCATACAATCAGAGACAAGTCATTTTACTTTCTGTGACTCTATTTCCTCATCTATGAGACAGAAGTATGAATGGTAATAATCCCTATCTCACAGAGTTGTTGAGTGGGTTAAAAATTAAAGCATATAAAATACTTCGTACATCTTAATACTTAATGAATGTTAACTATGATTACTTGAACTGAGTGTTTAACTTTCTTTTTCTTTGCTTTCTTATTTTTCCTTCCTTTAGCAATAGAAGTCCTTTTTCAACAGACTTCAACACAAAACCCAATGTATACAGCAGATCAATGTATACACCCTTGATCTCAACCAGCTGTCCTGGTTGAGGAGGTAAGAAGAAAGGAGCTGGTCTTGTCACTCCCAGGGCCTCAGCCACTGCCAAGGCTCCAGTGAGAATCTTGGGGTTCTTTTCATAGGGCACAGACCAAAAAACACATAGTTAGACAATCTGTCCAAATCAATCCATTCAATTGAAATCTATTTACCATTGTGTGTCAGGTATGGGTTAAAAAGGTTAAGAGGATGACCATCAGATTGCCTGAGAAAAATCCTGGTTCTGCTTCTGGTTGTGTGACTTTGCACAAGTTATTCAGTGCCTTGAATTTTTCATCTGTAAAATGGTAATGATAATAATATCTGACTCATATAGAATTGTTACAAGGACTAAATGAGTTTATTCTTGCAAAATCCTGAGGATAAGGTCTCGCACATGGCACATGGTAACTATTTTTGTTATGTGCTTGATGCATGGAGAGCACTAAGCTCCATAGACACAATAGAGTGCTGGGGATGACAGACAAGAGGCTCTGATCCAAGGTCAGGCTTGTGTGTGAATCTGGGGGCAAGGGGCATTGGGTAAGGGAAGGGAAGTGTGAGTCACTTTGAAGAAGAGGTGTGGTGCCACAGAAGCCAGTTGGCTTTGAAAGAGAGATCGCTCTGTGGCAAGGGTACATGGAATCAGAAAGGCTGGTAGACAAAATCAGTCAGTGGGTAGATGTGGCTGGATGTAGCTTGCAAGGGGGTACTGTGAGAGATGAAACCATAAGAGGCAGGGCCTCGGGTGACCAAGGGCCTTGGGTGATCCAGGGAAGAGTTCCCATATCATTCTCGAGGTCATACAGAGATTCATGAAAGGAGTTGTAAGCTAAGGGAAGATCACTTACTTCTCTTTACTTTCCCTTTTCTTGAAGACCAGTATTCTTGGGTTTCCAAGAATTGGAGGGCTAAGAGCTCTGTGTGGCCCTTACTGCCTCTGGGGTGGTCTATGGCTGAAAACAGGCTCAGTGGGGATCACTGGGAAGGATTGAATCCTGTCCTCTTGAGGCTTATCTGACATAGGGATTCTGGACTGATCTGATCTGGTTCCTGGGCCACCCCATGCAGGCCAAGCCCTCTTTGAGGTGCTAATAAGCTATGGGCACAAAGGAAGCTGCACTCCGGCTTAGGAGAACCAGCCTTCTGCATGCAACTTTTGGATGAAAACTGTAACCCTAACACAAAGAAATGTAATTATCTTTGGTTTGTCAAATACAGCTCAGTAGCCCACAGCTTATATGAGGTCTAGAGCCCGATAGCTGGAAAAGCCTTAGAGTCAGGTCATTTTCAAACTGATTCCCCAGAATTTAGGGTTCTATAGAGATAGCCCTGAAACTGTTTTGGCCTAAAAGAAGCACTAAGTAGTGGGGCCTGAGTCCATCAACCTCTCTAACTAGTGCTTTGTTTTATTTACTGAAGTTCTATGCAGAATTTTGCTGGGAATATGAATTTTAGGTTAAAACTAAAAATTGGAAATCACTTTCTTAGCCAACCTCTTCATGTGACAGATGGAAAAATTGATGCTCAGCCTGGAGAAAGTTCAAAGTCACAAGACAGTTGCAGAAAATGCTGGATTTAAAGAGTTGGGCTTTTCACTACATCATATAATTGTGATTCTAGAAAAGTCACCTTGAAACAGACGACACTCACACTGGCACTGAACTCCTTCTTGCTCCCCTGTCGTGGATCCTCTCTTTTGCCCTTCATTGGGTCTCCTTGGTTCCCTTTCCCTCCCATCCTCTTCACTCATTTTTTTTAAATCTCTTCTCCCACCATGAAATTCATTTCTTTCAGCATTTTGCCCAGATACAATTGGGAGGGTCCTACACTCCCCTGTTTGATCTCCTTATCATCCCAAGCTCCCTTTTCATTTCTGGTCTTTATGAATATATTTGTATGGACAGAATTAAGAAAAAATGAAATTGACTCCCCTTTCTCTCACCTTCTCCAACTTATCTCCCCAAACTCTAAAGAGTTAAATTTCTGGCCTCCCCCAACATTTGTATTTTGTGTATTTGAGGTTCATGTAGCAGAAACAGATGGTATTTAATTGCACATACAATGTTTGCTGGGTATATTCATTGTACATTTTATTTAATCTGATTTTTTTTTTGTGTGTTTGGGAGGTTATTTGGGGGTTGGTTGATTTTGTTTTTAAATATATAAAAAAATCTGTTAAAAAAAAAAGAAAAAGAAAGGAAGGACTGAAAGTAGCCTGATATATAGACCACACTATCCATTCAATTTGGAATTTTGTTTTATTTCTGAGGAGAGATGTAGAACAATCAACTACTTACCCTGAATGCTTTCTGGAAATTTCCAAAGACAGGAAGCCTTCCCCCTGCCCCCCCCCCCCCCCCCCCCCCCGCCATGGTGGGTAATTAGTCTGGGCTCTTGAAATTGTGCATAGTGGCCTACTTTGGAGAAGCAGCTAAAAGCAGCTCTACCTCAAACCTATCCCCTGACATTTGCACGCACATGCGCACACACACACACACACACCATCAGCATGGCCAGGGGGTGTCCTATGTTCTCTGCAGGTGCCCTCCCTGTGGGGAACTCTGTTCATCACCAGCTCCAGATGAGGGAACTAGGTCACCTGCTTCTCCCTGTGAGCAGGAAGGTGAGGGCTGCACACCCATTGGCCTGGGGCTGCTGCAGAGCAGAGACGAGGCCTGGCTACAGACTATTTCACTGTCTTTCATCTCAGGACCCAAAATGCTTTGGTTTAGCGCCAGGGACAAAAGCCTTCACATTTCATATTTCTCTCCCTGTCGCTGTCACCCACACCTCCTCCTTTCCCTTTTTTATTTATTAAAGGTTTTTCTGACAGGTAGATGGAGCACCACAGCCTTCAAAGTTCCTACCCATCTCCAGGGCCTCATTTTCTCTCTTCCGGAGGAAATGACTGATTCACATGGAAAGTCACTGCTGTGCATGCAAATGGGGCTCACCAGATGGGACACAGCCTGGAAGTGAGGTAAAATAGACAACTTGCACACTGCCCCTCCCCCCCACCACTAAATACAACTACAGCCACATGTATATGCATACCCCACAAACCACATCATATACATACTCTATACACACAGGACTGGTGTAAGGTCCTAGTTCCAGAATTCAGGGGAGGAAAATGCACCACATTGCCTGTCCTGTGTCTAGCATTGTCTGTGTTTCTGTCCCCTCCCTGTCCAAGACCTTGCTGCAGAGAGCTTTAGAGGGGTCACAGGAACAGCCCCTGTCTCAGGCATCTTGCCCAGGACCAGCTTCTCCTTAATTTCCCAACCTGCCATCCTTGTTCTCCTACCTTTGTATTTGGGCTTTTGATACCCAAGTTTGGTTCTTCCTTGGCTTAGGTCTTGGGGTTGAGTTTCCCCAGACACAGCCTGAGCCAGTGGTTTATTTGGGAGATACAGACAACCTTGGTAGGAGAATCACAAAGGAAAGGAAAGCAGACAACAAAGTGTGCCTTATGAAGCCAGCCACTCCAGAGGGTGACTGGATCACTGCACTTTGCAGAAGCTCTTGGAAACAGTGCAAACCACATGCCTCAGAATTATGCTCCCCAAGAAGTGAGGGAAATGGAATATTTATACACCAATTCTAGATAGTGTTTGCCCATTCCTAGGGACTGAGAATTCTCCACTGCTTCTGCTCTGCCACTTACTAGCAGAGCAGACTTTCATGGTTCTGGGAAATGAGGCTCTGGGGCACAGGGATGCAGATGCTGGCAGTTGGAATTGAAAGGTGTGAGAGATCTGGATGGGGCACTGACAGGGCTGGCTACAGGTTGGCAAGCCCGGCCCCTTCTCAGCTTTCCACACCTGTCTCAAGGTTGGCCAATCCCATATCTCCCTTGGAATTTTGGAAGTTGGAAATGAAAAGGCAGAGCACGTGTCATTTCCTTTCTGCTTGTGAGGGGTGCTGTCTGCACCCTCCCCTGCCCCATTTGAATAAATCCAGCTTGCTATGGGAGAAAATAAAGTTGACACACCAAAAGAAGTGAACGTGACTCAACGAGAGAATGCTACTGGGTTCTAGTCCATGGTTCCAGTTGCCTTGAGATCCAGCTAAGCTCCCATTGTGAACCTTTAAGGAATTCTCCCTCTGTGCTTAAACTATCCGAGTTGGGTTTTGTTCACTTGAACTCAAACAAGTTCTGATTAATGTACTCCTGTATAATCTTGAGCTGCCTTTCCCTTGCCACTATCCATAAATAATAACAAACACAGTGATGATAATCATTGCACTGCTACTATGTGTCCCATTTTTCTGGTAAACACTAGAGTATAAAGGGAGAAGTGATTATCCTATGAAGAGAATCTGCCCTTAATTCTAGATATTCTTTCTTTGCTTTCTCTACCTTCTCTACTGACCCTTATTTGTGTCCCAATGCTCCTTACTGGGCTATGTGTTTTATATGCCCAGTTCCCACCCAGCCTGGTTTCTTGCTTAAGTGCTATCTCTTCATGATAGATTTCTTCTCTCAGTCAGTGTGAAATCACTGTGTGAAATCCATCTAAAAAACAGCCTCAATAGTCCTCCTCAAATTTAAATTTCTTTTGGCAAAGAGAATAGACTTCCATTTGAAAGTTGAAAAAAATGTCCATATATGATTTTCAGGAGCCTTTCAATTGCAAAAGGGAAATTTATTGGCTCATGTAGTTATAAGTTCAACAATAACAGCTTCAGGTACAGCTGGATCTAGGAGCTCAAGCAATGCCATTATACCATAGTGTTGTAACAGCTCTCAGATTTGTTTTCCTTCATACTGGCTTCATTCTCAAATGAACTCTAGCCACATGGTCACTTCTTACTTTACCCCCAACAGCTTTTGCATAATACTGTATTAGCAAAAGCCCTATGGCCAATGTTCATTGGCTCTCACTGGCCAGCTTGGGTCTTGTGTCAATCCCTTGGTTTGTCACTGTGGTCATAGGCATTGGTTGTTTTAGGTAATATGCCCACATCTGAATTTGGTGGGAGGAGTTAAATCCCTGATCCACATGGCCTGGGGTTGAGGAAAGGAGGGTCTCTAAAAGAAAATAGGTATATTCTTCTCAGAGAAGTGCATTTGGATGCAGGACCCACGGCAACACTAAGTCCCTGTACCACACAAACACCTATCAGAGAGAACACCTAGTGTATGTATTTGTGGCACAATGTCTTCTGTCAATCAATAACATATTGTAATGTCTAATGACAAATTTTTCTCTTTTCTTCTGGAGGAAGGGGATGCAGGGAGCGGGAAGACAGAAGGACTCTGAAGTGCAGTGAGGAGTTTTTGGCATCAGAATGCTAGCACTTTGGGAGAAGTTCTCCACCTAGTACTTCTTCTGGTCTCAGTGCTGAACAGGAGAAAGAATTGAATGCACAAGCTGAAGCAAGCACTGGGAGGGGCTGGTGGTAACTGCCTGGGGATCTAGGGAAAGCCTTGCCAGAGCTAACATTTGAAGATAGTTATCATGAGTTTTCTATAATACAATGCTGTGTTCTCCAAACAGAAAGCCAGTTAAATCTTCTCTGATGCCTTGAGGAGAATTAGTCACTTAGCATTCTGCACACACCCTGCTATCTGACTCACTTAAGCAGCATTGTATTATAATTGTGTTTACATATCGGTCTCCACTAGAATGCCAACTCCCAGGACTACTGTGTCTTACCTTACAAATCTTTCCCCCATTGGAATAACACCTGGGAAGTTCTTTACTGGAACACTTACTACATACTAATATGCCACAGATTTTACTTACTTATTTTGTTTAGTGTCTTTCTTTCCTTCAACTGAAATGAAACTCCTTGAGTGTCTGGACTTTATCTGTTTTGTACAGTAATGTATCCTCAGCACCTAGGACAGTGCCCAGAATAGTGTAGGTGCTCAGTAAATATTTGTTAGGTGAATGACCATTCATGGGACTGGAGGTGGAGTAAGAGGAGGCCCAGGAAGGGAGTTGGTTCACCCAGGTGCTGGT
This sequence comes from Panthera pardus, assembly GCF_024362965.1. Classification (NCBI taxonomy): domain Eukaryota; kingdom Metazoa; phylum Chordata; class Mammalia; order Carnivora; family Felidae; genus Panthera; species Panthera pardus. Next base: position 53,965,095 of record NW_026526666.1, read on the forward strand.
AGTAGAAGAGAGTAACTGGATGCTGACTAGGGAATAGCAAGTGTCCTCAACCATGGTGGGTAAAACGTGAGCCATCTTCATTCTCACTGTCATTTTTCAAGTATCTGTTTTGCAGCCCTCTCTTTCTTTTTTTTAAATGTTTATTTATTTCTGAGAGACAGAGCATGAGCAGGGGAGGGGCAGGGAGAGAGGGAGACACAGAATCTGAAGCAGGCTCCAGGCTGTCAGCACAGAGCCCAATGCGGGGCTCAAACTCATGAACTGAGAGATCATGACCTGAGCCGAAGTCGGATGCTCAACCGACTGAGCCACCCAGGCGCCCCAGCAGTGGCCTCCCTTTCAAACAATGATCAACCATTTTTGATGAACCAGTGAGTTGGAAAATACACCATAAATGCAATATTGAAAAAATTTAACAACAACAAAAAACCCAGCAACTCTTCATTGTATATATTAACAGGATGTTAGATGAGACTGTTCCTGCTTTCTTAGGAATTTTGTTTGAGGACAAGAAGGCTAAGAACAGCCACACAGCCTAAAGACGTGCTAGAACAGTTACACCTGACTTGCTAAGAGGGTCTCCTAGCACTAGCTCATAACCAGATCAGTAGGGAGAACTGTTTTTGAAGAGTTGTAGGTATGCTAATTTTCATCCTTCCTATCTACTCCCATGGCATTTTCCCTTTATCTTGAGCCATGTGAAGAGAGAATTTTAAGAGAATCATTCAGAGAGATTTACATGTGTTCTCCAGAATTTGCAGGACCCAGGGACTCTCAAGGGAGAAATCCAAAGGCTACTGCATGTGCCAGAGAAAAATACAAAAAAGACTTTCCCAGTTGCTGTACCTTCCACCTATGGCAAGTGAAGGGGTGTATTTATTTTGAACTAAATACAGGCCTCATAGAAGGGCCAGAGTGGGGTCATCTAAGAGGGACCCATCCTAAGATGACTGTCTGGAGTAGGTGTAACTCTACAGAGAAGTAGACCACCCTATGGCCAGGGGGAGGAGGAAATGCCTGGACTAGGAGAACTTTAGAAAGGAGGTGTCTGGCAAGGAACCTCCAAGGGACCCATTAAATTGCCCCACAGGAGAAAAGGCCAGCAATTGTGCCTCTGCCACATAAGGAGATCTCAAAGCAAGAGCACAACTGTATCAGTAAAGTAAGACCATTCTTTTACATGTATATATATTTAAGATTATTCATTTTGAGAGAGAGTGAGCGAGAGAATATCCTGAGTAGGCTCCATATTGTCAGTGCAGAGCCTGATGTAATGTGGGGCTTGATCCCACAAATCGTGAGATCATGACCTGACCTGAAACCAAGAGTCAGATGTTTAACTGAGCCACTCAGATGCCCCAAAGTAATACTATCCTTATCCCTTACTTTTGGTCCTCCTTTCAGATCCTTGAGGGGTCCCAAGCAACTACCAGGTGAAGGGGAAGGAAGTAGAACAAGGAAAGAGGGAAGCACCAGCCGTGTGTCTCTCTCCTATTGCAGGCCTCCAGGTCTAGGGCAGGGGAGAGGTTCACAATGGATGACTTGAAACTTTTATTATATACTGGACTGGACTGGACATCATGTTATCTCAGAAGACCTACAAAGCCCTGAGATATGACTGCAGTTCAATCCATCCCCCTTGAATCATAGCCCCCACTGGAATAATCATCTGTCTTTGCTTATGCTGCTCCTGCAGGCTGGAGCAGTCTGCCACCTCATCTGAATGATTGAGTCCTACTCATCCTTCAAGACACAGCTTGAGAGACATTTATTCTGTGACGACTTCCCTGGTACCCTCATGCTGAGGAAAGTGACTTTCATCTGTGACATCCTCACTTATCTGGTGGAGAGGGTTAGTTGCCCACGACATCTTTTCTCCTTCTCTAACAATAGAGTGGTGCCTGGAAAAGTGGTATGCAGACAGCCAGAAACTGCATCCCCCAGCCCACAGGGCAGTTAGCTGTGTTCATGTGACTAAGTTCACATTAATGTCGTGTCAATGATATGCCCATTTCTATTCCTGGGCCTTAGAATGTCTCACTTATGCTCCTTCATAATCTTTTTCCTTCCTGCTAGTGGGAGCACAGACATGTTACCACCCAGTTTCAACCATCAGATGAGAATAATGTTACAGGGACCAGTAGAATAATAGAATGGAAGGAACCTGGGTCTCTGAATGACAGAGGTAGAAAAATATCTGCCCTCCTGGGATTATTGCATAAGAGAGAAATACTCTTCTTTGTTCTTTAGTCACTGTTTTGTTGGCTCTTTGTTTGGGATGTTCAGGTTTTTGACATACTGCTTTGACTTATGGTTGTAGACCTTGGTATAACTGCTGGTTTACCTATCCATCTTCTCCAGTAGACTTGGAGTTCCCTGGGGGCTGGAAACAGACCTAACGAATTTTGTTTCCCCAGAATCTAGCACATGTCTATTCATGTAGGAATTCAATATATACATAAAAGATGAAAGAGGGCAGGTGAATTGAAAAAAAAAAAAACCACAGTGTCCTGTAAATTACCCAGACGCTTGAAATAGTCCTCAAATGGATTACTGTTGACCACTAAAGCAGAATATTCCCCTGCTGTCTCTGCTACCTGCACCTTGCTGCTATCCTGCTATTGCTTCACTGTGATAGAGCCCTGGTGGGTGGGACTGTTTCAGTCGCTAAGTGGTTTCTGATAATCATGTGTAGGTAAGAAAGCTGAGGCTTTCATTTCTCTATTCTGAAGAGTACAAGCAGAGTGTAGAGTGGTCTGTGGGTTGGTGAGAAATGTTTTTCATGTGCCAAAACTATTCCTCATCCTTCTTCCCCAAGAGCAAGTACTTTGAATGTCTGGTGGCAAGAACGAGGAGGAAGGAGGTTTTCCAACAATAAAGTTCACAATTGATTTTGCCTGCCTGATAGAAACACCCTGTTTAGAAACATTAAAAATTGCTATTTCCTACTGATCCTTTTCTCTTCACCCAAATTGAAAAACATAAAGAGTACTTATTGGATGCTTACATAACTTTCAACTTTTGTAGCCAAATAAGTAGCAATACATAAAATTTCTGCACAGGCCTAAGACCATTTGTAATGGAAGTTTCTGATAGAATATAATCTCTCTTTCATTGACTCACCGAGTTATTCTACAAATATTTATTGAGCAGCTTCTATGTTTCTGGGATTAGAGATTCAATAGTGAGAAATTTTCCACAAGCCTAAATTATTTCCAATTCTCAATTCCTTAGAGTATAACAGGGAAGATCAATAGATAGTCAATAGTAATTTGAGTGTGAGGAGGGTGCTATGGACTGAGTGTTTGTGTCCCCCAGTTCCCTAATAATAACAATAATGTGATGGTATTTGGAGATGTGAAGCTTTGGGGAGGTAATTAGGTGTAGGTGAGGTCATGAGAGTGGGGCCCCCATTATGGGATTAGCGTTCTTATATGAAGAAGAAGGTGGATGAAAGTCTTCTGTCTCTCTCTCCTACTCTCCCTGCCCACGTGAGGGCACTATGAGAAGGTGGCTGTCTGGAAGCCAGGAAGAGGGCTTTCTCCAAGAACTGGATGAGCTAACTTTAATTTTGGTTGGACTTCCTACCTCCAGAATTGTGAGAAATAAATGGCTGCTGTTTAAGCCATCCGTTCTGGGGTGTGTGTGTGTGTGTGTGTGTGTGTGTGTGTGTGTGTGTTTTAGAGCTGACTAATACAGAGCATTATGAAGGGGGATGTATCAGGAGCTCTGGGGACATATAAAAGGGGGAATGAATCTAGTTTAAGATTCATGAGAGCCCTCCCTGAAGAAATGACACTTAAATTGATACAAGTAGGAGGTAGAGAAGGTTGGCAGGTGTAACAGCTTGACTTTGGTCAGGAAAAGAGAACCCCTTTAAACATTACAGGGATGAAGGCTTTAATGTAGACCTCCCATGAATGTGGGAAAAGTTGGAGGAATGAAGATCTGGAAGAAGAGTCAGAGGGTTGGAGAAGCAGGTGCTAAGTACTTCAGCTTGAAGCACAGGTGCGGGTGCAAAAGCTGTAGTTTGCAGGGAAGTCTGATTTGTGTCTATCTGGCTGTCAAAGTTAAACCATGAGATGGGAGCTGTTGTGAGGTCTGAGAAGCCTGTCTAGCCACTTCACATGACCAAGATCTCTGTCTGAACATCACCAGATTCCTGCCATGTTTGACTGCCATGATTTTGGATGAATAAAGGACTCTGCTTCATTTTTACTTTCTAAATCTTACATGAATTCCTTTCATTGCCAGTGAGAAAGGGAGTTCTATGAAATATAGTTCCTAATCTTAGCTAGATGTGGCTCTGCCAAGTTGACCACAGAGAACTTAGTTCAACAGGTAATGGGAGAGAAACTTCTGAGCTAACAAAACAGAATGAGCAGAGATGTGGAGGTAAGAAAGCATGCTATGACTGAGGAAGAGAAAGATAGCTAAGAAAATGTCAGGATGAGGTAGGAACTCAGATTGCTGAAAGCCTTGGGAGCTTTTTATGGATACTGAAACATTTTTCTACGAGGAATGGGAATCCATTAAAGGATATCAAACAAGGCAGGACCTGATCAGATTTCCATTTAGAAGAGGTCACTCTGGCTGCAGTATGGAGAGTAGATTGGAGGGAGAAAGGAGTGAGAACAGGGGAGGATATAGCAGCCCTCCAGGCAAAAGTGTATTGATTTAAGCTAGAATGATGGTAATGGGCAGGGAGAAAAGTAGAATGGTAGGAAGTGCATTTTGGAGGTAGAGAAAAGCTTAGCTGTAGCTTTTATTTTTTTATTTTTTAAATGTTTATTCATTTTGAGACAGAGAGATGTGAGCAGGGGGAGGGGCAGAGAGAGAGAGAATCCCAAGCAGGCTCTGCACAGTCAGTGTGGAGCTGGACATGGAGTTTGAACACACAAACTGTGAGATCATGACCTGAGTCTAAATGAAGAGATGGATGCTTAATCGGCTGAGACACCCAGGCGCCCCTTAGTTCTGGCTGTTAAAAAGCACCTGCTTTTTACTAATTGATTGAACCACATGAAATCACCATCTTGGAGGTAAAATAACCAAATATTGGCAATGTCATATGATTCAGGATACTAAGTTCACTAAAGCTCTATAACAATTATGCTGCTGCAAAGGAGGTGCCACAAGGACATCTGCTGTGACTTTCCTTAATGGCCAGAGTTGGGAGCAGAACAGGCTTTCCACCTACATGCATGCCTGCAAAATAATACTCAACCTAATGGGCCTTGAGCTGCAAGTTAGAGGAAGTCTAATTCAAACCAAGTTAACATTAAATCATACTTCGAGGCACATGAAATTGAAATACCCGTGGTATGCAGACTAGGTTTGTTCAGGAATTTGGTTTCATTCCTCAACTCCGATCTTCTCTGTGAGATAGATTTATCCTCAAGCTGACTTCCCTCTCAGTATGAAGATAGCTGCCAGCATCTTCAAAATGAAGGGTCTTGGGGCACCTGGCTGGCTCATTTGGAAGAGAATGCAACTCTTGATCTTGGGGTTGTAAGTTTGAGCCCCACGTTGTGTGTTAAGATTACTAAAAAAAAATAAACTTAAAAAAAAATTAAGGGCCTCACTGAGGTCTGAAGAATTTGTTATAGTCATCACATAGTCTAAAGGATTTCTTAGGGCCAGTGGTAGCCTGGTACAGCTGACCACGAGGCATGTGTCCTTGGGTCCTGAGATTCTGTCACCCCACTGCTGAGGTGGTAGTGGGGAAGATTCAGCTTGAACTCATTTCCTGAAATTTGCTCTGGCACAGAATAAAGAGAGTCATCTTTTCAACTTTGGGTAATAATTTGTCTCATATAATTACATTAAGATGGTTCCTCAAATGTCTTCCCATCATCTCTTTGAAATGCAGTACAGATATGGGGTTAGAGAAAAGCTGAGTGCCATTTGCAAAGAGCTTGTAAAAAGTTTCCATTGTTATAAATGCAGAATGGAAATATGTTAGACATTAGCTCTGTGTCACAGCCCAGCTCTTCTAGGAATGGTCTCCTTGTAAAGAACTCTCGTTCATCATTGGCCATAATTTTATACTTCTGGATTCTCTGAGAAGTTACTACTGAACTCAGTAATTCTGTCTTAGGTTGATGACCCTTCCTGGAAAATATTGCTGTCCAGGATGCATTGTTGATATTACTAAAGTGACCATGGATCCATGTTTCCCCAAGACAGATTGTCCCTATATTCTAGTTTAGCATTTACTACAGATGGGAACATGCTGATTTGGATGACAAACTGTATGGTCATCCTTGCTGTTAACCACTTGGCTTATGCTGCAAAGCATACTGGGAGATGGAGGAAAGATGGAAACAGATGGGACCAGCCTTAATGAAGTACTACAATTTCTAATATTTACTATGTGTTAAGCCCTAGATTAAGTGCCTCATGTGCCATATCTCAGTTCTCACAACAATCCTTCAAGGGCAGCAGTATCACTATGTTTGTTCTACAGGTAAGAAAACAGAAATAAAACTAAGCAAATTGCCCAAGCAAATTTTCCCAGCAATTAGGTGGAAGAGATGGGAGTAAAACTTGGCATAGATATGGTCTGGGCATCAAATAACAATGCATCAAATAACAATGCACAACAATGTGGGTATCCCAGTAACTATATCAATGAAGATGCTTTTATCTCTGGGCTGTGGAAAATTCAACTCAAAATGGTTTACGCAACATTAGCTGACAAAGGAAAGGCCCTGAGGCAGGGAGTCTCTCAGGTTGGGTAGACAAGAGGTTCAGTGGCCTTGGCAAGGACCCAGTGCATGCTCTGAGGTCCACAGTGGTAGCTTCATTCCAAAACTGCCTTCCTCCATCCTGTGGAATACTTGTCATTAGCAATCAAGGGTATGCTTTCTTGTTCTCAGCCAGTACAGAGAAGCTGACTTCCTGTGATTTTTTTTTCTCTTCAGACCAAAAAAAAATGTTTTTTCCCAAAAACTCCCAGTAAATTTCTCCTCCTGTCACATTGGCTCAAAATGGCTTAGGCCTGACCCATCCCCAAACCAGTCACTTGCAAGGGGGATTACACGTTCACACTAGGAAAGGGGCAGAATGGCCTCTGGGCACTCAACCAGTGTTCACTTGATCAACCAAGACAGCACTGGGAATCCCATGACAGTGGCTTTTGAGCTGTATTAACATTTAGAGTCTTGGTTCTGGAGGTACAGTCATATGGGCGTCACACTCTATTTTGTCACTCTCTAGCAAGAAATTTGGGGCAAGTTTCTTAACCTGTCTAAGCCTTGATTTTCTACATTGTAAAGAGGGCACCAATAATAGTATCTGCTATGTTTGATTGCTCTGAAGATTCCCTTAAACTGTTTAAACTATGTGAGAGCAGAGAGCTCAATGCCTGACCCATTGTAGATGCCTAAGAAACATAGATCCCATTCCCCTTGATGTCAGAGGGGTATAAAAGGAAAAATTTGACTCCATCCCATTCCAAACTCAATAATGTGGACGTAGAGTACAGCTTTTGTATAATGCCGATGTCTCTACATTTTATTTGGATATGGCTTCTCTGTTGAGGACCTAGGATAAGACCAGCCTCCATGGGTATATCAGGAGGCATATCCTGTATAATTTTTGGTAGAGACAGAGCATGAGACATGAAATCAGAACTTAAGAGGTGGAGTTTTAGACACTCAGGAAGATAAGAAATGGGAATAGTTGATTCTCTGATTCTTATTCTCCAGGATCTGGATGTTGAAGAGTTTAGAAGTAGTAAGGAAGAGATGGTTTCTGCTCCAAGGAGCAGACTGAAAGCCAGGCAGAGGTGGCCACAGAGGTGCCCAACTGTGATGAGAAGGCCACATGTTGTAAGCCAGGTTATAAAGCTATATGCTATCCTCTGTTTTGATTTCTGTCTTGTTCTTACCAGTCCTAAGGAAACATGTGGTTAAATGTGGCAGGCTTTGCTAGTGAGATTTATGGGGTAACTCTTGCCTCGGCCCACATTTGAGCTGAACCATCAAGGAGGCAGCCATACTGACAAATACTGTATGATCTCTCTTATATGTGGAATCTAAACAAACAAACTCATAAAAAAAAAGAGATCAGATTTATGGTTACCAGAGGTGGGGGGGATAGGCGGGGGAATTGGAAGAAAGTGGTCAAAAGGTATGAACTTCCAGTTTTAAGATAAATAAGCACTAGGGATGTGATGTACAAAGTGATGCCTATAGTTACCAGTGCTGTATGATATACAGATTTCCCTTGCTATTTGAAAGCAGAGTGTTCCTGTGAAAACTCTCATAAGCCAAAATGGCTTAAAGTGAAAATATCCTCTGCTTTATGAAAGCTTGTGTTGTGCCACTTCCCCTTTAGGAAAGACCTACGTTAGTACGGTAATGGTATTTTTTCATATAAGTGAAAATCTTCTTCAGATTTCTTTCGGTTAGTGAAAACAGGTACTAATGTAGGTCTTTCCTAAATGAAGTGGCTCAATGAGAACTTTTGGAAAGTGGGGGACACCTGTATAGGAAACTTGTTAAGAGAGTAAATCCCAAGAGTTCTCATCACAGGGAGACAAAAACTTTTTTTCTTCTTATTGTATCTCTATAAGAAGATGGCTGTTAGCTGACCCTATTGTGGTAATTATATCACAATTTGTGTAAATCAAACCATCGTGCTATATGCCTTAAATTTATATAGGATGTATGTCAATTATTTTGCAATAAAACTGGAAAAAATTACCTAGTAAGAGGAAACAGTATATTCTTAGAATGCTCTGGTTAAAAAGTATTCAATGAGAATTCCAGAGCAGTCATGATGTTAAACAGGTATACTATTTTCCAGGCTTAAAGTATGAAGGAACAACAACCATTGTACATATAGAATACCTTGTCTTGGTGTTTATTGTTTTCCCAATAAAAAGATAGAGATTAAAAGAGAGTGGGGAGACGGGGAAACACATGGAACAGAAGGGCAAGGGCAAACAGAGTCAAGGCACTGCCTCTTCCTTTGCTGGGCAGCATCAGCCAGCAGGGAAAATAATGGCCTTGAAGGGGATATGGAGAGGATTTTCTGACTTGAGAGACTCTTGATTTGCCACTGTTGGGTCAACTCCAGGGGTGGGTAGAGCAGAAAGGAGTGGACTGAGTTGAAATCCCAGTTCCACTTCAACTATGAATTGACCTTAAGCAAATTAGTTAATCTATCCACACCTCAGTTTCATCTTTTATACAATGGGGTTCCTCTTGTGGTTATTATGAGGACTACATAATAAATTAACATGTATGGCACATAATAAGTATTCTGTAAGTAGTTTACTTTCTCTTTCCTTTTATATTCTGTCCCCCAGAATACCCCTCCCTAAAATCCCCATCTCAAATACTGGCCATGAGGCTGTTTCTAGCGCTGTAATTCCTGGGTTTCCCATTCAAGGCTGGCTGGCTAAGAGGGACCTTTCTGGTTGCCTTCAGGAGTGTTCAACCATATACATGGGAAGGGAGGGTATGATGAAAACTTGAGTCTGCAGAAAACCAGCAAGAGTGGCAGAAAATCACGATTAGAACTCCTTTAAACTGAAAAAGGAATCATGATGGGGCTGGGGAAGGTCTACACAAATGATTGGTGGATGAACTGAACAAGGGACAGGAAGAACAGAGATTCACTGGATCTCAACCAAATGGTGTCAGGATTCTTGCCCTCTGTATTCTCTCTCTAGTTTTCTGCATACTGAATCAGTACCTTTCCCTATAGATCAGCTTCTGGAGATCCTGGATACAAACAATTTTTAAATTTCACAGCTTGTGGCTTTTTTCCACAACCAGAGAAAGACTGAGCCACCCTCTCTCATTGGTGTCAAGAATAAAAATAGGGAACTCAGCTTGAAAGATTTGTTTACCTTTGGTCCAATTGACTATGACTTGGAAGGGGATTTGTGAGAGCATGGTGATGTGTACTCAAAATAAATGGATAGATTTGAAACAGGAAGATTTCCCACACACCAAAAAGGGAATTCTGTTCCTAGAATGAAAAGGAAGGATGCCAGGTAGATAAAATAACAGATGTCTTCTATGGAAAGTATAAATCCACAATAGTATGCTAGATTGGTCACATTCAAGCTAGAATTTCTCAAACCAGGAAATGGCTACACTTTATAGGTGAGATGCCCTATATGAATATTTATGTGTTATCCTACAGATAAATCCAAATTCCTGGGGTGCAAGATTCTAAGGGTATATGTTATTTCCATTGAGAGTGTTAATCTAATGTAAGCAATGACTGCACCAGATATATCTGAGGCAGCTTGCCCTATGAGCCACATGGCCTTTTCTCACCATAGCTGAGTGGACCATGGCTGGTGAGCCAACCTGAGGCTAGGCAACATGTTTCCTCATCAATGGTCTGTGAATTCATTCAGTCATGGATCCATCAATTCAACAAATGCTTATCATGTGACAGGCACTGTTCTAGGCACCAGGCATATAGTGTCCCTGCCTTCATGAGCAGGGAAGACAGATAAGACAGATAAGAAATAGATGTCAAGGGGCGCCTGGGTGGCTCAGTCGGCTAAGCGTCCGACTTCGCTCAGGTCACGATCTCTCGGTCAGTGAGTTCGAGCCCCGCGTCGGGCTCTGGGCTGACAGCTCAGAGCCTGGAGCCTGCTTCAGATTCTGTGTCTCCCTCTCGTTCTGACCCTCCCCCATTCATGCTCTGTCTCTCTCTGTCTCAAAAATAAATAAAACATTAAAAAAAAAATTAAAAAAAAAAAAAAAAAAAAAAGAAATAGATGTCAAGTGTCATCAAGAGTATAAAGCAGGGTATGAGACTAGAGAGTGCTTCATTAGCCTGACACAGGAAGAAAAGATGGGTAATCAGATTTCTGGAATTGTGTACTGGAAAGCTGAGTCAGTAAGCTGTAAAACCCTCGGGGCCTTAAGATCTGAAGCCCTCAGGTTGGGCCAAATGTGGCATAAGGAAGCAGAAGAAATCTCAAGAGAAAGGATGTAGAGAAAAGTAGAAGCAAGAGGGATAGGCAGCTCCCCAGAACTGGAAGGTGAAGCCTCAGTTCCTGATTTCTCGTCTTCTAGATCCAGCTCCTGGGAGGCCAGTGGGGATGTTCACCAGAAGCGGTGGTGTGCTAGCATGAGCTTGCACTGACTGGCTCATGAGAACTGTTGTGCGTGTCTCTTCCCAACTCTGCATTCAGTGACATGACATCGTAGCTTGGAATTTGCCATGGTGGGAGTATTACACCATGGAAACTGGCAAATGCTACAGAAGTGACAGTCAGGCTTCACTCCCACCACCCAGTACAGAGTCTGGCACCCAGTAGGCTTGGCACATTTTCATATAGGAATGTTTGTGTTTGGTTATTGAACGATTGACTTGTTCTCCGTGGGTTACTCATCACTAACACCATAGGCTATAAACTTATGTGTCAGGCATTGTATTAAGCACTTAATACACATTCGTTCATTTAATCCTATAACAACCCTGTGAGGTACAACTATTATCCTCATTTTATAGATAAGAAACAGAGGCAAAGAGAGGTCAAATGAGTTCCTGAAGACCATACAACTAATAGGTGGCAGGACAGGCATGAATAAATAGAGTGAATGGTACCTTGCAGGCAGTCAGTGGTGGTGCCATGGGGAGCTAACTACTTCTCTATGTGGCTTCCTCCCTCAGGTGGACACACTCAGCAGGTTATAGGGATGGTGATGAGGGACAAGTAAACTGGCTGGAACTCACAGTAAATGGTGAAGAAGGGGATCCTGGGGCAGTATGTGGTTGTAGTTCTGTGAACATGCATGATTCCAGCTGGGTCTGAGTTTTCCTTAGACCAGTGTGAGCGTGGCTGTCAGCATTCTCACTGATGAGCTGCACCTTGGGCTGCTGGGTATCTAAAGGGTCTAGATCCCCCTTTATGGCTGGATCCTAGCTATACAGAATAGGCCTTTGCTGGTCATCATGGAGTTGTTTTTTATTTGGAAGCAGCTGCAACTGCCAGAGGCATTTCCTGAGGCTGGCCCAAGGCCTAGCTAGGGTTTGAATGTGGCCAGACTTGTAAGCTGAGCAAACCTCAAAAACCTGGTGGTTGGTTACCCCCTGGAACTGGCAGCTGCCAAGGATCTGGCAGCCAGAAAGCCATTAGGCTGGGTCTGGTGTGGGCCTCTAGCCCAGCAAAAAGTCAGGACTGGAAGCTCTCACTTTAACATAGTAAGTTCTCTCTCAGCAACCTGATATGCCACAGTCCTGACAAGTGACCACAGAGCTGTCTTGTTTTCCTAGCTCAGTGAGAAGGTGGTCTGAGCCCAATAAGGCCGCTGTGGGTCTCCAGGGGTGGGCAGACAGAATGGGATTATTCTGAGCCCAGGTAAGGGCTGTGGCATCAATCAGACCTGAGTTCAAATCTTGCTAGCTGTTGGGTTCCAGAGCCAGAACTTATCCTTCCAGGTGCTAGTTCTCTCCCTGAAAAATGGGGAGAGTCATATCTATATTACAGGGTGACTGTGAGGACACATGAGATAATACATCATAGCCACACAGGTGTGATTATCATAACAGATCAATTTCCATCACAGAGGAAGGCATGGATGCTAATTTAGGAGATCATAGGCTCCTAGAAAGTTAGTGTATGGTGACATCTAAGGAATGTTCAGGCTAATTTTGTCATTTTACAGGGAAAGACATTGAGGCCCAGAAAGATTACACTGCTTATTAGGTCAGGGCTGCAGCTCAGTGTCCCTGGGCTTTCTTGTTCATGCAGGTGTAATTCTCCATTGATGATAAGGCCATAGCTGGGACTGAACATTAGCAAGATTTTGAGAGGGTGCTGATTCTGTGGTGGGAAGGAGATCTAGTGACCAGGACATCTCCAACGATGAAGCTCCCCATTCCTCCACATACCTGGCATAGAGCAGGAGCTCAGGAAATCTTGGTTAAACTGAATCAGTAACTTCTCATATCCCTAAGAATATGCAAGGCTTGCAGCACTAAATACAGCAATGTTTCAGACCCAGCCTACTCTTTTTCTTTTTACTGGGCATGCCCCATGTCCCAAGAATATTTGCTCATGTGGTCACTTAGGATGCAAAAGCCCTCCAGCTGAAGTAAGCATGGAGAAGCGGAAATGGCACTGGGCTGGGCCCAGACGATCTAAGTGCAAACAATGGCTCTGTTATAGTCTAGCTGGTTGAAATTAACCAAGCCACTCACTTTCTCTGGAGATCAGTTTTCTAATCAGAAAAATGAACCAGAATCCCTGCCTTGCCTACTTTACAGGAAAGGTCTCAAGATTAGATGAGATTCTTTCATTCTCTCCAACATAACCAGCATGACTGGCAGTCAGTGCTTGGGAGAGACAAGTCTGGACTCTGGAGTCGCACTGGCAGTCAGTGCTTGGGAGAGACAAGTCTGGACTCTGGAGTCGCACTGCCTGGGTTCAAATATAGCTCAAATGATTACCTACCAGCCGTGTGACCTGGGGCATAACTTAGTCTTTCTTGTCTCACTTTCCTCATCTTTAAAATGGGGATGAGGGGCGCCTGGGTGGCTCAGTCGGTTGAGCGTCCGACTTCAGCTCAGGTCACGATCTCACGGTTCGTGAGTTCGAGCCCCGCGTCAGGCTCTGGGCTGATGGCTCAGAGCCTGGAGCCTGCTTCCGATTCTGTGTCTCCCTCTCTCTCTACCCCTCCCCCATTCATGCTCTGTCTCTCTCTGTCTCAAAAATAAATAAACATTAAAAAAAAAATTTTAAAATAAAATAAAATAAAATGGGGATGATATTATTACCTCACAAGATTATGACTGAAGGCATGGAGAATTAATCCACATGATATGTTCAGGACAGTGCCTAACATGAAATGCTCAATTAAATGCCAGCTGTTATGACTATTAGCTTAGAGGGTAAGTTTTTTCCAACTTGAATTCTCACATGCCCTCATTTGCAGGAGTCTGTTATCTCCCTCAAGAGGCCTTCCTAACGCATGCTTCCACCCAACCTTCAGTCAAGTTGCCCAACGAGCTCAGAATTTCCTCAGGCCAGCCTGCTTTCCAGATGCTCAACACAGAGAATGAACAAGACACTCTGACTAGGTGTTCCTTGCTCTTGCTTCTCACTCTCACCAGATGGTGCCTGGTCCTGCACCATCATTCTGATGCTTGTGCACGCCAGTGATGCCCTTGCCAATACTCCAGCAGCACCCCTTGGCTTGGCTCCATAGCTGCACGCTCTTAGTTCACACTCACAAAGCTTCTCATATCAGAACCCCCTTGCTGGAAGGCTGGGTCCACAGTCTTGCAGCTTCAAGTCCAGACCACACAGGGGCCAAGGAAAATAGAGCCCTCATGTTGAACCCAGATACCCCCTGCCCTCCTGGTGAGAAGCCTTGCTGTGTTGTCCTGCCTGCTGGCCTTAGAGTTCTCTAACTTTCACTTGCAGGGATACAGGTTTGGGTTCATAGCAGTCTTTTTCCCCTCAACCCAGCAGGCAAAATCTGTCAGGGAGGGATGGCCTTGCTCCATGTTTCCCTACAGCAAGGAAATGCTCGCCTTGGGCATATCTAAGAGGCCCCAGTGGCTCTTCACAGAGCAGGTGCGGTCTACTCTGAAGTCATGCCTGGTGTAGTGGGTGGAGTGTGGCCCCCCCAACATATATGTCCATGTGGGATCTTATTTGGCAAAAGCGCATTTGTAGCTGTACTTAATTTAAGGATTTTGAGATGAAATCATCCTGGATTACCCGAGTGGACCTGAAATCCAATGTCAAGTGGACATGCAGAGGAGGTGGCCAGCCACCACCAGAAGGTGGAAGAGGCGGGGAGGATTCTTTTCCAGAGCCTCCTGAGAGGTGGTGTCCCTGTCGACAGCTTGATTTATGACTTCTGGTCCTCAGAATTGTGAGAGAAAAATTTCTGTTGTTTTAAGTCACCTCACTGGCAGTAATTTGTTACAGCAGCCCTAGGAGACTAATACCTGGTATGCACCTACACTGAGAAAAGGCCAGCGGCTTCCTGCAACCTCTTGTGTGGGCATTTATTAAGCCTACTCCCCACTTGCTGGTGTTGGGCTCGAGATGGTAAAAAAAAGGATAAAGCGTGCCTTGTTAACCACAAAGTGCTCTACATACAAATGTGTATCATTAGCTGCTATGATTGATTTCTTAGAATCCGACTCTTCACTTTGGGCTGTGATTTCAGAAGTTGTCAGGGGTTAACCTTGAATTTCCCCAGTGAGAATACTTAGCTTTAAATTAAGCCCTTTGTGCCAGGTACTGGTCTCTCTGGTTTTCATGTGTTATTTCATGTCACCCTCTTAACGACCGGAAGTACCTGCGACTACAATTGCTGTGTTGGGATGAGGAGTTTCTAGTGCAGAGGAATCAGATAACTTACCCCAAATTGCACAGTGAGTAAGTGCAGAAACCAGGCACCTCACACAGGCCTTGCTCGACTGCTTGGTCATTTGACCACAATGCCTCGTTCATTACTCTGCAGCAAGAGCTTAGAAGCCAGGGACTGAGCTGGGTCCTGGGACCTCAGGGATAAATACACTACAGTCTGTGCCCAGAAGACAGGGGCAAGAGAAAAATGTAAACAAAGTATAATAATGTAAGTGTCCAAGTTCTACATGGATTAAAGGTAAGACAGGAGCCTAGAAATTGGTTGCTGACTGGTGCGGGCAAGCACTTTTACGCTAGGTTGAGGACTTTATTCTGTAGGCAGGGGCAGGCACAGGAGGCTTTTAGGAAGGGCTCTGCAGAGAGCTGGCTGGCAGTCAGGGGCCAGGAGGGCACTTTGATGAGAGCTGGGGGGAGAGAGTGCAGACACACCCTACTGGACTTGGCCGATCAGGATGGTGAGGGATTGATACTCCCACCTCTCTCCTTCCTGGGCTGGCTCACAGTGTGTACTCCACTCTGGGCCCAGGCAACCCACATGCTTTCTCCCAGGCTCCTCCCAGTTTGCCAGCCAGCCTGTAACTGGTCAGCTTGTCCATCAGCTGGTCCCTGGTCCCTGAACTCAAGTCTTTTCTGATTGAGCTGGTCTCCCAAAAGGCATTCTCTTTTCTAACCCCCTTTACAGTTCCTTCAGCCTGGACCAAATTAGCATTCCTTCCAGGCTCCAATTTCCTATTCTCTTCTTATCCTTGGTAACCAGCTCTCAGCTGCTGTGCAGCTGTACACAAGAAGTCATGAAATAATTCATCAATTTTTATTGCCCACCCTTGACGTGCAGAGTTCCATGCTAGGTACCACAGAGGATGAACAGTTGTGTCTGTCTCCTCCACTTGACAAGGACCTTATCTTCTCCTTGTGTTAGCACAGTGCCTGACTTTTGGAAGATGCTCAATATTTGTCAAATGAATGACTAAACAAATGAAGAGATAGTTTCTGCCTTTAATGAGCTTGTCATCTAGTCAGGCAGATAGGTACAGCAACGTCTTTCTCACCTGACATCACCGGGGGGAGTAAAGAAAGTTCCAGATAAATTTTCTAGATAAATGGAACAATTCCTTTGAATACCAAATTGTAATTATCTTAAACATTTTAGATGAGAAAATTTAACTTCTCCCTTTCCTTTTTTCTTCTAGTAGTTATTACTCTTTATGTTGCTAGTAGCAGAATTAAAATTGACTTTGATAACAAGATTTTCTTATCTGAAAACCAGGGGTTCACACTCTCAGCTGTGGCTTGATCCAGGGCTCAGACAATGCAGTCAGGATGTGCTTTTTTTGTCGTTGTTTTTTGTTTTCCTCTCTCCATTTCTGGCCTCTCTCTCCTAAATGTTTGCTTCATTCTCAGACAGATTTTCCCATTGAAGTAAAAGAGGGTGCCAGAAGATTCCAGGGCTGCATGTTTCCCTCTGTCAGTCAGGAAGACAAGAGTATCTTTGGTATCTTTTATAGAGGAAGGAGGCTTGTCTTCCTCTGAAGACTCAGGAAATGTCTCTGACTCGGTTATACACCATCTCTGAACCAATGTGTAGCAGGAAATTGGAATTCCATGATATTTTTGGGCCAATTAGGCCCACTGTTTGGAGTGGGGGTCATTCATACCCCAATACCAAGACTGAGCACTGGGAACGGTGGTTCCCTCACAGGAAGTCAGAAAAGTGGCAAATAGATGCTGAGAAGCAACCAACCAGTGTTCAGTACCTCCTTCCCTTCTTTCCTTTCTCCTTCTCACTTTCTTTTATTTTATGTTCTATAGCAAATTCTGTGCCAGGGCAAAGGCTAAAACCATGAAGACATATTTCCTGACCTTGAGGCCCTTCAAGGAGGTCAGGGAGTGATAAACAAGAACAATAATGATAACAATGAGCTAATAATACAGAGGTACAAACCCAGAGGAAGAACATGGACAGTGTTGTTGACCTGGGGAGGACACAGAAAGCTTTCCAGAACTGTTAAAACTTGAGTTGATTTTGTAGGTTGAATAAGAGGTCATCAAATAGTCAAGAAGAGACATAGTATTCCTGTCAGAGGGAACAGAAAATGTGAATGTAAATAGATGCGAAGGGCTGTGTGGCTGGAAGAGAGGTGAAGTGGGCATGGAAGAGAAAGGAGGGAGCTCAGACTGTTTGCCATCTGCTGAACGGGGCATTGCACATGCACCACCTTATTTAATTCTAGCATTAACTCCATATGTTCTATAATGGAATAAACTTATTTACAGCCATCCTTTCTCTTTTTCCACTTAGCATTTCTCTTCTCCTTCCTTTTCTCCTTATCTCTGAAGACAGAAAAGATAAAAATGGCAGAGACATTTTCAGGAGAAAAACAATGAGAACAGAAGAAGTATAATCCCTGAAGGCCTGTCCTCTGTGCAAAGACATGATATGTCAAGAACATGTCATGGGGGGGGTGGTGTGCTGTGGTGAAAAGAAAGGGGATATGGGTTTAACCTGATGGGACAGGGAAAGCTGTTGAGAAGTTTCTATTAAAGGAGAAAGGTAAGAGAGTCCAGGAGGTTTGAATGTTGGAAGAGAGGAGAGGGCAAGAGATTTACTGCATTTCAGTGAATTTTGAATGTTTGAATCTTGAATTTTGGGGCTCTGTATTAGTTATCTATTGCTGTGTAACTCAATGAACTAACTCCAAATTTAGTGGCCTAAAATGACCATAATCATTTATCTCACACAATTTCAGTGGGTCAGGAATTTGGGAATGGCTTAGTAGAGTGGTTCTGGCTGAGTCCATCATGAGGTGTCAGTCAAGGTATTAGCTGAACTGTGGTCATCTAAAGGCATGACTAGGCCCAGAAGAGCCACTTACATGATGGCAGGCACATTCATAGAGCTGTGGCAGGAGGTCTCAGTTCCTCACTACATGACCTCTCCACTGAGTGTCCTCATGACATGGTAACTGGCTTCCCCCAGGGTGAGTGATCCAAGAGGGAAAGAGTGGACATTGCAATGTGTCCCACACACAGTCATTTCAGCAGTATCTCATTAGTTACACAGGTTGACCCTATTTTGTGTGGGAAGGGCCTAAGCAAGGGCGTGAAAAGTGGAAAATCACTGGGGGCTATCATGGAGGCCCAGCTACCACACACATCCTTTTCTGTTTGAGGGGAACATGAAGAAAAGATAAAACATTCCACTCTGGGCCACATTCATTAAATGTTCTGTGTCGCAGGCAGGAACTGAGCCAAGACAATTTTGAATCTTGCCTTTATGTGCTAGCTTTGGTACCTAAAAAGCCCATTTTACAGATGGAAAGTATTACCTTAGGTCAATAGCAATCTTGGTCCACCCAAATCCAAACCCATGTTGCTTCCACAGGGTGAAACTCAAGTTGGGAAAATGTGTTAAGAGGCTCTTCAGTGACAGTCCTTGGTTGAACAGTAAGTGGATTGCAGAACCCAGATACATCTTGCCCTCAAATTCAAACTCATTTTATTGTTCTATCTATCCTATCGTTCCTAAATTTCTGTCTTTTTCTTATTATTTGTATTTCTTTTTCAATGAATATTCACAAAATATAATAGCATACATTCTTCAAGGGAAAGGATTATTTCTGACTTACATTATTATTCCAACATCAAAAACAGTGTCTTGAACTTAGTGCATAATCAATATATATTAGTTTATCTATAGCTTTAATTTTACTATTAAAGATTTATTATTGGGGCACCTGGGTGGTTCAGTCAGTTAAGTGTCCGACTTCAGCTCAGGTCATGATCTGGTGGTTCGTGGGTTCAAGCCCCACATCAGGCTCTGTGCTGACAGCTCAGAACCTGGAGCCTGCTTCAGATTCTATGTCTCCCTCTCTCTTTCTGCCCCTCCCCTGCCTGTGCTCTCTCTCAAAAATAAACATTAAGGTTTCATTATCTTGGAAGGTGTATCAGCCAGGGTTCTGGCACAAAAACAGAAGCCACTCTAGGTACTTCAGGTTGAAATTAGATTTGATATTGGGAGATGGAGGCCTACACAACCACTGGAAGGGCTGGAGGCAAGGGTGGGGAAGGCAGCTACTCACTGTCAAGGACTCTCTGTGTGTAGGAATTCCAGTGAAGCTACTACCAGGATCTCAGCTGCCCGCAACACAAGTGGTCCCTGGGAAATTCACAGCTACTCCAGAAAACAATGTCTGTCCTTCTCATCTGTCTTCCAAATCTCTCATTGGAAGAGTCTAGCCAAACCCCTGCTGACAGGGGGCTCTAGGAAATGTGAATTCTATGTTTTCAACTTCTGTAGTACAAAGTGGGGCTTAGAAGGGTGAGGGGCATACTGGACATCAAAAGTCATTATCTGGCATAGGTGTCATTGTTTCAGATGATCATGGCAGATCTTCAGGGGCAATGGCATTTGTTTATTATTATGCAGTGTTCTCTGGAGGGCTAATGACTCAAGAGAGAGATAGGTGAAGTCTAAAAAAGAATTATTAGTCTTAACTCTGAAGGCATTAACTAGTAGCAGTAATTATTATTCATAATGACAGTAACAGCAGAGTCATTATGGTTATGGGTTTCAAAATTCTAAAAACCTCTGTGGGGGCGCCTGGATGGCTCAGTTGGTTAAGCATCTGACTTTTGATTTTGGTTCACGACATGATCCCAGGGTCATAAGATTGAGCCCTGTGTCTTAAGCATGTGCTTAAGATTCTCTCTCTGCCTCTCCCTCTGCCCCTCCCCAACTCATATACATACACATGCATGTTCTCTCTCTCTCTCAAAAAAAAAAAAATAAAATAAATAAAACCCATGTGAATATCTGGTCTGTGACCTTTAGGAAATCATTTAACCTCCTAACTTTTTAGTTGCTCATCTGTAGGGTGGGGATAATAGACTCTCCCTCATAGTCTTGTTGTGAAAGTTAAATGCAGTTAGACACATGAAATACTCAACACTAGGCTGGGAACTCAGTAGATGCTTACAAAGTGGGAATTATTTATATCTAATATGATGCACAACTCTTCACAAAATACCTCAACACCTGTGATCTTATATGACAAACCCAGTTAAAAAGGGACACAGGATGAGGAAGAGAAAGAAGAGTGGGGGACTTGAATTCAGGAGAGGATCCAGAAGGCCATAGGAAAGTCTTGGGTGCAAGAGACCAGGATCAAGGACCAGAGAGGAAGGACCCTCTGGGGGATGAGGAGTGAGTGGGATGCTGGGCTCAGAGTTGCCACACACACCATCTTGTTAACAATCTTTTCCCAATAGTTCTGTTTAAACAGAGGATAGGAAATACAAACAAGTGTTAAGAGTCTATAAAGCCTATAAATGATGACCATGGATTTAGATACGTTTTTCCTGCCAAATATTAAAACAGAAAATGTACACACTGTGTTTTTCTTTTGCCCTAGCTCCAGCCCCTGAGGGCTGTGTGGCTCCATTTATAACAAACAGATGAAGAGCAGAGACTGTGGGCTTTGCTGTACCCATTAACTTAGTCTAATTATCTTGAGATTTTTTTTTTTACCTATAAATTAATCACAGATGAACTCTTTAACTGATTTTATGATTTTTCCCTTTACTAATTCTGCAGGAGGCATGCTCAGACCTTCATAGATTTCTCTGTTCCTATCCTTTTCTTTGAGGACAGCAGCTACATCATGCACAGCTCAGGCAGGGTTGGAGAAGCACTGTGCTGCCTCTAGGAGAGCAGGAATTCATGGCCGCGCTCCTAAGAGGGACATTACTTGGTCATCAGCACCCCTAAAGCTACCACTTTGGGTGCCCTTAGCTTTTGATTATGGGCACCTGATTTTTTTCTTTATCTATAAAGATGAATGAAAGCACTTATAGAATTTGTTTTTTGCTATTTCTATTAATATGTAACACATTCTAACTTAGAGTAATGTGCTCGTTCTGCAAAGATTTATGTGAATCAAGTTTATAAGCACCCTTTCACAAACTGGCTACAACCCCTCATCCTGAATAGAAACTGTGGCACTGCTACTGTTAACTACAGCCCTGCCTCTTGTTGACCATGTACTGGAGTTATCTTCATCATTTCTGCCAACCTCAGTTTCTTCTGTAAACACAGAATAACCACCCTATTCCAGGAATTTCTGTGAATACTCTATAGGTAACATATAAAGCACACAGCACACTATCGGGCACATAGTGAGTACTCAGTAAATAATTATCACCATCATTAAGTAGCATTAGTCCCAAGGTCATACAATTGGTAAAAGGCAGAGTCAAGATTTGACCCTGGATAAGACTAAAATGCCCTTTGCCCTTTCCACTCTAGAACTCTGCCTTCCAGCTGAGTAAAAAAAGCTCAAGACTCGGTTATTTCCTAACAGGAAGGTCAGGGAGATAAATGAAACATGAGAGACCAATGAAAGGAAGCAGGTGCTAAGTGGCCAAATCAGAAGAAAAGAAAGGACTACTGGACTAGCAGAGATTCAGGGAGGCTTCAATTAGGCTTAACTGAGACTTGACAGATGATAGGAGAAGGGAAGCTTCTTATCTGCCTTTATCCTCATGGTTGACACTCAGGTTTTTCTCTGGAATTACTTCAGTCTTAGGTTGAAGTCCTGGCTCTGCACTTAGCAGCTGTGTAAGCTTAGGGACATCACTTCACCTTAATTTGCATCTTAGTCTCTAGTTGTATGAAACAAGGCAGTGAGGCTCCATAAGGCCCCTCTCAACACCAATTTGTCCTACAAGAATGCGGTGGTCTGTTCTCATGTGTCCAGGACATTTTGTACAGTTATCTTGTTTTAGTTTGGATGGTTGATTTTTTTGTAAGTTTTTAAAAAATGTTTATTTATTTTTGAGGGAGAGAGACAGAGTGTGAGCAGGGGAGGGGTAGAGAGAGAAGGAGACACAGAAGCTGAAGCAGGCTTCAGGCTCTGAGCTGTCAGCACAGAGCCTGACACGGAGCTTGAACTCACCTACTGCCAGATCATGACC
The DNA here is from genome assembly GCF_024362965.1 of Panthera pardus. Taxonomy (NCBI): domain Eukaryota; kingdom Metazoa; phylum Chordata; class Mammalia; order Carnivora; family Felidae; genus Panthera; species Panthera pardus. The sequence continues at coordinate 53,987,437 of NW_026526666.1, forward strand.
TGAGCCAAAGTCAGACGCTCAACCGACTGAGCCACCCAGGCACCCTGGCTTGTTGATTTTAACAGAAACCCAATCAAAATCCATTGAGAGGGGAGATGGGAAAGTAGGGGAGGGATGTAAGACTCTAGGAATGCCTCACTTTGACCAAGAGTAAGAAGGCATTCAGACCTCATGATGGTAAAGACCAAAGGGGTTCTCTCTCTTTCTGTCTCATCTGCTTGTTTGTCTTTTTCTTGCTACACAACTACTCCCTTCTCTTATTTCTCTTTGCAAACAAGTTCTCTGCTTACTCTTTAGTGCACAAAGCCTCAAAGTGTGCAGCCTCCACCAAAATGTCTGCCTTGGCTCCCGAGTTTACAGGACTTCACAGGCACAGCCCCTATAGCCCAGTAACTCAATTTATGGCTAATTCCAAAATCTTGGGAAGGAAATCTGACCAGCTGTGGTCAGGGGATGTTCTTTGGTCTTCTTAGCAGTAACGATCCTACAGTGGAGGCCAGCTCCTCTCCTTAGGTAAGGGTGGGATAGGAAATCTATTCTGGTCTTCATCCTTTCCTGGCATTGGGTCAAATGAGTTACCTGTCTCCCACACCAATCTGTGAGTTCCTCATCCTTCTTTGCATCCCCTTAACCAACAGAAGTTTCTCAAAGATTCACAATATTTGTGGAACTGAGAGGACACAGAATAAAAACAATAGCTAATGTCCACGTGGATCTTTACAACTCACAACATAGTTTTCCCACACGTGATCTCATCTGACCCTCACAACAACAGTAGTATTATTCCCTCCATTTTATAATTGAGGAAAATGAGGCTATCCCAAGGTCACACTGCTGTTACATGGTGGAATCAGGATTCAAATTTAATTATTCTGGCTGAAATACCAGCACCTAACAGGATGGTTGCTAAGGATCCTTCTGGTCCTAATATTAACCAGTCCAAGAATATTAATATCATTGTGTTTTCAAAAACTCCCACATCCTTGTGCTTCTTGGTAATTATTTCCATCTCCTTCCCAATTTTAGCTTTGAATTGTGATATGGCAAGTAAGATACTGCACTTTTAAAAAGCCACAACACATAGGGTCTCATCTTATCTGTCAAAAAAGCATTTTATTTGGAAGCAGGGAGAGTAGAGAGGAACTAGGAAGTTCACAATGAAAAGAGGAAGGCTTGTAAAGTGCCTCCTGGCTGTGTCTTTAATGAGAAGCACCAGGCTCAGCTCTTGAGGCCACCTGGGAAGGGGTCTGGAGATGTGGTTGAGCTTTCCAGGACGCCTCTAGTCACTGGCTGCCTCAGGCACCTGCATGAACCGTCCTCTGTAGTTGAAATGTCAGGAATGTCTTTTCTTTCTTTTACTGGCATGGGCCATGCTCTTGGTTGACTTGCTAGTATTATTGTTTGTGGAAAGCCCAATCTAGGCTTTCCGTTTTCATCCCTGGGGGACATTCCCTTGAGAACCGACCTCTTGTAGAGGTACCTCCTTCTAAGAGCAATGATAAACATATTATCATTGACTGATCACCCTACAATGTGTCAGGCAGGAAGCAAATAATATACATAACACTACTCATGTAATTCTCCCCAAACCCTGTGAGATAGGTAATATAATCTTACCTTTTTATAGATAGTGTTACTGAGGCTCAGAAAAGTAAAGTAATATCCCATAGCTAATAAAAGGCAGAACTGGCATATAACCTACATCTGGTTGGCTGCAAAGTGCACGCTCCTTGTTTGTTTGTTTGTTTGTTTATAGAGAGAGGGAGAGAGATAGAGAGAAAACGTGAGTGGGGGAGGGGGCAAAGAGAGAGAGAGAGGGAGAGAAAGAGAATCCCAAGCAGGCTCTGGGCTATCAGAGCAGAACCCACTGCAGGTCTCAAACGCATTAAGCATGAGATCATGACCTAAGCCAAAACCAAGAGTTGAACACTTAACTGATGGAACCACCCAGGCGCCATTGCATACTTTTAATCACTGGGCTTGGGGTCTCCTAAGCCTTGGTTGGACACCAAGTGGCTAAAGCTAGAGATGAACACAATTTTACCCTGTTCCAAAGCCTGCACTTCAAAAAGGGCACTCTGCTTTTATATGCTGTATACATTTGGGTTCCAAGTAATACATCTCCAATACTAAACACATAATAAGAATCATAATAACTTTGGAATACATTGAACTCTGTTGTCATTCACCTTTCTCCAATTATCTTTTTATAACAACCCCTTCCTCCTAGGCATTCAGCTAGATCCCCTTTCCTAGCTCTCCTTGCACTTCTGTGAGACCATATGACTGAGTTCTGGCCAACACGAGGCAGGCACAAGTGGAGGGCACTACATCCTAGCCTCCTTTACTTTCTCTCTCAGTCTTTTGTCTGAACCAGGCCTTGCTTCAAATGGAGATTCACATCATAATATTCTGATGCTTGGTCTGTGACTTCATTTACCTGTACAGCAAGATTGGGACTTTTTTTTTAAACATTTATTTTTGAGAGAGAGTGAAAGAGTGCAAGCAGGAGAGGGGCAGAGAGAATGCAAGACAGAGGATTTGAAGCAGGCTCCCTGCTATCAGCACAGAGCCCAACACTGGGCTTGAATCCAGGAACTGTGAGATCGTGACCTGAGCCGAAATCAAGAGTTGGATGCCAACCGACTGAGCCAGCCAGGCACCCTGAGATTTGGGGACATTTTGACTGACACTATCTCAACTCTGCTATCAGAACAATTATTTGTTTTCTACTCACAGCCAACATCAGTAACTATAAGGGCCTCTCTCCACTCTTGCTTAGAAGAGACTCTTGAGCCATTTTCTTCTGCCTTTTGGGCCACATGCTTTATTCTTTGTGTATGTCTAATTTTCCACCATCAGAGCTCTTGAGTCCGACTGTGGCAAAGAGGACCTCATTATTTAAAAAATTTCTCAAAGAACTTTAAGGTTCTCTAGCCCAAGTTCCTCATTTTACCAAGAACAAAGGAGAGTCCCAGGTATTCAGTCACATGCCTAGGGACGCACTGTGATTAGTGGCAGAGGTGGTACTAGGACCGAGGGCCAGGACTAGGGCAAGAAACCTGGAGTGCACAATTTAAAGGGGGACTCACTTTCAGATGCTGGCCCTGTGTTTATAAGGGAGGCCTCTGAGGCATTTTTTCTTTGCTTTTCTTTAAGAAATAGCCACATTTTTGGCTGGGCAGCTTTCTCAGCCTGTTTCCTACTTCTAGACATTCAAGAACAAAGAGACTTCTTTTCATTTTAAATTGTCTCAGTCTGGTTTAGCTCATGCTCATCCAACTCCCTTAAAGTCTTTGTACTGGTCCACTCCATTCCACAAAAGCTACACCCCATCCTTCTTTTCCAGACAGGTCTCTCTTTTCTGACTTACAGATTAGGTTTTTGTGGGATGACAACCTGCAGATCTATAAAAGTTCTTTTGTCTAGCTGGGCAGGTTTACTAGGTTTAAAGACAACCTCAATATTCCTCCTGCATTGCTCCCTTCCTCTCACATGATTGACTACACTCCAGCACTTCTGACACCAGATGGGTGGGGGTTTCCCACATCAAGCAATTCTGTGACAGCAGCTGGGTGTCCTACAATTTAAGTCAGTTCTGACATTGTCTACCTGAAGACAGCATCAGATCCCACAGGTTAAGGGCTCAGTCCCACAAGACTATAACCCCCACCCTCCAACACACATACTTTACATGCCAATCACTAGTAGGTCCCTAGGTTACCCACGACTTCTGTCTGACCTGGCCACAAATCGCAGGTTCTCATGACCTCCTCCCCTCAGATTCAAGTATTGCAACAACAGCTTACAGAACTCAGGGAAGCACCTACTTAGGGTTACCAGTTTATTAAAGAATGTAAGGACACAGATGAACTGCCAGGGGAAGAGACACATAGGGCAAGGTCTGGGAGGGTGCTAAGCAGAGGAGCTTTTGTCTCCGTGGAATTGGGGTACTTGGACTTCCCATTATGTGCTCACAAACCTGGAAGCTCTCTGATCTCCCTACTTTGGGGATTTTTATGGAGACTTCATTATGTAGCCATGATTGAACATTAACTTCATTTCCAGCCCCTCTCCCCTCTTGGGAGGATGAGAGGTAGGGTTGAGAATTCCAAGCTTCTAATCCTGGTGTGGTCTTTCTGGTGACCAGCCTACATCCAGGAGCCCAGCAAAAGTCACCTCATTAGAACAAAAGACCCTGCTATCACCCAGGAAATTCCAAGGGACTTAGAAACTCCATGTCAGGAACTGGGGTCAAAGGGCAAATATTAGAACAAAAGAAGCTCCTAGTACTCTTATCACTTAGGAAATAACAAGAGGTGTAGGAGCTCAGTGCCAAGACTGAGGGGTAGATGCCAATATATGTATGTTTTCTATTACTTCACACTAGTACCACCTTAAACATTTCAAAAGTCTTAACAAAGGGTCATACAGCCATATCTTTGATTTGTCCTTTGCTCTGAGCTATTTCTTTTTTTTTTTTTTAATATTTATTTTTTTGAGAGAGCGCATACATGCATGTGGGGGAGGAGCAGAGAGAGGGAGGGAGAGAATCCCAAGCAGTCTCCACACTGTCAGCAGAGAGCCTGACATGGAGCTCGAACTCACAAACCATGAGACCATGACCTGAGTCAAAACCAAGAGTTGGACGCTTAACCGAGCCATCCAGGGGCCCCTGGACTATTTCTTACTTTAAGTCTCTTTGGCTCTCTGGAGAGACCAAAATGTGAAACCTTTCTATTTTGCAATCTAACAAGTCCCAGGGCCTCTAAATTTCTTTTAAATTCTGCTTGCAAATACAATAGTTCTTTCTTCAGCTCATCTCTCTGCAGCAGCTGTAAGTACCCAATGTACTTTTCCAACGTGTGTTTGGAAATCTCTTTAGCCAGGCCCAGGAGTTTACTAGTTATTTCCATCCTTTTGGTTGCTGTAGACAATGCCTTGTCAATTGTTTTGGTACTGATAACATGGGTCATCATTCTTCCAGTCTGCCATCCTAGTCTCCACTAAGGCCAGTCCTATGGCCAACGCCTAACTTCGTTCTTCTAAGTTTTGGGTACAGAAACCCTACTTCTGGTACCATTTTATGCATCAGTTAATTATGTTGCACAGCAAACCACCCAGAAAACTTACTGGCTTAAAAATGCCTTTTTTTTTTTTTTTTTTACTTTTTATTTCCTAAGATTCTGTGGTTTGGCTGAGTGGGTTTTTCTAATCTGGGCTGGCTAGACTAGGGCTGGAAGATCACTGATGACCCGGGCACATTATCTGATGTTGAGCTGGAACAACAGGACACCTGGGTCACTCTTCTCTAGCAGCTAGCATGCTAGCCCAGGCTTCTTCATATGAAGGCTGGGTTCTAAAAGCAGTGATGGAGAGCAAGCCTTTTTCCGTTATCTGTTTGCATTTCACTTGTTAATTGTCAAGTGACCAAAGCAAGTCATGTGGCCAAACCCAGATTCAACCAGTGGATAAATAGAATTGATGATAAGAATTCTAAAATATGTGGCCATTCTCAAAATGTATAACATAAAGTATGCATTTTTTTGTGGGATTATTTCATTCATCTCAGGGGACTGCTTGTTGTCCAGTGTGATGGATATTTTTAGGTGTCAACTTGACTAGGCCACAGAATGCTCAGATAGTCTGTCAAACATCATTCTGGGTATGTCTGTGACCATATATCTGATGAGATTAACATCTGAATTGGTATAATTGGTATACTGAGTAAAGTTGGTTGACTTCCATCATGTGAGTGGACTTCATCCAATCTACTGAAGACTTACATAGAAAAATAAAGTTGGGTAAGAGGGATTCTGTCTGATTGCTTGAGTAGGGACATTGGTCTTCTTCTGCCTCAACTAGAATGTATACTCTTGGCTTTCCTGGTTCTTGGGCCTTCAGATTGGGACTAGAACTTCACTACTGGCTCTCCTAGGTCTCAAGCACACCAACTGTAGATTTTGGGACTTCTCAACCTTCATAATTGTGTGAGTCAACTCCTGACAATAGATCTCTTTATAAATAACACATTCAAAAGATATCTGTCTATATCTATATGTCTACTATTGGTTCTGTTTCTCTGGAGAACCCTGACTAAATACAGCTAGTATTCCTGGAATTATGGGATGGGTATCAGGAATCATCATCGTATATCATACGTAACACTGATCAAGTGACTGTTATATTTCAGGCACTGTTCTAAGTGCTTTACTTCTATTAATTCACTTAATTATCATAGCAATCCTATGAGAGACGCATTTTTATTGTACTCATTTATAAAAGATAAATAGGAGATACAGAGAAGGTAAAAACTTGCCCAAGGACATGCAGCCACCAATGACAAGACTGGGCTTACAACCAGCCAGTCTGGCTGTAGAGCTTGTGACCTAACCGCTATATTTTACTAACTTTCTAAGAAGAAAGGGAAGTGGTAGAGGAAGGAGTGAGAGATGGAGGAGAGGTCAAAAGAGGAAAGGAGCTAAGGGATGATGTAACAGAGGTCTCCGGGCCTAGATCATAACAAATCTTGTGTGACAAAGTAGGTACTTTGGGGGTGTCTGTACAGGTCATGTATCCTTTTCAAATGTTTCTTCCAACCAGACACTCTCAGGAACTATGTATAGACTCATTTTACCCCTTTCCTCTGACCTCTGTTGGTTGAACTTGATCCAACTTGGGTCAATAATAATCTTTCAAGAGTTTGGAAATAGGACTGAGAGATTTCATATTGGTCTGCACTTGACTGTTGTAATTGGAAGAAGCAAACTCAAGAGGTGTGGGGGCCAAGTCCTGCCTACCATGTGGCCTTGAGAGACTGAGGAAAAGGAATTCTAGATGCAAGTGAGAGCAGACAAGATGAATGGTGGGTCCTTGAGCTGCCCTCTGTTCTCAGTCCCAGGAGCTCCCTTCACTCCTGCTCCTCCTCACAAGGTTACCCCGCTTCTACTGTGTCCTGCTTCTGTTAGAGCCCACTGACCTGTGGTACTTATAACCCAAGGTCTGAGGGATTTTATACACCCAGGAAAGAAGAGTTTAAGCTTATTTGAAGGTGATGGAAACCCTCCCAACAACTTAAACACAGCAAAAAGGAAGGGGGAGTAGAATCGTCCCATGTGTACTGAAGTGTGGAAATTCAAGGGTGACTAATTTGAGCTCAGAAGAATGAAGAGCTTCCCAACATTAGCACTGCCTGAAATCAAAGCAGTTTGAACCCTAAAGTGGGGCTGGCACTTGGGTAGCACAAGCCCAGAATAACCCACCACATGACAGAGTGAATTCAAGCTTCAGGAAGGGCAGGATTTAGGCCGGACGATGACTTTCAGGGTCCCTTCTGCCCTGCAATTTGTGATTCTGTGACTCTGTTTTGGGGCCTAGATGTGTTTCTGTCAGGACTTTGTTTCTGTGAGGAGGCATTCCTGGTTTAGAACACACAGTTGTATCAGCCGCCTCAGGGAACATTCGCTTTAGCAGGAGATCAGACGAGACAGCTGGCTTCCTAAGCCCCTGCACTGTGAAGGTGGAGGCAGGAACTAGGACCTTTCTCTCTTGGTAAACAATGTTTCTTCCCCTCACCTGCCCAGATGGGCCAGCCAGCTCCTTAGGCATGTTAACGAGTCTCTCTGGTGAAGGCTCCAGGCACCGAGCCCCTGAACAATTAAAACTCGGGCTGTGTCTGAAAGCTACTGACTGGCTTCTGCTACTCCATACACCCTCGTCTACGCCTCCTTTCTGTCCCCATCCTGCCACAAACAGAACTGGTGTTTCAGGTTTGAAAAACAATAATTACTTATTAGTAAAGAAATCCAGAAAGCCTAAAGAAAATAAGAATAATTCAAAATCCTATCACTCAGAAGTAATCACCACTCACTTTTTTTGGTGAACATCTATCAAATCTCTTACATACCCATGCCAGAATATAATGATCTCAACCTTTAAGCCATTCTGTAAACAGCGTTTTCATGTACTCACCTCTCCTGGACATGTTTTCACGTCGATAAACATGGACTGACCTCACTAGGCCCCCTCTTCTCCCTTCCTGGAGCTTTCCCCGCTTCATTTGGGTCTCGGCAGCCATCTCAGCCCAATCAGCCCAGGCTTCCTTCCCCAGACATCAATAATTGAACAAAAGCCTCCGCAGACTCAGGGCTGGACACCATGGCTGCTGCCCCCCGCCCAGAGGCCGCTGTGCTCTCTGCTCAGCCACAACCTTCCTGCTGAGGCTGTGGAAAGAGCAGCTGCTGGGGAAATCACACTGAAAGAAAGCGACAACAGAAATTTCTCTTGGCTTGTTGGCTGGCTTGTCTCATTCCTTCTTTAAGAAATTCTTGGTTTGTCTCTAATTATCCAGCACCCAGAGCTTCAGAGCAAGGTTGTGGCTGAGAGGATGCCACACTTCAAACAATTTGTCAAGGAAGCTTTGGATCTTTGGCACAAGAGACACTATAGAAAAGTTGAATGCGGTTGTGGATCCATAGACTCTTGCCAAATGAGACTTGTGGCTTCTCAGGCCACAGGATGGTGCCTGATTCACAGGGATGATGTCAGGTGATGGGTGGGCCTGCCACTGGCTTCTCCACTGGAATGTTCATCCTGATGGGAGCCTGCCCCCCTCCTCTGGGGTTTATCCTAAAACAAGCAATCAATGCTTATAAATATAAGCTTCATCTTTAGATTTTTGTTTTTCCTCTAGCTAGAGGCATTAAATACAGGACGTGGTTTTTCAACTTGGGCACTATTGACATTTGGGCTGGATAATACTTTGCCTTAAAGGACTGTCATGTGCATTGTAGAATATTTAGAAACATCCCTGGTCTCTACCCACTAGAAGCTGGTAGCATCCCCCTCAGTTGTAACAACCAGAAATATCTCTAGATATTGCCAGATATTCCTGGGGAGGGAGATTAAAATCACCCCTGATTGAGAACCACAAGCATAGAGGTTGAAAGGGTGAGCACTGCAACCAGACCAAGTCCTGGCACTGACTCTAACTTTACTGTGTCACCTTAATAAAGTTATTTTCAATATTTTTGGCCCTTGGTTTTCTCATCCTTACAATGGGAAAAGTAACAGTACCTACCACAAGCAGTTTAGTGAGGGGAATAAATGAAATGAGGGAAATAAGGTAGACAGCAAAGGGCTCAGTGAATTATCTGATTCTATTTTTCACAATTCTTTGAAGTAGATAATATCAATAAACTAATTTTTCAGGACTGAAAATTGTGATGGAGGGATGCTGGGCAACTTCCTTGATTAGGAAGTGGCTCATGTTGTTAACTCCTGGGACAAGGGAACTTTCCAACCATGCCTGGAACAGGTCATGGCACCAGCTCCCTCAAGTCAGGAGAAGCAAGGAGGTTTGGGGGTTCCAAACTCATGGACCTGTTGTCTTGGTTTACCCCAATGTGCTTCACAGAAGTCATCATTCTTCTCTGTGACCAGGTTGTACAAGAAAGCCTTTTTTAAAAAAAAATTTTAAAGTTTTTTTTTTTTTTTTTTGAGAGACAGTGAGTTGGGGGGGTGGGGCAGAGAGAGCGGAAGACACAGAATCCCAAGCAGGCTCCACACTGTCAGCACAGAGCCCGACGCAGGGCTTGAACTCATGAAACTGCGAGATCATGACCTGAGCTGAAACCAAGAGTGGGGCACTTAACCTATGGAGCCACCCAGATGCCCCTACAAGAAAGCCTTTTTGTAACTCCAAGCCATCATGCAAATGAAAGCTGCTATTATTACACAGAACTTACCCCTCTGAGGATGTAAATGCCCAAGGGAGAGGTTTATTTACTCCATAGGAGTTGGACCTCACTGGCCTTTGAAATCCCTTTCCCTACTTAAGTTTTTATGGAGCCAACATCTTATGAATGAAGACACTGAGAACTGGTGTCAATGGTGAGAGAAGAAACAAAGAGAATAGCCAGAGCTAGGGACCTGAGGAAGGGATAAGCAAGTAATCGGGAAGATTCCATCACAAGATGGCCCCATGGAAGGCTGCTTCATTTCTGAGGATGCCCCTCTTCTGCTCCAGCCTGAACTTCCAGATTCAAGGCTCAATCAGGGGTGAATAGAAGAATGAACAGATAGGTAACAAGCAAGTGTGGTGAAATGTAAATGATAGAATCCAGGTGGTAGGTGTGTGGGTGTTCACTGTAAAATTATTTCACTTTGCTGTATGTTTTGAAAATTTTCATAATATAATTAATCTCTGGAAGAATGAAAGAAAAAAATGTCCTAAGGCCAGAGACCCCAGCTGCAGGGATGGACAGACCTCAAGGATTTTTCTTTTTGCTCTGACCCTCTGGAAGCCTCCTTCTCTGGGCAGATGCTACTGGGCTGTGGCCACTTTGGCACCATGTTATTCCCTGAGGAATGGGGATGGCCTGGAGAGAAGCAAGACTGAGTCACACTCCTGAAGGCCACAATTTGATTTTAGTGCTACCTAATCTTTCCTTCCCCATGTCTGTCTCTCATTTGTGCAGAAGTCTCCTGGAAGAAGCAGGCATCCAAGACATGGTCCCCTGCTCTGGGCCTCTTTCTTCACCCCTAAGTTCAGTGGCCACCTCACTGGGCTCCAGAGCCTTAGAGGCCCCATCCGGCTTCTGACACTAACAAGTAACAAAATACCAGGGATGTGGTAAGTAGCCTATTACAATTCCTGAATTTACAGTTTTACCAGGAGCACATTAAAATATATTTCTTTCCTTTTGAATTTCAAACTTGAAAATACGTTTTGTATTTTGTATTTGTATTTGTATTTTGTATTTGTATGTATGAGATTAAGCAATTTAATTAAGAAATTTTTAGTCTTTCTAAAGAGCAAATAAATTCTTACAGCTCCTTCATTCTAACCTGTTATTTTCCTGTCAGAAGTAGTTATTGGTTGAGATCACCAGTAACTTTTGGACAGGCACGGGTTTGAATCCCAGCTCTGCCACTTGCTAGCTCTATCTATGATCATGGGCCAATCCCACCACCTTTCCAAGCCTCATTTTCCTTACCTATAAGGTGACAATTCCAGCTTAGTGTCGTTTGGAAATTAGAAAATATGTTTAAAGGTCTTCGTGTGATGCTTGGCACAGAGTATGTTCTCAATTAATGGTAGCTATTAATACCATTATCATTATTATAGTTTTCTTTTAGCCCTTGCTTACAGACATCCAAATTTTTATATAGTTGAAGGAACAGTTTGCTTACATTTCCAATTTTTGACACCAGAAGGCCCTGGCTGTCTGGCTGCCAAGTATCAGGGTTACATTTTCTGTCTCGGGAATTTATTTATATTAATCAAACTCATAGAAGGCTGAAATACAAATCCAAGTGTCAATGTTTTGACTTACTGAGGTATATATAACTGCCTTAATTGTTAAAAAAAAAAAAGGAGAAAATGTATGAAATGATTATGTCACTTATGATTCTAGAGATTTTGCTACCTACTTTTTCTTCTAACCTTTTGCTTCTGACATGATAATGTTGACTAGAAGTAGGAATTGCAGACATCATTGTCTCATGCTAATCTCAGGGTAAAGTTTACAGATTGCAGGAGGTAGTTTTGGGGGGGGTTGTTTCTTGTTGTTGTTGTTTTTTTAAGTTGTATGAGATTAATTAAGTAATATTAAACTACCCTACCATCCTGGAATAAATCCAATTTGGTAATAATGTATTATCCTTTTAATGTATTTGCTTGCTGGATATTTTATATTAAACTTTTCAGAGCGATTGGTCTGAATTTTCCTTTCTTACAATGTAATGTTTTTTGTCAGTTTTTTTTTTTAAGGATAGGTTGTTTTTTTTTTTTTAAGTTTATTTAAGTTTAAGAGAGAGAGAGAGAGAGAGGCTGAGAGAGGGAGACAGGGAATTCCAAGAAGGCACTGAACATGTCAGAGCCTGACATGGGGCTCTCCCATTAAGTGGGAGATTGTGACCTCAGCCGAAATCTGAAGTTGGATGCTTAACTGGCTGAGCCACCCAGGCACCCTTCTTCTTATCAGTTTTTAATCTCAAGACAATGCTACCATGTTCTTCTTCTTCTTTTTTTTAAGTAAATAAATGGGAGAGTTTGTACAAGATTGATATAATTCCTTTCTTAAAAGATTGGAGAATTCACCAGTTAAATCATCTGGGCTTAGAGATTTTCTTATGGGAAGATTTCTAATTAGAAAATGAATTCCTTTAAAAAGTTGTTTTCCTATTATATTGAAACACAATAGTTTTTTTCTGTTAGAAAATTAATTTTTTCGTTGTTAGGAATAGGACAATTCAGACTTTTTATTTCCTCTTGTGTCAGTTTACTAAGTTAGGTTTTTCAAAGACTGGCCACTTTAAAGTTTCATATTTGTCGGTATCAAGTTACTCATAATATCTTATTACCTTTTTAATGTCTGTTGGACCTGTAATGATCCCCTTTTTATTTCAGATTTTGGTGATTTGTCTTTTTCTTTTCTTTATTATATCACTAAAGGTTTTCTAAGAGGAACATTTGGTTTTCCTGGTTTTCTCTATTTTGCATTTATTTCTCTATTTCATTTGTTCATTCTCTTATGACATTATTGTCTTCTGTTTTCTTTGGGTTTATTTTGTGATATTTTCATATTCTTGAAATTGACACTTAAGATCATGGATTTCTTTTCAGCCTTTATTTCTAATACATGCATTTAAGGCTCTAATAATGTATCTTCTATGGCTGCATCCAACAAATGTTGATAGGTCACATTTTCATTATCACTCAGTTGAAAATATATCTTGATTTAATTGAGTATATTCTTTCACTCACAGTTTACTTAGAAATGTATTGCCTAATTTCCCAACATTTGGATAATTCAAATGTTTTCTAGCTTAATTCTACTGTAGTCAAAAGACATTACAATGACTAAATCACATTTTTTGGAAATCATTGAAATTTATTTCATGGCCCTGCATGGACAATTTGGGTAATGTTTTATATGCATTTGAAAAAATATATATTGTCCTTGTTGCAGTGTTTCATATATATCAATTAGCTGAAGTTGGTTTACTGTGTTGTTCAGATCTTCTATGTCTTTATTGATTTTTTTTTTGTATGCTGTTTAATCAGTTCCTGAGAGTGGTATCTTAAAGCAATACCATTCCCCAACATACTTAACCACCCATCCTATGATTATGGGTTGGCCTATTTCTTGTTGATCTGACAATTTTTGCTTCTTAAATTTTGAAGCTCTAATAATCTATGCAAGTTTAGAATTGTTATATCATCCTGGAAGATTGACTTTATCCTTGTGAAATATCTTCCTTTTCTGTGGTAAGTCTTCTTGACTAAAAGTCTCTATGTCTCCTGCTATTAGTATGATGAAATCATCTTTTTTTCAGTTTACATCTACATGCATTTGATTTTTTTTAATGGGACACATTTAAAAAACGAAATTCTCGTGATGTCTGGGTGGCTCAGTTCATAAAGCATCTGACTCTTGATCTCAGGGTTGTGAGTTCAAGCCCCACATTGGCCACAGAACCCACTTAAAACAGTAAAATAAATAAAAATGAAATTCTCCATATTGTCATCAATTTCTTGGACCATAATAATTACCAATTTAAAACTCTGTGCCTGATAATGCTTATGTTTATATTGCCTATGAGTCCGTTTTTATCCTCTGCTTTTCCTCTTTGTTCTATTTCTTGGTGTGCCTGTTAATTTTGAATGCTATAAAATGTGTAAGAAAAACTGTGACACTCTGATGATGTTATATTTCTCTAGAGAAAATTTACCTTATCCTCTGGCAGGCAGCTAGGATGGAGGCAAAATGTCTTAATCTAATCAGGGATTGAGCTCACTTAAAGTTGGGGGCAGGCTTTGTAAGACTCAGTTGCAGAATTTGCATGATTTGCTCTCCCTCTGATTTGCCCCAAGCTCTAAGGTAGAATCTCACCCAAGAGACTGGAGTACTTACCAGGGCGCCTTCCCTTGGCATATCTTAAATTCTAATTTTATCTCCCCAGCATCACAAAACTTTCCAGATTTGTTGTTGGATTTCTAGCCATGTTCTTCTCATTTTTTTAGTCTCTCATTTCATCAGGCCTATGAAACAACAAATTCCTTGAAGTAAAACTGGAGTAGAGCATTGTCTCATTTCTTTGTACCTCTTTTCTCTTTGGAGTTTAGTCCCTCAATTCATGGCTTCTATAACACATCCAAACCTAACTTTTGCCTCCCCTGTCTCATGAGGTTGCTGACAGCTCTGTTGTCTTCTCTATTATCAGCTGTCTTTCACCCATCTTCTCAGCCTCCCATCTCACCCTGTAATATTTGACAAACGCTCCAGAGGAGAAAGTCATTATCCATTTGTCAGGCTTAAATCAGTAACATTTCATTCTAAAATCTTGATTTCTCACATCCTGGTTGCCTCCGTGTCTCTGTGGCTTCCTGCAGATTTTTGTTGCTTATTTTGTTATTGTTGTTGTATTTTATCTAGCTTTCCTACTTACTCTGTTGTTCTGCTGCAAGTTACTCCAACATAGCTGCAGTTAATTATAAGTGACCTCACATACAGAACTGATACCTTTCCTTATAAGGTCATATGTTAGTTCTGTTTTATAATAAAGTCTGTTATACATATAAAAATCATAGATTCTAAAGTTACTACAATGAACTTTGATGTAACCAAAGATGCTTGAAGAACTAGGCTTATAAATGGAAAGCACAATGGGAAATCTATCAGTGCTATAGCTCCAAAAATGGCTCTATGACTTTATTATAATCTTTTAAAAATTCCCTAAGATGTAAATTTTTACCCATGTAAATTAAACTTCCCACTTTACAGAGCAATAAGTAAAGAAAATGAGCTCTGAGATGGGTGTGCCTGAGACACTTAATAAATATGAAAATATTTATAAAATAAATAAAAGAAAATGGGTTGAAGCTGACAAGGTTATAAAGGGGATTCTTTTACTGAAAAAACATAATGCTTGAGTTCTACAAAAATAAAACAAGAAATTAATAAAGACTGTGAAGATGATGGTTCTTTTGAGTGAAGAGACAGCTACTTTGATCTTTCATGCAGTGAATAATTTTACAGAAAGATGGTCATATTACTCTACTCAGGAGGTCATGCAACTGAAATATTTTCTCTCTTCTTTCACTTGAAAAAAGAAAAATGGGAAGATAGCAACCAGATGGTAAGAAAATCGGTTTAAGATATAGATGGGAAGAGGGAAGATGGCGGCGTAGGAGGACGCTGGGCTCACTGCGCGTCCTGCTGATCACTTAGATTCTACCTACACCTGCCTAAATAACCCAGAAAACTGCCAGAGGATCAGCAGAAAGGAGTCTCCGGAGCCAAGCGCAGACGAGAGGCCCACGGAAGAGGGTAGGAAGGGCGGCGAGGCGGTGCGCGCTCCACGGACTGGCAGGAGGGAGCCGGGGCGGAGGGGCAGCCCACCGGCCAAGCAGAGCCCCCGAGTCTGGCTTGCAAAAGTGGAGGGGCCAGACTGAGTGTGTTCCGACAGCAAGCGGGGACTTAGCATCTGGGAGGTCATAAGTTAACAGCTCTGCTGAGAAAGCAGGAAGGCTGGAGGACAAAGGGAGGGAGAGTTGCTGAGCCCCCAGACGACAGAGCTCTGTTTGGCGGGGAACAAAGGCACTCGCCAGCGCCATCTCGCCCATCCCCCAGCCAAAATCCCAAAGGGAACCAGTTCCTGCCAGGGAACTTTCTTGCTCCGCGCAAACACCCAACGCTGTGCTTCTGCGGAGCCAACCCTCTGGCAGCGGGTCTGACTCCCTCCCGCTGCCACAGGGCCCCTCCTGAAGTGGATCACCTAAGGAGAAGCGAGCTAAGCCTGCCCCTCCGCCCCTGTGCACCTTGCCTACCCACCCCAGCTAATACACCAGATCCCCAGCACCACAAGCCTGGCAGTGTGCAAGTAGCCCAGATGGGCCACACCACTCCACAGTGAATCCCGCCCCTAGAAGAGGGGAAGAGAAGGCACACACCCCGCCCCTAGAAGAGGGGAAGAGAAGGCACACACCAGTCTGACTGTGGCCCCAGCGGTGGGCTGGGGGCAGACATCAGGCCTGACTGCGGCTCCGCCCACCAACTCCAGTTATACACCACAGCACAGGGGAAGTGCCCTGCAGGTCTTCACCACTCCAGGGACTATCCAAAATGACCAAACGGAAGAATTCCCCTCAGAAGAATCTCCAGGAAATAACAACAGCTAATGAACTGATCAAAAAGGATTTAAATCATATAACAGAAAGTGAATTTAGAATAATAGTCATAAAATTAATCGCTGGACTTGAAAACAGTATAGAGGACAGCAGAGAATCTCTTGCCACAGAGATCAAGGGACTAAGGAACAGTCAGGAGGAGCTGAAAAACGCTTTAAACGAAATGCAAAACAAAATGGAAATGATGACGGCTCAGATTGAAGAGGCAGAGGAGAAAATAGGTGAACTAGAAGATAAAGTTATGGAAAAAGAGGAAGCTGAGAAAAAGAGAGATAAAAAAATCCAGGAGTATGAGGGGAAAATTAGAGAACTAAGTGATACACTAAAAAGAAATAATATACGCATAATTGGTATCCCAGAGGAGGAAGAGAGAGGGAAAGGTGCTGAAGGGGTACTTGAAGAAATAATAGCTGAGAACTTCCCTGAACTGGGGAAGGAAAAAGGCATTGAAATCCAAGAGGCACAGAGAACTCCCTTCAGACGTAACTTGAATCGATCTTCTGCATGACATATCATAGTGAAACTGGCAAAATACAAGGATAAAGAGAAAATTCTGAAAGCAGCTAGGGATAAACGTGCTCTAACATATAAAGGGAGAATGATAAGACTCGTGACGGATCTCTCTACTGAAACTTGGCAGGCCAAAAAGGAATGGCAGGAAATCTTCAATGTGATGAACAGAAAAAATATGCAGCCAAGAATCCTTTACCCAGCAAATCTGTCATTTGGAATAGAAGGAGAGATAAAGGTCTTCCCAAACAAACAAAAACTGAAGGAATTTGTCACCACTAAACAAGCCCTACAAGAGATCCTAAGGGGGATCCTGTGAGACAAAGTACCAGAGACATCACTACAAGCATAAAACATACAGACATCACAATGACTCTAAACTCATATCTTTCTATAATAATACTGAATGTAAATGGATTAAATGCGCCAACCAAAAGACATAGGGTATCAGAATGGAGAAAAAACAAGACCCATCTATTTGCTGTCTACAAGAGACTCATTTTAAATCTGAGGACACCTTTAGATTGAGAGTGAGGGGATGGAGAACTATTTATCATGCTACTGGAAGCCAAAAGAAAGCTGGAGTAGCCATACTTATATCAGACAAACTAGACTTTAAATTAAAGGCTGTAACAAGAGATGAAGAAGGGCATTATATAATAATTACAGGGTCTATCCACCAGGAAGAGCTAACAATTATAAATGTCTATGTGCTGAATACGGGAGCCCCCAAATATATAAAACAATTACTCATAAACATAAGCAACCTTATTGATAAGAATGTGGTCATTGCAGGGGACTTTAACACTCCACTTACAGAAATGGATAGATCATCTAGACACGTGGTCAATAAAGAAACAAGGGCCCTGAATGACACATTGGATCAGATGGACTTGACAGATATATTTAGAACTCTGCATCCCAAAGCAACAGAATATACTTTCTTCTCGAGTGCACATGGAACATTCTCCAAGATAGATCATATACTGGGTCACAAAACAGCCCTTCATAAGTTTACAAGAATTGAAATTATACCATGCATACTTTCAGACCACAATGCTATGAAGCTTGAAATCAACCACAGGAAAAAGTCTGGAAAACCTCCAAAAGCATGGAGGTTAAAGAACACCCTACTAAAGAATGAGTGGGTCAACCAGGCAATTAGAGAAGAAATTAAAAAATATATGGAAACAAACGAAAATGAAAATACAACAATCCAAATGCTTTGGGACGCAGCGAAGGCAGTCCTGAGAGGAAAATACATTGCAATCCAGGCCTATCTCAAGAAACAAGAAAAATCCCAAATACAAAACCTAACAGCACACCTAAAGGAAATAGAAGCAGAACAGCAAAGGCAGCCTAAACCCAGCAGAAGAAGAGAAATAATAAAGATCAGAGCAGAAATAAACAATATAGAATCTAAAAAAACTGTAGAGCAGATCAACGAAACCAAGAGTTGGTTTTTTGAAAAAATAAACAAAATTGACAAACCTCTAGCCAGGCTTCTCAAAAAGAAAAGGGAGATGACCCAAATAGATAAAACCATGAATGAAAATGGAATGATGACAACCAATCCCTCAGAGATACAAACAATTATCAGGGAATACTATGAAAAATTATATGCCAGCAAATTGGACAACCTGGAAGAAATGGACAAATTCCTAAACACCCACTCTTCCAAAACTCAATCAGGAGGAAATAGAAAGCTTGAACAGACCCATAACCAGCGAAGAAATTGAATCGGTTATCAAAAATCTCCCAACAAATAAGAGTCCAGGACCAGATGGCTTCCCAGGGGAGTCCTACCAGACGTTTAAAGCAGAGATAACACCTATCCTTCTCAAGCTATTCCAAGAAATAGAAAGGGAAGGAAAACTTCCAGACTCATTCTATGAAGCCAGTATTACTTTGGTTCCTAAACCAGACAGAGACCCAGTAAAAAAAGAGAACTACAGGCCAATATCCCTGATGAATATGGATGCAAAAATTCTCAATAAGATACTAGCAAATCGAATTCAACAGCATATAAAAAGAATTATTCACCATGATCAAGTGGGATTCATTCCTGGGATGCAGGGCTGGTTCAACATTCGCAAATTGATCAACGTGATACATCACATTAACAAAAAAAAAAAGAGAAGAACCATATGATCCGTCAATCAATGCAGAAAAGGCCTTTGACAAAATCCAGCACTCTTTCTTAATAAAAACCCTTGAGAAAGTCGGGATAGAAGGAACATACTTAAACATCATAAAAGCCATTTATGAAAAGCCCACAGCTAACATCATCCTCAATAGGGAAAAACTGAGAGCTTTTTCCCTGAGATCAGGAACACGACAGGGATGCCCACTCTCACCGCTGTATAGTGCTGGAAGTTCCAGCATCAGCAATCAGACAACAAAAGGAAATCAAAGGCATCCAAGTTGGCAAAGAGGAAGTCAAGCTTTCGCTTTTTGCAGATGACGTGATACTATACATGGAAAATCCGAGAGACTCCACCAAAAGTCTGCTAGAACTGATACATGAATTCAGCAAAGTTGCAGGATACAAAATCAATGTACAGAAATCAGTTGCATTCTTATACACTAACAATGAAGCAACAGAAAGACAAATAAAGAAACTGATCCCATTCACAATTGCACCAAGAAGCATAAAATACCTAGGAATAAATCTAACCAAAGATGTAAAAGATCTGTATGCTGAAAACTATAGAAAGCTTATGAAGGTAATTGAAGAAGATTTAAAGAAATGGAAAGACATTCCCTGCTCATGGATTGGAAGAATAAATATTGTCAAAATGTCAATACTACTCAAAGCTATCTACACATTCAATGCAATCCCAATCAAAACTGCACCAGCATTCTTCTCGAAACTAGAACAAGCAATCCTAAAATTCATATGGAACCACAAAAGGCCCCGAATAGCCAAAGTAATTTTGAAGAAGAAGACCAAAGCAGGAGGCATCACAATCCCAGACTTTAGCCTCTACTACAAAGCTGTCATCATCAAGACAGCATGGTATTGGCACAAAAACAGACACATAGACCAATGGAATAGAATAGAAACCCCAGAACTAGACCCACAAACATATGGCCAACTCATCTTTGACAAAGCAGGAAAGAACATCCAATGGAAAAAAGACAGTCTCTTTAACAAATGGTGCTGGGAGAACTGGACAGCAACATGCAGAAGGTTGAAACTAGACCACTTTCTCACACCATTCACAAAAATAAACTCAAAATGGATAAAGGACCTGATGTGAGACAGGAAACCATCAAAACCCTAGAGGAGAAAGCAGGAAACGACCTCTCTGACCTCAGCCGTAGCAATCTCTTACTCAACACATCCCCAAAGGCAAGGGAATTAAAAGCAAAAATGAATTACTGGGACCTTATGAAGATAAAAAGCTTCTGCACAGCAAAGGAAACAACCAACAAAACTAAAAGGCAACCAACGGAATGGGAAAAGATATTTGCAAATGACATATCGGACAAAGGGCCAGTATCCAAAATCTATAAAGAGCTCACCAAACTCCACACCCGAAAAACAAATAACACAGTGAAGAAATGGGCAGAAAACATGAATAGACACTTCTCTAAAGAAGACATCCGGATGGCCAACAGGCACATGAAAAGATGTTCAACGTCGCTCCTTATCAGGGAAATACAAATCAAAACCACACTCAGATATCACCTCACACCAGTCAGAGTGGCCAAAATGAACAAATCAGGAGACTATAGATGCTGGCGAGGATGTGGAGAAACGGGAACCCTCTTGCACTGTTGGTGGGAATGCAAATTGGTGCAGCCACTTTGGAAAGCAGTGTGGAGGTTCCTCAGAAAATTAAAAATAGACCTACCCTATGACCCAGCAATAGCACTGCTAGGAATTTACCCAAGGGATACAGGAGTACTGATGCATAGGGGCACTTGTACCCCAATGTTTATAGCAGCACTCTCAACAATAGCCAAATTATGGAAAGAGCCTAAATGTCCATCAACTGATGAATGGATAAAGAAATTGTGGTTTATATACACAATGGAGTACTACGTGGCAATGAGAAAGAACGAAATATGGCCCTTTGTAGCAATGTGGATGGAACTGGAGAGTGTGGTGCTAAGTGAAATAAGCCATACAGAGAAAGACAGATACCATATCTTTTCACTCTTATGTGTATCCTGAGAAACTTAACAGAAACCCATGGAGGAGGGGAAGGAAAAAAAAAAGAAAGAGGTTAGAGTGGGAGAGAGCCAAAGCATAAGAGACTCTTAAAATTGAGAACAAACTGAGGGTTGATGGGGGGTGGGAGGGAGGGGAGGGTGGGTGATGGGTATTGAGGAGGGCACCTTTTGGGATGAGCACTGGGTGTTGTATGGAAACCAATTTGACAATAAATTTCATATATTGAAAAAAAAAAAAGAAAATCGGTTTAACAGGTTTCAGGTTAGCACTTAAATAACTTAGAATATAGATCCAGCTGTTCTGACAGACTTAAAATAACCTGCTTTTAATTATATAGATCAGGAGTCCTCAAAATATGGACTTGGGGTCAAATCTGGCCTGTTGCCTATTTTTGCAAATAAAGTTTTATTGGAACGTAGACATACCCATGCATTTATGAATTGTCTATGGCTGCTTTTGAGCTACAACAGCAGAGTTAGTAGTTATAACATGATGGATCATATGGCTTGCAAAGTCTAAAATATTTACCATCTGATTCTTTACAGAGAAAAACTTGCCAACCTCTGCTATCAAAATTTCTCTTTTGTATATATATACATATATATACACACACACACACACACACATATATATATGTATGTGTGTGTGTGTGTGTATATATATACGTATATATATATATATATATATATACGTATATATATATATATATATATATATACGTATATATATATATGAGCCGTTCTGATGGCTCTGCACTGTGAGGCCTTCAAGAGTTCAGGAGCTTTCGGTCTTATCACTTGACCTTCCCTAGATGTTGATCCTGTCTGCATATGACAATATGGCTCACCATGAGGGCCGCATTACAGCCACTGGGAAGGGATTATGTAAATTCCAACCTACATCTATAGCATAATAAGGGAATTATTATATAATGGTCTTGTATTTCCAAAAAGGGTGAAGCTGTGTTCAGAATATCCTGTTTTTTTTTTTTTAAGGTAGCAAAACAACATATTTTAGAAACATTTCCATTTTAAATTCTCTACACCTGAAGTGAAAACATTAGTTATCTTGTGTACCTCTGCTCCCAAACACGATGGATACATGAGGTATTGCTGTATAAAAGCTGAATGGTGAAGTGGACAAAGGATGTTCTTTGGAGTCAGACAGATCATATTTAATCTCAACTTTCCCTCAATAGCTTGGGCAAATTCTTTAATCCTTCTGAGCTTCAGTTCCTTCATCTCTCAAAATGGGTAGCTAAGCAAGTAGTTGTGAAGAATGAGTTAGATGTATGTACTGTGCGGACAGCTAGTAGGTACCCAGTAGCTGTTGATCTTTTCCTTTCCATGGGTTTTTCAGTCATGTCAATAGGAACTTGATACTTGGAAATATTAAGCAGACTGGAACCTCATTGTTTCCCTCCCATAAAATGTACCAAGCCCTACACACATTGTTTCTCTCTTATACCAACTTTATGTAGTTAAGTCCCATTCATGTATAAATAATTTGTGAAGAGCCTAACTAGGAAGCACATCTTTCTGCAGGAAGCCAATGACCATTCTTGGGCAGTGGGGGCATTTGGATTGAAGAGCATCTTTGTCTACTCTGCTTCTGAAACTGGTAATTGATGCCTTAAACTACAGTATGTAATTTAGTGTGACAGACTTCTTTTGTGTTAATAAGAAGTTACTCAATAATTCATTTCCTAGACCTCACTGTAAATCACGATAAACTAATGTGGTTTTAATGAGGCTGTAATATGCTTTTCTGAAGGAATTCTGCTGTAACGATTAGTGTACCATGATTCTAAGGCATAATTGCCTCAAGAAAGAGTCCAGTCAATACCAAAGGAGGTGACACTTCCAGGGCAAGTGATGGTAAGTGCCCCAAAACACTTTCCACACAGTCGTGGAAGATAGAGATTGAATGATGTGTGCTTAGAACAAAACTATGGGATGCTGGCATGTAAAATGAAACAATGTTCTTCCCTGAGAACTACTGTCTGCTAAGGAAGAAATAAAGAAAAGAGTCCTGTTGAAGCTTTCAGCACTAATTGTCTTAAGTGCCGTAACTAACCCATTTCAGGTGCTGGATAATATTTGTCTGCTCTTTGAATTCCTCTGCTCATTTTGCTTTTTTAATTTTAGAGAGAGAGAGAGAGAGAGCGAGCATGCGTGACTGGGGGGAGAGGGAGAGAGAGGGAGGGGGAGAAAGAGGGAGGGGAAGAAGGAATATTAAGCAGGCTCCATGCTCAGTGCAGAAACCCGAGGTAGAGCTCGATTCCACAGCCCTGGAATCATGACCTAAGCCGAAATCAAGAGCCGTTCACTCAACTGACTGAGCCACCCAGGCTCCCCACTTTGTTCATTTTAATGGGATTAATTTTGTTTCGATGTTCATTGTCCTTTAACATTTTGCTCAGTTGTGCAAGACGCTTCATGTGTTTTTTGAAAATAGGGAGGGAGAGGACTATTTCCAAACAGAAAGCCAAACAAACAAATGCATAGGACTTGTTTCCCCTGAAAATGTCCGAGAACTGTTGCATATGCTACTTCTTAGATTCACCCTTTGATACACTAGGTGTTTTTCATAATGCACTTACATTTGTCAACACAGAAGATAAGTGACCACCAACATCAATTCAATCAACATCATTTAAGCACCTATACAGGTGCTTAATACAAACAAAATGAGACATATTATGAGTACATAAAGATGAATAAATGTTTCTAGGCTCTCATGGTATAACAAAGACCAAGGTATATACACATAGCATGGATATAGGGGATTATATGAAAGTTACTATTATAGAGTATTATATATTAAGGAAATATAGTAACTTTCATTTGAATTGTACTTTTGTGGCTTACAAAAGGCTTTCATGTACATTATTATTAATTTGGATCCCACAAAAATTCCATAAAATGTATGAAGATTATTATCTCAGTTTTACAGATGAGGGAATTATGCTTCAGAGTAGTTGACTAGCCCAAATTCATATGGCAAACAGGAAAAGGAGTCAGGCTCTAAGTTCTTTGCTTGATTGGCAGTATTATTCTGCTTTTCATATATTATATGAAGAGGTGGGGCACTAGTGGGTTCTCTTTTTTTTGAGAGAGAGAGAGAGAGAGAGAGAGAGAGAGAAAGAGAGAGACAGCAAGCCAGCGCGGGAGGGGCAGAGGGAGAGAGAGAACCTTAAGCAAGTTCCAAGCAGGCTCCATGTCCAGTGTGAAGCCCAACAACAGGCTTGATCTCACAACTGTGAGGTCATGACCTGAGCTGAAATCAAGAGTCAGATGCTTAACTGACTGAGCCACCCAGGCACTCCAGCGTGTTCCCTTTAAATAATGTTAAGGCCAATAACTGTCAAGAAATGCTGACCTATCCATGTCATATCCAAATCCTTCACTGGCTTCCCAAGCCAGTTGAAGTCTAAGCTCCTGGACCTGGTATAAGAGGCCCTTCATCACTGGTGGCTGCTGTTTGGGTCGTTAGCCTCATTGCTTACCATTCTTGGCTTTGAACTCCAGCAACACAGTGGCACCTGTAGTTAATTTCCCATGCACTCATGTGGTTTTTTCACCTCTGTCCAAGTGGTCTCCTCTACCTAGAATAGAGTTTCTTCCCATTTAACCTGACAACCTCCTATAACCTTTAAGTCTTGGCTATTCTGCTTCCCATTGGAAGTTTTCCAAACTCTATCAATATCAGTTAGGTTTTTATTCTCTGTGTTCCTATAATATCCTTAGTTGCATGTTCCTCATTTTATTGTTGTTATGTTCATGAATATTTTTCCTCTATTGAAGTGTGAGCCAAGTAAGTGCAGGAACTAGGTCATAATCTTTTCTGGTGCCTGATACACAGAAAGTGCTCAATAAATGAGAACTGTGAATGACTCACTTTGTTTAATACATAATTGTCCCTGCAGTGAGGCTCAATACAAACCACCAAGGGCTACAGTGGCAGGCTACTGTAGGTGCCTTCTCTCACTTCTATAGGATGCCATTAGAGAACCTGTTCCCTTGTCACCGCTGCCCTGTCCACAGTGCTTCTTAGCCTTGACCAGAGGCTGTGCTAAGGGCAAAATGCATACACCACACACAAAAATAAACTCCAAATGGATGAAAGACCTGAATGTGAGACAGGAAACCATCAAAACCCTAGAGGAGAAAGCAGGCAACAAGTTCTTTGACCTCAGACGCAGCCACCTCGACACATCTCTTAAAGCAAGGGAATTAAAAGCAAAAATGAACTATTGTGACCTCATCAAGATAAAAAGCTTCTGCACTGCACAGGAAATAATCAACAAAACTAAAAGACAACTGACGGAATGGGAAAACATATTTGAAAATGATATGTTGGATAAAGGGCTAGTATCCAAAATCTATAAAGAAGTCATCAAACTCAACACCCAAAAAACAAATAATCTGGTGAATAAATGGGCAGAAGACATGAATAGACACTTTTTCAAAGAAGGTATCCAGATGGCTAACAGACACATTAAACAATGCTCAACGTCACTCATCATCAGGGAAATACAAATCAAAGCCACACTGAGATACCACCTCACACTGGTCAGAGTGGCTAAAATGAACAAATCAGGAGACTATAGATGCTGGAGAGGATGTAGAGAAACGGGAATCCTCTTGGACTGTTGGTGGGAAGGCAAACATTCACAGCTCTCAGAGTGGTGCAGCTGCTCTGGAAAACAGTGTGGAGGTTCCTCAAAAAACTAAAAATAGATCTACCCTATGACCCAGCAATAGCACTGCTAGGAATCTACCCAAGGGATATAGGAGTGCTGATGCATAGGGGCACATGTACCCCGATGTTTAGAGCAGTGCTTTCAACAATAGCCAAATTATGGAAAGAGCCTAAATGTCCATCAACTGATGAATGGATAAAGAAGATGTGGTTTATATATACAATGGAACACTACTTGGCAATGAGGAAGAAGGAAATCTTGCCATTTGCAGCAACGTGGATGGAACTGGAGGATATTATGCTAAGTGAAATAAGTCAGAGAAAGACAGATACCATATATTTTCACTCACATGTGGATCTTGAGAAACTTAACAGAAGACCATGGTGGGAGGGAAGGGGAAAAAATAGTTACTAACAGAGAGGGAGGGAGGCAAACCATGAGAGACTCTTAAATACAGAGAACAAACTGAGGGTTGATGGGGGGTGGGGGAGAGGGAAAAGTGGGTGATGGGCATTGAGGAAGGCACCTGTTGGGATGAGCACTGGGTGTTGTATGGAAGCCAATTTGACAATAAATTATACTAAATAAATAAATAAAGGCAAAATGCAGTAAAATTTTCTTAGTAAAGAGTTGACAATATAGTTTAAAATGTTGAAATAATTGACTTATACTTTCATTAAATGAAAGCAGAAATATTATAAAAAGTTTGACTCAAAGATGCTTTATTCTTAGAAGTAGATCATTAGAGGTAGATGGAACCCAGAGGGTTGTGTAGGCCAGTGCTAATGTGTACTCATCACACACACACAAAGCTGAACTTCACTACTAATGAAAATAAGGTAAGAAAGCAATCCTCCTACCCCATCTCTCACTCCAGTTACTTTCCCACTCTTCTAGATGGCCAGTTAACACTTTCTTTTCCTTTTATTGTTTCTCGCCTCATTGAGAAAAGGGGTGTTGCACTAGCACTGGGAACCCTGACCCTCCTGGTCAGCTCATCTCCTGGCAACCCAGAGAGAACCTCTGTGGTCATCTGGCAGACTGTCTTGTCTCTTCACAAACATACCATGACCAAAACTAATCTCATGAATTCTCCCCCAAACCCAGACCTGCTCCTCTCACAATCACCCCTAGTTCAGTGAATGGCAGTTCTATGTTTTTAGTTGTACAGGCTGAAAAACTTGTGGGCATGACTTGACTTCCCTAGTTTTCCCACACCCTACATCCAAACCATCAGCAAATCCTGGAAACTCTATATTCAAAGTTACCTGTCAGTTGGCCTCTCCTTCCCTGTTACCCATCTTGCTCTATGCAACCCCATGCTTCCCTTAGAGTTCTGTGCTGGTCTCCCAGACTCATCTCCCAGCTTCCCCTTTTGCCTCAATAGTCTATTCACCACCCAGCAGCTGGGGCAGGGGGATTCTTTAAAATATCCCCACATAGGCTTAAAATGCTCCAAAGGTTTTCATTTCTTTCAGAGTTAAAACCAAAGAGTTTATGGGGCTTTTACATGACTGGTCCCCCATTATCTCCGGCCACTCCTCATCTTCTGCTCTGCACCAGCCATATGGGCCTGCTCTGTTCTCAAACATACCAAGTAGGTTCCTACCCCTTTGGTAGCATTTGCTCTGCTCTGAGCCAGGGAGGCTCTTTCCTTAGACAAATGCTTGGCTTGTTACCAAGCATTTCATTCGGGTTTCCTCTCTGATAAGAGAAGCCTTCTCGGTGCACACTCTACTAAATTCTAACCCTCTCTCCTGCATGCTCTATCACCCTTACCCAGCCGTGTTTTTCTCTACACTTATTACTACCTGACCTATTCTATACATCGTATACGTTTGTTATTACACGTGCTACCTCTTTTACCTCTAAAACAGAGTTAATTTTTGTGTGGACAGAGACCTCATGTCTTACACTGAGATACCTCCAGGAACTAGAATGGTATCTAGCACAGAGTAGGCACTCAGTACATATGCCTTGATTGGAGGAATGAATGGATGAAAGAACCACCCTGGGAAAACCGGAAAGACTAATAATATTTAGTGGTGGTGAGGATATGGAGCAATAGCATCATATTCTGTTTGCCGAGTGGGAGGAATAAATTGAGACAATCATTTCCAAATGCCTATTTGGTACTTGGAAATATCAATGAAAATAAAAAATACATATTCCTTTTGCTCCGGCAACTCAATTGCTAGGAATTTCCCCATAACAGTATTACTTCACAAAGATACATGGCCAAAAATAGCTTAAGTATTTTTTTAGGGGCACCTGGGTGGCTCAGTCAGTTGAGCATCAAACTCTTGATTTCAGCCCAGGTCACGATCTCACAGTTGAGAGATCGAGCCCACATGGGGCTCTGTGCTGGGTGTGGAGCCTACTTAAGATTGTCTCTCCCTCTCCCTCTGCCCTTCCCTCGTTCATGCTCCCCCCCAAAATATTTTTTTAATAAAATAAATCAAAACAACCTTAATGGCCATCAATAGGGAATTAATTAAATAGGTTTTGGTGCCTTGGAAGACAGCTTTGAATGCAAACAAAGAAGACCCATATGTTAAAGCTGCCTGGGAGGTATTTTCAGGGGGAAAAAAGTAGGTTACAGAATTGTATGAATTGAATGAGCCTGCTTACTTTCTCAAAGAAGACATGATACAGATTTACATGTACACATGCTTATATGCACTAGCAGGTACCCAGCAGGATGTTATCAGACTGGAGCGGTGATTATCTCTGAGGGGAGTAGGAAGGTGACTTTGCTTATTTACGTACTACTGTGCTATTTTATATAAAAAAAATTTTTTTTTTTTAGAGGCACCTGGGTGGCTCAGTTGGTTAAGCATCTGACCTCAGCTCGGGTCACAATTTCAGGGTTCATGAGTTCAAACCCTGAGTCGGGCTCTGTGCTGATAGCCCAGAGTCTGGTGCCTGCCTCAGATTCTATCTGTCTCCCTCTCTCTGCCCCTCCCCCACTCATGCTCTGTCTCTCTCAGAAATAAATAAACATTAAACATTTTTTTAAAAATTATTTTTAAATGCCACATTTCTCAGAAAGCCTAAAGGAGCAATGAAGACAGATATGAAGACTTGTTTGCACATTGGCTCTGCCATTTACTAGCTATGTGACCTTCAGCAATCAGTTTAATCTTTTCAGAAATCAAATCCATTACTTGACAAAGAAGCAGGCAGCCTATGACTCCCACCTGGCTGTATGATAGGGGACCTTCTTGGACAAAGAACCACACTAAGGAGCAGTAGATAATGGAATAGATGGGATTTGGGGAAGAGGTTAGCATAACGTTGTTTCATGTCATTTAATATTGACATTAATGGCCTCCATAAAGCTTTTCCCTCTTTTTACCCAGGATGTGAACCAGACGTCTTTAAGATTGCAGCAGTTAATTTTATCCATCCAGGCTTCCCAATCAATGCTTTTACTTGGAAGATATTTATGTTTAGGATGCTGAAAAGCTTTCCTCATAGTCAGGTCCGTAGGGCATTCCAATACCACTTTCTAGAGTTAAGTGCTGAGACCTTGGACCCTTGATGTGAGAAACAGTAAATAATAACGACTGCAGCTCTTGGCAAATACAATGTTCTGTGCAAAGTCGTAGAAAGCATGCTCAAGCATGCGGAATGAACAAGAGAAACAGAATGCAATGCTCCCAGCTTTTGATCCTAGCAATTAGAAGTGAAAACAGTGGCTACAAATTTGAATGTTGGACTGTCCCCTTGCAAGTATTTTCTATGTCAATTGTCACTGCTTGTTAGGGCGCATTTCCTTTTCGTTTCAGTTTTGGTACCTCTGTTCCTCCTTCACACACCAACCTTACTCAGCTAAGGTTCTGTTTACCCACAAAATACAGTAGTTAGTGCTCTCTCTCTTCCAGCCCTCACTGGTGTCCATTTTCCATCTCGACGAGAACATTCTAGTTTCCATTACACTATTTCCAACATGTCCATCCTCTGCTTAAATGCTTCCATATATGCTCAGAATTAAGCCTTTCTTAAATTGGTCCTCAAGGGCTCCTCTGTAATCTGATTCCCTCATTGTGCCATAAAAGAAAGAATAGATTACGTGTTGTGAAGAGACTTGGGTTCGAGTTAAGGCTAATTAGCTCGTTTGGATTCCTTGACCTCTATTAGCTTCACTTTTCTTAATAATAACACATACCTCTCAAAATTGTTGTGGGGATCAAATGAATTAGTGCTTGTGAAAGCGCTCTGTAATTAAAAAGCACTGTAAAATAGGATGACAGCACAAATATTGATTGAATACTTGTGTGAAATGCCAGGTAGTATACTTACTCAGATCTCACAGCACCTAGAAAGCCTATCAGGATTTTCATGTCGGCGATAACAGAACTGAGGCGCATGGGGCTTAAAAAATGCATCCCGGTTACACAGCAGCCCATTGGGGAGCGGGAAGTCCAACACAGGGCGTAGGGCCCTACAGCTCCTGCTTTTACCACTGTGCAGCGCTGCCGCTGCACAGAGAGGCGTCCATTCGGACTTCACGCCAGCTCACGCTGGCGCTTCAGAACACGCCACGCTGATCCCTGCCTCCTGCCCATACGACCTCCGCTTCCTTCCCTTCCACAGAGTCAAATCCTTCCCTGCTCGGTCCCACCCTTTTCAACAACTCTTCCGTTACTGCAGGACCCGTTAAAACCTCCACCATTTCTTGTCAGCAAATCTCACTCAGCCCTTGACTGCACCTACCGTGCGTGCCTTTGTGTTCTCAGCGGGCTTCGGCAGGCCAGAAGGATCTAATCCCTGCGTTTTGAAAGCATGCAGCATGATAGAAGTTGCTCAATGAATATTTCTTGAATAAATAAGTATTCTCTAACTTACTATTCTCCAAACTACTCTGCAGACCTATTTATACGAATCACTTGGAGCAAGTGTGAAAAATATATTTCCCTGCCCTACGCTGGCCCTGCTAAATCAGCAACTCTGATGGTGGGCGTGGCCAGGAAACATACCATTTAACAAGCTCCTCAGGTGATTGTTATTGCCAGGGAAGGCTGGGAAATACTGGTCTAATTCAATGGCTGGTAACCAGGGTATACACCTGGCTCTCCTGGGAAGCTTTTCAAAGCAAGCAACGCCATTTCCACCTCCCCCTGTTTCAGGGATTCTGACTCATGAAA
This sequence comes from Panthera pardus, assembly GCF_024362965.1. NCBI lineage: Eukaryota > Metazoa > Chordata > Mammalia > Carnivora > Felidae > Panthera > Panthera pardus. Next base: position 54,018,180 of record NW_026526666.1, read on the forward strand.
TCTAGGATACGTTGGAAAAGTATCTTAGGTGATTCTTATGTTTCCTTTTCCTATCCCTGCCTCAGTTAAGAACCCATTTCTGGGGTGCCTGGGTGGCTTAGTAGGTTAAGCGTCTGACTCTTGATTTCCCCTCAGGGTCACAATCTCAGGGTCGTGATATAGAGCTCCATGTCGGGCTCTGCGCTGAGGGCAAAGCCTGCTTAAGATTCTCCCTCTTTCTCTCTCTGTCCTTACACTGCCTGAGTGTGCATGGGTGTGCAATCTCTCTCTCTCTCTCTTAAAAATAAACAAACAAACCAGTTCTATTGCTTCATGTATATGCACTGTGATCTGCAACACCCACCCCAACCAGAAAAGAGACTAAAGTATTGGTGGTAAGCATCTCTTCCTATAGTTTTGAATCCAACACAATGCCAAGGACATAATGGTCTTCAATGAGAAATTATTCAGTTGAGTTAAAAGTTCTATTCCACTCCTGAGCCATATTCCATCTCCCACCTAACTAGTTTTTGACTCTACCACGTATCCAAACCTACTTTTGGTTTAATTTACTGTGTCTTTTCATTTGCTCACTTAGCTATCTTCTTACTGGAATCCATGTTAAGTTACTCCAAAGTCTATCTTCATTGGGACCCCACATCACTTCAATCAGTACATTCTGATTTATTCAGGCCATTGACATAAGCCCTGCATCACATTTGAGGCATGCGCTGACTGCCAATGGACCTCTTCCCTTGCCCTTGGCAATGATATATGTCCATGAGACCAATTCTACTACAAATGAATCATGGGTCTCCCTGCAATGTGACTGATTGGACCCACGAGGACCACTCACCCAGAAAACATCTCCCCAACAGACCTGCCCAGGTGCTTAGTATGACAACTACACATTTTCTTACCATTTGAACAATGCGTGTTAATATCTGTAAACACTTACTAGTTTGTCTAGTTAACTCAGAAGAAGACCATGACAGTAGAACATGGGTTGAGTCAGCTTTCATAGGAAAGAAGAACGGCTGGTTGGTCCAGCACTGAGGGCTAAGGGACTCTACTAAGGCTCTCTGAGATCCATGTATTTGTGACACAAGACAAGTGTAGACAAGGGCAGAAGCTGTTTGATGAAGCTGGGAACTCATCACGTAATGCTTTGAGAACACAGGAATGAATCAGGATACTCTGATTAGTCAATTCATATAATTTCTAATCTCATATTCTTCCTCAATATGATAATTTTAACAGGCTATTTGTTACTTGTTTAGTGTTTCCATCCTCTCAATTGTCCCCTCTCTCACTCTTGTTTCTCTTCCTGTCTCTAAGATCCTTTAAACATGCTACTTTCCCTCAGGCCTTGGTTTTCACTCCTCCACTTCTCCTCGAATGTGAGATGTGTTGGTAAAGAAGAGGAAAACAGGGAAAAAAGACTTCAACAAAGAATGCACTTGTCTATTCTATAGTTGTATTTGTGTGTGTGTGTGTGTGAGAGAGAGAGAGAGAGAGAGAGAGAAAGCAGGAGAGGGAGAGAGACTGACTCATTAATTCTGTATTTTCATTAAAGAGAATTGGGAATCCACTGTGTTATGTAATTATATATGAGGTTTGGATTTATTTCTTTTCTTTCTTGTCTTTCCCCTCCCTTTTCCTTAAGTTGCTTTGGGTTGCAATAAAGGCCACACAATCTGCCATTGTATACAATTTGCACACAAGCTGCCAAGCGGGCTGCCAGGTTTAGTCCTGATGTGACCAAGAATGGTTGGGTTACAAAGCCACTGAGAAAACCGGTTTTCTACAGGAAATAGAAATTTATTAAAATCAGGCCTCTGCAAATGCCCTGGCTGTTAGGCTGGCAGCCTGCCAAATCAGCTGGGCGAGAAGGGAAGGAGACCTGCAGATGTAATCTTCCAGGCCTGACTCAGGCCAGGCTGGGGCACTGCAGGGGCCTGGAGACGGGGCTGCCTTGCATACAAAAAAGCCTCCCTGTGATGCCACCTAGGACGCCAGAATTTTGGTCTTCTGGCTTTCATGCTCAAGTTTTCCAGGCGCCACCATTTGTAGATTCTGGACATTCGTGGGCTCCCAAACTACATTTCAACTTAAATCTGATCTACTTGTAGCTTTTTCCCAGCAGAATGAAATGTTAAGACCTTTATGGGATCTTGGGTTCTAATCTCAACAGAGTTCCTTAACTTCTGAGCCTCAGTTACACCATCCGTACAATGAGAAAAACGTCCACGCCATGAATTGTGAACTTACGTGAAATAATGCCCAATAATGGATAAATTTTGCTATTGTTGTTTTCCCCCCACCCCAGCACGGGGGGCCCAGGACGACTGACCCTCTCTAGTTACCCACCGTGTTTGGACACTGCTTCAGTCCAGGGCCCACGGGCCCGAGGTCGCCCTGGCCTGGCTGCCCAGCTTCTCTTCTAACCCTATAACAATGGCTAACATTTACTGAAGGTTTACTTGGATCAGCAATCAGTCCATTCACTTTTAAAATATTAATTCATTTAATCCTCACAAACACCCTCGGCGCTGGTTGCTACTCTTATCTTCACCTCACAGATTAGGAAACCAGGGCAGAGAGGTTTGGTGGGGGTCAGACGTGAGTGCAGGAGGTTGGGCTTCAGAGCCCGGCACCCAAGTGCAGTGCTACCTTTACGGGACCCTTTAAGGCAGGGAGTTTTGCTTTTTCTTGTTGAAGGAATATGTTTTTGAATATATACGTTTCAGAACATTAGCATCTTATGTGCTAGGAATTTGGGAAACAGATGGAAGATGGTTACCAAGGAGTCCTAAGAGACAGGGAGAAGCAGCTCTGTTTTTCTGGGGTGGGGAGCAGGTACATCTCATGGTCAGCCTCTCCTGGGGATGAAGTGTCCCAGCAGAGATTAAGACAGAAGTCTTGGAGCCTGAGACCACTACAATTCCTCACATGCTGCATTTTCCCCACTTCCCCTGAGCTCTCTGCCTAGTTCTGACTCCTCCCGAGTTTTTTTTTTGTTTTTTTTTTTTTTAACAGACTTTGGGTCTAATTCTCTTGCTTTCTCTTTCTATCATTTTTGGACACCATAATTATAGTTAGCCTTTACTGAACTCAACACTGTGCAAAGCCCTTTATATACATGTTACTGTTTAACCCCAACAACAACCCTGTAAATATGCGCTATTATTTTCTCCACTTGCTGATCAGGGAGCTGAGGCTCGGAGAGGTTATGTGATTTGCCTGAGGTCACATCTCATAGCCTGCAGGTGGTGGAACTCAGGTTTGAACTGAGTCCTGCTCACTCCAGAACCCAGCTGTAACCATTCGAAATCAGAATAAAATGGGTATTAAGTTTGACCCTGGAAGGAAAAAAAAAAAAAAAGGCAGAGAGCCTGTGGGGGTTACTGGCAACATTTCATTTTATCCCGTCCACATTCTTAATCCCTTGTCTCAATAAGTGGCCCCACCATCCCCAGGGCCACCAGAGTCCCCATGCTTCTCCCCAAATCCTATTCATGACCCAGTCTTGTCAATCCCACCTCCTATATAACTGTCAAGTCCACTTCTTTGCCTTCTTTCTGCTCTGCCCTTGTCAGCTCAGTATCTCTTCTCACTTGAGACCCTGCCTCTTGCCTCCTTTTTCTCAACTCTTGACCATCAACTCTATACAGTTATAGTGAACTATTTCAAGATTTTCTCAGGAGTTGTGTCCTGTCACCTGTCCCGTGCAGGTCATTGGACATACTTTTCCCTCCGCCCACTCACTCTTACATAAATCTGATTGCCTGGCTAACTCTACTTATTCTGCAGGGCTCAGATTAAATGCTACTTCCTCCAGGAAACCTTTCCTGAGCCCCCAAGGCTTGGGTCCCTGCAATATCCAGTCCAGCTTGAACTTCACCCATCATGCCATTCCCATTTATTCATTTACACTATCTTTTAAAATATAAGCTCATGAGGCACCTGGGTATCTCAGTCTGTTAAGCACCAACTCTTGATTTTGACTTGGGTCCTGATCTCATGGTTCATGAGTTTGAGCCCTGCATTGGGCTCTGTGCTGACAGCACAGAGCCTGCTTCAGATCTTCTGTCTCCCTCTTTCTGCTCCTCCCCTGCTCTCTCTCTCTCAGTAATAAGTTAACGTTAAAAAATAAAATAAAATATAAGCTCATGAGGGCAGGGTTTATCACTATCTCCAGAAATTAACTCAATAAATATTTGCTAAATGAATATGTACACGAATTAGGGTTCTCTAAAGAAACAGAACCAATAGAATGTGTATACACAGAAAGAAGCTTATTACACAGAAATGGTTCATGTGATTAAGGGGGCTGGCTCGTCTAAGATCTGCAGGATGAGTCAGCAAGCTGGAGACCCAGGAGAGCTGATGGTGTAGTTCCAGTTTGAAGGCCAGCAGGCTCAAAACCCAGGAACAACTGATATTTCAATTAAAGTCCCAAAGCAGGAATAATAGTCTTTCTGAGGGGAGAATCAGTGTTTTAAATTTATTTAGGCCTTCAACTAATAGGATATGGCCCACCCACATGGGGGGAAATTTGCTTTATTTGGTCTACCAATTTAAAGATTAATCTCAAAAAACTAAAAAATATAAAAACCTATTAGTCTGATCCAAAAGTACTTTCACAGAGGGGCACCTGGGTGGCTCAGTCGGTAAGTGTCCGACTTCAGCTCAGGTCATGATCTCACAGTTTGTGAGTTCGAGGCCTGCATCAGGCTCTGTCCTGACAGCTCAGAGCCTGGAGCCTGCTTCAGACTCTGTGTCTCATTCTCTCTCTGCCCCTCCCCAACTTGTTCTCTGTTTCTCAAAAATAAATTTAAAAAATGTAAAAAAAACAAAAAAAACCCAAAAAACAAAAACAAAAGTACTCTCACAGAAACACCCAGAATGTCTGACCAAATATCTGGGCACCCTGTGACCTAGTCAAGTTGACACATAAAATTAACCACCAAAATACACAAATATGTGAATGAACGAATAAACAAAAGAATGAGTCAATGCTCCCACTCTTCTCTCCTGGTTCCCAGTCAACTATATGCAAGTTTCTCTTTCTCCCACTCCAAAGTCACTGCCATTGGTCAGCAGTGGGAAAAGAAAGATCTACACTTTTAGTCTCTTAAGGATAGCCTTTAGTCTGCCCTTCTGATTGCTCTCTGCTATGGCTGCCATATTCTCTTTCATTTGCAAACACATGGATTCAAATTCCAAAAAACGGATGAAGCCAACACTCTACTCTTAGCTCAGTTCCCCCCCTCCTGCCCCCTTCCCCCCACTTCCAACCACAGCTGGGAATGGTGTTCACTGTACCAGCTGGGCAACATCCACTCTGCTACACTTCTTATTAAATAACGATAGAAATGGTTAAATAGGTAACAAAAAGAATGGAGCTATGTGCACCATGTCCCCATGACAAAAGCTCCATTGTTACCTGCCTTCTTCTTGGCCTTCTGACCACATAGCTAAATTACCAAGGGGTTTTAAATCAATATTTCAATATTTATTGAATGTCTATTGTGTGTCAGACACTGTTCAAGGCACAGGCGATAAAACAATGAAGAAACTAGACAAAATCCAAGTCTTTATGGAACATAAGGGTAAGGTAACTCTCGTGACCTGGTTATTCTGATTGATTTTTCAAAAATTAATCTTGTATTAACATGAAAGTGCTTACCTCTTACCAAATAAACAAAGAACATGCTTCTGGCATAAAAACTTGGGGCAAGTTGCTTCCACTTATCTAGCACAGGCCTACTTTACGTAGCAGAGTATAATTATTAGAGTAGCTCCTACACTATCCCTATTATCAGTCACAATGCCTGGCATATGAATAAACAAATGGAGACTTCTTTTTTGCAGTAATACTAGAGAAGTTTGTATTTATTCATCTACCTTTCTGTGATATATTGCGAAAATGACCATAATATTTCACCCCACCCTGTATTCCTACCCTCTGTTATATGGCTTTTCAGCCCTTCCCATTAAGAGATGGAATCAATTTTCTCTCCCCTCAAATCTGGGCTGAACTTTTGACCTGTTTTGGCTGATAGGATTCAGCAGAAGTAATGGTATGCCAATTCCAAACCCAAGCCTCAAGAGACCTTGAACACTTTCGCACACTCACTGGAACGCTGTCCAGCTGCCATGTAAATAAGCTAAAAGATCAAAGACCCAAATGAACAAAAACAAGCTGTCATAGTTGGGGCTCTCTAGATCAGATACATCTCAACTAAGCTGGATACTGACTACAGATACAGGTGGCTATACCCACTGCTACCAGAACTGAGAAACTAAGCCCCACACCAATTGCTGATATGAAGAATTGTGAACTAAATAAATAGCTGTTGGTTTGAGACCCAGAGTTTTTAGGTAGTTTGTTACACAGCAAAAGCTAACTGATACATTATTTGATCCCTTCCTTTTGTGAGCAACAAATTAACTACCACAATCTTATCGATGTTAAGATACACACAATAGGGATACCATTTGTATGCAAAAATAGATAACCCTAGTCCATAGAAACATTGTATGTATGACTTGACTTTAGAACAAACTGAACTAACAGATTTTGGTAAAATCATCAGCTGATGTTTTAAAGTGCAGAGATTCATATTTTTCTTAAGGTTCACATAATTCTTTCTAAATTAGAAGACAAAGTGAATTTGGAAGATTGTATCTATTTGGATCTGAATTTCCCAAGCTGTTTGGTGAAATTCAGACTTTTTTTTCCCCATTTCCAAATCTTTCACCTTAGTAGGAATCGTGTGTTTACTATTTTTGGCAAAGTGAGATAGGGTATCTTTTAGATGCTCTGACCAAAACAAGATAGCATGTTCCAGGGTTTTGCTTCTTTGTAAGGTAAATAAACATTCACTTCCACATGGCTATCTTAAGAGTCTGAACATTCTTTACATATTCTTTGAAAAGGTTCTCTTTTGGGGCATCTGGGTGGCTCAGTTCGTTGAGCATCCGACTTCAGCTCAGGTCATGATCTCACGGTTTGTGGGTTCAAGCCCCGCATCGGGCTCTGTGCTGACAGCTCGGAGCCTGGAGCCTGCTTCTGATTCTGTGTCTCCCTCTCTCTCTCTCTCTCTCTGCCCCTCCCCTGCTCACGCTGTCTCTGTCTCTCAAAAATAAATGTAAAAAAAATTCTTAAAAAAAAAGAAAAGGTTCTCTTTTAACTTTTTTGGCAAAATTAACATAATTAAAGGTAAAAAAGAATTCTTGAGATTTTCTGGTTCTCTCTTTGTACAAATCAGATTTCTTTTTTTTAATTTTTTTTAATGTTTATTTATTTTTGAGAAAAAGAGACAGAGCATGAGTGGGGGAGGGGCAGAGAGAGCAAAGGAGACGCAGAATCTGAAACATGCTCCAGGCTTTGAGCTGTCAGCAAAGAGCCAGATGCAGGGCCTGAACTCCAGAATGGCGAGATCGTGACCTGAGCCAAAGTTGGATGCCCAACTGACTGGGCCACCCAGGAGCCCCCACTGCTTCAAAGTGAGCTGGACATTTTTGCAAGTATAAAAATATAAAATACAAATTGATATATATATATATATATATATACACACACATACATATATGTATGTATTTATATAATTATATATATCTATTCTCTCCCCTATCAATTATTAAATGCATTTTAAAATGTGGCAAAAGATACTGAAAACTACCAACTGAATCAGCAATGAATGAAAACAATGAATGTAAGGCTAAATTCTATTATTAGCAGAACTGACTTTACATTTGCTAGCAGTTTTGGTTTCTAGAACTGAAGACATTGAATCTCTCTGAGGTAACCATTTGCTCTGGAACAGAGGACTAGCAGCCAGTATCACTCCTTTTTCCTTTTCTCTCCTTCTTCCACACAGAGGTAAAACACAGGGGTGAAGTCTGGAGCTTTAGCAGCTACATTGTAATCATGAAGCAAAAGGTCTGAGGGCAAAAGTCAATACTCTAAGAAAAATGTCAGAGTGGAAATACACAAAAAGCTTGGTCTTTGATAGCATCATTGCATAACTACCTGGACCAATGCCAGTAACTTCCCATTCAGGGCTCCTTGTTCTGTGAGGAAAAATAAATCTCTATTTCTTTAATCCTCCATAGGTTTTCTGTTATTCATAGCTGAATGTGGAAAAAAGTGTACTTCTAGTGGTCACACAATATGAGAACTCAGAGTTATAATCTGAACATTTTTGAACGTCAAAGTAATAGCTTACTAATAGCCTTTATTGGTGACATAGACTGAGGTTTAAGACTTATGATAAATTAGTTATTATATATACACTTAACCAGAGCAGTATCTTAATTATGTAGTTTGACTTCAAATGGATAGCAGCTTGTGGACACATCTGGTATCTATGACTTTTTCTCTAGAGAAAACACTTGTCTCTATCAGTAGAGCATCATTAACATGAGCGAGTTGTTGAGACACATAAAAAGCCTCAGGAGATCAGATTGGATATCACAACTGTATTGTTGAAACAGAATTCAACTTGCAAATATAATTATCCTTGGTCATTAGAGTGATCACTTTTCATTTGAATTCTAGTCTGGTCTCTAGAACTTAAAAGTGAGGTGAAGAGTCAGAAAGAGGGTTTGGACATTCAAATCATGACATAAAGCAAAAAAGGCTGGGCTTGGTTAGTACAAATAGTAGGAGAGTATGGAATACTTAAAATTAGCTTTCAGATCTATTAAGGGATACTGTTGAGAAAATGAAAGCCAGCTGTTCGCCATCTTTTATGATGAAAACCTCAAGTCAAGTGGGTTTATGCTTTTGCATCTGGGAATCAGATTAGCCAAAAAGAACTCCCTCTTGGAAGGTGAATATTGACTATTCTTCCTGGGATTGAATATTTGGAAAAGACTTAGATCTCAGCCTCTGGAGATAGTGGCTTAAATTGAATTCTGGGACTCCAAAAACAAAACAAAACAAAAAGATAATCAGATTCTGGGCTTCCTTATACCCTTTGTTGACAAACAGAGATACACAGGATAGGTCTCCTATGGTTCCCCCACCTCACTCAATAATGCTTGGCATCTACTCTTTAGGGACAACTATGGCCTGTAGGTGAGAAGCCAGAAGGCAAAGGGCTGTCTAGAGGGAGGACAGGCCCTGCAGCCTTCTGGCTTTCTGCCAGCCTCTAGAGAACTTCCTCCCTCCCTCAGGTAGGAGGCAAAGCAGCTCTCAGTGGATGCACCGATGTCTGGAAGTCATTAAACAAAAACCTGAGATTTTCTGTTCTCTCTTTGTACTCATTCTCATATACAAGAGGGTGGTGTCTGTGTGGTCCTGCCTGAAGGCAGTGGTGAGGACTGACTGATTTCTCCAGGAGGTTGGTTCTATGATTTTATCAAATGTGCATAATTTGTAAGCTCTGGGTTATTCTCCTCTTAGTAAGCCTTGCTGAGCACTGAGTAACCATCTTCTTGGGAAGAGACAGCAAAATATTCCTGTTCTTATAAAATGTTCATGTGCCATGCAAATCTTTAAAAGCCTAACAAGACAGTGCCTGACGTTTCTAGGCACCTTGACTACTGCACAGAAAATAGCAGCCAACTGGCGCCATCTGGAGGGGAAGAGGAGTCTAAACAATAAAGCAAATTAAAAAACCTAACTCTAAGGTTCTAAGGACATAAGCCCAAACATTATTGGAAATTTTCAAAAAATATAATTTCCTGCTCCTTTTACCCTCTCTTCTCTGTATGCATCTGGGCTATCACAATGAGGTTGGGATTCATGTTCACATAGGACCTCAAATTTAGACTTGATTTCTCTCTCCAAATTAGGCTATGCACTCAGTCATGCGGCTTCATTATAAAGGGACACTCTCCTCATTACCTAATGGCACCTCTTGTGCCATGTTAACAATATTTGAAATAAATCTTAGAATTATGTTGTATCCCAAAGTGTCACCCACTGATAATTTCCATCAAAACTACCTGGGGTATTTCATAAAACTGCAGATTTATTAGGCTTTCTGAATATGAATTTCTTTCATACACCATTAGAAAGTAATGTAAAGTAAGATGTGTTTTTTATTTTATCAAACACATACATGGCACTTATTATGGATTAGGTACCGTCCTGAGCACTTCACAAATATTAATGTACTGATGTATTAGGTCTTCTCAACAACTATAGAAAACTTGGTGCCATTATTATTCATCCTTGACTGATTAAGAAACCAAGATGCAGGAACTTGCCCAAAGTCACATGGCTAGTATGCATATAACAGGTTCAAGCATTGTTAAAAAAATTTTTTTTAATGCTTATTTATTTTTGACAGAGAGACAGAGTGTGAGCGGGTGAGGGGCAGAGAGAAAGGGAGACAGAATCTGAAGCAGGCTCCAGGCTCTGAGCAAGCTGTCAGCACAGAGCTTGACGCGGGGCCCAAACTCACAAACTGCGAGATCATGACCTGAGCTGAAGTTGGACGCTTAACCGACTGAGCCACCCAGGTGCCCCAGTCGTGTTTTTTTTTTTTTTTTAAGAAAATACTTCTATTTTGCCTTTCATGTACTTTCAGTATATTTTTTCTATTTACATCCCAAAATAGAAGATATCAATATAACTATAGCTGGGCAATGAGCACAGTCTGATATGTTAGGAAATGTTCTCACTGCCTTGAATAAAGAGAAATAGTCAATAGTCACAGTAACTAACAGACACTAAATATTCACTATGTTCTATGCTCTAAATAATACATCTTATTTAATTTTTTGGAAAACTCTAGAGATAGGTAAAACTGTAACAGATTAAAGAAAAGAATAGAAAAAGACATACCATGTTAATATTAATTAAAAGAAAAACTGGACTGGCTATATGATTATCAGACAAAGTAGATTTCAAAGCAAAGAAGGTAATTTCATGATAAATGGACCCATTCATCAAGAAGACAAAATAATCTTATATGTTTTCAAACCTAACAAAGATTCAAAAAACATGAAACAAAAAGTGGTAGAACTGATGGGAGAAATAGGCTAACCCACAGTTTCAGAGACGTCAACACATCTGTCTCAATTACTGATAGAACAAGCAGACAGAAAATCAGTGAAGGTAGAGAAAACTTGAACAACGCAATCAACCAACTAATGGACATTTATAGAACAATCCATTCAACAGTAGCAGAATATACATGTTTTTCAAATGTATATGGAATATGTGCTTAGAGAGATTATACTATGAACCGTTAAACAAGTATCGATAAGTTTAAAAAAATTCAAATCATACACAGCATATTCTTTCCACGTGAATTACAGTAGAAATCAATGGTAGAAAGGTACCTTCTTTTAAAGTAAATAACAATTTAAAAACAAAGTAAATAACATACGGTCAAAGAAGAATCTAAAAGGAAATTAGAAGTATTTTGAGTTCGGGGCACCTGGGTGGCTCAGTTGGTTGAGTGTCTGACTTCTGCTAGGGTGATGATCTCACGGTTGGTGAGTTTGAGCCCTGCGTTGGGCTCTGTGCTGACAACTCGGAGCCTGGAGCCTGCTTTGGATTCTGTATCTCCCTCTCTTTCTGCCCCTCCCCTGCTCATGCTCTGTCTCTCTCTCAAAAATAAATAAACTTAAAAAAACTTTTTTTAAAAGGGATTCATAATATAAAGTGATGGTAAGAACAGGGATGAGAAAATGGATCTGAGACATCTAAAAGATAATATTCCAAGTCCTGGTGATCAATCTGCCATAGTGAAAGAAGTCTGTAGTGATCCCCAAGTTTTTATCTTTTGATTGTTCCATTAACAGAAAAAGAAATACAAGAGGCAGAAGGAGGTCTGGTGGAGGGGGAGAAATGAGTTTAAATTGGGCATGTTGAGGGGCCCCTGGGTGGCTCAGTCGGTTAAGCGGCCGACCTCAGCTCAGGTCATGATCTCGCGGTCCGTGAGTTCGAGCCCCGCGTCGGGCTCTGGGCTGACAGCTCAGAGCCTGCAGCCTGTTTCGGATTCTGTGTCTCCCTCTCTCTGACCCTCCCCCATTCATGCTCTGTCTCTCTCTGTCTCAAAAATAAATAAATGTTAAAAAAAAAAAAAATTGGGCATGTTGAGGTTCCGATGCATGGGGGATGTTGAAGTGAAGATGTCTTTTAAGCAGGAAGAAAAAAGTTCAGAGAATGACAATGTGCATGGGAGGTAAAACTCTTGACAGTGGCAACATTTTCCAAGAAAAATGCATAGAGGAGATCATTGGGCTGGAACCCAAAGGAACCTTTTACCAACGGCCAGAGATGCAAAGGAGATTCCTACTGAAGAGTCAGAAAGAATGGCCAGAGATATAGTGAAGGTAATTAAATATACTATCCTGGGGGTGCCTGGGTGGCTCAGTCAGTTGAGCATCTGACCCTTGGTTTTGGCACAGATCATGATCTCACAGTTCATGGGATCGAGCCCTGTGTTGGGCTCTGCACTGATGGCGTGGGGCCTGCATGGGATTCTCTCTCTCTGTGCCACTTCCCCTGCTCATGCATACTTGCACTTTCTCTCTCAAAATAAATAAATAAACTTAAAAAAAAAAAAACTATCCTGTTCTACTAACTAATGTCTCTGTTCCAAAGATGTGTTCCCTACCCTTCCTTTCCCTATCACCCACTTTTACCCCCACGTTTTCTGGTAGCAGGAAAAGAAAGCAACAAGCAAGTGTAACTTCTTTGTCCTGAAAGAAAGAGATTAAATAGAAAATATAAAATACAATATATGACAGCTGATATCAAGGAAATATTTTTGGTTGACTACCATGGTTCTTTTGAGTTTAATTTCTTGATGATTACTGTATACCTGTTGACAATCTACATGTTTGTCCTCCTAGAAAACCACCAGAGAAGAGTCAGAGGCCCAGCCTCCATCATTGTGACCATCAGCAGAATGCATCTTTCAACTACATTCTATAATTTCACTGAGGTATAGGATGGTCCATCTACAATGGCACTTTTCATTGGGTGTAAAAATAACTCTAATTGTTATCAAGTTGGGTGGGAATCATTAAATTGGCTCTTGGGTGTACTTTGGCGTTGACAAAAGGAGGGGAAAATCTGGGATAGCTGCTAGAATTTTGTGGTTCCTGTTGGGGAGGATAATAAAAGTGTTAGGCACTACAATCACTTGGGATCTTATAGTCTGAACCATCACAGGCAGACTTGAAAACATCTAGCTAGCCAGGGATGTGCCCAGGCACTAGAGTATATATAACAGCATTTTAATTTTTTCACAGGAAGTAAAATCAGTTTCTTTAGAAATGAAGGAGAGACCTATTAACAACTAGATCCAAGGTCAGGCATCTATCTATCTATCTACCTATCTATATCTATATATAGATATAGATATATACATTTATATGTATACTGAGTTATGGTGTTTATGGGAAGAGATGTGTGTGTAGGTGGATGGGCCTCAAAACAAGCCTCTTCAAAGGTGAGGCAATAAACATTAAAAAAAGAGAGAGACAGAAGTGATCAATAATATAGAATATAGCCTAGAGGTCCAGTAAGATACAGTAGCTATTGAATTTTAGAAATATGGAAGTCTTTGGTGATCCTAGTGAATTTTCATCAAGTAATGTAGCAGAAGTAGATTTTATTGTGCAGTGGGATGCAAATATGAAGTGAACCAAAGCAATAAAGATGGCAAATGATAGGCTATAATCAATAAACCTGAGAAAATATGAATAATACAATGTTTGCTTTTGTTTTCTTTTTAAAGATTTTATTTTTAATCTCTACACCCAGTGTGAGGCTCAGACTTACAGCTCCAGGGTCAAGACTTGCATGCTCCACCAATTGAGCCAGTCAGGTATCCCTGAATAAAATAGTGTCGAGGGAAGTAGAAACACAGGGTCAAAGGTAAACAAAAAAACAGGAGAGATCTGAGCACATTTGCAAGTTGAGGCAATGCAGCAAAAAGATAAGGAGAAAAAAAAGATATGAGAATATGAGGGGATGATTGATTAAGGTCAAAGAGGAAACAAAGCATGTTTTCTGGGAGAAAACATAAGAGGAACATTGGTGGATGGATGACATCTCATACTTTGAATATGGAGGAAACAAGACACTAAACCAGGCAGATGTGGACAACTGTAAAGATCCCTCTATTTGGTTAATATCCCGCTTCTGAAGCTCCTGAGTGCTCTCCTCCTAACCCAGCCTCTTCCTGATTCATACCTTGCCTGCAAAAACTTGCATCCAGTAGCCTAACAATTGAGGGCATAATACCATTGATTGAAATGCCACAATGAACATCCCTAATTTGGTTAACTTAGGTTCAAACAATGAAGTAGAGCTCAAAAAATTCAAAGCAACATATTCACTGATTTGTAGTTATATTTCTAATTTGTACTTGAAGTGAGAGCATGAGTCCAACTTGAAAAAAAATGGAATCCATGTTCCAAAGTTGCTTCATGAAGTTGATCTGTGGTTGAGGCTGTTCATTTTTTAAATCCTGGAGCTTCAGGCTGAATCATCTAAAACATTTATATCAAGAGTGTTGGTCCAGGTGACCAGGTCTTCCACTTCTTCTTCCCATGACTCATTCGTGTTAACATCATCTGGTAAAATTACACTCTTCCCCCTCTCCTTTGTTCTATCGGTCTTCATGATGATATCAATTTCAGGTTCTGCATCAGGAAAATTTTGAACTATAAGAGGAAATATAAAAAAATTAAGAGACATGGCAGGGAACACAATAAAAAGAAATGCGTTCCTGCATTTGTAGCATAGCGCCTAAGATCATGTGAGTGAATGTTAGCAACCTTTTAAAACTCTCTAAATTTCACATTTTTCAATTAATTTGTCATAAATCATTCTTTCCATTCTTGTCAGTCTTTTAATGTTCTGTTAGTTCATTCATTTAACATGTATTTACTGAGTCCTGCTAAGTGCCAGTAGACATATAGGGGAAACAGTGTCCATGACTGCGTCAGCAGCTAAGTGTGGCTGAAGTGAAATCTGTGGCTAAGTGAAAACAGTTTTGGATTTTGACAGAGGAGAGGCAATTTGCTGAACAAAGAAGGGCAGAGAAGGAAGGTATGAATACTCTAGACTGAGGACACAGCACATACTAAGGCACAGAAGTATAGGAGGACTTGACAGGTTTGGAAGTAATCAGAATCGACACATAAGCATTCATACCGTGCCAGCTGCTGTGCTAAGAAGTCTGTATGTCTAATATTATTTAATTTAGATATAACCCTCGTGACAGGTAGGTATTACTATCCTTATTTCACAGATGAGGAAATTGAGACTGAGTGACCTATAGTAAGCTTGTTCAAGGACACCCAGCTAATGAGAATTGATCCCAGGTCTGTCAGATCCCAAATTCCTGTGTTACAGTCCATGGAGAGTTCAGTGGAGCTGGCAAGTTAGGCTGAGGCCAGACCAGGAAAGCCTCCCATGTCATCAAGCAAAGAAGATTCATCTTTTTTGTAAAGGTCTTGTAAACAGGGAAATAAACTGATTACACTTTAAAGGAAGAATATAGACATAGTATCAATATTTCTCAGTATTTCCACTCAGCATGGGGAACTTGTTTTCTAGGAATGTTTAATCCTAGTTGGTGCTATTTATGTTTTGCTTACCTCTACAACCTCATTGCATTTCCCTCCCATCTGCATAGCCGCCACCAAATTCATTGCCTAGTAAGGGATCTAGGACAAATTCTGTTGGTCTCCTGTTCATTTCCCTAATAACATATCAAATAAACCTCGTAATATTCATTGTATTCTAGTTATGCTATGGACAAAGGTTATAAGCAAATTGTTCTCTTGGTCTTTTGCTTTATAGAAAGATTTGTAGGGAGCTATGAATTTAGACGACTGCCATTACTCTGGGAGAGTCCTGAGGTCTCCAATGATTGAGTTTTTAGTTTTGTGTTTTAATATTAATCTCTAGCTTTCATTAACTTAAATGTAAATTTTGTCTTTCCCTTGAGAAAACTTTCTACTTTATTTTCTAAGAACACATTATTGATGGACTAACTCTAGTTCTTCCTAACCTATATTTGGGCTATTCTGAATTTGCATGTTTTTGGGTACAAAAAATTCAGAGCCCCGTTCAAACCAGTTTAAATGATAGGCAAATGTCTTATCTCACAGAAGAAAGTCAGACGTCAGGCAGGGTTCAATGATCCAGGGACTCAACAATATCATTAAGGACCAGTTCTTTCCACTGCTCTGCTTTCCCATCTTTGGTGTTGTTTTCATCTTCAGAGTCACAGCAAGAGAGCTATAGCCATTCTAGTACTCACATCAGACATGGCAACATTTGGAGATAAAAGGAGGTCTTTCTCTCCAGAGTCTCAGTTTCAAGAGTAGGAAAACCATCTCTTGAAACCCTCAGTATACATCCTCTCAGGCAGAATTGTGTCACACGCTGCTCCTAAGCTAGTCCCTGGTAAGGGAAATGGGATTACCATGACTGACTGACACCAGTTGTTGGCCAGGAATGAATGTTGAGAGCCAATCACTTTGACCATTTGCCTCCTAGTTCCTGCCATGTTAAAAACAAAAGCTAACAACCAACCCTCCACCAAAAACAAAAACAAAAACAAACCAGCCAAACAAACAAACAAAAGCAAAACCTACTAGGAAGCATAAAAAGAAATCCTGGCTAGAATAGCAGAGCATAATGTAAAACAAATATAAAAAATGTTTCCTTATGAGACAGAAAAAAAATATTATTTTCAACTTCCTTCCTCCCAAAAATCTTAAGTATTATAAATCCCTTCAAGAAAACTTGGACTTACTGGTTGGAATTAATAACAAAGGTAGAAACTCTGTTACTATGTTAACAAAATAACTTAAGAAGGCACAAACACTAGGTATGCCTGGGTGGCTCAGTTGGTTAAGCATCCAACTTTGGCTCAGGTCATGTCTTGTGGTCTGTGAGTTCGCGGTCCATGAGTTCGAGCCCCATGTCGGATTCTGACTTGACAGCTCAGAGTCTGGAGCTGCTTCAGATTCTGTGTCTTCCTGTCTCTCTGCCCCTCCCCTGCTCATGCTGTCTCTGTATCTCTCTCAAAAATAAGTAAGGATTAAAAAAATTTTTTTTAAAGCACAAATGCTAATTGCCATATAGTTTGTATGCCTTTCTGGGGATGGATCCTGGAAACTCTGCTTCTTATATAAATTTTTTACATTTGAAAATAATTTAGTTGGTAAAGATATTAAAATTTGTTCTGATTGGAAAGCTCTGATTATTGCCAAACGGTTTATTTCCATTTACTTCGGTGTTAGGCTTCAGTTAGGAACACAGAGGCACTATAGATAATACAAGAATGAGGAGTTTCATGTAGAAACTAGGGATTACACAGGTGTGGGGAGACATAGTGGGAAGGAAGGTCTGGAAGGCAACAGCTGGAGAACTGGAAAAACAGTCACTATCTACCTTAGCCTGATGTGGGAAAACCAGGAGTTCATGGGGAAGTACAAGGGACTTCATGAATCTAGCCACCCAAAGTGGAACAAAAATTGTGAGTTCACAGAGATATTTGTGAAGCCATCATATTTGTAACGTGAGAGTTTGTAAAAAGTTGCATGAAATTGCTGTCTGAGGAAACTGACGATTTCTTAGGAAAAATGGCCTCTTCTTTCCTCCCACCTCCTAAATCTCTGATGAATTTTTTTCATTAGCCAACTATGATATGCTAACCCCCTCTACAAAAGAGGATCATAGAGTTCATTATTTTTTTCAACCAAGTCATCCTTCCCTTTCATATGCTGTATAAGTTCACTGTTGCTACATAGTAAACAACCATAAAATCTCAGTGACCTATAACAGCAAGCATTTGTTTAGATCACACATCTGCAGGTCAGCTGGAGACTGGCTTATCTGGGCTGGGGACAGCTGGGAAGGTTGGCTGGGGAAGCTTGGCTCTATGGTTTTCATCTTTCTCTGTAATCAGAAGGCTAGTCAGACATGTTCTTGTGATGGTGGCAGAAGTGAAAAAGAGCAAGCCAAATAGCACAAACACTTTCCAAACACTGGCCATACCACACCCACCAATATTCCAGTGATCAAAACAAGTCACATGGCAAAATTTAAAGTCAAGGGTCAAGGGAGTACACTTTGTCCATGGAGGTAGAATAGGATAGTGAGTATTTCTGAACAATAATCTAATTTACCATAACCTTTTATATACAGTGTCTCCTCTTAGCAGTAAGATTAGACACAAAAGACAGTCTACCTCATTTCCAAAGAGGACAGATCCAGCACTGGAGATCTAGTTAGTTTCTAGATATTCCTTAAAGTGTTCTTTCTTCCAGCTTACCTTTCTTACTATTCTCACGCATCATGGGTTTATTTACTTTCTTCCAGGATCAGAGCTGCTACAAGCATAACCACTCTACTTCATTGCAGTATTCATTCACTCATTCATTTATGAGCACTGAATGGCTACTAGATGAGGTGCTGTGCTGTGGCAGATTGACAAGTAAGCAGCCCCTTTCCAAAGGGGGTTATTTTCTAAGGATACTGGGAGTAAAGAGACTTATATGACATAGCACGTGTGGAGGACAAACTGTAAGGTGTCTTATCATGATCCCCGCATTCCAGTGTTCACATTTTTATGTCAACTCATAAATTTTAAGTATGGGTGGGCCGTATTACTTCTAACCAAAAAAATATGACAAAGTGATGGAATCTCACTCCTCTGATTATGTTACATTACATAAGACTCCATTTTGCTATCAGACTTGGTCTAAAGACTCTCCTTGCTGGCTAGTGAGGTGAGGTAGTAAGCTAGGTTGGAAAAGACCACATGGCAATAAACTGCAGGCAGGCTCTAGGAGTTAGAAGTGGTCTTTAGCACACAGCCAGAAAGAAGCTGGGGCCTTAGTCATAAGGATAGAAGGAAGTGCATTCTATTAACAATCTTAGTTTGCTTGCAAGTAGCCCTTCCCCATGCAAGCCTCCAGATGACTCTGTAGTCCAGCTCACACCTTGATCACAGCTATGAGCTTCCAAGCAGAGGATCCAGCTATACCATGCCTGGACTCTGGACACACATAAACTGTGAAACAATAGATATGTGCTATTTTAAGCCATTAAGTGTGTGGTGATTTGTTGCCTAGCGATAAAAAAGTAATAGGAAGGGGGAGTTAAGATGCGGAGTAGACCCTAAGCTTGTCTCATCCCTGAAATGCAGCTACATCAGCATCAAATCATTTGGAACACCCAGAAAATTGATCTGAGGATGAACGCAACAATATGCATAATTTAAGGCAGATAATGTGGCAGGTACATGGTATGGAGAGGTGAATTGGGGAAGTTAAAGGCTGCGAAACTGCAAAGAGTAGGGAGAGTCATGAAGAGAGGACAAAGAAAAAAAGAGAAAGGGGGATAGTGCAGTGCATTTGGATCATGCAAGAAAAGCACTCCCCCCACAAGTAGCTAGAGAAAGAGAGAAAGAAAGAGTGAAAATGCAGGGGACTGGATGAGAAATCTGTTCCCCAAAACCATTGATGGGGAGAAAGGAAAGGGTTTCAATACCACAAGGATTCTATAAACAGTGGAGTGCAAAGTCTGAAGTTTTAAAGCTCAGTGCTTGGTGGTGCTCCAATGAGGAAGCAGGACGAATTCCCAGGAGCAGACAGCGTGGTCAGAGGGGTCCAAGGGCTACAAAGGGAGAAGTGGTTCTTCTGCTTGGAGTGCATTTGGTAGAGGCCATATGGCTTCCCCAGAGCCCAAAGTCCTGGTGGACCTGGAGAACTGCCATGTTTACTGATACTAGAACAAAGACACCAGAATGCAGCACAACCTGGTGCCAGCTGTGTGTTATAATTTACCATAAACTCTAAGCCTCTGCCACTGTGTGATTGTGCAAACATTTTCTAGGACAAGCCAGATCCAGGGCATTACTTGGAGAGACCCTCCCCTAGAGAATCAGCGTGGGTCCAAGCCATGGGGCTCTCTGAAGTGTGGGGTTTTGAAACACAGCCCCATCTGAGATAAAACTCTAGAGGGAGGTACCACTTGGCAGGCAGACAACTTGGACACAGGCAGGGTAAGGGTGGGGAGTGGACAGAAGACTGAGACAAAGGAGGGATGCTTGATCATAGGTCTGTGAGGGCACAAAATTCCTGAGCCAGAGACTAGAGAGCTGGGTGAAGCCATTTTCACCTGTAGGACACATACACAGATTGACCCCAGTGAGCTAAGCACCACCACCAAGAGAACAGAGCTGTTACACCAAGTCCTGCCCACCTGCGCCTTCCAGAGACATATTCCAGAAGGCAGTCTCTTCCACCTGTTTAGTCTGTAGACTATAGTGCATTGCAAAGTTTCAGTTCTAGGGGAAATTGGATGTAAGTAACTTCATTTGGGTTTCATTCTGTTTGCTTGTTTGTTCATTTTCTTTTCTTCTGCTTTTGCTTATGTTGTTTTCTTTTTTTCTTTCTCTTTCTCAGATACAGAAAGAGGAAATTAAAAAATTACTCTATTTTATTTTATTCTATTTTATTATTTAATTTTTTTAATTTTTAAAAATTTTAAACTTTTTTTTCTTCCTTTTTCTTTTTCTCTTTTCTATCAAGCTTCTCTCAACAAGCAGACTGAAACACACCTAGGATCTATCTTCCTTTATTCAGTATTTATTGTTGTGTTTTTAATTTTTATTTTAATTTTTATTTTATTAATTTTTTCTCTTCCTCCAAAATGACAAGACAGAGGAATTCACCACAAAATAAAGAACAGGAAGAAATGACATCCAGGGATTTAATCAACACAGATATAAATAAGATATCTAACTAGAATTTAAAGCCACAATTATAAGAATACTAGCTGAAGTTGAAAAAAGCATAGAAGACACCAGAGAATCCCTTTCTGCTGAGAATAAAGAACTAAAATCTAGTTATGCTGAAATTAAATATGCTATAACTGAGATGCAATCTTGAATGGATGCTGTGACAGCAAGGATGGACAAAGCAGAGCAGTAAATCAATGAAATAAAAGGTAAAGTTATGGAAAATAATGAAGCAGAAAAAAAAGAGGGAAACAAAGGCAAAAGATCACAATACAGGACTTAGAGAACTCAGCAACTTATTAAAGAGGAATAGCATTCATATCATAGCTGTCCCACAAGATGAAGAGAGAGAAAAAGGGGCAGAAGGTTTATGTGAGCAAATAATAGCTGTAAAGTGTCCTAATCTGGGAAAGGACATAGACATCAAAATCCAAGAAGCACAGAGAACTCCCGTTAGATTCAACAAAAACCGACCATCACCGAGGCATATCATAGTCAAATTCTCAAAACACACAGACAAGGAAAGAATCATGAAAGCAGGAAAGGAAAAATAGTCCTTAACCTACATGGGATGACAAATCAGGTTTGCAGCAGATTTGTCCACAGAAACTTGGCAGGCCAGAAAGGAGTGGCAGGATATATTCAATGTGCTGAATTGGAAAAATAGGCAGCCAAGAATTCTTTATCCATCTAGGCTGTCATTCAGAATAGAAGGAGAGATAAGAGTTTCCCAGACAAACAAAAACTAAAGGAGTTTGTGACCACTAAGTGGAGAAAAAAGACAAAACAAAACTAAAAAGACCAAAAGCAACAAAGACTAGAAAGGATCAGAGAACATCACCAGAAACACCAACTTTACAGGTAGCACAATGGCACTAAATTCATATCTTTCATTAATCACTCTGAACGTAAATGGACTAAATGCTCCAATCAAAAGACACAGGGCATCGGAATGGGGGAAAAAAAAAAAAAGACCTATCTATATGCTGTCTACAAGAGACCCATTTTAGACCTAAAGACACCTGCAGATTGAAAGTAAGGGGATGGAGAACCATCTATCATGCTAATGGACATCAAGAAAGACAGAGTAGCCATACTTATATTAGACAAACTAGATTTTAAAACAAAGACTGTAACAAGAGATGAAGAAGGGCATTATATCATAATTAAGGGATCTATCTACCAAGATCTAATAATTGTAAATATTTATGCCCCCAACTTGAAACACCCAAATATATAATCAATTAATCACAAACATAAAGAAATTCATTGATTATAATACCATAATAGTAGGGGACTTTAACACCCTACTTACAGCAATGGACAGATCACCTAAGCAGAAAATCAGTAAGGAAATAATGTTTTTGAATGACACACTGGACCGGATGGACTTAGCAGATATATTCAGAACATTTCATCCCAAAACAGGAGAATACACATTCTTCTCAAATATACATAGAACATTCTCCAGAATAGATCACATACTGGGACATAAATCAGCCTTCAACAAGTTCAAAAAGATCGATATCATACCATGCATATTTTCAGACCATAATGTTATAAAACTCAAAATCAACCACAGGAAAAAATGTGGAAAGACAATAAATATTTGGAGATTAAAGAACAACCTACTAATGGGTTAATCAAGAAATTAAAGAGGAAATTAAAAAATACATGGAAGTCAATGAAAATAAAAACACAACAATCCAAAACTTTTGGGATGCAGCAAAGGTAGTCATAAGAGGGAAGTATATAGCAATACGGGCCTTCTTAAAGAAGGAAGAAATATCTCAAATACAAAACCTAACCCTACACCTAAAGGAGCCAGGAAAAGAACAGCAAATAAAGTCCCAAATCAGCCAAGGAAGGGCAACAATAAAGATTAGAGCAGAAATCAATGATATTGAAATTAAAAAAATGAAACAGTAGAACACATCAATGAAACTAAGCTCTGGTTCTTTAAAAGAATTAACAAAATTGATAATCCCCTAGCCAGATTGATCAAAAAGAAAAAGGAAAGGACTCAAAGTAAAGGACTCAAATAAATAAAATCATGAATGAAAGAGGAGAGATCACAACCAACACCCCAGAAATACAAACGACAATAAGAGAATACTATGAGCAATTATTTGCCAGCAAATTGGGCAATCTAGAGGAAATGGATAAATTCCTAGAAACATATAAACTACCAAAACTGAAACAGCAAGAAGTAGAAAATTTGAACAAATCATCACCAGTAAAAATTGAATCAGTAATAAAAAATCTCCCAACAAACAAGAGTCCAGGGCTGGATGGGTTCCCAGGGAAATTTTACTAAACATTTAAATAAGAGTTAATACTTATTCTTTTGAAGCTGTTCCAAAAAAATATAAATGGAAGGAAAACTTCCAAATTCATTCTACGAGGCCAACATTACACTGATTCCAAAACCAGACAAAGACTCCACTAAAAAGGAGAATTACAGGGGAGCCTGGGTGGCTCAGTTGGTTAAGTGTCCAACTCAGCTCAGGTCATGATCTCACAGTTTGTGAGTTCAAGTCCTGTGTTGGGCTCTGTGCTGACAGCTCAGAGCCCGGAGCCTGCTTCAGTTTCTGTCTCTCTCTCTCTCTGCCCTTTCCCCACTCACACTCTGTCTCTCTCTCTCTCAAAAATAAATTAACATTAAAATTTTTTTTTTAAAAAAAGGAGAATTATAGACCAATTTCCCTGAGGAACATGGATGCAAAAATTCTCAACAAGATAGTACCAAATCGAATCCAACAATACATTAAAAATACATTCACCACGATCAATACATTGATCAAAACAATACATTCACCATAATCAAGAGGGATTTATTTTTGGGATGCAGGGCTGGTTCAAATTCCACACATCAATCAACATGACACATCACATTAATAAAAGAAAGGATAAGAACCACATGATCTTCTCAATAGATGCAGAAAAAGAATTTGAATACAGCATCTTTTCTTGATAAAAACACTTAAGAAAGTAGGGATAGAAGAAACATACCTCAACATCGTAAAGGCCATTATGAAAGACTCACAGGGAATATCATCCTCAATGGGGAAAAACTGAGAGCTTTCCCCCTAAGGCAAGGAACAAGACAGGGATGTCCACTCTTAATGCTGTTGTTTGACAAACATACTGTTGGAAGTCCTAGCCTCAGCAATCAGACAACAAAAAATAAATAAAAGGCATCCAAATCAACACGGAGAAAGTCAAACTTTCACTCTTACCGGACAACATGACACTCTAGGTGGAAAATCCAAAAGACTCCACCGAAAAACTGCTAGAACTGATACATGAATTCAGCAAAGTCGCAGGATATAAAATCAATGTACAGAAATCAACTGCATTTCTATACACCAATAATAAAGCAGCAGAAAGAGAAATCAAGGAAACAATCCCATTTACAATTGCACTGAAAACCATAAAATACCTAGGAATAAAGCTAACCTAAGAGGTAAAAGATCTGTGTGCTTAAAACTATAGAAAGCTTATGAAAGAAATTGAAGAAGACAGAGAAATGGAAAAACCTTCCATGGTCATGGATTTGAAGAACATATATTGTTAAAATGTCTATACTACCCAAAGCAATCTACACATTCAATGCAATCCCTACCAAAATAGCACCAGCATTTTTCACAGAGCTAGTACAAAGAATCCAAAAATTTGTATAGACCCAGAAAATACCCTGAATGGCCAAAATAATGTTGAAAAAGAAAATCAAAACTGGAGACATCACAATTCTGACTTCAAGGTATATTACAAAGCTATAATCATGAAGACTGTATGGTACTGGCACAAAAACAGACACTCAGATCAATGGAACAGAACCCAGAAATGGACCCACAAATACATGGCCAACAAATCTTTGACAAAGCAGAAGAGAATATCTAATGAAAAAATAATGTTTTCAGCAAATGGTGCTGAGAAAACTAGACCATGACATGCAGAAGGATGAAATTGGACCACTTTCTTATACCATACACAAAAATAAACTCAAAATGGATGAAAGACCTAAATGTAAGACAGAAAACCATTAAAATCCTAGAGGATAAAACAAGCAACAACCTCTTTGACCTCAGCCACAGAGGTAAAACTTCTTACTAGACATGTCTCTGTTGGCAAGGGAAACAAAAACAAAAATGAACTATTGGGACCTCATCAAGATAAAAAGCTTCTGCACAGTGAAGGAAACAATCAGCAAAACTAAGAGGCAACAAACGGAATGGAAGAAGATATTTGCAAATGACATATCTGATAAAGGGATAGTATCCAAAATCTATAGAGAACTTATCAAACTCAACACCCTGAAAACAAATAATCTGGTGAAGAAATGAGCAAAGTACATGAACAGATACTTTTCTAAGGAAGACATTCAGATGGCTAACAGACACATGAAAAGATGCAAAATATCACTCATCATCAGGGAAATACAAATCATAATCACAATGAGATACCACTTCACACCTGTGAGAATTGTTAAAATTAACAACTAGGCAACAACAGATGTTGGTGAGGATGTGGAGAAAGGGGAATGCTTTTGCACTGCTGGTGGAAATGCTAACTGGTGCAGCTACTCTGGAAAAAAGTATGGAGGTTCCTCAAAAAATTAAAAACAGAGCTACCCTATGACCTAGCAATTGTACTACTAGGTATTTATCTAAAGGATACAAAAATGCTGATTTTTAAGGGGGCATATGCACCTAATGTTTACAGCAGTGCTATCAAAAATAGCCATACTATGGAAAGAGCCCAAATGTCCATTGACTGATGAATGGATAAAGAAGTGGTATATGTATACAATGGAATACTATTTGGTGATCAAAAAGAATGAAATCTTGCCATTTGCAACAAAGTGGATGGAACTAGAATGTACTATGCTAAGTGAAATAAGTCAGTAGGAGAAAGACAAATATATGATTTTACTCATATGTGCAATTTAAGAAACAAAACTGATGAACATAGGGGAAGGGAAGGAAAAATAAGACAAAAACATAGAGGGAAGCAACTGTAAGAGACTCTTAAACACAGAGAACAAACCGAGGATTGCTGAAGGGGTATTGGGGGGGGGCGGATGGGCTAAATGGGTGATAGGCATTAAGGAAGACACTTGTTGGGATGAGCACTCAGTGTTTTATATGTAAGTGATGAATCACCAAATTCTACTCGGGAACCATTATTATGTTATATGTTAGTGTAATAAGTTAGATTGTCTTTAATTAAAATCCAATTTTAACTTGTATTTAAGAAAGAAAGAAAGAAAGAAAGAAAGAAAGAAAGAAAGAAAGAAAGAAAGAAAGAAAGAAAAGTTATGGGGAATGATATGGCATGGCAGAAGTGCTGTGATAGCCCACAGGGAAAGTTTTGTAGAGAAGGTAATACCTGAGCTGAATCTAAAGAATGGGTAGGTACTAGAAAGGAAGAAAAGGTATTTGGAGTGGCGATATGAGAAAACACAGCACACTTCTCAAATTTTTTTGAAATGAGGTAGAAAATAGTCATGAGCCACTAGGTCAGTGTGGGGTTTAGGGTAAGAGTGGGAGAGTGGGAAGAGATGCCACTGGAAAGGCAGACAGATATTAGAACATTAAGTAAGGACTTTGCCATGCCAAAGAGTATAAGTTTTATCCTGAATGAAGTGGGGAACAAAATATTTTAGAATCAAAAAAACATAAGCAGATGTGAGCTGTGGAAAGAAGTCTGACAAAGCATGGACAGGAACGGCTATAATCATCAACTGAACCAAAAGATCTCTTCCACTGGTGCAGATGTGGGGATGTGGGGAGGATAGAGATTGCAGAGAGCAGGGAGTTCATGAGGGAAGCAGAGTAAAAATAGAAAAGGCAATGTTTCTTACCAATGCTCGCAGGTACCCTGAAATGTGGAAGAAGGCAGAGTGGGATAGAGAAGACTGAGGCTGGTGAGTTAGACGAGGAAATCTGAGTGGTGCACAGATACAAGACGGAGGAGAAGTAGAATCCAACCCAGGGAAAAGAAAGTCACGAGATAGGAAAGCAAGGCTCTTGAAAAACCACTAGCTGAAGGGTGCTGCCTGTCCCTGGAATGTCTGTGTCATTATGTTTGAAGGACAGGTATCAGGGAAATGCGATAACTAATACTTTTAGCACTTTCCTGTTCACAAAGAATGTTGGCATACCTGGAGTCATTTAGTCACAAGAATGCTGTGTTAGGGCAGAATATTAGAAACAAGTATTTACTGAACACCTTCTATGGACTCAGTACTGGCTGAGGATGAAGAAACTGAAATGCAGAGTTTAAGTGACTTTCTCATAATTGCACAGACCTGGTATCTAAACCCAAGTTCTCTGACCCCGAATGTCTTGCTTTCCCCTCCATACTAGTGGATTTCTATTATAAGTTACCAGCTCTCTTCCTGCTCAAGACCCATCCTCAACTTACCCCAAATGTTTCTTTAAAAAACATTACTTTTAAAAAGATCACCAAACTCAACTAACATTGTTCCTTTCCCTTCAGCCATATTGCATGTATCTCTGAATCTACAATGATCTGCAGAGATCAATTTATTTAGTGTTTTTCTTGTTTCGAGTCCTTTTACACATCTTGAAACTTAGCCTTAGATTTTCAAAGAGTGTATTAACCTATTAAAGGGTGGCAAACTTAAAAGTGTAAGTAATTCAGGCTTTTTTCAAAGCTCCAATTCTTATGTAAGTAATTTACTGAATTTATTTTCTTAGAGTTAAATAACCTTAAAAGGAGAACACGAGATTAGGCCTCACAGATTTAAACTTATCTGAAT
This sequence comes from Panthera pardus, assembly GCF_024362965.1. NCBI lineage: Eukaryota > Metazoa > Chordata > Mammalia > Carnivora > Felidae > Panthera > Panthera pardus. The sequence goes on from NW_026526666.1 coordinate 54,045,696, forward strand.
TGAACAAAAATTTAAATGTATTGGGTTAATGACTAATATTTTAGCTCTAAAAACAAAGCAAAACAAATAGGCTGAAATCAATTTACTTGTAGTTGGGCAGAGATGAACACTTTCCGTTGGATAATTGGCTTTGTGAGGCCTTCTGCTTTCTCTGGCAAGCCGAGCCATAGCAGCAGCATACCTGGAATAAGAAAAAGAAGAAGTTATCTAAGTTTCCAAATGAATTCTGGGTAGTGTACGTTACTATTGAGAAAGATAGGGCCTAACATATCAAATCTGACAGACCAGCGGAGCAATGAGGTTTGATTCTGGTGCCCTTCTGAGCATTCACTACTATATTAGTGAACGGAAATTATTCTAGTATATTTCCTAACAGCAGAAAAGCAGACAAATATGGTGTAATATTAATACTGTAAAAGTAATAAAAGCATCAACTGGTAAGGCAAGGTGCATTTGTTTCCCAGGGCCTCTATAACTAATTTATTTTCATATAGTTCTGGAGGCTGATTTTTTTTTTTTTTTTGTAATCAGGAATCAATGTTGAAATATTCTTCCCCTATTGAGATGATCATCTGATTCTTTCTTATTCTATTTTACGTTGTTCAAATTTTTCAAATATTAATCCAAGGTTACATTTCTGACATAAACCCCACGTGGTAATGTATAGTTATCATAATTATTTATATTATTACATTTATGTTATATTTATTATAATTATATATATGGGATTTGATTAGCTAAAATTTTTGCATCTATGTACATGAGGTGTATTTATGTGTAATGGGTTTTTCTTTTCTTCCTGGTAGTGTCTTTGGTTTTGTTACTGAAGTAATGTAAACACTATCTATTTTGTTTGTTTTTTTTTTACTTAAGTTTTCAAAAATTCCAATATAATTAATATATAGTGTTATACTAGTTTCAGGCATACAATATAGTGATTCAATGATACTATACATTATTCAGTGCTTATCATAAGTGTACTCTTAATCCCCTTCACCTATTTCACCCATCCCCTGATCCACGTCCCCTCTGGGAACCACCAGGTTATTCTCTATAGTTAGGAGTCTGGTTTTGTTTGTTTGTTTGTTTGTTTGTCTCCTTTTAAAATTTTATTTGTTTTGTTTCTTAAATTCCACATATAGAATCATATGGTATTTGTCTTTCTCTGACATTTTTTGCTTACCACTATACTCTCTGGATCCATCCATGTTATTTGAAATGGCAAGGCTTCACTCTTTTTTATGGCTGAGTAATATTCTACTATATATATATATATATATATATATATATATATACACACACACATACATACACACATGCACACACATATACATATATACATACATACACACCACATCTGTGTCCATTCATCAATTGACGGACAGTTGGGCTGTTTTCATAGTTTGGCTATTGTAAATAAAGTTGCTATAAACACAGGGATGTATATATCTTTTTGAATTACTATTTTCCTATTCTTTGGGTAAAATACCCAGTAGTGGAATTACTGGATCATATGGTATTTCTATTTTTAATTTTTTTTTATTTTTATTTTTATTTTTATTTTTTTTTATTTTTGGGACAGAGAGAGACAGAGCATGAACGGGGGAGGGTCAGAGAGAGAGGGAGACACAGAATCGGAAACAGGCTCCAGGCTCCGAGCCATCAGCCCAGAGCCTGACGCGGGGCTCGAACTCACGGACCGCGAGATCGTGACCTGGCTGAAGTCGGACGCTTAACCGACTGCGCCACCCAGGCGCCCCTATTTTTAATTTTTTTAATGTGTAATTTTTGAGAGAGAAAGAGACAGAGCACAAGCAGAGGAGGAGCAGAGAGAGAGGGAGACACAGAATCTGAAGCAGCCTCAGGCTCTGAGCTGTCAGCACAGAGCCTGACGCAAGACTTGCAGCCAGAACCGGAGATGGTGACCTGAGCCAAAGTTGGACGCTCAACTGGCTGAGTCACCCAGGCGCCCCTATTTTTAATTTTTTGAAGAACTTCTATACTGTCTTCCACAGTGGCTGCACTACTTTGCATTCCCACCAACAGTGCATGAGGGTTCCTTTTTCTCCCTATCCTTGCCAACACTTGCTGTTTCTTGTGTTTTTTATTTTAGCCATTCTGACAGGTGTGAGGTGATTTCTCATTGTGGTTTTGATTTGCATTTCCCTGATGATGAGTGATGTTGAGTATCTTTTCATGTGTCTGTTGGTCATTTGGATGTCTTCTTTGCAGAAATGTCTGTTCATGTTTCTGTCCATTTTTGAATTGATATTTTTTTTGGTGTTGAGCTGTATAAGTTTTTTATATATTTTGAATACTAACCCTTTATCGGATTTATCATTTGCAAATATCTTCTATTCAGTAGGTTATCTTTTAGTTTTGTTGATTGTTTCTTTTGCTGTGCAGAAGTTTTTATTTCTGATGTGGTCCCAATAGTTTATTTTTTAAAATTTACCTTTCCTCAGAAGACATACTTAGAAAAATGCTGCTATGACCAGTGTCAGAGAAATTACTGTCTGTGCTCTCTTCTAGGATTTTTATGGTTTCAGGTCTCACATGTAGATCTTTAATCCATTTTGAGCTCATTTTTGTGTATGGTGTGAGAAAATGGTCCAGTTTCATTCTTTGGCACATAGCTGTCCAGCTTTCTCAACACCATTTGTTGGAGAGACTTTATCCCATTGCATATTCTTGCCTCTTTTGCTGTAAATTAATTGGCCATATAATAATGGGTTTATTTCTGTGCTATTTATTCTGTTCCATTGATCTATATGTCAATTTTTGGGCAGATACCATACTGTTTTGATTACTACAGCTTTGTAGTAGTGTATCTTGAAATCTGGGATTGAGATACCTCCAGTTTTGTTCTTTTTCAAGATTGCTTTGGCTATTTGGTGTCGTTTGTGGTCCCATACAAATTTTAGGATTATCTGTTCTGGTTCTGTGAAAAATGCTACTGGTATTTTGATAAGGATTGCGTCAAGAGGTAATGCTGACTTTATAACATGTATTGGGAAGTGTTCTCTTTTATATTTTCTAAAAAAGGAAAATTTTGTATTTTGTATACATTGATACTAGGTTTTCTTTTAACGTCTGGAAAATTCTTCAGTGAAGCCATTGGGCTTGGAGTTGTCTTTGTATGAAGGCTTTTAACTATCAGTTCAATTTCTTTATTAGACACAAAATTATTCAGGTTATCCATTTCTTTTTAAGAGAGTCTGTCTTTCACTTCATCTATGTAGTTGGATTTGTTGGTCTAAAAATGTATTTTACCTTCATTTTAGAGAGATATTTTCACCGTGTATAAAATTCTAAGTCAATAATTTCTTTCAAGAACTCTAAAATTGTCATCAATTATCTTTTAGTGGTAAAGTTTCTGCCATAAAGTTATTGGTTGTTCTTATCTTTGGTTCCTCTGCATGCAGTGTGTGTGTGTGTGTGTGTGTGTGTGTGTGTGTGCGTGTGTGTGTGTGTATATGTGTTTATCCTTTGCTGCTTTGAAGATTTTTCTCTTTATCACTTCAGCAATTTGATTATGATGTACTGTACCTTGGTATGGTTTCTTTATATTTCTGTTTCTTGGGATTCACTGAGTTTCTTGGTCACTAAGCTTACAGCTTTCATCAGATTTGGACAATTTTCAGGCATAATTATTTCTTCACATATTTTTTTCTGTCAGTTCTTGTCTGGGACACCAATTACGTGTAACTTATACCACTTGATATTGCCACACAGCTCACTGAGGTGGCTTTTTTTTTTCCCAGTCTTTTTTTCTCTCTGTTTATTTTCAAGAGTTTACGTTGCTCCATGGGTAATTTCTTCTACAATATCTAATTTGTTGTTCTTTCCCAACAGTATATACTTACATTTTTAATTTACTTTATCTGTAGATATTCCATTGGCTTTTTGTATATCTTCCATTTCTCCTCATTATAATCATGGTATTTTTTAGATCCTTGATGTATAGCAGCTGCTTTAAAATCCATACCTACTAATTCGACCATCTCTATAGTTTATGGATCTTTTATACTGATAGATTTTTATTTTGGTTATGGGTTATATTTTCCTGCTTATTTTCCTGACTGGTCATTTTGTATGGGATTCTGGATGTTGTAAAATTTACTTTGTTGGGCGATGAATTTTATATATTCCTTTAAATATGGTTGTTTCAGCATGCAGCTCAGTAACTTACAAATCAATTTGTATATTCAAGGCTTGTGTTTAAGATTTCTGATGGGTCTAGAACAGCTTTTATGGGGGAACTAATACAGCTACATGTTCTTGGAAAGTAGCTTTATGTACATGACAAGAGTGATAAATCTTTCCATCTGGGGATCTGATTTTTTGTAACATGTTCTAAGGGAACTTCTTGGCTTCCTTCCTTTTCCTCCTTCCAGACAGAACACAATCTAATATACCTCTGGGAAACCACAGCCCTCCTCAATTTCACCCCTGCTCAGACCAAGACCTAACCTAATCTACATACCTTATTTCTGTGGCCACAGTTGGGGGATGGGTGGGAAGGATGCTGATGGGGAGGGCAAAGAGGGAGAGGGACACAGAGAGACCCCTCTCTGTTCTACATGGGAGCAGAGCCAAAGGAACAATTCTCTCTCTCTCTCTTTGTTTTAAAGCCTAATATGTGTTTCTGACTCATACCAAAACCCCCTTTTTTGGAGAGATGAAGGGGGAAGCAGCTTTAAGTCATAGTATTTATAACATAGAATGCTCCACTAGATTCTGTGCTACCACTAGAAATCATGGTAAAGTTTTGGGGTACATTCTGAGAGAGAAGTTGATTAAATGAATTAAACGCATAAAAAATGAACAATAAAAATATGTGAAATTCATTAAAAAAACAGTTGAAAGGACTGGGTATGTTTACTCTGAAAAAGAGAATATTTAAGGGGAAGTAGGAAAAAGGCACAAGAGCTATTTTCTGAGACTCAAAGGATAATTCCACAAAAAAGAAGGGCCTTATTTGTGTTGCTTCCAAGGACAAGTGGAGACACTTTGATTTCTGCCACAACATCATCCCTTGACCGGGCCTTCCACCCAAACCCAAAGCCATCCCTGGGTTCTCAGGGTCTGAGCTGCTGCTCGGTCTCATAGATAAAAGCCCGGGTTGTAGCATCTGGCAGGCTTAGATTGGAATTTCAGCTCTGTCACTTACAGAGTGTATAACCTTAGGGAACTTTAAAAAACAAACAAACAAACAAACAAAACTTTTTCTCTAACCCCTCTTTTAAAATGGAGATAATTTCTCATTTCCGAATGGTTTTGCAGGCAAATGTAAAAACATATAGTAAGTATTCAATAAAAATCTGTTAAATGACTGAAAGAAATCTGTAATAGTTGAATGTCATAAGGTGTTAGATTTAAGCTAGAAATAAGGGAGATTCAAGCTATTTTAATGCTCCTTGAAGTACTGAGCTCCCTGTCTCTAAAACCATCCAAACAGAGACTAAGTAGTTGCTTGGCAAAAATGTTTTAAAGTTTTTTTTTTTCCCTTTGTCTATATTTTTTTCCAAGCCTTTATTTTAAAGGGAACATTTCCAATGTCCATTCTAATGCTAATTCTCTCTTTAACCACAAGATGGCATTCAAGGTTCAATCTTTGAGGAGTCAAAGCCAGCATTCTGCCTTAAAAATGCATTAAATATAGAATTATGTAAATTTATAAAAACAATGTTTAACTTCAATAAGCCCGAAAGGATAGTACAAACATACATTAAATTAATGTATTCTGCATAAATATTTTCTATATAACTAGAGAAAAGGGAATCATGATATGCTAAAGAAAAATCTCATATTTTTGTGAGTTAGAACACTCACAGACTCAGATACAGGAACTTAGAAATAATATATATTAACTCATTAATTTCAAATACAGTACAGAAATGTCTGGGTGGCTCAGTCAGTTGGGCATCTGACTCTTGATTTCAGCTCAGATGATGATCTCACAATAGTGACATCGAGCCCTGCATCAGGCTCTGCGTTGGGTATGGAGCCTGCTTGAGATTCTCTCTCTTTTTCTCTCTCTCTTTCTCTCTGCCCCTCCCTTGCTCACACGCTCTCTCAAAATAAACAAATAAAAAATAAAAAATAAAATAAAATACAGTACAACTAGATCCATAGTATATTTTATAAATATAAGAAAGTTTTACAAAGGAGAAAGGAGCTCATATTGTTTAATAAGAGAATTTGAGATTGACCCCAAAAAACTTTCTCCACAAAACGTAGACTTGATTTGTGCTTGCAATTGGGTAGACAATATTTCCACATTACCTGAACATTTTAAGCTTTTAATAAGCCTATATTAATGGGCAAGTAGAAATAATTTAGTTTTCTTTTTTTTTTTTTTTCAGCGTTTTTTTATTTATTTTTGGGACAGAGAAAGACAGAGCATGAATGGGGGAGGGGCAGAGAGAGGGAGACACAGAATCAGAAACAGGCTCCAGGCTCCGAGCCATCAGCCCAGAGCCTGATGCGGGGCTCGAACTCACAGACCGCGAGATCGTGACCTGGCTGAAGTCGGACGCTTAACCGACTGCGCCACCCAGGCGCCCCAATAATTTAGTTTTCAAATACAATACATGTTTATCAGTAACTTAGGGCCAGTTGGTTAATGGGCATGCTTCTCTCAATGATTAGTAAACTGCAGATAATATCTACCTCTACTTTCCCAGAATTTCTGTAGAGAAACTTAGGGGTGACAATCCAGGTGAAAAGGGAGGCTAGGAATTTTGTCTTGAAGCTGTGTCCATATAACAAGGAAGTGGCTTCTCCTGGAGTGCAAGTTGATTTGCTATGGCTTTTTTTTTTTTTTTTAATGTTTATTTATTTTCGAGACAGAGAGAGACAGAGCATGAACAGGGGAGGGCCAGAGAGAGAGGGAGACACAGAATCTGAAGCAGGCTCCAGGCTCTGAGCCGTCAGCACAGAGCCTGACGCGGGGCTTGAACCCACGGACCGTGAGATCATGACCTGGGCTGAAGTTGGATGCTTAACCCACTGAGCCACCCAGGCGCCCCCGATTTGCTATGGCTTTGAAGGAGGCTGATGGGCACCACTGTGGAGTTACACTTAGCAGTACAGCTGTCAACTGTACAGCATGGCCAGTATTACATTAGGAGAAGAAAGAATGCCTGGCACACAGTAGATGCTTTGCCATTTAGTTCCCATTACCTCTGTACCCACCATGTGTAGACAGGAGCAATATTCTTTTTGAAAGCTACAAAGAATGCAAGACTCCAGAAAGGATAACTTTTGTTTAGATAACTTGCCGTCTGACAAAGCTTAGATTATTGGCACAGATATTTCCACTACCACATAAGTGATCACCAGCCATAGAGTATGACATAAACAGTTTTGTAAGGAAGAATATTCAAAAGAACAGCTTGCACTGCTTTCTGATTTTGTATCTTTCACTATTTCTCCAAAGAAAATAAACACAAACTACTGATTAGCCTCTAGATTCATATTCTTTACCATGTCTTCGTAGAAATAAAGCATTTGCTTGAATAGTCAAGAGACAGGCAAGGCAATGGGGGAGAGAAAAAGGCCTTAGAAATGATGGAATGACCAAACCAAATGATCAATTCATGAATATTCATGAGCTGCTTATAACGACAATGGGTTCCTAGTAATACTAAAAACATGTGTAAAACTTAAGAATTTGCAAAAAATATTCATAACAGTTTATTTATATTTCCAATTTTCAATCACTCTTCTGCCATCACGCCCTCAGAATTCCCCAAACAGAACCATTATCTATTAGAATTAGCCTTAAAAGAAGTAAGCATCTACATTTAATTTTTCTAAAAATTAACTGCCTTCACACTTAATTCAACTATTAAGTAGGGAAAAAGGGTAAGTATGCATCATTCAACAAACACGACTGAGTGCCTGCAAGATGCCAGGTCCCGTACTAAGGTCAGGGAAAACAAAGCTACAATAATGGCCTTGCCCTGGTCATTCTCCATAAACAGATGAATGTCTACACCGCAGTTGCTGAAACAGCCCGAAGAGTGCTATGGAAGGAGAGAGTAGGAGGATGTGGAAGCCTGAGTCAGGGACCCTTTCACAAATAGATGTTGGGCTGGATCTTCACGCCATCCTCGTGATGGACTTTGTCAGGCAGGAGAGATGATTATAGAGTGGAAAAGAGAAAAGAACCATGTGTATAATGGAACTAAAATAAATGTGGTCACGATAGGTGGCGCTGCCTGTTTCCTAACCTGGGAAAATGTTACCATTTTTACCTGCTTATGACAGAGACTATTTTCATTGTGTGAAAAGTTGGGGAGGGGCGTGGGTTTTTGTCTCCCCCTCTCCTCAGGAACTAATATTTATTGAGTGTCAACACTATATGATTATATTTATAAACAATCTCACTCAAGAGATCAAATGCAAAACTACTTTGCAAGGTAACTAATGCTATCTCTATTTAACAGCTAAGGAAACAAGCTGAGAGTGGGTAAGAATTTCTCTAAGATCCGTGTGACCCTAAAACCCATGCTTTCCCCCATGCAACCTCCAAAGAAAGATGTTCCATTTGAAACTGGAACTAGGGCCACAGTGGACAAAGCCTGAATCATAGTGAATCTTTCGAGTACTTACTGCATACCAGATACTGTTTGAAGAGACTTGCATGCATTAATGTATTAATCCTCACAATCTCCTTGAGGGGTAGGTATAGTTATTACTGCCATTTAACAGATAAGGAAACTGAGGCACAAAGAAGTCAGATAACTTGCCCTGAGTTGGTCAAAGAGATGGTAATTGGCAGAGCCAAGATTGAAGTGCAGACAGTCTGGCTCCCTGGTCCCTGTGCTTAAGGATTCCACATTCCACCTTTTCACTCAGACCAGAGCCTAACTCTAGACCACCAGCAAAGACCCTGCTGGGAAACATATCCCAGGCAGAAGGCACAAAGTGGTGAAGAGGTCTTATGTCCCGAAATAATAGTGAGAAAAAAGAACTTGGTGTGGCTTAAGAATCAAGTCTTGATTGATGAGGAGTTGGGAGGACAGTAGGAGGAGGGATATGAAGCAGGAAAGATAGGTCTTTCTCCTTAATACTATGCAGATGAAAGGTTGTTAATTTGCATTTTCTGGGTTTTTTTAAATAGGAAATTTCAAGCCAAGGAAAGCATTTTCAATATTAAAGCAGAGAAATGCATAATGACATTATATTACATGCATGTATAGACCAATTACTTGCTTGCAAAGATGCTCAACCATTTGCTACTTGAGACTCTATGAATTGACCACTTTATTATATTGTATTTTGATCAAACATGAGACTTCTAATAATTATTTGAAAAGAAGTTGGTGCAACATACTTTAGGTTTTTGTAACCTCTTGTGGCATATTTATGCCACAATAAAATTATTCAGCTAAATGTAATATCTTCTAAAAACTTTGTTGTTTTTAAACTAATCAACTCCAAAATTTAAAAGAAGCAATTATCATTTGATCTAAATATATTCTCATCAACCACCAGATGGCATAAGGTGTGAGAGTTTTATTCTGACAGGGTCAACCACACACATGATAATTTCAACTATAACTTCAAAATAATGTATTTGGAAAAATGTTCTAGCACTCAAACAGCTCACAATTATTTCAGCCATATGTAGAATTGGATGGATAAGTTGAAAATGACATAGTCCTACTTTTTCTAAATTTTGGGTTCTGTGATCATAATGAATCAATGATCAAACAAATAAAACAAAGCAGTTCTGTTACAGGAAATAAAAAAGGAAGTCATGTCAAAACAAAATTAACCTTATGTTCTAAGTAGCTTTCTTTAACTCTAAATGAAACTTGAAACATGCCTTCATGAAAAAACCATGCCTGTATGCTTCAATTTCTGCTGTAAAAAAACTTTTTCTATGTCCTATAATTTATTCTGAAGGTAGAAAAGTATCAAATGCAACAGCTTTTCTCCACTCTGGCTTGAAGGGAAGCTGTCACAGAAGTCAACTGAAAAAAAGAATATCCAGGTGAAAAACCCAATCTGAACTACGATGTTAAAAGGGAAAATATATATGTTTTAAGAAACTCAATTTCTTTTTAAAAACGTTTTAAATGTTTATTTTTGAGAGAGAGAGAGAGAGACAGAGAGAGAGAGAGAGATTGAGAAATAAGGACAGAGAGAGAGGGAGACACAGAGTTCGAAGCAGGCTCCAGTCTCTGAGCTGTCAGCACAGAGCCTGAAGCAAGGCTCAAAATCATGAACCAGAAGATCATGACCTGAGCTGAAGTTGGACTCTTAACTGACTGAACCACCTAGGCGCACCTAAGAACTTCAATTTCTACAGAAATTCAAAACACAGTACATTATTTTTATTAATCCTGTATATCCTTCTAGAAATAAACAATCACATTGATAACAAGCCAAAACTGAGCTAAATGAGGTAAATGCAAAAAATACAAAACAAAACAAAACTCCCCTAGTGTTTAACTCCCTTAGTGTTGTGTAGCACATTCACCAAGTCCTTTGAAATAAGCACACCAGAATAAATAACTACGATAGCCTAGTCAAACCACAGAGCTCAGATGCAATCTTTTTCCAGCATGATGAAAAGGCAAAACTGCCTTTAGGAGTCAAGAGACCAAAGATGAGATTAAGATCTCTTCTCTAATGTGGTCTAATAGTCAACGATTTCTGAAGATACTATACTAATTTTATATTTTACTAGATGCTTCCCCATTAGATGAAATATATTTGGTTCTTGAATGAAAAGTCCATAGATGATGAAAAGATATTTGGAACTATGAGAAGGATGAAAAGCTAACTGGTGACACAGAAACAGGATGTACTTTTTGTTTTTTTGTTTTTTTTTTTCTGATTTCTAAGTCATATGATAATGAGGATAATGGGAATTGGAGTAAGAGAAGTAATGCGGAGGGTGTTGTGAGAGTCCTTCACTGTGGCACATGTCCAACTTTATTTTTGGCCGCCAATAGGTGAACATTAATAAAGGGAACCCTCATTAAAGTGAAGTTGGGGGGCCAGAAGGTGGAGCCGTACTACCCAATTTCAATTACAGGAAGAACTGTCCATTATAGACCCCAACAGAAGAATCATCAGCAGGAAAGAATCATCAATTACAGATACTATCAGGGAAAGATGTACATTGCTTCTCCTATAAGAAACTGACTGCACCAGCAACTTAGCCAATGAGAAACTGTCATCATCCTGAACACGTGCTTTCAAAACAACTCCTCTCAACTTATTCCTTCTCTATAAAATCATGTTCCTCTTCCTTTGTTTGTTGGACTAGTCCTGTGGTTTTGACCTGGATTTCAAGTCCTAAATTGCAATTCTCTGCTATTCCCGAATAAACCCATTTTTGCTGGTCAAATAAATTTTAAAGGTTAACAGTAGCAAAGATATTTCCCACCTAGGTTCATAGGAAAGGGAAAAAGATGCTTCTTATTCTCGTTCTTATGTTTAGAAAAGGGCATCCGTTGTTACTTCCAAAGACTTCTTTTGATGGTTCAGCTAGACAGTAGAAAGCAGAATGATAGATGTTTTGAGTTAAGAAGATAATCAAATTACTTACTTTAGATTCCATTCTCTAGGATGTTTTAATTCAAGTTTCTTCCATTTATGATACTCTCTAATAAAATGTGGATCTTCAGGCACTGAAATTAGAGTTTTGAAAAAGGTTCAAAGTTTAAAATAATTCACTTTTAATTAAGTTGATATGTGGCAATGATGTATACTATATAGTTCAAGTCAAATTACAATGCTCACTTTCCAAATTTCTTCCTTTTACTTGAACTTTGTATTATTGGATATTTGAAATAAGTAGATTTTTCTTCAAAATTTCCATTATAGTGACATTTGTTTATATATCTTTTATAGTAATGAAGAAGGTGTTAAAATAACTCATATAGAAACTACAGACACCACAGTTTAACAAAATTCGAACTCAGCACCAGAAGTAAAAATATAAAAGTGACATTATAGGTCTTGATCTTTCACAAAGCAAGAATCTACAATGGATAATCATCCATTCCAGCCTCTGAATGAATCCCTTGCCAACGACAGAAAACTCTCCTCTCTGTTGTTGGGAAACTGCCTTTTCCATTGTCAGACAGTAAAGTCACATTGTCTTTCCTTAACCTGAGTGCTGAGTCTTTACTGGTCCTAGTTCAGATCTCTGCAGTAATACTGACCAGGTTCATCCCTTCCCCATGTGAGAGAGTCCTTCTAAAATTTGAAGATACCTATCAGAGCCTCAGTTCCCTCAACTTTATCTTAAGATAATGGTTTTCTAGGGACCTAATCATCCTCACCATCCTGGTGGTGAACTTTGCTAACGTTCCTATTAAAGTTTACGTCCAGAACTGGCTCCGGATCTTGATTTCTTTTGAATAGCAAAGATTTAAGTGGGTTACTACCTCTCTTGATCTGTGTGCTATGCTTCTATCACTTCAGCTCAGATCTGCATTAATATTTTCTGAAAATCAAAGTACACAATTTCCTCATATGTTTGTGCTTAATTATAAGCCTTATGCCTTCAATAAAATTAACAAAAAATTTACTGAAAGTCAGATCATACACACAAACATATCTATCTATCTATCTATCTATCTATCTATCTATCTATCTATCTACCTATCATCTCCCTGTTTCTTGTAATTGTCCTGGGTTTATAGTCTTGAACTATTTAACCAACTAGATGCTCTCCTCCAGTCTTATCTGGAGCTTCCTTCTAAACAATGATTGATTAACTGTTGCTAGTTTGGTGAATTATGTCATTGATAGAAACATTTAAATTGAATAGTACTCATTTTCTTCTATTAATATTATTTTAGCCAGCAGTGTTCCTGTCTATTCTTTGATTTCTTTTCCTCCTTCAAACACACACAAGTACACATACATACATGCTTTTTTTTTTTAAATTTTTTTAACGTTTATTTATTTTTGAGACAGAGAGAGACAGAGAGAGACAGAGCACGAACGGGGGAGGGTCAGAGAGAGAGGGAGACACAGAATCTGAAACAGGCTCCAGGCTCTGAGCAGTCAGCACAGAGCCCGACATGGGGCTCGAACTCACGGACCACGAGATCGTGACCTGAGCCAAAGTCGGACGCTTAACCGACTGAGCCACCTCGCATACATACATGCTCTTCTAGGCTTTATACTTCATACTCCTACTTCTACTATTTGGATTTATACTTCTCCCTTCCTTTATATTAAGGAAGCAAATATGAGCTCCTTAAGGTTCTTAGTAAGGTCTCATTATTTCCTTTAGATGATTATAATAACTACTATTAACAGAGTTAATAGTACTTACTGCACATTGGGCATCTGTAAAGAAGGTACGTAGTGGTTACCATTGCAATATACACTTTACAGATGAACAAACAGAAAATTTGAGTAATGTCTTCTCATTGGGACTATTCATTACCACTTAGATGAAATTTAAATTTGAGGTTTCTATTCAAGGATAATTCATGTTGCCTTATTTTTTTTGAAATTGCCCTTCCTACATTTTCTTTCTTTTTTTTTTTTTTTTAATTTTTTTTTTCAACGTTTTTTATGTATTTTTGGGACAGAGAGAGACAGAGCATGAACGGGGGAGGGGCAGAGAGAGAGGGAGACACAGAATCGGAAACAGGCTCCGAGCCATCAGCCCAGAGCCTGACGCGGGGCTCGAACTCACGGACTGCGAGATCGTGACCTGGCTGAAGTCGGACGCTTCACCGACTGCGCCACCCAGGCGCCCCTCTACATTTTCTATTTGAATATGTACATCAGTCTCTTCCTTATATATTATGAAACCCCAAATGGCATGGTCATCCTTCCTGGAATATTTCCATTAATTTTATATCACTGACTCATTTTCTTCATTGCTTTCTCTACTATCTGAGAGCTGAAAATTGCCACAGTATTTGTACAGACTTTTATTTTAATGCTTCCTATTTTATCCCCATAATTTTCTCATTCACCTGTTCTTGTACCATCTGATCATAAACTTCTCAAAAAGCTTATCATAATATGTATGTATCTAGACATAGAAGATGATAAATGAGTGATATTGAGGGAGATAATTAAGGGGCGGGGGATTGTGAGAGCGAGCAGGAGGAAAGGACCAGTGAAATTTCGTCAGTTCTTGAAGCTAAAATTCCCCATCATGACCATATCTTGTCTTTGTGGCAGTTCTGTAGTCTCTGGTAGAAAATCATCTATTGACTCCATGATAAACTTCTTTCTTCCCTTCCTTCTAAGGATAACTGGGCGTCACCTTTACTTTGTTTTTGCCATGACACATTTCTTAGGCAACATCTGTATAGGTTGATCTACATTTTTTTCCACTGCTGGGACTGTCACATCCAAAGAAATGTAGTAGCATCAATTTGCCTTAGCATGCTTTGTTTTCACATGTATTATCTCATACTACATAGAACAACTTAAAATAGATTGGAATGTTTCTTTCAATGAATAGAAATTTAAAAATGAGGTACAAAGAGTTAAGTGACTAACCTAAATTCACTTAACTGTAAGTGGCAGAACTAGTACAGGGCAACTTCCAACATCATACTCTTCCCACTGCAGCCTTTCCAACCTTGGTTGCACATTGTAATCACCTGGGGAGCTTTAAAAACTACTACTGCCAGGTCCTGCTCCCGGAGATCCTGATGTAATTAGTCTGGGGTGTGCCTTTTACATGGGAATTTTTACAAGTTCCTCTGGTGGTTCTAATGAGTAGTCAAGACCGAGAAGCACTGCATTAGAATTAGATAATGCTGCCTCTTGCATCTAAATGCATTCGGGAGACACTTGCCCTGATTGCTGGCTCAAAGACTCAAAGAATGGAAGTCTTCTAGGGTGAAAGCAAACATCCCCATGATGCTTCAGGGTGTCTGGTCTGTCTGATGACAGCAAACAAACACCAGGAAGCCTCCACTCAGTATTACAGGGTACACTGGTCTGAAGGGATTTTTTTCCTTTAACATAAACATTTCCTTATGGGAATCATATTCTGTCATTAAAGGTGCTGTTACCCACAACCATATGTATTCGTTTGTTCTCTGCCAAACTTTTATTTGCCATTCTATACTGATGGATAGAGAACAGAGGATCATCAGTGCATTTCCCCATATGATTGCCTATGATTATAAACTAATAATCATAATTATTGAAAAATGTACTGCATATACTGCAGAGTTTGAATTTACATCTCAGGCTATAGAGAGATAGCATTTTTATATAATATTATGGAGGCAGTTTTAGTATGTGAAAAAGAGCAATAAATGTAGAGTCAGAGGAATTGGTTCAAGTCAAGAGTCAGAACCTACTTGTACTAATAATAAGCACACTTACTGAGCACTCACTATGTGCTAGGCACTGTTGTAAGTACTTCAGTGCTATGAGGTATGTGCTATAATTTTTCTCATTTTACAGACGAGGGAACTGACAGGATAAGAAACTTACCCAAGGTCACACAGCTACTAAATGGAAGAACCAGGATTAAATATCAGCAATTTGGTTCCAGAATTTACACTCTTTATCAATGTATAATATTCCCTCTTACCTGTGTGACCTTAGGTAAATTTCTTAGCTGCTCTTGGTCTTGGTTTTTTCATCTGTAAGACAGAGTGATAACAGTAATAATGCCTGGTTCATAGTGTTGACATACTACTATACATGACATATATTGGTTGACAAATGAATAAAAGAGTAAGATTGGGATGATCAAAAAATAATGGAGAGTATACTTTGTAAACTGTATTGTGCATGTATACACTTACCATTATTTTGGCACACATAACTATGGGTAGATTTGTTGCACAAAGATATGGAAAAGAGTTAATACCCCAAATCAAAATACAACCACTCATCAATATTCATAAAAAAGCTTTCAAAAATATGCACAAGAATTTCATAATCTTTCCAGTGATAAGGATGTAACTGTAGAAGCTGAAGTTATTAGAAGTTTCCCTTTGATTTCTCAGTGCTTGAAGAAGCATTCTATATGAAAGCTTAATCTTTATTACACACAAAATTAGGCCGTTAAAAAAGAGTATTGGATCTCATCTAGCTGAATTATCCAAAGACAAAATGGCCAGCAGCATATGTAAGGTTTAAATTTAAATTCAATTTTTAAAACAATGTTTATTTATTTTGAGAGAGAGTGTGTAAGCATGCAAGCAGGGGGAGGGGAAAACAGAGAGGGAGAGAGACTATCCCAAGCAGGCTCTGCACTGTAAGTACAGAGCTTGATACTTACACCGGGCTCGATCTTACCAATCATGAGATCATGACCTGAGCCAAAATCAAGAGTTGGATGCTTGACCGACTGAGCCACCCAGTCACCCCTAAGTTTAATTTGTAAAAATAAAATGCTTATTATTACTGAAGGAAACCTCCTGAAACATTCTTATAACAAATCCCTAGAGGAAGAATAGGCAGGGTGATTGTGAAATCTTGTTCCAAAGGTTAGAATCAAAGTCTCTGAAATTCTTCTGAGCTAGAGGTAGCCACTAAAGCTCACAAAAAGGGTTGAATTACATACTAAGTTAGTGATAGATGTAGAAAGGAGAACCAAGTTAAACATTTTGGTGGCAAGTCTTTTAAAGAAGAAACTGTAGTCAGTGGTGCTTAATTAATTTCTTTCATTTTTAGTTGTTATCGCAACACAATTATTTCCAAATTTCTTTAAGTTCTGGCATGTGCCGCTATTATTATTATTAGTAGTAGTAGGCTTCATGCCCAGTGAAGAACCCAAGGTGGGGCTCAAACCCACAATCATGTGAGATCATGACCTGAGCCAAGATCAAGAGTCAGACACTCAACCGACTGAGCCACCCAGGTGCCCCTATTTTTTTTTTTTCTTAGCAGTTTGGAGTTTCCAAATGTTTCTGTATATTTACATGTTATTCCAAAAAGCACCATTCTTCTTCTTCTTCTCCTCCTCCTCCTTTTTTTTTTTAGAGAAAAAGAGAGCATGTGAGTTGGGGAAAGGGGCAGAGAGAAAGAGAATCTTAAGCAGGTTCCACATTCAGTGAAGAACCTGGGATCATTACCTGAGCTGAAACCAAGAGTCAGTTGCTCAGCAAACCGGGCCACCCAGGTGCCTCTTCCATAAAGCACCATTCTCAACCAGTTCGTTTGTTTTATGGTTGAAGGAGTTGGATGTTGAGTTGTTCCCTAGAATGTGCCAATTGCCTCTCTACCCCTTGTTTGTTAAGGGTTCCTGCCTCCTGGAACCTATCTGAGTTCCTCGGTGCCTCCACATAGGAGGTACTCAAGATGTGTTTGCCGAGTTGACTAAGCAGGACCCAAACACATATCTTTGAAATGAAGTGTACTTTGAAATATTCATCTTTGAAATATTCATGTACTCTGGTATCAAAAGTAATAAAATTCTTTATAGTGATAGAGTTGCTAAAGATTGTGTTTCTTAAAGCACCTTTAATCATTTTTCTTAACCACAAATCTATGATAAGTGAGGAAGGTAATATGTGATCACAAAATAATAACTAACATCCTGAAAGAACATGTAATTTCTTAGAAGTTATTGATCTAATTTATCTTTTTAATATTTGTTAAGCTTAGTATTGTTTTGTTCTCTAATTTGTGTCTTAAAACTACACACTTTTTTTTTTTTTTGGTGATATTTTGTTCTATTGAAACCAAATATGAGCCTATCACAATGGTGAGATGCAAGTTGATGAGACCACAATTAAGGCAGTAGTCATCAGGATGGAGTGGAAAGGGAAACATTTTTTTTTCTTTAGAGCAGGGGAAGGGGGTAGAGGGAGAGAGAGAGAGTATCTTAAGCAGGACCCCTACATGGGGTTTGATCCCACAATCCTGGGATCATGACCCAAGCGGAAATCAACAGTCGGTCATTCAACCGACTGAGCCACCCAGGTGCCCTGAAGGAGGAACTTTCTTAATGTTGTAGGAGATAAAGTAAACAAGGCTTAATCTGGGAGACAGAGAGTTCTAGGAAATGTCTTTGATTCTGGTTTAGGCAAGTAAATGCAATAATGGTGATCTACCCCTAACCCAGAGAGCTAATAAAGGAGGGAGGCTAAGTTTTGGGGCAAGATAATGAATTCGCTTTGGGATATCTTAAGTAGGAGATGCCTGTAACACATGTAGGTGGGATGTCCAATGCACAGTTATAAATATGCATGCAGAATTCAGAAGAGGCGTTGGCTAGAAATGAGGCTTTGAGAATTATTGGCAGGTAGGCTAATGAAAACCATGGTGATAGCTGAGGTCTCTCAAAAGAGAGTGGGCAGAGAGAACTGAATGAAGAAGATTTTGCTAGAGGTGCCTGGGTGGCTCAGTCAGTTGAGTGTCTGACTCTTAACTTCCCATTGGGTCATGATCCCATGGGCGTGAGATCATACCCGCATTGGGCCCCATGTCGGGCTCCAAGCTGAGTGTAAAGCCTGCTTGGGATTCTCTTTCTCTTTTGTTCCCTTTCTGCCCCTCCCCCACTCGCATGTGCTTTGTCTCTCTCTCTCTCTCTCTCTAATAAAAAAAAGTTTTTGCTAAAGAAAGAGGCAGGGGAGCACTGAGGAGGGGAGGAGACAAACCATGGATGATGGTGTCATCTAACTCAAGGAAGGCATAGCAAACGAGAGTACAAGTAAAGATAAAGACTAAAAGGTTGGGGCGCCTGGCTGGCTCGGTTGGTGCGACTCTTGATCTCAGGGTTGTGAGTTTGAGCACCACACCGGGCGAGGAGCCCACTTAAAATTAAAAAAGAAAGTTATCACTGAGCCTGGGAGTTAGAATGTCATGGGTAACTTCAGAATGCATCATTTCAGCAGGACAGACTGGATAACCTACTTGGATCCAAATAATTAAACAGCACACAAAAGATTCAATTAAATAAGACCAGTAAGCTGTCTGGCTCTCCGCTTTTGCCTTTTTGGCTCCTAATGTATGATGGCAACAGGTGATTCGTCCCTAGGTTGATCACTGAAAGCCCTAGGCTCCTATGTTTTCTTGTTGTCTTTCTACTTAATACTCTCTCTGGCTTTGAGGATAATTGTGTTTAGAATCAAAAAGGCTCCTCTTGCTATGAAGGCTTCTTTTTGGGGTGAAGGGAGTAAAGTAAGCCTCATGAGACTGAGGACTTCATCTTTTATTCCTCCAAATGTCTATCTTTCCTTCTGGCTTTTAAGAAGACTGCAGTCCAGGGCTCTGTACAAAAGAGGAACCAAATTAATAGATGTTGAATGATTCATAGATAGAGGCAACAGAGAAGTTTATCACCTTCAGATTACAAATATATGTCAATTAGTCTTTGAAAGCAAGACAAGTTGAGAATAATTAAGAGATTAGTATATACCAAAAGGACATAAGATAAGGCTAGATCACCTTACATGGACTTCTATAATACTCTGTGGCTTTGGATGTGGCTATTCCAGACCATGTCTTGTAGTAATCATTAAATGAGACTGCCTTAGTTGATCTGAAAATATACATAAAAATCAGGCAATGAGTATTTGCAAGTTTGCTTTTTAAAATTATTTTATCAGATTGGACAGTTTCAGATAACAATATCTTGCCGTAAGACAGTAAACTCATTTGCAGTTTCTAATAAGTGATCTAACATTAATTTCTGCACTAACACATAAAAATCACAAAAAGAAAATCTTGCCAAACATATTTCAAAGATAAATGTAAAATGCGCATCCATGTGCATATTATAAAGAGGAAAATATAGGTTTAAGATATCTGCCTTTCATGACTAACATCAAAAAAAAGAATTTTAAGAAAAGCATCAGATTTGCATGTTTTCTCTTTCTTCAATAAACTGTTTTCTTAAAAAAAAAAAAAAAAAAAAAAAGAGGTTAGAGTGGGAGAGAGCCAAAGCATAAGAGACTGTTAAAAACTGAGAACAAACTGAGGGTTGATGGGGGGTGGGAGGGAGGGCAGGGTGGGTGATGGGTATTGAGGAGGGCACCTTTTGGGATGAGCACTGGGTGTTGTATGGAAACCAATTTGACAGTAAATTTCAAATATTAAAAAATAAAAAAAAAAAGAAACAAAAAAAATTAAAAAAAAATAAAAAAAATCTTTCCTTCTTAACAAAAAATAAATAAATAAAAAATAAACGGTTTTCTTAAATATCTATGCCAAATTTTAGTAAAATCACCTTTATTTCCCTTTTATAATGAGGAAAAATAAAACACCAGAATTGAGATCAGTTTAATTTTCACACAAAATCTGGCCATTTTCATAGAGGGGGGAAAAACCCAACTCTTTTCTAGTAATCTTGCCTGCACTTTTCCTTCCTTGTGCTAACATTACTTTATCCTAATGGTAGAGCAAAGATTGTTAGAAAATACTGAACAGGAACCGTGAAACAGTCACTTAAATGACTACATTTCCAACCTTTTTTTATACCAACATTTTGACTGCAGAGATCCTCAACACTCTACAAACAAAACATGACTTTGGGATATTTTCAGATGTGTGAAATCACCAATTAACTGGCTTACATAGATGCTGCATCAGATATAAAAGACCTTATGTCTGTTTTCTTTGAAGTTCTTAGCTCTTCGGAAGAAGTGACTTTTCAGTTAGAACAAGTACACCAGCATTAATTTTCCTAGGTGAATTGTAGCTACCTTGAAGTAAATATCGGACTCAATTTTGAAATGGATGGTACAATAGCTAAATTGTTTAATGCATTCATTTATTTAAGTGATAATTACAGACACATCATTTTAAGAGTAACATTCTTCAAATGCGTTATTGCTTTTGCAATCACACGTAAGTAGAAATCTGAAACTGGGTGAAGATAAATTAATCACCGCTATTATGGCTCCCAGAGCTGCGTGCGGAGCTTTACACCAGTAAATGACATATTAAACTAACATTACTTTTGCCAACGAAATGTTTCAGCATTTGGCAAGAGAGGTAACAAAATGAAAGGCTGCATTCTATCTCCTGCATGAAGAAGCTGGTGATCAATTTGCTGTCACAGATCATTTAGCAGACAACAATGACCCAAGAGGAAGGAAACTGTCAACACACTGTCTCGTGAAAAAAAAATACACCATCTTTAGACACAATCGTCTCCATTGTTTTTTTGTCTGTTTGACGATGACCCATGACCCTCTCCCTTCCCAGTGGTGTCCTGTTCAATTTCAAACTGTTAGCCTTCAGGGGCTTTCTTTTCTTCCCCAGAATAATTTAAAATATTACTCAAAAAAGGTGTAACTTCAGTATAGTTTGAATACACAAAGCAGAATGTCTTAAACATTTGAGAAAATTTGCATTTCCAATTCTGTAAAAGAAACAGCCCCTTAAAATAAGAGAACAGTAACTATTTTTATGGTAATTCAGATAAGCTACTAAGTTTACAGGGAATTATACAAACTACACGTGTTTATAACTTGAAACATGGACAGGAATTTACTGAGTATTATCATTGGCATTATGAATATGAAAAAGCAGGAGATATAATTTGAAACTGAACATTAGAGCCTATTAGCCTATTGGGAAAATAAGATATATACCCAAATTGGCAAATGGAATAGCTCTATGTTTAACACATAAAGTGTTACATCATTTAACAGAGACATTTGGAGATGACAATGACAGATAGTTCTTTGGCAGTGGAAGCAAGCTAAAAAAGTCGGAAGAGGGAGGTGTGACTTTGTCTCGGAGGCTTTAGGGAAGGAGTCACCTGGGATATGAACCTGGAAGAGAAGCATTTTAGGCCAGGAGACGAGTATTAGCAATAGCTCAGATGGGAAGGAGCACGGTGTGTGCACGTGCACATGCGTACAGACCATGCTGAGGGAAGAGACAATAATGACAAGAGAACCGACCGTAGTGGAGAGTTCCAATTTCAGAGCAATGGAATTCGACAAAATAGTTGAAAGTGGGCAATGCAGGGTCTTCAGATGTAGGCAGAGAATGGGTTAGAGTTGATTCAGTATTCTGATTTATTGGGTGATAGACAGCAATCAGAAGTTCTTGAATAAGGCAAATAAATTATGGAACGAGTGTGTAAGTTTTTTCTGGCTTTAGTATGCAGGGTGGAGCATATAAGAGACCATATGCAGGCGGACAAGCTAGGAAACAGATGCAGAAATTCAGGCAAGAAACGCAGAGCCAATAGAGGGTGGGAGCAGAGACTGCGAAAGGGAGGAGACGAACCTCTGACACACTAAATGAAATGACTGGACTGGTTTTCTGATAGGGTGTGTGAAAGGTGAAGGAATCTGGGGGTCAAATATTCTTCTAAAGCCCGGAAGACCATTTAGTTTTGCTATTAACAGAAAGCATCTACAGAGTCTGAAGTAAAATATGAGTTTAAACTTAAACATGGGTTTTAGGTGATGACCCTTAGGAGTGTGACTGAGAAATTGAGACTGGAAATAAGAGATTAGGGTCAAATCAACATAAAGGTTGATAGATGATGCCATTAGGGAAAACAAACATAGAAAGAGTAAGTAAGTGTTTAGAAAAGAAAGATCAGAAGCCAATTTAGAGTTAAGAGGAGCCAGTGAAGGAAACAAAAAGGACCATAAAGGGAAGAAGAAAGTCAAGGTAGTGTTACTTCATGGAAGCAATATCCCACCCATAACCCAAGCCTACTGACTAAACCCCTACAAATCTCTGGATATTTAGTTATGTAGCATCATGATTAAGAGTACAGGCTCTGGAATCATCTGGCGTGTGTTAAAACACTCAGGTACTGCTACTTGCTAGCTGTGTGACTCCAGGCAGAAAATAATTTCACTCCTGTTTCTTCATGTATAAAGTTAACTTAGAACTTTCTCCAGTGGTTGTGGTGAGCATTCAGTGAAGTCTTCCATGGGAACAGCCAGGCAGGGAGTTTAGCATCCCTTAACCCTCAGTGTCAGCTACAGCTGCTTCTCTCCATTGCTCTGAATAAGTACCTCATCATTTCTCTTCTGCAAACTCTAAACAGCTTCCGAATTGTTTTTCTCAGCCTCTCCCTATTCCAGATTATCATGCATCTGCTTGGAAACCATGTTTGGTGACTTAATTCTACAGGATAAAGTCTAAACACTTTCAAATAGAACTCGAGGTGTGTTAGCATCTGGCTATTTCCAACCGTTTCTTCCACTATCATCTGCACGTACAGAGGCTCCATCATATGGAACTTCCTGCTGATCCTGAGTTTGCCACATATTACATTTCTGTATGTGTGCAAGCAGTCCTGTCTAAAGACTCGTTTGTCTCCTGTGCCTATCCAACTCTTACTTACCAAGGTTCCAGTCCAATAAAAATAGTATGTATATGAAGGTTGTCACAGTGGACATTGTGGCCGCCTCTCCAACAGTAACTATTCCATTCCTCCCCCTCACGTACATGCCATTCAGCCTGACAGGACTGACCTCCACCCTGACTCTAAGTCAGGGCCTGATGGGTTTAAGGCTTTCTGACAATGGGAACTGTTTAGGGACAGGAACACGACCTAGAAAGACCCAGTCAGACTGAAATTTATTCTCACTTTCCAGTGAATCCTGATAACTGGCAGTGTCAATCCTCTTTGTTCTTCTTCAAGATTGTCTTGTTATCCTAAATCCTTCGCATTTTTAGATGTACTTTAAAACCATCCTGTTAATTTCCAGGGGAAAAAAAACTGCTGAGATTTTGACTGAGATTGAATTGAATCTATAGATTAATTTGGAAAGAACTGACATTGCAATAATATTCAGTCTCTCCCAAGTCACAAACTTTGTATATCTATTTCTTTAGGTCTTTTAAAATTTCTCCCAGATACATTTTGTGGGTATTGGCATAGATGTCTTATTCATCTTTTGTTATGTTTTGATGCTATTGTAATGGTATTTCTAACACTTCCATTTCTATGTATTGATTGCTAGTATATAAAAATATAGTTGCTTTTTTAAATGTTCATTTTCTATCCAGGGGCCTAGCTAAATTCACTTATTAATTTTCGAGCTTTGTATATTCATTTGGATTTTACTATTATATAATCCCATTATCTGTGAATAAAGATGGTTTACTTCCTCCTTTCCAAACTTTATAACTTTTCTTCCTGGCTTCATTGCACTGGCTAGGACTTCTAGCACAGTGCTGAATAGAAGTGGTGATAATGGACATACTTGTCTCATTAAACTCAGGAGGAAAGCATTCAACATTTCACATCTGTGTATGAGGTTTGCCATTGGATTTTTATAGATTTTCTTTATTGGAATAAGGAATTTCTTCTCTATTCCTACTTTGGTGAGAATTTTTATCATGAATGGGTGACAAATTTTAGCAAATAATTTTTCCTGATTCGTTAAGATCATTTTGTTTTTTTTTCCTTTATTTGGTTAACTTCGTGAGTTACGCTGATTTAAAAATTTTAACCCAACCTGGCTTTCCTGAAATGAAGCTCTCTTAGTCATGATGTACTACCCCTTTTTATGTATCAGTGGATTCAATTTGCTAATATTTTGATTAGGCTTTATGCTTCTGTGTTTATGAGAGGTTATGGCCTATAATTTTTCTTTCGTGTAATAATCTCAGATTTTAGAATCAGACTTTGAAAGTTTGGAGCTATACCCATTTTCTCTATTCAGCAAAAAAAATTTGAATACTTTTCTTCAAAAACTTTTTTTTTTTAACTTTGAAATACAGGCATACCTCGTTATATTGTGCTTTTCAGATACTGCAGTTTTTGCAAATGGAAGGTTTGTGTTAACGTTGTGTCAAGCAAATCTGTGCCAGTTTTCCAACAGCTTTTTTTCATTTCCTGTCTCTTTGTCACATTTTGGTAATTCTCACAATATTTCAAACTTTTCCATTATTATATTAGTTATGATGATCTGTGGCCAGTGATCTTTGATGTTACCATGGTAATTATTTTGGGGTGCCATGAACCACACGTGTGCAGTATGGCAAACATAATCGGTAGATGTGAGTGTTCTGGCTGCTCCACCCACTGGTCATTCCCCTGTCTCTCTCCCTCTCCTCCAGTCCCCCTATTCTGTGACAAAACAATATTGGAATTAGTCCAACTAATAACCCTACGATGGTCTCAGCGTTCAAGTGTAAGGAAGAGAAGCAGAAGCTAGACATGACTAAGCTTAGGGAGAAGGCGTATCGAAAGCTGAGATAGGCTGAAAACTAGGCTTCTTGAACCAAACAGCCAAGTTGTAAAGGCAAAGGAAAAGCTCTTGAAGGAAATTAAAAGTGTTACTCCACTGAACACAGGAATGATAGAAAGCAAAACAGCCTTAATGTGGATATGGAGAAAATCTGCATGGTCTGGATAGAAGATCTCACCGACCACAACATTCCCTTAAGACAAAGACCAGTCCAGAGCACGGCGCTAACTCTCTTCATTCCGCGAGGGCTGAGAGAGGTGAAGAAGCTGCCAAAGACAAGTCTGAAGTTGGCAGAGGTTGGTTCAGGGGTTTAAGGAACGAAGCTGTCTCTGTAACATAAAGAAGCAAGGTGAAGCTGCAAGTGCTGAGGTACAAACTGCAGCAAGTTCTCCAGAAGGTTTAGCTCAGATACTAACATATGTGATATTTCATAACCCATCCTTCACATCCTTTTAATGTTAGTAAGTAAAAGTCTGCAGAATCATGTCCAAAAAGACACTTCTATTTTCTTGATATCTAGCAACCAATCCCCTTCTCCCTCACAACTTCTAGTTTTGTACCTCAGGTCCTGATACACTTTGGTTGCCCCTGGCATCTGGATTCATTTTTACTTTTTATTCTGGATGTCAAATTACTTTCCCTTGGGTCGGGTGGTGGAGAAATTATGCTCTCTCACACTTCCATGCTTCTGAATGCGTTATTCCCTCTGCCTGAATGTCCTTCTCCTCTTGTCTGTAGGTGAATTCCTATTCTCCCTTTAGAAATCACCTCAGGCATCACCTTCTCCTGGAAGCTGGTCTTTATATGCCCCTCCTCCCACTCTGGCAGTCCAAGCTTTAGGAAGATATTTCTTCCTCTATGCTCCTCCAACATCTAGATCTCATCTCTGTAATAGGACTTACTATATTGTAAGTATTAATGTAATAAAACAATTAATAGGTATGGCCCAATGGAATGTTAGATTGCATTTAACAGTGAGAGGTGACTTGGTGAAAAAAATATAAGCCTCTAAAGGAGGGCTTTAAAAAAAAGCTACAGGAGAAGAATTTTCTACTCAATATGACTCATTTTAAATATGATTCCCTCTGACTTTAGCATTCCCCCCAGCCGCAATCCTGGTATTAGCCCTGTGGCCTTCCAACTACATCTTTTGGTAGAAGTTGCTCCCTATATGGTCCTATAGGATGGATAGTCAGGCATACTCCCCACACTATCTTCTCTTCAGAGGAGAGCTTCCAATCCTAGACTATAAATCATGTGAGACCAAAGATTATATATTATTCAGATGTGTGTCCCCAGTATGGGAGCACAGTGTCTATTACAGAGCAAATGCTCAGTGAATATATTTTAAATAAATGAGTAAGTAGCTGTTCTCCCAGAAGCCGCCCTATATCTTGTTAAGTGGCATCCTACAGCCCATGTGCAAACTTCCCAGGTGATAAGCACAAGCCTAAACCATTTTTAATTACGGAACATCAACTGGATTCCCCTGACTATATTCTACTCAACTGACTAGACTTTACCTATGTTTTGCTTTATCTTTTGGAAACAGGGTCTTAACTGTCTGGCTAGGCCTCTGGAATTCATTTCTGTAGTCAGGTTAATACTTTTAGCTCATAAAGTAGAGTAAAGTCCTAGCATATGGTGCTAGACAGACAATGCTAAGAGCAGCATCTCTTTTGGAATAACTTCTGTGAGACCTCATTGTACAAGTCTACATAAAAACTAAAAACAAGGGGCACCTGGGTGGCTCAGTCAGTTGAGCGTCCGACATCGGCTCAGGTCATGATCCCGTGGTTCACGAGTTTGAGCCCCTCATCGAGCTCTGCACTGATAGCTCAGAGCCTCGAGCCTGCTTCAGGTTCTGTGTCTCCCTCTCTCTCTGTCCCTCCCATGCTCATGCTCTCTCTCTCAAAAACAAACAAACAAACAAACAAACATTTAAAACACTTTAAAAATTAAAAGCTAGACATATCTGAGCTTTGTCCCATAACAAATGTACCAGGGGTAAACATTTGGAGCCACAGATATATAATAAATTGCAGCCTCCTATATACTAGGAGTGTAGAGTATCATTGAAATATAGATTATATTGCTTCAATTGAGTCCTAGAGATTTCTCTAGAGATTGCAGGCTAGCACTATGGGAACACCACAGATAAGACCTGATTCCGGCTTCATTTATTCTGGGTTTCATTCAGAGGACCAGCCAACGCTGAAACCACAGAAGTTCTTCTGGCCTCCATTTCGCTGCCTTATTAGTAAATGCTGGCACCGTACTTTTATGCACTGCAAATGATTATACCACAAATAGAAAGAGCTTTGTAAAATTCCAGGGACATTCATGTTTTAGAGGAGATAAAACAGTGTTGGCACATTCAACAACTATTTACCACAGGTCCATTTTGTGCCAAGAAGGTAAGTTGCTTCTTTCCATTTGATAAGTTTAAGGGGCAGCGATGTCCTTTACTGAATGCCAACAGGGTGCACTATTTATTAGATTGTACTTGCCTTCCTGAAACTTTCCAAGACTTTCACCAACCGAAGCCACCTGAGTTACCTAACTTGCTCATCTTTTATATAGGGCCGGTCAAGAAAGCATAAGCTGAAGCAAGTCATTTCAACACTAGTTAACTGTCTTCTATATCTGACTGACTACAAAATTAAGGCTGATGGAAATGCTCAAGAAACTACATACTGCAGAACTATAAATGAGAACATTGTCCTGTACCTTGTTCAGGTGTTCATGGCTAAACTGTTGCCACATTTTCATGTTATCTCCTAAAAGGTACAATGGATTCATCCCTAACTCTCACCATTTTCCTCTGGGACCTTATATTTCCCTAATTGCTTGGCTTTTTATGATGTGTAAATGGTTTGTGCTCATTATATTGATAACATGTTTTTTCTTTATCCGCAATAAAAAATGAAAATTAAAGGAAGAGGCAAGTTCATATAATTACATTAAATTTTAATTTAATAGTCTACAAAGAATTCAATCACTTTTCCACATTCTTCCCAAAAACAACATTAAGAAAAAAGCATTGTAAGAGGAAAAGAGATCTACTTCCTTTTATAGGTTAAAAAGCGAAAATTTGGAGCACCTGGATGACTCAGCCAGTTAAGTGTCTGACTCTCGATTTCAGCTCAGGATATGATCTCATGGTTTGTGAGATGGAGTCCTGTGTCTGACAGCACAGAGCCTGCTTGGGATTCTCTCTCCCTCTCTGTCTACCCCTCCCCTGCTTGTGCTCTCTTTCTCTCTCTCTCAAAAATAAATAAACTGTAAGTAAGTAAGTAAATAAATAAATAAATAAATAAGGTAAAAATTCAATTATGATAAAAAATATAAACCATTTAAATCAATAGTCCTTTTAGTAAATAAATTGAGGTCATGAGTTCGAGCACCATGTCGGGTGTAGAGATTAAAGAGAAAGAGAGAGGAAAGAATGAAAGAAGGAAGGAAGGAAAAAAGGAAGGAATTGACATAGAATATATAAAGAAAAACTTTCCTGGGGCACATATGTGGTTCAGTTGGTTAAGCGTCCAACTCTTAATTTAGGCTCAAGTCATGATCTCAGAGTCATGAGTTTGAGCCCCATATCAGGCTCTGCACTGACAGCCTGCTTGGGATTCTCTCTCTCCCTCTCTCTCTGCCCCTCCCCCACTTACACGTGCGTGTGTGCTCTCTCTCTCAAAATAAATAAACATTTTTTTTTTTAAAAGAAAAACTTACCTGATAAATTTATCTGGATCTTTAAGTGACTCAGGCCTGTCATCTCTCACTGTAAAGAAAAATATGAAAGGAATCTGGTTGACTTAGAAGAAGGAATAAATGGTTTTATGTACACTCTTTCCAAACCCTCAATAAAATAGTAATAAAAGAATAAAACTAAAGTATAAAACCTCAAGGAGAGCAACAGAAAAACAGGCAGAAAATCATCAAGGTGAAAGATGTTAAGTGGTAACTGTCTTAGCCAAAAAACTGAAATCAAATGACATGATGAGGGGACACCAATAAAAAGCATGTGAATTTACACTTCAGAACCTGGGAAACAATTTAGGAATTGGAGATGCCAGATGCCTCTGACTATGTAATTTGTTGTGCAAACCAGAGCACAGAGTAAAGGGGGGTGTTAGAAATAATTATAGCAGGACTGTCCCAGGCAGTCCGGTGTACATGAACACTCTCGTTACCAGTAAGAGAGACAGGGTCCAGTCCCAAAGAAGATGGCAGGATTTGGCAAGGTCATTGGGACCTCCATCATCTGGGTTTGAGCTCACAGCTTAGCGTGTTCTTGTCAATACGCCAAGGCAGAGACCTGAGACCTAGCTGTTCAGGCTAGACAAACATCACGTTATGGAAAGTTTGGGGAATGAGAGGCATTTGCATGTCTGCATACCAAATACCAGGCTTAGGCTTAGGCTTAGGCTTAGGCTAATGAAATTAATTCCAGACCACTGATTATGAGGGAGAAGTCCCCATGTATTTAAGGTATGTACCAGCACGAGGCAGGGCCAAGCCTGCAGATTCTGGACCATAGTGGCTACAACCTAGTAGGCCTGTGGAAGGCAGAACTGATTGCAGCTACTTCAGTTTTTTGGAACAACAGAGAGGAAATTGCCCTTTTCTCTATGAAAGCCCTTCAAATATTTGAATACAGCTTTTACAGCTGCCTTTTATCATCTCTTCCATTAGCTAAACATACACAGTTTCTTCAGCTCAGGGAATGTGATGCTCCAGATTGAGCATGCTGGTAACTCCAGATGAGGGCCCTGCACACCAGAGTAGGGTAGGATTTTCATACAACAGGTACCTGGTGGAAAAGCACTTTCTATACCTTAAGTTTGTGATCAAATAAATTCCCCAAGAAGTTTTTCAGGGAGTTCTGCTGCCAAGTCAGCTCTCTCTTATTCTTTCCTGGGAAGTTTTAATGCTCTGATCCCAAATGAATGACTTTATGCTCATCCTATTAAATTTGGAGGCACAAAGGAAGGGGAACACCTGGGTTGAAGGTCTGACCTCTGCAGCTTGCTCTCTGTGGCCTAGGGCCAACCACTTCACCAATGACCCTCAGCTTCCTCACTGAGGAAGAGGCTGAGCATCAGATGAATAAATGTGTGTGAAAGCATTTTGTAAACTATGAAGTAAAATCAGGATCTAAGTTTACATGCAGTTTTTCATTAATTCATTCTACAAGTTTTTATTCAATACCTACCAACAGACAGTACACTGGGTATTGAGGGTGTAGTTCCAGCCTATAATCAATGCCTCCAGAGAGGATACAATTTGCTGCTTCTTGAGTTTCTCTTTTATACAATTAACTATCTGTTCTAGTTTTGGGTTATCTAAAACTATGGTAATTCCTTTTAAGCATTTTCTAGCTCTCTTTATTAATCTTTTAAACTATATGAAAGATGACTCTTGAAGCATTCTAGTGAGACATTTTTTTCAAGTTGTTACAAGTAGTGGCACCTGGGTGGCTCAGTCCGTTGAGTGTCTGACTTCGGCTCAGGTCATGGTCTCATGGCTCATGAGTATGAGCCCTGCATCAGGCTCTGTCTCTCCCTCTCTCTCAAAAATAAATAAACATTAAAAAATTTTTTTTCTAAAGTGTTACAAGTAATTTATTCTCACTGGATGAAGTTTTTCACAGAAATCCACATAGTTTGATACCCTCTAATTTAGAACAAGTTTTCTGCTACTTCTCCCCTGCCTCCCACCCCCTTAGCAGCTGTCTCTCCTGCATCATGGACACTCTTGCCCTTGGAAGCTGCAGGAAGTCAGTCTCTTTATGGAACCCTAGGCCACCACTCACAGTCTGGCTGAGGTGGCAAGCAAGCTGATAACTATTTACTGTCTTGGATTCCCACATATTTCACCAACATAACTAAAGAATATGGTGAAAACCTGCCAAAGTTCTATTTGCTCTGTTGCTCCTGTGCAGGGAGATTTAGCAACTGGGGCAGCTTTTCTGTCTGACTTTATGGCACAGCTGGAGAACCAAAAGGAGTGAAGGATGGCATCTACTAGACAGGAGGACAAAAGGAAGGACTCTAAAGTTTTTTTTTTTTCTCATCCTTCCTTTTTGCAGGGCAAACCCAAAATCTATTGCACAGAATCATTTGCTATAGAAAATCCTTTAAAACCAGTTTTTAAATTTCCATTTACTAGACTGTGGACATAGCTTTGTTATAGAATCTTTCTCTATAATGATGGTACTGTAGGGCTCAATGAACGGTTAAGTGATATAAATTGTTTATTCATTCATTCCACAAATAGTAACTGAGTGTAGAGGATACAGTTGTGGATGCTATAGTATTCCAGTGGGTCAGAAATGTGGCCAGAGTGAAGCGATCAGACTCCTCTGTGTACAAACCTGTTTCAAAACTGTCAGGGATTGGTTGAGGGACTCCATGACTATCATGACGTGTTTGAAGATACTGAAAAAGATGCCTGTCATCACTGCTTGATTTGCACCAGACCCAGAAGTCGTATGGAGGAGCACTTGAACTTGGTCACAATTGTACAGACCTAGCTAATGGACTGGCAAGCCCTACAAAGGGAAGGTAAAAAGAAGCAGGGGACATCTGAACAAAAAAGTACAGAGAGCTCAGTTTGAGAGAGCGAGTCTGAACAGCAAGGCTTGCTGTTGGGGAGGTAATACCAGCTATGACACATGGCTGCCGTGTGCTGCTAGAAGGGGGAGGGGCAGGACATAGAGGAAAGAACTGTCCCTAGGGGCCTAACCCTCATTTGTGGCAAACCTCCCTGGTCATAAGAAGCCAACAGCATTACTCTGCTAACACAGAAACAGTGAAGACGATGGGGGTAAGTCATGAAGAGGTCACTGGCAGGATGAGAGTGAGCAAAAAAAAAAAAAAAATGTATATATATGTAAAAATACATAAAAATATTATATATATAATATATATATATATATTATATATATAAAACACATCACTGGTCAATAGAGCAGAAAGATTCAAGAGCTTCAGGTGTCATTTCCACATGGACTCTTAGAAGGAATACGTTGAGGAAGAACTCTTCAGAACAAAAAGCTAAACATATTGCTTGCTAATCAAGAGGAAAGGAGTTCCAGATCAGTAAGATCTGGGGTATTGCAGATGAAGTCTGGGAAATATCCATTATAGATCGAAGAGTTAAAATCAGATGTCATGTCTTTGTGATGGGTAAATAATTTTCAGTCAGTACCATCCATCCTTATGACCATAACATTTAAAAATACTAAGCTTATGATTGCTGATAACCTTCAAAGAACAACTTTTGACTGGCTTTTTGATGACTGAGTAGCTTGACAAAGCAGTACAGTAGGAGAGATCTTAGTATGATTTCATTACTGAAAACGGATACAAAAAACATTCCCTCATGTAACAGTTATTTGCTAGGTCATTCATTTGCATAAATGTATAATTAATAATTGGCAAAAAACAGTAAGTAGGCACTTCTTACATTGTGATGGTTGGTTGAAAAATCTTAGAACTATTTGTTTGTACAGAGATTCATCTTTAATCAGCATTTGGGCTGCTTCCAAATTCACTGGATTTTCTAGCACTGGATTCGAAAGCATAACCTACAGGAAAAAACCAGAAAAATTAGAGTTTTTAAAGTAAACTTTTTTGTTAGGGCAAAAAGACAAGCAAACACATACAAGAATAATAGCATTTATTAAATGTCTACTATGCCTCCATCTGGAGACAGATATGAAGACAAATGAGACATGGTCCCTACTCTCAAGAAACTCTTGATCTACCTTAGTTTTATACTGCACATTCATGAGCCAAACAAAGCAAGTTATAAGTTCCTTCCTATGACCTATTCCTTTCTA
Source organism: Panthera pardus (assembly GCF_024362965.1). Taxonomy (NCBI): domain Eukaryota; kingdom Metazoa; phylum Chordata; class Mammalia; order Carnivora; family Felidae; genus Panthera; species Panthera pardus. The sequence continues at coordinate 54,078,642 of NW_026526666.1, forward strand.
CCACATGAATTTAAGTTCAATTTATGTATAAATTAAACTCAACATTAGGAAACACTGAGACATTCCCATTAAAAAATAAAAGTTTACATTTTATTTTTTAAATGTTTATTTGTTTATTTTGAGAGAGAAAGAGAGAGGGAGAGAGAGGGAGAGAGAGAGAGAGGGAGGGAGAGAGAGAGGGAGGGAGAGAGAGAGAGAGGGAGAGAGAGAGAGGGAGAGAGAGGGAGAGAGAGAGAGGGAGAGAGAGGGAGAGAGAGGGAGAGAGAGGGAGAGAGAGAGAGAGAGAGAGAGAGAGAGAGAGAGAGAGAGAGAGAGAGAGAACACTACTGAGTACAGGGCAGGGGCAGAGAGAGAGGGTGAGGGAGAATCCCAAGCAGGCTCTACGCTGCCAGTGCAGAGCCAAAATCCAGAGTTGAATGCTTAACTGACTGAGCCACCCAGGCACCCCAAAGGTTTACATTTTAACATAAGACCATACTTAGATATGGATAAGCAAACATATGTATTAAGGCTGTGTATACCTCAATATTCCTCCAGATCCCTGAATGATTAATTTTTTTATCTGTAGTTTTCTACTGCTGCTGTAACAAATTAGCACAACTTTAGCAGCTTAAACAATACAAACTTATTATCTCACACTTCTGTAGGTGGGAAGTCTGGGGTGATTAGGCTGGTTTTTCTTTTCCAGATTTAACAAGACTAAAATCAAAGTGTCAGCTGGCTGGGCCCTTATGAGAGGTTCTGAAAGAATCTGTTTCCAAGCTCATTCCGGTTGTTTGTTAGCTGAATTCAGACCCTTGACTTTGTAGGACTGAAGTCCCTGTTTCTTTGCTGGCTGTAAGCTGGGGGCCATCCTTAGCTACAAGAGGTCTCTTGCAGGTTACATTTGGACCCCTACATCTCAGAGAAATTAAGGTATTAAAAAAACCCTTCCTATTCTTGGAATTGCTCTGATGTCCCCTCCTGCCACAACCATTCTCCTTCTTCCACTGTATTTCTCTGAGTGACTATTCTGTCCTCCTCTTCTGTTGGTAACAGGCCATATAATTACTTTGGGTCCCCCTGTATAATTCAGGATTACCTTCGTATTTTAATGTCAGTTGATTCGTAACCATAATTCCATCTGCAAAGTCCTTTTACAGCAGTGTGTATATTATACTGAATAACCAGAGGATGGGAGTCTTAGGATACCTTGAAAATTCTGCCTGCTATAGTATATGTGCATCTGGACAAAATAGGGTGACCAGTAGTAACCAAAACTTGATAGTTCCGCTAAACCATAATCTTGTCTATCCATCACCTCAAATTTTTAATTATTTTCCCAAATTGCAAGTATTTATTCAATAATTCAGTATTGTGACTATTACAACATTCAAATTAGATAATAAAATACAGCCAAAATAATAACTACCAGAATACCTACATGTAGATCCAAGTGGATAATTGTGGCTTATGTGTCATGGAAACGATGGCAGTCATGACCAATGAAAGCAATAATCTGACATCTGATATCTCAAAAGCATTAAGAATTTACTGCTGTTATTTGAGTTTTTCTGTTTGGAAAACACATTTGAGCTATGTTTCCAAGAATATTATAAGTTGCTTGAATAAGGATTCAGTGTGGGTTGCACTATACCTCTCAAAGTGGGCAGGAAGCAGATCAAACTTATCTTCAAGAGCAAGCTTTTGGTCTTTGGCTGGAGAGGCAATCTTACTCAGAGGCACATCTGGTAAAGTTTATTCAACAGTCTTCACGTTGACACTGTGCCCAAGACCTTTCCGTATAATGTGTACACAAGCTACTACATGTACTTAATGATTTTTAAGAACTGGAATATACTCAAATGTATCAATCAGACACCTTGTTAAAATAGTAAAAAAAAAAATAAAGGTCCAACTTTTAAATCAGCCCTGTGATAGTATGAAAGAACATAAAGCAGATTTCCAGAGGATAAGTACAAAACAAACCTGAAGCATTGGTAAACAACTGTAACTGTAGGTATAATTTATAATTTTCAATTAGTTAAAGCCCATGAATTTGGAATTCCTTTTATGGATAGGTGTTGGTATTTACCTTTGCACTATATATTGAAGTACAAGTGTTCTTAAAATATTTTATGAGATTATAAAAATTTTAGGAGGAAATGATTAGTATAGTTAGACTTTAAAATATTTTAGACACATTTCAAATGCTACTCCCTTGAAAAACAATGTGATAATTATACGTAGGTCTCATCTGTTATTTAAAGGGAAGTGTTCAGAAATGATGGCCTATCCATGTACTGTCCATTACAGTAGGCACTAGCCATATGTGGCTATTGAAATTTAAATTAAATAAAATAAGTGAAAAACTGAGTCCTCCTCAGTTACACCAGCCACATTTCAAGTTCTCAGTAGCCATGTGACTAGTGCCCACCGTATTACACAGTGCAGATACTGGACATTTCTGTCAGTGCAGAAAGTTCTACTGGGCAGTGCTGACCTCAAAAGGACCATTAAATAGCTATTAAAATATTAATTGCAGCAATATGAAAATTACTTGAGATAAAATATTAAGTGAAAAATAAACAGGTCAAGTAATTTATAGATATAAACCATAATTGAAACAATGCAACAATTCAGGTTCGTTCTTCCATTTGTGTTACTTAGTACCTACCGTCAGCATTGTCCTGGGTAGGTACTGGGGAATCAGAGATGAATTGGACCTGTTCCCTGACCTCGAGGAGCTTCTAGTCCAACAGGAGAAGACAGATAAGAAAGCAGTATGTGCTTTACAGTATTACAGTGCCCTGATAGAAATCTGTTTAGAGTACTACTTACTGGGTGGGGGACAAAAGAAATTCCTCAAACATCAAACCCATCAGTTCTACCTATGAAAGAAAGTCAGGAAAGGTATCCCAAAGGAGGACTCATTTGCCCTGACTCTGCTGATGGGAGCAGCCGCTTGCCAGACAGACCGAGCAAGAGGGAAGGAGAGACTGGGTTGTCAGGCAGAAACCAGACTGGGCACTTCTCAAGGTCCAAGACTTGCTTGAGTTTGTAACTTTAGAATTGAGAGCTCTATAAATGCTTTTTAACCTGAACTGAACCACGCACTGTGAGTGAAGAAAAGCATGAAGATATAATACGAGGGGGCTGCATGGTACGTCAGGGAGAGAATGAAGCCCAGGTGTGAGGACAAGGGGGTTGTTTGTCAGGCAACAGAACTGAGCTTGACACTGTAGTGAATGTGGAACTGAAAGATTTCAAACAAACAAACAAACAAAAAAAAAACAAAAACAGAGGAGAAAACATTACAGGGAAATGTTAATAACAGCAGGATTAGGGGTTTTCTTTATGACTATCAGTGATTTTCTTTTCCTTTCTACTATCTTACAGATCTGTAACGTGAGCATGTTTGTTTTGTAAATCTATCTGAAAAATAAAAAGACAAACAACTGTGTCATCTACTGGCTTTCCATGATATATTTGGCTGTACTTTGCTGTCACTTTGTTAAAGGTAAGAACAATCATAATATTAACTAGCTTTTATTGAGTTCTTTTCTTGGACCACTCACGATTCTAAGTTCATGTGTTAATTTATTTAATCCTCACAAGTTATACAAGGGAGTTACTAACAGCCCCATTTTACTGATGGAGAATTTCAGGTATTTAGAAGTGAAGAAATTTGTCCAGTGGTACAAAGGTGCGAAGTGGCAGGACGAAGCACCCTGAACTCAGAGCCCTAAATCTTCCTTTTATTAAATTAGTCTGCAATTCAAATTCTCTATTATTTCATTCTGGATTGCCCTCACTCATTACATTTTGGGAACATTTGGTTTTACTATTCTTCAGGCAGATCCTAATTTGGGTAGAAGAGATTGGAATGTGACTCACCCTGAAGGAATCCAGAAGATCAATCCCAGAGACCTGCATATCATACTCCCTTACTTCTTTCCAGTGTTTGCTCAAATATCTCTTCCCAAACATGGCCTAACACAGGTAGATGCTCAGTACATATTTGTAGAATGAATGAATGAATAAGCTTGAGCATTTAATCTTCAAAAAGATTATTTTTCTCAGTATATACTAAGATGACTACACAGAACATTTTTTTTCAAAAATAAGAAACAGAATTTCTCTTATAATTCTGTGTGATGGAGAGAATTCAATTAAGCCAGAATACTTTATTCTCTAAGTATTCCAGATAATCAACATTTAATAGTTTATCTTCAGATATTATTAATGATATAAGTAGGTCCATGGAAAAGACATCGCTGAGCTGGATTATAGGTGGTCAAAGCAAGTGCCACTGAAATAATTTATTTTAGCACCAGAGGAGAAAGGAGGCTCATTGAGGGACAGAAATAACACAACACTGAGGCATGCTTCTTAGGACGATGCATCCAAGAGGCAAGGGGGCATTCCAGAAACAGGCATCAGTCTGGGGGGGGAGGGGGCAGGGAATCCCTGGTTTAATTGTTCCCTGGGTTTGATATGAAAGTTATAAAAGAGCAAGTCGCTAGCACTGTCAGAAGCCAAGCTGATAAAGCTGAACATTTTAAGTTCTAGCCATTTGATCCACCTCTCTGAGCAAGCAAGATTCATGAATGAAGAAGGATCACATCCAATATTATGAAGTGAAGTTAGAAGCCAAAAGAAAACTTAAGACTGTATTTCTAGAATTGAAACCATCCAGTTCTTTTTTTTAAATAAAATATGCATTCTCTCATTGTAAAGGGACCTAACTATCAATTTCACTTTAAAATAATAATCTTTGTAAGTCCCACTTTATAACCTTGGTGTAAAAATGTTACTGATTTACATAAGCTTACTCAAATCCTTCAAACATTTACATATGCATTGTACATCTTATTCCTTATATTTTGAATAACTGGGAGAGTTCAAAGTATTAAAGAGAGCATTAGGGGTGCCTGGGAGGCTCGGTTGGTTAAGCACTTGACTCTTGATTTTGAGAGTGGTCATGGTCATGAGATGGAGTGGTCATGGTCATGAGATCGAGCCCCACATTGGGCTCTGAGCTGACAGTGTGAAGCCTGCTTGGGATTCTCTCTCTCTCTGACCCTCCCCACTTCTCAAAATAAATAAATAAACTTGTAAACAAATTTAAAGAGAACACTGTATTACTCTGTTCTTACCTGGAGGGTAAATAGAATGCTGCTCAATGTATAGCTTGTATTCCACTTAGCAGGGTCGTCCAAAAAATCTATACAGGCCCGACCAGTATTTTGGTCTACTGTATTGAAATAATACATTAATATTGACACATATAATAAAATTATCATTTACAGTTTATGAACATCAAAATATCACAGGCAAAATCAGAAAGCAAACGAGAAAGCAGAAAAGTATTTTCAGTGAATGTGACTGGCAGTTGATATAGTGTAGCTGTTAAAAGCATACACATAGATCTGAACATTGACTCCCCTGCTTTGTCAGCTCTGTGACCTTGAGCAATTTAACTTTACCTCTCTAGGTCTCACTTTCCTAATGTGTGAAAGGGGGATACAATGAAAGAAACTATCTTCACTGAAAAGAATCAAAAGATAAAGTACGTTTTATTAGCATATTAAAAACTTTTGTAAATAATAAGAGAAACATTTGTACCCTAATAGAAAAACCTTGCCATAAAAAGCTAAGAAGTGAAAAGAAAATTGTGAAAAGGTGAAAAGAGAGCTGTTGGATTTGACATCGTGTTGTAAAACTATAATAATTATAACCCTGGAGTGGGATGTGAGATTAAACAATGTGATAACCTTTAGAAACAAATCCTACTATGGGTTACAATGTTGTATGTTAAAAGTGCAATTATGAGTCAGCGGCAAAAGAAAAGATAATCAACAAGTGTGCAGACTACTCATTGTCCTCTGGTATCTACTCTTCCTTTCTTCCATTTCTTCTGTGATAAGAAGCTCTATGCCTGCCCCCATCTCCATCCCTCTCTGTGATTTTAGATAAACACATGGTTGCCCGCATTTTCCCCAGCCTTTCCTCCAGTGAGATGCGACCATGTAACTAAAATGTAATCACGGGATATCAGCAGAAGGAAAGTGTGCAACTTCTACATCATATTTCCTGAAGGAAGCTGTTTTGCCCTCTGTGGTTCTCCCCCTTCCCACTGGTCACAGAGTAAATGCCTTACATCCAGAAATGATACTGCATGATGAGGACAGCAAAACCTCTCTGCCAGCTTTGTTCTGTTATATACAGATTGGAAAGATACGTAGAGCTTAGCATATCCCCTGACACAGTTAATTAACTAAATCAGTATTTTATTACAAAATTTTTTGTAATGTTTGTTTTTGAGAGAGGCGGGGGGGGGGGGGGGGAGGGGGAGAAGCAGAGAGACAGGGAGACACAATCCAAAGCAGGCTCCAGGCTCCTAGCTGTCAGCACAGAGCCCCACGTGGGGCTCAAACTTGTGAACCATGAGATTATGACCTGAGCCAAAGTCAGATGCTTAACCAACTGAGCCACTCAGTCACCTCAGTTAACTAAATCGGTATTTTAAAGAAAGAATAGAGTTAAATATGACAAATAAGACTACAGAACAACTAAAAGAATATTAAAATGATGATTTGATTGTGTTTGGGGAAAGGGTCAGCTAAGTTTAAAGATAATTACAAAAATCTCAAAGGACAAGACTAATAGATATGATCACATAAAAATTTTTAAATCCCAGATATAAAAGAGCCAGCATAAGCAAAATTTAAAAATTAGTGACAGAGGGAAATATTTGCAACATCTAAGACAATGTAATAAACATTGCTAAGTCTGACAATTTGCAAAATAAGAAATACCATCAACAGACATGAAAAAATGTTTAACTCGCAAATATTCAAAGAAGTGCTTATTAAAATAAAAAAGTGAGATTTTTATAAAATTGGCAAAAAAAAAAAAAAAAGTCTCTGAAGTTTCCATGCCCAGAATTGGAGAGTGATAAAATGAGAACTTTGTATACAGTTACTGGTGGAAGTGTAAATAGCATCCAGAAAGGCAACTTGGCTTTATGTATCTAAAGACTTAGAACTATATACAGCCATCTTTTAGAGTTTGGGGGCTAATAAATAATACTCTGCTCCTCCCGAGTTCATACATAATGAAACAGGCCTAACTGTGAAACATCAACTTTACTGTAGGTTAGATCGAAATGGAGAATGCATGATCAATGGCTTTAATCAAGCTCCACAAAAAGCCCCCCTGATTTGGACTTAACACCCAAACTGAAGGCCTGCCCGTTTCTTGCCTGGAGAAAGTGAGACAGCACCCATTCTCTGGGAAGGCTGGTTGGAAATAAAGTGTTGAGAAAGTGCTGAGCCACACGTGTTCAATTTTTCCTCCTATTTCCCCAACAGATAAGTCACTCAAGTAGTGACGGAGGGAAAGACCAGCAATCACAGATGTTCTATACTTTCTCTCCTTGAGACAGAAGCTCTTTGTACTTTGTGGAAATGGAAGGTTTGTAACTATGAGTTAAGAAGACCACCTCCCCCCCCACCCCATATTTAACCAGTAACTTCATTTGTGTTTATTTTAAGCAAATAATATAAAACATACACACTGAATTTTGTACCATAAATTTAATTTTATCCCTTAAAAATAGGGATTTTTTAAAATTACAAAGTAATAATGTACTTGGAGAAAAAATATATGAAAGTATATAAAGTAAAATATGAAAACTCCCTTGCCTACTAATGCCACTCTTTAGAATTATTACTAGTTGGGCTATACAAATATACACACACATGTGTGCGTGTGTGTGTATGGTTTTTGTTTTTTCATTAAATGGAATTATATCTTACATGTTATTCTTTGAAGTGTGTGTGTGTTTTTTTTTTTTTTTTCCATTTAACAGTGAATCATCAACATATTTCTGGACATATTTATTTATTTATTTATTTTTTGATGTTTGTTTGTTTAGAGAGTTCTTGCAGGTGAGAGCAGGAGAGGGGCAGAGAGAGACAGAATTCCAAGCAGGCTCCGCACCGTCAGCACAGAGCCTGATGTGAGGTTCAGTCTCACAAGTGCAAGATCATAACTTGAGCCAAAATCAAGAGTCGGATGCTTAACCGACTGACCCACCCAGGTGTCACTGGACATATTTATTTAAAAATATTTGAACACCAGATATATGCCAAGTAGTGAATATTCTTGGAATATAGCAATGACCAAAAAGTCTTGCTTTTATATATCTTCCTTGTTATGTATATAGCTGTAAGATATTTTATTTAAAAATTCCAATATCAATGGACACTGGTGTTTATCTCCCTTTTTACTGTTTCCAACATTGTTATTGGGAACAAACATCTTTAAATATTAAACATACTCTTCCACACTTGTGCTACTATTTCTATGGAATCATTTATAAATATGGTATTACATGGATTTAGGGCTGTTTGCCCTTTATTGCTGATTAGAAACTGTCAAACTGCTTCCCACATAGGTCACACTAAGGTCATCATTATGTCAGAGAGCCCATGTTTGCCTACCCCTACTAAAATTGTGTAGATTTTTAACATTTTGTAAACATAAGCAATGAATCATAATTTTTGTTTTAATATGCATTTATTTTCTTACTAGTGTGGCTGAACATCTTTTTGTGTTTATTTTTGTTATGTTTCTTCTATAAAGTGTTTGTTTATAACTTTTGCCCATTTTTCTATTGCTTTAATTTTTCTTATTGATTCTTAAGTGCTCTTTATATGTTGTAGATATTCTGTTCTCATTGCAAATATTTTCCCTTGGTTTGCAAAAGTCATGTGTTTCGTCTCTGTTTATAATATTGTTGGACATAGAGAAGTTTTAAAAAGTTTATATAGTTTAATGTACCATGCTTTTTTCATGGATTCTAGGTTTTATCATATTTGAAAAGGCCTTCCTCATCAAGCTGATAAAAATTTCTATTAGATTTTCTTCTTTTTAGTATGTAAAACTTTTAGATTTTTGATATATCAGGAATTCACTTTGTATATAACTTGAACAGCATTCTAACTAATTTCTTTCTAAAATGTTAATTTGTCAGTGCATCATTTTTTATGATAAAAAAATTAGACGCAATGAGAATATTGAACAAAACGAGAATAGTTATCATTTGGTCATCAAAAATGACCTTTGAAGAATGTTTAATAATGCAGAAATAAACATGTCATTTTAAAAACTTCATATGTAATATTTCAACTATGTAGAAAAAATACATACATAGTAAAAAGAAAATAAATTTAAGTGTTGAGAGCAATAGCTCTGTGAGTTAGGATTCAAGTTGATAATTTTATCGTGCCTTTGCATATTTTACCCAATAAGCATGCTTACTAATATAACCATAACAAAGCTGTTAAAAAGAAACATTCTTAAACACTTATGAGGAACAAGGACAATAGGGACAGAGCCCCAATGAAGAAATCTCATTTGGTCCTTACCATTTGGATGAAAAGGAATTGTTAAGAATTTCACAACTGGAGGGACCAAATTGTACTCCGATGTAAAATTTATTGTCAGTTGGAAGAATAATCCTATGATAAAGACACAAACATTTTTACAGAAGTGTCATGTGGCACTGATTACCTGAAACCTGAAGTTTCTCTACACGTTAGCCTCCTCAAGGTCCCTGGATTTTTATTTATAAGTAAATTGGATCACAGGGTATGTAGACTCCCCTACACAGTATAACACACTCTGCACAATCTAATCCCACTGTGTTTTCAGCCTGCTTCCCATCAACCCTTTTTGCCCACTGACTCCATCCCTTAACACCTGCCTCCTGCACTGTATTGCTCATATTTACTGAACTCACTGTTCCAGAACCATTTCTTGTTGATAAGCTTTTGCCATGCTGTTCACTCAGACTGAATTTCCTTCCTCTCCTTCTAAACCTGACAAACTTTTACCCGTTCTTAAGGATTCAACTCAAGTGTCACTTCCCTGGGAAGCCACTCCTGACTTTCCAAGGTGAAATTAACTAATCACTGCCTCCTCAGCATTCCATTCAAAATCCATTACTATCAGGTATTATATTTTTTTTACAATTATCCACTTATGTTTCTCTCCCCTGCTTCACTCGACAAATCTATCTTGTTAAACCACAAAGAAAAAGTGCATGGTCATTAACGTTTATAGTGGCCCAGTCTTCTTAAAAATTTGATTTGTGGGGCGCCTGGGTGGCGCAGTCGGTTAAGCGTCCGACTTCAGCCAGGTCACGATCTCGCGGTCCGTGAGTTCGAGCCCCGCGTCGGGCTCTGGGCTGATGGCTCGGAGCCTGGAGCCTGTTTCCGATTCTGTGACTCCCTCTCTCTCTGCCCCTCCCCCGTTCATGCTCTGTCTCTCTCTGTCCCAAAAATAAATAAAAAACGTTGAAAAAAAAAAAATTTAAAAATTTGATTTGTGAAAATTTGGGGGGAAAATCACAGAGGAAAGAAGTGAGAGATAATTGTGGGATTTCTGTGCAAGTAGGAATTTTGATAGCTATTCTCTGATTTCATGGAAGGCTTACATGATATTCCCAATTGATATACTTTACTGTGTCTGCTTCTTAAAAGTGTAAGAACATTAACATTTGGCATAAAGAAAAATTCAAATCTAAAATTTCCATCTATGTTGACAAATGGCAAGAAATTAAGGCACATAATGAAAAAATAACACGTGAATACTTTTAAAATTTTAGAGAATTTGTATATTATAACCTTATTATATACATGAAAGAAAATAGGCTGATAATGGCATAAAGACTTTTAAAAAGCAAATTAGTTTTGAAAACACAAACCTTGCCAAACTGTATTCTGTAGACCTTGAATACTAGCTCCCCATTCCATCAGATCTTCACTTACAGGAAAGGCAGTAATACCCTTTAATTTAAAAAACAAAGCAAAGTGGAAGATTAAATATCACAGCTTTGAAGATCAGATATCAAATTACAATGAATTCCAAAAACTCCACATTTTCTTTTCCTGATAAATTTATTTATTTGTTGATTTGGGGAGATGCTAGATATTGTCTTATTACACAGAAGTTAAGGTAGATTCCAAGAAATACACACAATAGTAAATTTAAAATAAATCATAAGCATGGAAATTGCAAGCGGGACTACAAAGTCAAGACTGAGATGTGTGGCTTATATAAATCAATAGCTTATTTAAGATTTCAAATAGAAAAGAAGGAAAGAGTTGGAAAGCAGGAATTTCTTCAGAGCTTTAAAAAACTATATGGATACTCTATTGAAGGAATGAAGTAAAAAATTTTCATTAAGAAAAACACAATTCCAAAATTATGCTTGTATATAAAAATAAAATTTTCATATACTTGAGGTACTGTCCCAATGGATGGACAAGAATGTATTTCATGCAAAACTTTATCACTTATGCTGAGGAATACTTAAATATAGTTGACAAACATTTCTGAGCAACCACATCGTTATTAAGTATGTTAAATGCTAGTTTGGATAAACATTATAATATTTCCATTTTCTCCATTATCTATATTTACATATCACTTCTCCCTTCATCAAATTCTCTTTTACCAGAGAACTACAAAGTTCAGGTAGAGCAGAAACAACATCAAATGTTAGGTTTGTGCATCCGGGATGTTTGTTGTTGGACTCAATAATTGTTCTAACATCTGCAAGCGAAGACAACACTTCTATAGCAGGGGTCGAAACAGAAAAAAACCACTTAACTACACCTGGAGCAACTGTTGGTAGCCCTCTGTGCATTCCCTCTAAGGTGGCTTTCTTTCCATTCTTTCTCTTAAGTACCCCCTCCCCCCCCCCCTTCCATTTTTAATTCTCCATACCATAAGTGATACATCAGCCTGTGGCACCTATGGACCTCACTGTGGTGGCACTCAGGGCAAAGCCTTCCTCTGTGTTAAAATTATAAAGGAAAGGCACTCGTGCATTATGATAGCAGTTGGTGAAAAGTGCACTAGACAGTGATTAGTAGAACTTAAGACTTAAGAGCAAGGCGTTTGGAATCAGAAAACCCTATGATAGAATCCTGGGGCCAAATATTTACTGAACCTTTCTAAGACTTAGGTTTCTATTTAATGTAGGTAAAACAAAACACTACTTAAAAAAAAAAAAAGTTTACTTATTTATCTTAGAAGGGGCGGGGCAGAGAGAGAAAGAGAGAGAGAGAATCTCAAGCAGGCTCCACACCGCCAGAGCAGAGCTAGATATGGTGCTCGAACCCACGGAACAGTGAGATCATGACCTGAGCCAAAATCAAGACTCAGACACTTAACCAACTGAGCCACCCAGGCACCCCAACACTACTTATTTTATGATATTGTAATTAATGAGCCACAGCCCTGCACCTACTAATTACTACTTGCTATTCAGGGCTTAAATACGCATAAATTACTTAGCATAATATGCTCAATATTGTGAACTGTTATTATGAAGTAATAATAATTGTTATTATTATAGTGTAACAGTGCAATCAACTCATTAAATAACAATGCTGCAGTGGCAAATTAGGTTTAACTAAATTATGCCTTCTAGAATAAACACGGATCAAAATGATTTTTAAAAATTTGTACCCCAACGAAACCCATCCCTCCAGGTTCCCGGTACTTACCTTAAAATTGTTCTCCTTCAACTCTTGGAAGTCTCTTTCCAGCAAGAAGTAAGCCCTGCGGTGCATGATAAGGCAGCAAAGGGCCTGGCACTTGTCCCCACACTCCTAGGCTGCACTCTGAGACAGATGTCTGAGATTACCGGTCACTCTCCCACTCCGACATAAATCTTGTTTTCTAGAGCCCCAGAACGTTGTGTCCTCCCAACAGAAGTGGCTCTAAATTGGACATAGAACAGTGACTTTTTTTTCTCCTCTGACTTCAAGAAGGAAACCGGGCACGTGCTCAACTGCGGTGTGCGACCGCCGTGCCAGCCCACAGCCTGGTCTCAAGGCAAACTTGGATGAGCACCTGGCACAACCCGTGTCGTCCGTGCGGGCGGCGAGCGGGAGAGGTGTAAGCTCAGGGCAGCGTGGGGCCCTCGTTAGTCGGGTAGTTTACGTTTCACAGGTGTAACTGGGTGCCCGCTTCGCTGGAGGTCGCAAATCGGTTGCCGAGCAACAGAACCCTGCGGGAAAGGAGTGGGGGGAGTTTGGCTGCCCCTCATCCAATCAGCGACCGGGGCAGGCCTCTGGAAAGCTTCGCAGCCAATCGTCCAACAGTTTCACTTTGACAGGCCAATGAGATCTGTTGTCAAGACAACAACCCCCGCCCCCCACGCCAACTCAGTCCACCAAAGTGGACTGTACCCAATTAGTGTAGAGGGTGGGGTAAAGTCCCAGGATCTTTCAGAAGCCTTCACTCGCAGTCCTTTTCTGAAATGCTTTCACTCTTCTTTGAATATCAGAAACTGTCTGGTAATAAGTAATCACTACATACAAGTCTGAGCTTATTAATCATAACGTATATGGCAAGCTATCATTCATAGTACGTTACAAATATTACTATGTCGTCAAACCCGACAGTTGCCTTAGGAGGATGCTCCGGGAACAAGGAAGTATTTCAAATGTATCAGGTTCCCATCTTGTGCCACAGGGTTTTGCACTACTTTGCCTTCTATCCAGACATTTACCACATTCCTTCCACCCTTTTCCCTCACCACTTTTCCTTAACTCGTCGTTCAGATTTAACTTCGCCCTCATGGAATCTTTCTTTTGTGATCCTAGAGGACCCTATGTTTACCTCCTCGTTAGCATTTATCACACTGGATCACAACTGCTCAACAGACGACAACTGTCGTCTTCTACCGCAGACTGTGAGCTACTGAAAGGTGCTCGCTTGCCAGTGCCGACTACAGAAGTTGACATCATTGTTCAGAGTACCTTCTGGTTAGCTAGTTATTTAGCTAATTTTACAGAAACTGGCTATCAGTTAAATTAGTTCATGCATTCCACAAACATTAAGGACTTCTTATGTGCCATGAAAACAATTCAAATGAAGTGACTGCCTTTATGTCTCCTTTATGCTTTATGGCTCCAGGATACAATAAAGTACACAAAAACAAAACAAGTATACAAAACAAAAATCATAATTTCAGATCGCAGTAAGTGCTGGCTAGACAGTAAAAGAGTAATGTGACAGAGAGTGCAGTAGGTAGTTAAGGGTTAGATGTGGTCAAGGAAGGCCTCTGTCAGGAGTGGTTTTTGAGATGATACCTGAAAGATAAGATGAAAAGGATCCATTTTTATGCAACTGAGGGCAGATACTTCCAGGAAGATGAAAACACAGTAGTTATAGTCAGGGAAAAGCTAGGCTTAAAAAAGGAACCAGGGAGAGCTAGAGAGAGTAGAGGGAGATATAATTAGGGTGGGGCCTTCCCTACATGATGGGAGGTTTGGGTTTTATTTGAACAGCCATGGGGATCCATTCAATGGTTTAAGCCAAAGAGAGTCATGCTCTGATTTCCATTTACAAAATTTCTCTGGCTGCTTTGTGGAGAATGGATTGTGGGGAAGACAGTTTAGAAGGCTCCCATGGTCAATTTCATGTTCAGGTACGATAGCTTACAGATTCCCAGCAATGTATTAATTTTACTAACATTGTAGCACAATAAAATGATTTTATTCTGTTACATAAAACTGACTATAAAAGAATTTTTCCTATTAAAATATCAAGTAGGATCTAAGATCGAACTTTTTTGGCTACCTTTTATATCCAATAGATTTTAACTTGGACCTTATAGAACTGTGAATGTAGAGTGAAAGTGAAGACAGGACATTTCAGTGAGAAGAGAGTATACCCAATTTGAGGGTTTAGCTAGATTTCTTGATGATATGGTGGTTCTGTGGCTCCTTTGACCCTGTAGGGGAACACTGTGATAGTAATTGCATAATCCTTTGTCTTTTCTTTACAATTTTGTTCTAGGGAAAATTATGTTAAGGTAAAAGGAAAAGGTAAAATTAAAACATTCTTTGTTCTGAATTTTTAGAAATCGGTATTTATATGGGTAACTTCAATGCAATGAAAATCAAGTTGGTAGATTCTCATATGACCCCTAAAGTTGATATTACTAGCCTTGATTTCTCCTTCTTAGAACTTCAGCATCGTGTACTCAATTGCCTGGTTCTCAGCCAGCTGTTTCAAAGACATTTCAGATTCAAAATGTCCAAAAATGAACTAAATACCTTTCCTCCTCTTCACTAGCCTCCTATTCCATTTTGTTCATCCAGTTTCTCAAGCTGGAAATCTGAAGTTCCCCTCTGACTTCTCTTCCTCATGACTCACCTTCAAGTACTCAACCAGACCCGCTGCTTTTCTAGCTTCTTCTTGAGCCTTATTACCAGTACCCAAGTTCACAGCCTTGTTATTCTTGCTAGAACACAGAGCATCTTTATACTATACTCTCTGCCTCTAGACTTGTGTGTCATGATACCTCACAGTAATGTATGTAAAACTAACATGTGATCATGTAATTCTCTGTTTAAAATACTGCAAAAGATTCCCTTCACCAGCCCAGCTTACCCTGCCTACCTCCATTTTCGGGGTTTTAAATGTGGATTGACTTCTAAGGGTATAGATCTGGGGGCTGTAATTGTGGGCCACCTTGTATTTGCCTGTATATCTGTATGTGTGTGCACATAGGCTTTTTTTTTTTTTTTGTAGAACAGGGTCAGGGAATTCATTAATTTTAATAATCACCTGTGATGTAAAAAGCTTAAGAGACCATGCACTATAGAATTAAATCCAAGCTTCTTAACATGGCACTGCAAAACTTCCATGATATTTTTCCTATTGACCTTTCCTTTATTGATGCCCATTCTGCTTCATATTTGAAACAGCAGCACTGAACTGCTTGTCTTTTCCCTGTATCACCTTGCCTAGGCTCTCTACCTGGACTTTCTTCCTCTTCTTTATCTGGCTAACCAGCTCTTACAGATCGCTGAAAGACATCAATTCCTTCTCAGACTCTTCCTAAACCACCATGATGGGTTATGTTCTCATTTAACCTGGGCATATCTTTGTGGATTGTTACCACATTATTTTGAAATGATCTCTTTCTGGCTTTTTCTTCCTCACAGAATGTAAATTCCTAAGGGCATGGAGACCTGTTTATTCATCACTGAATTCCCAGCACCAAGCACCTGGCTCAGGGGGGCAACACTTTCTGCTGATTGAGTTGAACTTAGCAGATAAAAAATTGGGGGGTGGGGTGGGCAGGAGAGTGACCCTTTCATGACAGGACCAGATGTAAGCAGAAGACGAGGTTTGCAAAGATGGGGGGTGGGCGGTGGGTGATTTAGGGGAGTTTGTCTAGCCCCATGGGAACATAGCAGGTTCAAGTTGGGAGTATAGAGACAAGGTAGACAATGGAGCAGAAGAATCAGTGACAGCAGGAGCCCACGGAGCAGAGGGGCTAGAGAGCTGCAGGCAGGACATAGATTGTAAACGCAATCCCCAGGGCACCAAGAGGAAGGCATAGGTACTTAGAAGGGTCCCCAACCAGTGGGCCTCAAAGGACAAACAGGTTAGAACTCCTGGAACTGTTTTGGGAATGAAAATGCTAAGAAATATAGAGCTTCCTGCCAGTCGGCCTCTGGAGGCTTGGCCCTATTGGATTTGGAGGTACTAAGTAAAAGGGATCACAGTTGTACTTGCTGGCTGTCCATCAAGCCATCAAGCTGGCTGTCCAATTCCAGCTGAATTTCTACTTGTTTGCTTGTTATAATTCCCTTAGCTCCTGTGTGGATGGGAGACAAGCTCTGGTTACAGAGGCTCCTGAGCTGATAAGCAGAACTGGGGCTTTGGTAAGGGGTAGGAGTGTGATGTGTATGCATACGTGTGCAAGCATTGAGCATGTGGGTAACGACTGGCTAGGTTTGGTCTCGCATTAATAGCAGCAGGAGCTGGAAACTAGTAACATCAGCTGTACGAATATCTGAGTCTCTTAAAATTGCAAACTTCGAAGTAGAGGTCCATCTGAAAATATTTTTCTCTGTATAGACTCACCTTCCATTTATTATAGCATATGTTTTAATAAAATTTCCCCACACATGATAGCACTGATGTTATGTCCTTGCCACTTCTCCTAAGCCATGTTCTTTTCTGCCTTGTTCATCAGATGTATTGTTGTGGGTGTTTGTATTTTATTTATTTATTAAAAAAAATTTTTTAACGTTTATTTATTTTTGAGACAGAGAGAGACAGAGCATGAACAGGGGAGGGGCAGAGAGAGAGGGAGACACAAAATCCGAAACAGGCTCCAGGCTCTGAGCTGTCAGCACAGAGCCCGACGCGGGGCTCGAACTCACGGACCATGAGATCATGACCTGAGCTGAAGTCGGACGCTCAACCGACCAAGCCACCCAGGCGCCCCATGGGTGTTTGTATTTTAGATAAACCAACACAATCAGGAAAATAAATCCCATCTGTAGTCCTTCCACTGTCTTTTTGTTTAGGTCTATTGATTTATTTTGGGAGAGAGAGACAGAGAGAGAGAGAGAGAGAGAGAGAGCACTCAAGCAGGGGATGGCCAGAGAGTCATGAACCGTGAGATCATGACTTGAGCAGAAATCAAGAGTTAGACACCCAACTGAATGAGCCACCCAGGCGCCCCTCCACTGTCTAAGTTTATTAGTAAGTCTGGGTAAATAATGTGTGCTCTCGAGACAGACCTGGGTTATATCCCAAGATACCTATGTTTTAGTAGTGGCATAGCCTTGAAAAAGTCACTTAGCCTCCCTCCCTGTACCTGCATTTCCTCACCTGTAGTATCCAGCCAGTAATAATAGCTACTTCTCAGAATCATTGTGAGGGTTGAAAGCAGTTAATGCCTGCTGAGCGCTCAGTCACTGGCTGGGGTCGAGTGATAGTCAACACCTACGCTGACCGTGGGCTGGGCACAGGGTTCTACGTGTTTCATGGTAATTCATTTCATCCTCAGAAATGACTCTGTAAGGTAGGTACTATTTTGATTCCAATTTTTACAGATGAGGGAGATACACAGTCACACAGCTGGAATGCAGCAGCCAGGATGCAACCCCAGGGTATCTACCTCTGGAGTCCATGCTTTTGACCACTAGGCTACCCTGCCTCACAAATGTTTCATATTCTACCAAGTGAGCTCTCTGGGCTTCTTTCAAAAATTATTGCTACTTTTGGGGCACCTGGGTGGCTCAGTCGGTTAAGCAATTTTCCAGCTGAATTTCTACTCGTTTGCTTTCTGAGTTTTCCTCCACTAAAATGTAACCCAAGAAAGCTGGACCATTGCTATATAATAAAATAATGTCTGGTATGTAATAAAGGCCCAATATAAATCTGTTAGCTAAATGTGTACTCTGTCTTTTCTTTTAGATTATAAATTCATTAAGAACTCAGTCTGACTTCTGTAACTTTTTTAAATGTTTATTTATTTATTTTGAGAAAGAGAGAAAGAAAGAGGGGGGGTAGAGAGAGGGAGAAAGAGAACCCCAAGCAGGCTCTATGCTGTGAGCGTGGAGCCGGACACAGGGCTCTATCCCAAGAACTGTGAGATCATGACCTGAGCCAAAACCAAGAGTTGGTCCCTTAACTGACTGAGCCTTAATTCCCGGAACTTACAAATATGTAGCACTCTGCATGCAGCTCCAAAAAAAAAAAAAAAAAAAAAAAAAAAAAATACGAACTACAAAATAATTATTTTTACATTAACTTATTACTTTTGAAAATTTAAGTGGAAAATAGATTTTATTAAGTCCTACTATACACTTTTTTTTTTTTTGGGGCTTTCTCTTTCAGTCTTTCCCCTTGAAAGTAGGCCTAGAGGATTGAAAGGAGAAAAGTTGCATTACATTTCTTATGGTTGGCAGAATTCTAAGATGACCTTCAAGATCTCCACCCACTGCACACTCCTTAGGACTATGAATATATGATGTATTTTACTCTTGCAATTAAGTTAAATGGCGCAGTTGATTTTAAGAATGGGTGAGCCTGACCTAATCAGGTGAGCCCTTAAAAGAGACTGGACTCTTCCTGAAATCAGTAACTGAAAGTGTGAGAAGGAGTCATTGTGAGGGAGATTCCCTTTTGCTACTTTTGAAAATTAAGGGAGCTATGTGGCAAGGAATGTGGGCAGCCTCTAGAAGCTGAGAGTGGCCTCTGGCTAACATCCAGTAAGAGAATCAGGGCTTCAGTACTACAACCAGAAGCTACTGAACCCTGCCACAAACACATGACCTTAGAAGAGAACCTGAACTCCAGATCAGAATTCAACTTGGCTAACACTTTGTGAGACCCTGAACAGGGGATTCCATCATGCCATGCCCAGATCGGACCAACAGGACAGTGGGCTAATAAATGGGCATTGTTTTCAAATATTAAGCCTGTGGTATTTTGTTACACAGTAACGGCTAACTAATACAACTTATCCAGAGCGTACAGTTACTGACCAAGACAAGTTATGTGGCAAAAGGTCAGTCACTTACTGAGTTGGGTTTATCCTGATTTAGTGTAAAAAGAACTTGAAACCAGTTGATAGACATTAACATATGGCTTTAGAGGGCTAGGGGATAAAATGGGTGTGGTATCTGAAAAATGAAAACCGAACCAAGGCTCATATACAAACTTTCACATCCTAGGTGAGCAAAGCAATGAGCAATGTAATTATTTAACATTTGCAAAGTTACTGAGGCCACCTTCGGCTTTAACAGCCAAGTGTCCCCTCCCCCTCTTTTTAAAAACAAATCTTTCCCGCAGGACTTGGCCAACAGATGTTTTCATTTTACGGAAACTAAAAAACTGCTTTCCTCATCCACCAGGAATATGTCCCAGTACAAAGTGTTAACCTCGTTTGGATTTGAACCCCCATCCTCAAGAACAAAAAAAGGCTGAGGATTGCCAAATGTCAGCTCAGCTGTGAGAAGTGGTTTAAATCATATTTTGACGTATGTTACGCTGTTAACTAGAAAATGAACTGCAGCGCACATGCTTCTAGTAACTCTGGTTTCAAATCATATGATCCCTTCTTTGTCTTGAAGACCTTTTGATGTGCGTTCCCAATATTGAGTTTCTCTGCTTTTAATAATCTTATATTCCTTCCCCAATATAAATGTCATGAAAAATACTGAATGCTAATCTTCAAAGATCAAACAGGAAGAAAGAGGTGGGCAGCATAGTTCAGCGACTTAAATTCCTAAAATTTCTCATTTAAAAATTTTATTTTAGCTTATAAACGTCTAAGCTCAAAGAAATGCTTCATTCCCCTTTGTAAAGTTGGAAGTTGCAGGCCCTTTCAAATTTCAGAACTGCGTTAATTATAGAATAATTTAGTCTCTCTCCCCGTAAGGTACCCAAGATGCAGGGGCCCCTTGATCACTATTCATATCTGAATTTGTGTCTACCTAACAGAGAGGAGCTCAGAACCAATACATGCTGGCTTTGATTTTATATTCTTTGCTTCAGAAAGGATGACCAAAAGGCCAGGTTTGCCTGGGCATAGGGGTTCTCTTCGGAAAAAGGACTTTCAGTGCTAAAACAGGGATAATTCCTGGCAAACTGGCACAGCTAGGTCACCCTACCCTGGGCATCGAGGACATTTTCAGGGTGGGAATTACGTCGACAACTTGATAACAGCTGTTTATTTGTTTTGGAACTTGGTGTTTAAAGGAACCGAACTTGTTTTCCCTGGCAGGCTGGTGCCCAAACCCCATAATCCAAGTTCTAAAACGTAGTGCCCAGGGGCGCCTGGGTGGCGCAGTCGGTTAAGCGTCCGACTTCAGCCAGGTCACGATCTCGCGGCTCGTGAGTTCGAGCCCCGCGTCAGGCTCTGGGCTGATGGCTCGGAGCCTGGAGCCTGTTTCCGATTCTGTGTCTCCCTCTCTCTCTGCCCCTCCCCCGTTCATGCTCTGTCTCTCTCTGTCCCAAAAATAAATAAAAAACGTTGAAAAAAATTTTTAAAAAATAAAAAAAAAATAAATAAATAAAACGTAGTGCCCAGAATTCCATTAGGAGGGGATTTGGGTCTATAATGAAGGAATGCAGCACTTTACATATGCTCAAATGTTTTAGGAGGATCAGGTCTCCCTTTATTTCATTCTCCACATGAGAACACCAATTGTTGAGAGATACCACATATAATATTATCTAATACAACTGTGACTGTGTGTGTGTGTGTGTGTGTGTGTGTGTGTGTGTGTGTAGGGGTAGGGAACTGCTTAAAAGATGTAATTATTCTGGGCTTCCTTCACATATATTGGTTTAATATACCTCTTCATGGTGCTCTTAGTTGGCCCCAGGGATGATTCCAGAATTTCAACACGGGAGAAGCTTTGAGGTGGCAATCAGCTTGGAGGTATGAGGGATGACATATGGTATAGGGATGGTCTAGGGATGTGTCTCGAAGCTGTTTTTACTTAGTGTATGTTTATTAGGGCCGGTTTGAGGGGAAATGATGGAAATTATTGAAGGGCTAATCCCACCCCCACCTCATTGGCACTAATCCCGGGTGTTCTACATTATATATAGCATGTGCATGAATAATTAGGTGGAATACTTTGAGCTCTAAATATCTTACCACATTAAAAAATAATGTATCTTTTTATAAAATTTGTTTAAAACACATTGAATAATAGCAACGTTACCACTTTCTGGGCATCTACTATGTGCCAGACAATTCTTAAAGTATTTAAATACATTCTCATTAAATGCTTGTAGCAAGTCTGAAAGACAGATACCCTAGAAAAATTATAAAATTATCTAGACTTTATTTTTTGATAACTTTGTGTCAGGTGCACTTCTCTGCAGCTTACATAAATTAGCTCATTTAGGTTAATTAGCTTCAATCCTAGGAAGCAGATACTTTCACAGATGAATAAATATCAGTTCAGAAACTTGTCTCAATTTGCATGGTTACCAAGGGGTGAAAGAGAGATTTAAGCTCAGGCAGTATGACATCAGAACCTTTACTCCTAACCTCTATGCTACATTTACAATATTTTACTGATAAGGAAATTGACATTCCCTTACTTACTCAAGGTTATCCAGATCCTTTGCAGGAACACTTAAAAAGTATGCGCTGTATTCTCCCAGTCTCTTTATTCAGGTCCCATGAAGGAGGGCTAAGGATAGTGTTTTATGCTGTATCTGAGGAATTTATAGGAGATTTTTTCATTGTTCATTATTTTTTTTAAGAGAGAGAGAGAGAGAGAGAGAGAGAATGAGTGGGGGAGGGGCAGAGAGAGAGGGAGACACAGAATCTGAAGCAGGCTCCAGGCTCTGAACTGTCAGCACAGAGCCTGATGTGGGGCTCAAACCCACAAACTATGGGATCATGACCTGAGCCAAAGTCAGACACTTAACCAACTAAGCCACCCAGGTGCCCCTATAAGAGATTTTAAGGTAGCTTTTCTGGTACATTCTTGGATGGTTCTGAGGTTATAATTTTCAGAATCTCCCTAATTTTGATAAGCTGGTTTGACAACTATTGCTCTAATGCAGAGATCCAGGGCAGTATGTTGAAAATTTTAAGGCTAACTCTGAGTCTGCTGGAAAAGCATCTATTAGTGACATCTGGCATGAATGCAAGAGGAGAGAAGGGTGCTGGTGCTGTGGGTTTGCTCTTTCATCCACCCAGGGCTTCAGCTGAGTGGAGATTGTGTTCTTGTTCCCAACTACTTGCCCCCTTCCCTGCAAGGAGATTCTATATCCCTACCTGTGACTGTGAGGGTATGGCTGCACTGCCTCTCAGCAGGGTGAGATACATCCATGTCCTACAGTTACGTTCATCTGCAGAATTTGTGTTGACCCAGAGAATATGAGAAAAGGACATGACATACAGCACATCCAAGCAGAATGTTTTCAAGTGCCCATGTTTCAATTCTGCCCCTTGCTCTTTTTTTTTTCCCAGGCCATAAGAACAGCTGGTCCTTCCAAGACCTGGGAGCTGGGCCACAGCCCCAGACCTACCTCTGCTGACTGATGGAAATGAGAAGTAAACATAATGCAAGTCCCTGAGATTTTGGAGGTATGACCGCAGCCAAGCTGACCAACACAATGAATACACTCTGTTTCCAGAGTGAATTTGGGAAGTACAAATAAGTCCCAAGCTGTCATTTTGCCTGATTATTAGTTTTAGTCTTCCTAGGTTGATTCTTAGTTAACAACTAGGTCACGCAATTGGGGTGTTTCAGTCTCCTTCAAGTAAGTGATCTTAATGGGTGTAGACTCAAAAGAAACCTTTTAGGGAATTGTATTAGAATAGGCCCGGATGACAGATGAAATGACCGTTTCTCTGTCCAAGGATTGCATTGGTCAAGGACCACTTGGTGTAGGATGAAGCCTGACCTCTCCCTATTTCTGCTGCAAAATCCACGTGCCTCTAAGGTCAGGGAGAGCTTTAGCACTAATTTATGACCATGGGCAGCAAGTTCTGTTGTTTTGCATGGGATGTGGATTTTGGTCAAGAGCACATGTCCAACAAAGACTGATATTGAGAACCACTCTCCTTCAAGTGGAATATTCCCTGAATTATCTTTATTCAGCATGTCAGGATACTGGCCTTTTTCAAAGTGTAAGGGATGTCCTATCTAATTTTAAAGAGGGGCCTTTCTACCGACTTTACCATTCCCAGATAAGAATATTTACTAACCTGGTCACTTTGGTGAGACTATGCACCGTGTCAGGCCTTGTCAGCAAATGTTATAGTACTCGTTTGTGAATATGCATTTCATAGGCGCATATGATTCAGCTAGTCATAAATATGTCAGCAGACTTTCTCCCTGTATGTCTCCATTTTTTTTTAAATCTTCCCCGCCTAATTTCCTAGGGGATTACAATGACCTTGAGAACTCTGATGGTTTGTAAGTCCCTCCTTCCTCCGAGTTAACAGACTCCTTAGTACTCTTGGCATTTATGGTAACAAACTTCAGGTGCAGTCGTATTTTGGCTGCAAACAAGTTCCTCTTAGGCATGTGATCCTTTGTTCCTTCTCTTCTAAACTAGCATTTTCTCCTTAGCTTTTAAACTATTGCCCTAAAAAAATGCTATATAAATTAAGAGTATGAGCTTCACCCCTAGCACCTCCCGTGGCTCCTTATTGTCCTCCTTCAGAGCTTTCAGTCTCTACAGGCTGTGGGGAGCACAGAAACACTCACAGCCAGCCAGCGAGGTCCGATGGACTGCAACTGGCAAAATAACACAGTGGAATGCGCCACAGGTGACTGCATCCAGCCAAGTGGGTCAAGTTGTCACAGGAAGTTCAGGGGAGAGGGGAGCCTCTGCAGCTGCTTCTGCCTGATGCTTTCTAGGAGCCAGATCTTTCTTCCTCCCAAGAAAGAGCAGCCTATTCCTGACCCGGACTGTGTGAAGTTGCAACACAGAGGAGAGCGCTTTTAGTTGTGTTAATCATCGCTGCAAGGAGTCAGAGAAAGTACACTAAGAGACCGAGTCTTTTGAGCTTGTCCACATGAAGGAAAAAGCTTTTGATTACTACCCAGGAATAGGGGTCTCGAGGGAGCTAGACAAGGTAGTCTTGTCAAAGGTTGGGGCTATTAGTTCTCTATCCAAGACAACAGCTACAAAGCATATAACCAATTGTCAAATGGTTAAAGCAAAAGGATTTTCCTGCTTAATTTTTCACTAAAACTTGATTTTCTTTAAGGGGAACCAAAGTGGCAAATGTGTTATTAAATGCTTACACATACATTTCTAGGGATGTAATGACCACTCCCCCCCCCCCCCCCCCCCCCCCCCCCCCGCCACTCGCCACCTCAATGTTTAGATCATAGGAGAGCTTGTTAAAACACAAACTGCTGGGTTCCATCCCCAGAATTTTGGATTCAGGGCTTCAAAGAGGGGCCTGAGCATTTGCATTTCTGACAAGTTCCAAGGTCTGCTAGTCTGAGGACCACACTCTGTGAACCACTGGGATAGGTAATCATCTTTGAACCACTGGGATAGGTAGATAATAGAGCTCCCTTTAATCAGTAGTTAGTGGTTTGTAGTAGGCATTATCTGAGGTGGTGTTGCAAATTTGCAGATGTCGGTGATTAGGTTAAGGCCCAAATCACAGAGTTGAAGGGATTGGGGATGGTGGGAGGGGAAGAGCCTGGAGAGACAGAAGGAAATAGGAGTGAAGGGCAGACTGAAGAATTCACATGAGAGGGAGAAACCCAACCTGACATCCATCTCACTGCCATGAGAGGTGACTGCTTTATTGAGTTTGATCGCTGAGGTGGTGACAAGAACTGTACCTAAAACAGATGGATAAGGCCCTGAAGGTTTTATTGTATTCCCTTCTGTATTAAAGAGCAGAATGGACAAGTTCTTTGAACTTTCATAATGATACTCATTTTCTTTGACAGTGTGTATTAATTGCCAGATGGGGAACTCTTTCTTTTGGGCAAAGAAGGTCATAAAGATAAGCTGTGACAATTAAATGGCCACATTTCTTTTTATTTTATCAGTATGATTGGAATCTAAGTTGAACATGATAAGATGTACACAGCTTTTTCTTCTTCAGAGTTTGAAGACATGATTTTTGATGTCTAAGTTCACACGGAAACAAGGCAGAAAAGGATGCAACTTTGAAAACCAATTTTTACATTCCATTTGGTTGTAAAGTAATTATTCAATATATTATTTTGATTTTAAAAACTAAAAGCTTGCCATATATAGTTGGATAGTAGATGGTCATGAAATCATTGGGATCTTTTCCCTTCCACCTGTGGTCAGTGGCAAAAGAATGCCCAAATCTATTTTAAAAGCCTACTTAAAAAAAAAAAAATCATTTCAATGAAATAGGAATTATAGTAAATAAGAATTATGATTCCTTTTTCTATGAAATGTCAATAATTAGAGAAATAATATTAAAATCCCCAAATACCTCCAGGATAGCAATATTCAGGAAATAATATTATATGGTAAACATTTTTAATAAACAGCAGCATAAAGTAATCAGTGTTTAATATCATCGCTGGTGTGTGAAATACAAATGCACAAATCCTCAATATAAAATAGTCTTTTTGTCATTACATCCATGCTTGTCTACTTGAAATGCCCATAATAACAGATCAAACATTAAGTAATACAGTGATTAAATGCATGCAGTGAAAATAAGAAAAGATATGGGAGGGCAAGATATCTGAATATCGCCATGATATATTTGAAGGAAATCTATATCGAGTTAAAAAGAAACAAACAAAGGAAACAAAGAAACAGACCGGATATAAAAATGCAGAGATATATTTTCACTTCTGTGATACAAACCATAAACATAGTTTTGTGCAAAAAAAAAAAAAGGAAAAAAATAAGGAAAAAAAAAGAAAAAGATCTGAAAATAAAGTCATCTTACAAAACATTGTCAACAAAGCGGACATTTTTCAGTTTGTGAAAAAAATACCATTTTAATACAAAAGGGACTGTGTTATGTAGTATCACAGTGCTATCACAAAATACATTATTACAAGTGGTTTTGAAATTTGGTTTGCTCACCTTAATGACTTCAGTAATTATAAAATGTTTAAAATAAATGTTATAGTTCTTTATAAAAAACTAACTTGAATTTACTTTTTACCATAGTAATGTTTTTCCAGAGTACGTATTTTACTGGCTCACGGAATGCTAATTTCCCTTTAAGGGACTCCTAGAAAAACTCAGATTCACTGAAATCATGTTTACTTAAAATAATAAATATCCTTGGAAAACAATTGATTGTCGTATGATATACAAAATTGTGGTTTGAATCTTCATCATTAAACAGTTGCATAGCAACAAAAGGATCCAAATATTCTCCTCTACCTAAAGTTAAGAAATGTAGCTCTTGAACCAGCTTACTTATGCCACAAAAATATTTCTTAATTTATCTTTCAACAAAACTGGATATAGCCAATTCTTTGAGTTCACAGTACTGATAAGTCCATGTTCATTGTTTGAAGATTCAGTGTTTGGGAAAATTGCAACACATTTGGTACACAGATTTCCTTGATTTCTCATCCTAATTGCATTTTTTTTCTTTTTACAAAATTGAAACATCAATGTGCTTTACATTCTCCTCATCAGATATCATTTCCAGGAATTATTTTATATCCTGTAAAGTCTCTTTGTAAGTCTCTTTAGTTGTAAAATAGTAATGATTAAAAAAATGAGACCTTGAGACATTGTTCTTAGAATAAAGGAGTTATTTTTTAACAAGAGAAAAATCTAACATAACATTCCTTTCTATATAGAACTTGAAACCCATAAGAATTCTAAACTTGGCAAAAGATGGCTAGTAGGTAAGTGGCATGAAATGCACATTTGATGCCTCCCTCCTAAGGCAAAAATGATTATGTTTCTTCTATTCACCAGCTTCAAAATTTCAATTCATGGTTATCTTTGAAATGAGAATTCAGTACCTGTGTTTAAAAAAAATACTGTAATGTTTTACAAAATAGAATTCATAGTCTTTGGATTCCAACTAATGCTATTAATAAATGGTCGTAACTCCTGGTGCTGGAATAAAATCTATGAACATTTCCAGATCAGAAAAAAAAAGGTGAGAGAAACTTTAACTAGGTATTGGTGTCATAGAGTTTCCTACTTCCCCAGAGTCCATTGATGGTGGGCCCCCTACACCTAGGAAGATTCGTATTCAGGAGGTTGTAAGCACTAATGTGCTGGTCTGCAGCCATACCTCTATTCTTCAATCCTATTGTTCCAGGGAAGCTCCTGTGAGGCTGCCCCATGGGAAACCTTGTTCCTCTCCCAGGGGTGCTGATCTAGGCCGAGGGACCATTTTCCTGACTGTGCTTCCTTTGGTTCCTCATTTCTAATGCAGTGGAGTGAACTATCAACCAACAATCAATTCCAGCATCCACGTCTAGCCTTCTTATGGTCTGATGCCCTATATTATTTCAAGGGCTCGTGTAAACACACTGTGGAAAACGATAATGTGGAAAAGGCCTTCGTGATCAGCAGAGGAGATTCACAAAGAGGCACATTCTGTACCTTCCCAAAGAAGCCCCACTGTGTAGATGGCCTCAGGGGATCTTACACTTGTCTTATGGCTCGTTTCCAACTGGGATTTCAAATTTTGCCTACAGTTTCCTCATTGATTCTGAACATCATTTTCATACAAGAATGCATAGAGTCTAAATTGAATCAACACAATTCCTGAACATTTGTCCTGAAGATAAGACAGCAGGTAGACAAATGCTACGGTATATACATTTTGGGGAGAGACCAGTCATGGCGAACGGAGGCAAATACACAAAGCACCATTTGACTTTCCTTTTTGGTTTGATATTTAATCACGAGATTCTTTTCTTCTTCACTGGTTTGCAGTTTTTAGTACGTGAAACCAGATGTACCAATCCCAATGCCATGTCGTGTACATGATGGAGTGTTAATCCCACAATGTTTTCTTTTTCTGGCTGGTTGTCTGCCCTGCTTGGTAAGACACAGTTAAACTTCACAGAAGATACTTGTTGCAATGTCTGCTAAGTGAGAACCTTACTTTAATAAAAACATTTGAATTTAAATCTTTTCTACGGCTTTCTAGTTTTTCCTGTATACCACATTTACAAAAGTCATGCATTTTACAGTTCTGCAGAAATCATAGATTCGGTGTGTCCGTGAATATTGGAGTCTCCTAGCAAAGACGGTTGCTTTGAGTCTATTTTGTAGGGTTTTTGAGACTTGTTGCCAAAAACGGTGATACCCATTCCACTGGGATGATTTGGAATCGACATGTGTGGTAGTAAGGGAATGTTTGCTTCCTGATTAGATCCTGAAGAGGGCAAGCTGGTCACATGACCAGTGCTAGTCGACCCACTGGCACTGCTCGGGGACCGACTCTTGGGAGGCGGGCAATGCTGAATCACTCTGGGAGGGCCTGTCGGTTGGTAGTGGGCAGCTGGAAATGCCGCATAGCCAGGAGGTATTGGGTATCCATTGATGGGGATAAATCGCTGGTTCTGAGGTATTGGTGGGCCAATGAAACCAGCAATCTGGCCCTGTGGTGTAATACCCTGGCTCGGGAACATATAATTGGGATATCTGGGGTTACTGAGATTACTCACTGGGCTGGCGCTAAGGGAGGTTGTCTGCGTGGTAGCATTTCCCCCCGAAGGAGTAGTGGAGCTGGTGTGACTTGAGAGTCCCTCCCAGGACCGAAGCCGGACATGGATATCTTTAAATCTTGGTCTCCTGGAAGGAATCTCATTCCAGCACTCTGTCATGAGGCTGTACATTCTGGGCGGGCAGTCTTCGGAGCATGGCAACAGCTGTCGTTTCCTTACCATTTCGATCACTTCCTGGTTACTAAATCCATAATACGGTTGCAGTCCAAAACTGAAGATCTCCCACAAGACAACCCCGAAGGACCAGATATCTGAATCAGAAGAGAATTTGCCATACATGATGGCTTCAGGGGGCATCCAGCGAATGGGCAGCAAAGACTTACTCTGCACCCTGTAGTAATCGGCAGAGTAGATTTCTCTGGAAAGCCCAAGGTCTGAAATCTTTACATGAAGTTGCTCTCCGATTAAAATATTGCGAGCTGCAAGGTCCTTATGGACAAAGAAGTGACTAGACAGGTACTCCATGCCGGCTGCAATCTGAATTGCTATGTGCAGAAAATCTCCATGATCCAGGCTGGATTTTACGGTCCCGTCTTCGTCACTGCTACAGCCAACATCAGAATGTGGGGAGCGCATGATAAGGAACTCATGGAGATCCCCCTGATTCATATACTCAAAAAGCATACACACAGGCTGTTCCTGAGTGACAGCACCCAGAAGGCAGACGATATTGGGGTGGTGTAGTTCGGCCATCAGGGAGGCTTCCTGTTGAAATTCTGTCCATTGCTGGGGGTTGTTATAGTCTTTCAAGGTCTTTATAGCAACCAATTGAGCATGGTCCATGCCTGGGAGATAGAGATGGCCCTTATAGATCTTTCCAAAGGCACATTCCCCCAATTCTTCCATAAAACGTACAGCAGAGAGTGGCAGCTCTTTAGCCTTGCTCTGTATAGAAAGAAAGGAAAAGTGTAGTTGAAAACACTTAAGGCAAGACATCGTGGCATCTGAGAGGAGGGGTGGGGCATATAGAGAAAAGTTCTAGAAATCAGACCAAATAAAACACCGTAGGTCTATAAGTCTTTAAAATTGCTGGCCACAACTTAGAGGAGGTGCCACAGGTAACTGTCTATCATTCCACTCCGCCCCCCCCCCCCCCAACTACATCCCCTTCTCCAATGGCAATTTCCTGCTGGAGCCTACCGTCTTGCTACTCAAAGTGTGGTTATGGGACCAGTAACATCAGCATCTCTCAAGCTTATTACAAGTGAGGGCTCTTGGGCCCACCTCAGACCTGCTGGATCAGAATGTGCATTTAACAAGAAGATCCCAGGTGATTTCATTGAACATTACAGTGTGAGAGGCACCGCTGGAGAGAATACAGCCTTAATTCTTAGCCTGGGACATACAGTGTGTGTGATCTGGTCCTAACCCACCTACCCTTGCTACTTCTCTATATGATAGCATCACATTATTTAAATAGGTCTGCTCAGTGACCACCCTTAAACACCATGGCCATTCTTGCCTAATACCTCTGTTCCTGCAATGCTTTCTTAGTCTTAGGATATTTATTGTGGGAAAAGCCATAGAAACCACAATGAAAGGCTGTCCTCCTGAGCGCTCCCAGTAGAGGTAGGGAGCTTTGGAATCCACTCCTCTCTGCTCATCAGAGTTTTCCTTCTGAAACTCTTCGTGACCACTATGATCTTTGCCTCCTCTGACTTCCTTTTGCTTTAGTGTCTGAAGGCCACCACATGCAAGAGGCAGTGTGGGGGCTGGTTACATGCATGGTCTCCACAGTCAGACAATTAGAGTTTGAATCCTGCCTTTTCCACTTACCAGCTGTGTGACGCTAGGTACAGTATTTAATCATCCTCTACCTCAATTCCTTCATCTGTAAAATGGGATGATAATAATTGATAATAATTGCACTTATCTTATAGGGTTCCTATGAATTTCTAATAGATTAACATTTTTAAAGTACTCAACATGATGCCTGGCACACGATAAGGGCTATTTAACTTTTAGTTATTACCTTGCTGTTGCTGTTCTTTTTATGAATATTTTGTCCTCTCAATCACATTTCATTTCCTTGAAGGGAGGCATTTGCCCTTCATACCAATTGATAACCTTACAGCTTCACAAGTGGGTTGTTTACTAACTGACCTTAAGACAGACAGGAAAAAGGATCTAGCTCACAATGAAAATACTAAATTGTGACATTTGATCATGGCTGTAATATTTGAAATTCACCTCAAATCTAGCCTGACTTTGAGATGAATTTATTAAGAAAAAGATCATAAAAGGAATGCATTTGTACATAAACTGATTAAAAAAAAATTTTTTTTAATGTTTATTTATTTTTGAGGCAGAGAGAGACACAGCAAGAATGGGGGAGGGTCAGAGAGAGAGAGGGAGACACAGAATCTGAAACAGGCTCTCTGAGCTGTCAGCACAGAGCCTGACACGGGGCTCAAACTCACAAACCGCGAGATCATGACCTGAGCCGAAGTTGGACTCTTAACCAACTGAGCCACCCAGGCGCCCCAATACATAAACTGATTTTAAAAATAATCTCTGCACTTCAAATATTTTAGAAAAAGATGATTTCTCTGAGTATTCCAATTAAAGGTGGCAATGTGGCAAATACATATGGAATTCAGAGCTCTCTGTGCAGAGTTTAAAACAACAGTTTAGAAAACGAAGTAAAAATATTTCTCTAATCCAAATTGTTTTAGTTTAAAATTCATGATGATTAGCTCTGTTCAAGGCTGATTTTCCAGGGCAAAATGCCCATTAACCTAATTATATAAGTATAAATAAACATATAGGAAAATACTCACTTAAGAGGATGAAATAAAATTGAGAATTTTGAAACATTAATTTGCCCATGCAAATAATATTTCCTATTATAAATATGTCTCATTTATTCATTAAAGCAGATCTCAAGGGGTTTGTATTTGGAAATGTCTTACAGGAAAGTTACTTCTGCTTAAAGTAATGGTACCACATTGCTTTAAACATGCAGTAAATTAAAACTTATTGATCCAGTCCTATTCATTATAGTATTGCAGGAACAAAGGATTAGAAACAGCCTCAATGTCTACCTAGAGGAGACTGGTTATATTAATTATGGCAAAGCCAATAATAGAATATTACATAATTTAAGAATGAGCACATTTTCTATGTGCTGATATGGAAAGATCTCCAAATCTTATTGCTAAGTCAAAAATAAAAAGCGGGGCACCTGGGTGGCTCAGTCGGTTAAGTGTCAGACTTCAGCTCAGGTCATGATCTCATGGTTCATAGGATTGAGCCCCATGTCAGGCTCTGTGCTGACAGCTCAGAGCCTGGAGCCTGCTTTGGATTCTGTGTCTCCCTCTCTCTCTGCTCCTCACCACCCCCCCCCTCAAAAATAAACATTAAAAAAATCAAAAATAAATAAAAAGCAAAAGAATAGTTAATGCTGCATGCTGCTTTTGTGAAAGAGGTGAAAAAGAATGAATATATTCATGTTTATTTGCATATTTATTGAGAAACTCTGATTTGCTTTTTTAAAAAAATTTTCATTTCATTTATTTTATTTTCTTTTATTATTTTTAATATAATTTATTGTCAAATTGGCTTACATACATTTATTTTAGAGAGAGAGAGTGCAAGTGGAGGAGAAGGGTAGACAGAGAGAGAGAGAGAGAGAGAGTGAGAGAGAGGGAGAATCTTAAGCAGGCTCCATGCTCGGTGTGGAGCCTGATGCGGGGCTCTATCCCACAACTCTGGGACTCAGCCAAAATCAAGAGTCAGATGCTCAATGGACTGAGCCACCCAGACTCCCCTGAGATGATTTTGCTTTTGTGGGAAGACCAACCCAAGGTAAATTTCTCCTGCATGATGTTGGGATTTCTATCACAATTTTTCCTAATGCTCTAATTGAGTCCAATTTATGCGAAGGTCCCCTGAATGGCATAGTAGGCATTACTTTTGGACCTAAACAGGATCTCCAGGCTTTGGTAAGAGAGAAGGGTATGGGACTGAGCAATAAAAATTTTTGAGGGAAAATGGGAATTCATAACTAAACTCAAGGAGTATTAGGTATTAGGACTACTCTCTTTTCCTGCCTCTGCTGGAACTAACCCATAGGAAGTACAGTATATTCAAACTGTGTGGCCTTTGGAATCATACCAATCTGAATTTGCATCTTGGACATGTTGCTTTCTATTAATATTAGTTAATACTTGTGTAACATTTACTAAATGCTAGATACTGTCCTAAGCACTTAACAAATATTAACTCATTTACGACAATAATCCTGTGGGGGTAGGTCCTATATCTTAGGTGGTTGACGTTGAGCGAGTTTCTGAACTTTTCTGAACCTCTATTTCCATATCCATGAAATGATATGCAATTTCCATAGTTACAGTAGGGATTAAATGCAACAAGGTATGAAAGTAATTTCCACCTAGTAAGTAATCTTAAATCAATCTTATTATACTTATTGTGGAAGAAATCCAGTAAGTGAGGTAAATGCAAATGACTTATATCCATTTATAGCCTTAAGTATTTCTAGCCAGTGTTCTATATTTCCCTTTATGTTGTGGTATTTATTTATTTATTTATTTATTTATTTATATATTTATTTATTTACATTTATTCACTCTTGAGAGACAGAGAGACATAGCACCAGTGCAGGAGGGGCAGAGAGAGAGAGGGAGACATAGAATCCGAAGCAGGCTCCAGGCTCTGAGCTGTCAGCACAGAGCCCAGTGCAGCACTCAAACCACGAACTGTGAGATCATGACCTAAGCCAAAGTCAGACGCTTAACCGACTGAGCCACCCAGGCGTCCCTGTTGTTCTTTTCATAATGCATTTGGGGCACCCGGATGGCTCAATCAGGTGAGCATCCAACTCTTGATTTCAGCTCAGGTCATGATCTCAGGTTGTGAGATCAAGCCTTGCATTGTGCTCCAGACTGAGTGTGGAGCCTGCTTGGGATTCTTTCTCCCTCTCTCTCTGCCCCTCTCCCCTGCTCACATGCTCTCTCTCTTTCTCTCAAAATTAATAAACACTAAAATAAATAAAAAATGCATTACATTTCCTCCTATTAATCTTTTCCTGTTTGCGTGTAGTTATTAGTAAAAACAAAAAAACACCTTAAAATCTTAAAAATCTTCAATCTCAAAACAGAGAATTTGTTTTGGAGCCCGAAGGTGGGTACAATTTGAGTGACATGTGGCCTGCTCCTCTAGGATTCTGGGAGATGCATATGGGTGGAGGGAGCAAGAACCCACGTGGAAGAGTAGATGGTGGCAGATGGGACAAGGAAACAAGCTGGCCAGGATTCTGGGGTCTGGAGGAGAAGACGGGTGGACAGGACCTTGGCATCGGCCTGACACATAGCCCCTGGGGCTTCACAGCTAAGACGGGCTGCGTTCCCCTGCACTGAGGTAAGCAAATTAGTTCTCTGCTATTTGCCTTTGGAAAAAGAACTCTTACTCTTACCATTTTGCACATGGAGAAAGAGGCTTAAAAAGCATCAAGAATTTTCAGAAGAGCCAAAAGAACCACATTTGCATTGCAAGCCCTTCTGTTTTGGGCCACACCATTTCTGTCTGAAATCAGAGAAGCCTGTTGGCGGGCAATCCCAGTTTGACACAGAAGGCCTCTGGAGGCTTAGCCTGGGGCCTGACACCTCACAGGGCTGTGAGGTCAGCCTTCAGTGTGCGGTCGCTCTATGGACTTCTAATTGTTCTTTTCCCCTGTTCAGACACACGAGAGCACATTTTGACCCCAAGTGTGTCTTCTCAGATCCCACCCATACCCGGTGGGCCATATGGCACAGAGTCCCAGCTCCTCTCTAGCCTATAGAAGGAAGGAACAGTTCACCAGGGCTTGTCATAACCAAATTTGGGGATTCCCTTTGGAAAGAAGCACAGAAAGCAACTAAAATGGCAGATTTCACAAAACCTTTCTTGGGAACACCTGTGCGGCAGCCGGCCTAGAAGTTACCAGAAAAACTGCTCAGAGCTTAGTTTCAGGGGAACAATTTACACAGTGATTTGCATTTTTAAAATGCTCAGGTTACTTGGTACAAATGTGTCTTAACTATAGACTCATTTTCAAATTTTACATAAATCCTGAACTAGTTAAAAAATCATAAAAACTCTTAAAGAAGCAGTCAGTAGACCCTGCAGTGACGGCAGGAAATTAGCTGTATTGTTGAGGAACAGATGGTTTACATTATACAAACCCTTTAGGCTAAACTTGTTTAGGTCTGGCATATTGTAAATTATATTTTAGTAATGAAAGTGAAATGACCTCTGCTTGACCTCAAGTGGGGTATGTCTGTTTGAACCCAATGTCGTGGAAAACTATGAAAGAAAATGAAGTCATAAAGTTTTGGCAGCTCAATTTTGGCTCATTTCAAGTTAAGGGGTTATAAATCTGTTTAGTTTTTGTTTGACAAGTATTTGTCATACAGGGATGTACAAAATGTAAAGAAGTGTAAAATACACATAAGGCACAGTGCCAAAGTAAACTAAGTACAAAGGAAAACTGAAATGAATAGGGTCCTGGGCTCCTATCTCTTTATCACTCCTTCCATTAGTTGAATGACAAGATGGGCTCAGTTTATTATATGCTGTAAGGCAATTAAGTACCTTAAAACTGAAACAGGCTTTCAGTTTAAATGTTAACATTTTTGCTTCTCAAAGTAAACACACATCTGCCTCACTGAGGTTTTAAAAATTCTATAATATGGGGTGGGGGGAGAGGAAGAGGAAAAATCAAAGTTGATGTAGAAGTTGATTTGTTATTCTAAAATCCGAATCTGCTTCTTTCCTTAGAAATTTTTGAAGAGCAACTCTATTAGGGTTTGAATGAGCTCTTCGCAGGAGGAAAAAGAAGGGAGAACATTTTAGATGACAGTCATTTAGATGTGAGTCAGATGTGACTCTTGTGGTCCTGTCTAACCAGCCGATGGAGGCCAGGCTGATGTTGGTGGCTTCCTTCACCCGAGTGACAAATCCTAAGTGGGGACATGTGATGCTTTTAGATCTATTACCTTTGGATATGAAAACAATGAACCAGGAGTAGGGTTTTTTTTGTTTTTTTTTTTTTTTTACATTGTAATTATATAGGTGGTAGATGGATAAGGAGGACAGACTCAATGACTTTATCTCTTTCCACCTTTGAGAAGTTACACCTTAGGTGATAATACATTTCAAATGATTCCTCTGGGTGACAAAGCTTATGACTAACCTGCCATTTCCTGCCCACTCTACATAAGTGATGGCTGTAGGGAGAGGGGGAGGATTTCGTGATGGCCAACATTTGCGTGCAGCAGGGATCCACGGATTTGTGACTTTGGGCTTCTAACCTGAACAGGGTATGAATGCTTTACTTTTGAGCCCAACTTGAAGCTGGACACAGATAAAAAGCTGAGTGACATGAGGGGGAGGGAAACAGAACCCAGAGTGGTTCTCCAGGACAGGAAGGTGGCTCCAACGGCAGATACTAAAAAAGAACTGAAGTTGTATTCATACAATTGACTCAAACCATCCCCTGTAGTCCCTGCCTTCCTTGTAGTGGTTCCTTTCCCACGCCCTTTTACAAATCTCATTTGCTATACATTTGCTGATTCTAGCCAGACCCAAGTATCTTGAGGAGATGAGCTATAATGGCTTGAATACAGTGGCATTTTTCCTCAGCCTCATTAAAATTAGAGGGGGATTTGGGGTAAGAGGACATTAGCAGGTCCTTTTTTTTTTTTAAAGCAAAGTTCTCCGTGAGATCTATATTCCTTGGGGGACTGGCTTGCTCTCTAATATCATCTCTGATATAGACTATATCAGCATAGTCTAATTCAGAGCAGGCATTGGAAGCCCCTGGAAGGCTTGTTAAAACACAGATTGCTGGGCCCCACTTCCAGAGTTTCTGATTCTGTAGGTCTGAGGTCCTGCATTTCTGACACGTTCAGGTGATGAGGATGCTCCTGAACTGAAGGCTTCACTTCAAGAACCAGCGGAATATGGCTTTCTGGGTCAGACAATCACTAGCAGTCTGGATCTCTACTCCTTGCATGATGAATGACCACAATGTGTCTGAAGAACCTGGTTGAGCAATTTTGACTTATAGGAGCCAGAAAAACTAATACTTTGTTTCAGCAGATGCTTGGAAATGCCAGCTAAAGAAAAGATAAGGACCACTGACTGGTGTTTCCTGTATTTGTATTCTGCTACTATCTTAATGAGATTCAAGGCTTTGAAATTAAATCACTCTATCGCTTGGGCTATGTCACCAGTTTATTCTATTTTCATGTGCAGCCTGTGGTGGGGGATCTTTTTTTCATAGCTGGTTCTATCAGTCAGTCAACTGATACTGTATATGCTATATGCCAAAGAGTATACATATAGAATAGTATATGAGGACCCATGCAAGAAGCATGAAGAGTAAAGACACAGCTCTTGTCGTAGATGTCTGTAATCTTGAGTTTAACAATAGCTACCATAGATTGAATACGTGTCCTGTGACAGACACTGAGACCATAACAAGGCCTAAGAGCTGATTTTGGAGTGCTTATATGTTAGGCTGTTAAGTACTTTGTACATATTAACCCCTTTGACCCTTACAGCAACCCCATGAAATTGGTCACTCTGCCTATTACCCCCATTTTGCAGGTGGAAAATATGAGAAAGAGAGTGATTGCACAGCTGGTAGGTTGTATGTTGGACAGCAGAGTCTGTCTTCCCGGTGACTTCTCTAGGTGTTTCGTGCATCAGCTTGTTTCATCTTCATCACTATCTCATGAGATTCATACTGTGATGTTCCCATTTTATGGATCAAGAAATTAAGAGGTTGCTTAAGAAGCACACCTATTAAGTGGTGATGCCAAGATGCAAATTCAACTACGTCTGCTCCAAACCTGGAGCATTCTTCCAGCAATAACTGGCAATTTTCATTTTGATCCTTAAAGGACTTCACCATTTTAAAAGCATGAAGCGCACTGGTAGAAGACTGGAATGTCAAGGTATAGTTGCTCTCGGTCTCTGATCTAGATCTTACTCTTATTGATTCTCTGTTGTCCTCA
This sequence comes from Panthera pardus, assembly GCF_024362965.1. NCBI lineage: Eukaryota > Metazoa > Chordata > Mammalia > Carnivora > Felidae > Panthera > Panthera pardus. The sequence goes on from NW_026526666.1 coordinate 54,116,695, forward strand.
TTAGTTGACTGGGACAAGTGAAGAAACCCTTTCCACAGCAGCCTTTGCCTGAGCTGGGCACAAGAGCCCTGGAGAACATATAAAATAGAGATTTCTTAGTATCTGGACTTAACTGTTGACAGAACTTGCTTGACTCCAAAGCCTATTTTCCATTCTTGTGCATTTCCCTGGTTCTGAGGTAAGCAGTGTTCGAATTGTAAAGGAATGGACTCTACTCCTAAATGGAAGTGATTATGTTTTAAAAACTTAAAGGCCACAGGCATTCATTTTGGGAGGTTATGGACATTCTCAAAGACTACAGTCAAGCTAAGTGCCTTCCAGCTAAGTGCCACCAAATTCTGGAGGGAGTTTCAACCAACAGTTTGCCACATTGGCCCAGAGTTCAGCTGCACTTCTCTGGAAGTGATTTAACTTCAGAAGCAGTTCTTTTCTGTACAACGTAACTTTCTGATGGTTACTTTGAATGTCTGGTGGTGACCAGGGTTGATTCTGTGGTGGCTACTTGACCATGTCAGTGGGAGAGCTTCTATCCTGCCTGGAAACAGGCAGAACAGAGGCCAGTAATTTCAATGTCAGCTTGAGCCACCAAGTGCTCATAACTTGAGCTCGTGTGTTTTGGTCCACCCGAAAGTTACGGCAGTCAAGTGAAATGGGGAAGAACGTGGGCTCTGGACCTGGGCAGACCTGGGTTCAAATTTTGGCTCTGCCACTTAATAGTGGCATGAAGACTCACTTTTCTTACTCCCAAATCAGGCTTAAATTAGCACCTACTTCATAAGGTCATAATGGAGATTCCATTGAGATAATGTCTGTGATGTACTTTAGCTTATCGGCAATACCACTTATAATATATCCACTTCTAATACTCATCCTCCCCACAAGTAAAGTTTCTACAGATGTAGCTTGAAGCTGAAGCTCTGTACTGGAAGCCTCCCAGCCCTAACCATCAAACCCTCTCCACCCTGACGGATTTTATCCAGGGTGTCAACAGGGTGTGTGGGGCAGGGGATTTATGCTAACTCAATCGGAATGGAATACCAGAACTGTCCAAAGAGCTACCTCTAGTATCTTTGCTGTGCTTCCCCTGCCTGTCTCCTCACCAAGCTAATGCTGTGGGCTGCTGGGTCCTATAGCTTCCTCCCAACCCACATTATCCTGTGCACAGCATTTGGTAGTTGACTGAAATATTTGTGGCTGTTTGTATCATCACTGTACCAAAACAATAGTAACTTCTAGAAATCAGGTTCCAGTGAAGTGCCAGACACACTATCTCAAATTGTCAAAAATATCGGATGTGAGAGTGATCTGCCTACAACATCTGTCACCCCATTGATCGCCAGGGTTGATTTGACTGATCGGACTGCCTAGCGGGTGTCCCCTTCCTCCCTCACCACTCCATGAACATCCCTCCTGAAGCTGCCTGCTTGGCCAAAGAAGATGACCTTCCCCGATAGAGAAGGACTGTTCTTTGGTCAAGGGTATATAAGAAGCTGTGCTCCCTGGCTAGAACCTCCAAATAAGAAAAAGAAAAATCTCTAAGTACTCTTTGTGTCTTTGTGTTTTTTAAATTTTGTTTTGCTTTGTTTTAAAGTTTATTTATTTATTTTTAGAGAGAGGTGTAGGGGGAGAAGGGCAGAGAGAGAGGGAGAGACAGAATTCCAAGTAGACTCTGCACTGTCAGCACAGAGCCAGACATGGGGCTCGAACTCATGAATTGTGAGACCATGACCTGAGCCAAAATCAAGAGTCAGATCTTTAACCAGACGCTTAACCAACTGAGCCACCCAGGCACCCCTATTTGTATCCTTGTTTTACAAGTGAGAAAACAAAGGTTCAGAGAATTTGCTTAAGATCTCATGGCCAGTAATCAATGGAACACAGATTTGTAATCATCTCTCTCCTCTCAGTCCTTGCCCTTTGGAGTATAACAAACTACCTCCTGGAAATAGACTAAAAAAAAAATGTGGCTGTAAAGTTATGTTAGGCCTGGAGATTATGGATCCTTAGGTGCTGGGAGCAAGGATTCTACAGCTTGAGATGTGTCCTTCTAGATTAGGGAATGTATATCAAGTGGGAACTAAAGCAATGCCAGAGGATGAAATCAGCATGAGAGAGAGAGAGAGAGAGAGAGAGAGAGAGAGAGAGAGAGAGGAGGGGGAAGAGGGAGAGAAGTAAAGAGGAACTGTAGGAACCAGCGAAGGAAACAGAGGGGATAGGAGGAAAGCCAAGAGAAAAAGTATTTCAAGATGGTGGTTCAGAATGTCCAATGCTTCAGGGAAATTAAAGAGGATAAAGACTTGGAAAAGGCCATTGGGTTGAATTACATCACTGGTGATTCTGTAGAGGGCCCTGTCAATAGAATGATGAGATCAGATGTCCGGGGAGACAAAAGCTTTAAGGACTGAGTGAAAAAGTTTTCGAGGACATTTTAGCACCAAGTGTGGTGACACTGGGTAAGGTCAGGGGCTCAAAAGGGGTAGCCAGGCCATAGTAGTGCTTTCTAGATGGAAGTATGTTGTTGGCAAAAGGGACAGGCCCAGAGAATATAATCAAGTGTCAGTACATTCAGCAACTACTTTGGCTGGAAAGGAAAAGGAGAGAGGAACTTCCTGGAAGTGAAGAAACAGAGAAGCTGGCAAGAGATGAGGGTAAACTAAGAAAATAGAGCCACCAACTTCAGAAAGCTAGGCAAATCTTGCTTTCCCCAAGTGTTCCTGATACCAGCTAGCCAGGAGCTGCAGGAGTCTGACCCAAGGCCTATTCAGGCCTTGGCTGTGCCCCCCCCGCCCCCAAGCCCGACCCACTGTTCCTTATCCTCTATTCTCAAACTCCTCCATCTCTGCACCAGAGTCCCACGTAGGTGAGTCACATGTCTCACAGACAGAACCCCCCCCCCCCCCATCCCTGCCACTGTGCTTGAGTGGGAGGCTGGGCCACCTTCCTCACTCCCCAAGGAGACTGCTCCACAGCTTTTTCCCCTTACTGACGATGCCCTGTTTTTCAGACATGTGACAGTTGGGGAGTTGGAGGGAGAGGCAAAGGAAAAGAATCCAGGAGAAGGGAAATTAGGGTTTCCCAGGCTTCTTGGAGAAGGTTCATTTTCCACAGTACTTTAAAAAAACACCCACTTGCATTGTAAAATTTGTAATTCAATGTAGAAAAATCCTACTTAGTTCATGCATCACTAGAATACTCATCAGGGAATTTTAAAGATGGAAAAGACAGGTTATCTTATCCAACTGCACGGCTTGAAATCTGCTTACCAAAATAAAAAGAAAACAAACTGACAGTAACTTATATGAACAGGGTCTATTTCATTCTCAGAACTGCTGAGAAAAGTGACACTCAGGCCAAGTGACTTCTCAGGGCCATGGGGCAACTGCAGGTGGAGCCATAGGGGCGTCCCCATCTTCTGACTGCGCACAACTCAGAGTGGAGGTGCCTCTCTGGTCCACTGGCTTGCTTTCCCCACAGGTCAGAAAGAAACTCAAACCTCCTTGAGGTCTAACTTCCAATTGCTTCACCTGCCTCTCTAGAGACTCAAGCCAGGTCTGTCAACCAGTTTGTCCTTGACTGCTGTTGTCCCCTCTGGAGGGTATGGGTTTCTAATCTCCCTGAGGAGCTTCTTCTTAATCCAAAAGTGTGTGTGGGGGGGGGGGGAGGGGTTGAGCAGCTCAGCAAGTGGAGAAAGATGGAAACCATTTAAACCCCGAAGGCCATATTCATTTGGATCAATAAAAACCCTGGAATCTCAGACTTTTGAATTGACGAAGGAGAAATAAGAATAAGGCTTGGGCAGACCAGTTTCCATGCTTCATTCTTTTACATCTCAGCCTCCAAATATCCTTTTGATTTTACTCTGGTAGGGTGTTTGTTTTCAGGACTTCTTTCTTTCTTTTTCTTCCTTCCTTCCTTCCTTCCTTCCTTCCTTCCTTCCTTTCTTTTTTCTTTTCTTTTATTATGTGTGTTCTTTCCTTCTAGATTTTATAGGTACATGTATTATTTATGTGTCAGTGACCTTTCAAAGCACTTTTAGAGATTGACTGTTTACAGTTAGGAATTTTCTTTAAGGTCTACAAAGTCCTTTGTGCTTTTTCCAGGAAAGGCACTCAGTAAGAACCAAAACAAACAACAGAATAATTCAAATTTGATTGGAGCCAAATCTCTTAAGAGAGTAAGACAAAGAGAGCTAGCATTTGTTTTTGTTGTCTCCTTTCCCCCTCCTCAACCCAGTCAAATATTCTTGAGCCATTCCTACATCCAGTGTGGTTCAGAATTACTTGAGGGACGTTTAAGGCTGAATTTTAAGCCCTGGGTTGGAGAAATCTTGGCACTGGCAGATTTTGCAAGGGACACTTCAGAAATGATGAAAACAATGTTTACTTCACCAAGTCTTTGGGAAAATCGGGCCCAGTATATTTCACATTTGTCTCTACAACCACAAAGGGTAGAGGACTATTACTGCTCTGGCCAAATTTCACATGCCTTTGGCAGGACTGGAGCTATATCATTCAGACGTGAGGCTGTTACACAAGCCTCTTAAGGATTTATCACAAGCCAGGGTGATGCCTGTGGTTAGTGTTCAGCCCAAACTGACCAAATGGAATCATATTTAGTTGTTTGCCTGACCCCCTCCCACTCTCCCTTCCCAGCACGATTTGTTCCGTGAAAAAGTTATTATGGGGTCAGGCAAGAGCAAGGACTTTATTTAGTCATGAAAAATCCTATGTTCACATTTCATCTCTTCCAATTTCTAGCTCTTTGATTTTGGACAAGTTACTTAATCTGTATGAGTCTCACTTACTCTGGTTGTACAGTATGAATAATAACTCCTATCTTACAGAATCATTGTGAGGATTAAATAAGATGATGACTATGAAAGTTCCTGGTATAGTTCTTGATTTGTATCAATTTGTATCAGCCGACCCACATTAGCTTTCTCCACTTACGCCAGAAAGCTCTCTGACACCTTTATGTGAAAGACTGCATAAATCCAAACCATCATGCCTATTGGATGTCATGCTTTGCAAAACAAACCTCGCTAAAAATGGAACTGAGTTGCAGATTGAGGCTGGCCTACAAAACTGACAATTTTCCCAAATGGAAATGACTCTTCCCATGGTTCCTGCCATAGCAATGAGGAGCCTGTCCCTCCAGGATGGTGGCTTTTGCACAGTGACCAACCCCATCCGGGTCTCTCTCTCATCCAGAGTTCTGGCATTTCTAAGGTTTCTCAACATTTAATAACAGAAATGACAGGGAGGGGTGCCTGGGTGGCTCAGTCGGTTGAGTGTCTGACTTCAGCTCAGGTCATGATCTTGCAGTTCTAGAGTTCAAGCCCCACATCGGGTTCTCTGCTGCCAGCACAGAGCCTGCTTCAGATCCTCTGTCCCCTTCTCTTTCTGCCCCTCCCCAACTTGCGCTCTCTCAAAAATAAATAAACACTAAAAAAGAAAAAAGAAAAAAAAAAGAAATGATGGGCTAAGACTCTCACAGAATAAAGACTACTGCACTGGAACTTTGAAGTACGGGAAATGTAAAATGTCAACTAGGCATTACTTCACGAATATGCAATCAATCTTACCCCTCTATTTTCTTCTAGTACCATGTAAGGATTAAATATGACATTATATCACATGCTGTAATGTATGTAAGCTGACTAGCTGGCAGCTAGGACGTCACAAACAGTTGAACCTCCACCTTTACCTGTCCCCCAAGCCACTTAGTAAACCCTGTGGTCTTCATGTTTTCTTCATTTTTTTTTTTTTTTAATGGTAAAAATTCCCACTTAAGAGAACTATGGTTTTGCTTGGGACAGAATACTTAAAAATGAATTTTTAAAATTTAAGAAATCCAAAAACTTTAGGAAACAAGGTTTCTATAGGACTACAAATAGGACTACAATAGAAAAAAAACATTTTAAGACTTTTTAAATTAAAAAAATCCACTGCACAGCAGACTACAATCAGATGAGGGCTATGTGTCAGTCCCAATATGCAGCTACATCTACTTACAAGTTAAAAGAATTAGTTAATTTGAGCATGAAGACATTTTTTCCCCTAAAATTTTATTAAAGTGATGCATCTTCTCTTTATGAAAGCCAAATGAATAATATGGCCACTAACCCACAGAGAAGACAAATATTTGTAGAATGAGTGAATGAACGTCCTATGGAGTTGGGATAAGAAGAAAAGACGGGCTTTTTGGAAGTTTTCTAAGTTATTTAAATGAAATCTTTTTGGTGAGAGGGCTGGGATTGAGGTTCTGGCTTTGTGGAGAGAAAGCCTCTGTTGTGTTTCAGCTTTAAGATGTGGTGTGTGCGCTCCATTTAAGGTAAGGGCTGGTGACCCTGGCTTCCTTGCCAGGACCTAGAGCAGCCCACATGCTGAAAGATGAGGAGGAAAAACAAAGGAAGTGGATTGATTTATCACAGAGACGAGAAGGCTAAGGTAGGCTATCATAAAACAGTATTCAAAGATTATAGGAAGGACAACACTTCTCTTTAAATATACTTAAACCAAAGAGGAACAGATTTAGGTCAGGCATTTAACTGAACTTAACTCCTGGGTTAGGATTTAGGTTTTGTTGTTGTGGCAAAAGACACATCACATAAAACTTAACCGGTTTTAAGTGTATAGTCTACGTACACTACTGTGCAATAAAAAGATTTTTTGATAGTGAAGTTAGTAAACCATGTTTGTTTGGTTTTTTTTTTCTCTGTTCATCTCTTTCAGTTTCATTGGAAGAGTATGGTATTTCCTTCTTGGAAATTTTGAAAAATAGCTCACATTCTGAATCCTTAGGAGAGATGATGTCCTAAGGATTCTTTCTAGCCCAGACTTGATGGTAAGGCAGCCACATGGCTGGCCCAACACTGACGTGCACACACTGACCAAAGAACGCTCTGGCTGCCTTGGATACAGTTAGAGATAGATAGTTATGCTGAAAATGAACTCTATAGCTTGTCAACTCTGATCGTAGATCATTTGATTTCTAAGCTGGGGAGGGTGATAAGTTTTGCTTTAACCTGAAGCCTATAGAATATATGCAGCTCTGTACTGCTGATTTTACCTTGGGTTTATATGCGTTCAGCATTGACATCTCCACATTTTGACCTCTGACATGTTTCGGTTGCCTCTGGACTGGCGGTGACGATGACTTTTGGTTATTGCGGCAGACGCAGATAAAAAAGAAGAGAAAAGCAATGGCCAGAGGAATAGCAACACTTGGCACCAGTATGTACAAGATCTCCATTTTATTCTTCTCCTTGGAGCCCTTCGAATCTGGGTACAGAAATAGAAAAGAGCAAAAGTCATTCTGGTTCAAATAACATGTATAATATTACATTGCGTAGTTTAAAACGACCTCCTATTCTTCTATACACACAAATTCACTGGAGAAAAAAGGAACCATTGCTTATTACAATTTGTTTCTATCAAACCTTCAACATAATTTATTGAAGTTTAAAAGTTTAAAGTTCAAGTGTTTAAAAATTGCAGAGGGACATTATGAGGCCTTTGCATGTGTGTGGGTCTCCCTCTGATCTTGCCTCTCTTTAGCAGCAGACCTGCATTTCTCTAACACGTTAAAAGTTAAACGTCATGTGAAAGGACTGGATACACCTAAGGGCACTGATGTGGGTCACAGGGCTCTTCTACAATTGGCTGTTAGCCCAGAATCAACCACCACAATGTGATGTTCCAGAAATCTGCCCTTGTCCTGGCTGGTTTGGATTTACAGGGCCACTCCTGCACCTTCCAGAATCAACATCACTTAAGAATCCTGGTCCCAGTGTCCACAAAGCCACTGGCCTGAGAACATGGGAACCTGACTCAGTCTCTGATGAGCTGTGTGGCCTTGAGCAAATCATCGTCCTGTCTGGACCTCACTTCTCATCTGCAAAAGTGAAGTATCTATTTTGGAAAGTGTCTACAATTTCCTCAAGCACAGCATCACTGCATAACCTGATGCTTTTTTGAAATCCAAGAATTCCTCTTAAATGATTTCATATGAACGCAATAATTATGAGTACTAACACTGTGAAGTATATTTTTGAAATCTTATATATCTACTCTGCCATTGCTAGGAAAAGTATATAATATGTATAGAAAGACATGAAGCATACTTCTTAAAAATGGACTTGAGTCTGACCTTTAAATTCTTTGGGCATATGTTAATAAATTATTTGACTGACCAAACAAACACAAGAATTATGGGCAGTAATTAGAGGGGTTACATAATGTATGCCCTGATCACCAATAACCTCATTGGCTATCTTGCTTTAAGAAAAATTCAAGGTATGAAAATTCAGATTGACACAAAATTCAGAGATGATTATTTACTTAACATAGAATTAACCATGTATCCATTCACTCATCTTCCCACTTGTTCAGTAAGTCAATAAACAAAAGCTACTACTGCCAAGGACTATTCTAGGTACTGGGGATATAAAATTAAATACGATATGTCCTTTGCCTTTAAGGAGCTCATGGTTGGGTAAGGAAAACAGAGAAAAGGTAATTACAATATGTTGTTAGAAATGCTGCAAGGGAAGTATGACTAGAGTGGTCGAGAAACCCAGAAAGTCTCTTTAAACAGAGGGGCCTTCCCTAGTACATATAAAAGAGAATAGACTATACATCATTCTTGCTTGCATGCACCTGCCTTGGGAACCTATTATTCAGTGAGATATAGCAGTAACTAAATCACATTGCCTTCTCCCTACATAAACAGACTCAATACATGAAGTTAGGGAGGGGCACCAAAACCTGGGTGTTGGCACTGTGCTGTGGGTTAACCCTCAGAGGGATTTGGGGAGGAGTAAAATATGCTTATCAAGAATAATAAACATAACAGCTTTAATATTTACTGAGTGTCCTCTAGCACAAAATCATGTTAGCTATGGGCCAGGTACCGTTGTAAGTACTTTTCATTAACTCATTAATTTTATCCTCACAACCAATCCCATGAGGCAGATGCCATCCTTATGGCTATTTTTATAGGTGAGGAAGTGGAGGGACAGAGTGGTTAAGTGACTTGCCCCAGGACATGCGGCTAGTAACTCAAAAGCCAGGACTCCTCCCCTGTTGGTCTTGCTGTAATACCTCCTACTTTAGAAAGTCCACTACACTGCCAGTAATTTGACAATGGCTATTGTCTGGCATCCATTTTCTTATGGTAGGATTTCTCTTGTTTCACAGAGGTAGGAAGGAGGAGGGAGGTCTGAAAGGTGGGGAATGACACAGAAGCTTTGCTAGATGTGCTGCCTTTGCACTCCCCACTTTATATACGGTGGCAGGTAAACGTATAAGCCAGGCATCTCTGGAGACCATTGTAGTCATTCTTGTCTTTGGAACTCAGTCTCAGTCGCTTTCGTAACAATTGTGTCTGCATGTCTGCGAGTGGATGGACAGAGAGAAAGAAATCACATGGAGGGGCATCTGGGTGGATCAGTGGGTTGAGCATCTGACTTCTGCTCAGGTCATGATCTCACGGTTTGTGAATTCGAGCCCTGCTTTGGGCTCTCTGCTGTCGGTGCAGAGCCTGCTTCAGATCCTCTGCCGCCCTCTCTCTTCCCCTCCCCTGCTTGCTCTCTCTCTCTCTCTGTCTCTCTCTCAAAAATAAATAAACATAAAAAAAGAAATCACATGGAAAAGTGTTTACCACAGGGCATAGCAGATGGATCTTCTATAACAGGAATATAATAGATCTAGAATAGATTATCTAAGATCTGTCTATCTATAGACACTTTAGAGACAGTGTGGCAGAATAAATGAAGTGTATGTCTTAGATTCAGAAACCTCTGAAGACCGACTTTGTCGTCATCTATGTAACTTTCATTAGGCACTTAGCCTCTCTGCGTGAACTCATCTATAAAATGAGACCAGTAATACCTATTTCACAGAATTGTTGTGAACAGTAAATGAGGTAACACAGAAAGTATTACTCTAGTACCTGTTAAAACTAAATCACTCAATGTTTATCCCTTACCCTTAGAGTAGAAAAGGATTCAGAGATAAAAACTTTGGGCTGGAAATTCAAAATAACCTTAAGCAGGAAACAAACTTTCTGACCTTCACCTCCTCATTTATTCAAGGGGAATGATAATTTGCTCTACCAATCTTATTTGCTTCATGTGAGAGATGATGTTCATGACAAAACTGCAGAAAACTGAAAACTGCCACACAGTTGTTGGATGCTATGACTATTAACATTATAAAAACACTTTCAAATTTCTTAGTACCCCAGTGTGTGTGTGTGTGTGTGTGTGTGTGTGTGTGGAGGGGATCCCTCTTGTTATTCTTGGATTTTCAGTGAAATCATTATAAGGGTAATGATTACAAAAGGAATGAGGTTAATTTAGTAATGTTAGTCATTTTTCTGGCCCAGATTTTTAGCAACAAGAGAAAGTAGGGATCTCACCTGTCTAGCAAACAAAGGAGTTCTATTCTGTACTCACTCTGTATCAGATTATTCACAGAACGCCTTTGATTGTAAACGGGAGGTCTGGGACAAATCCCCCTGTGGGTCTGCAGGAGAACAAACTTCAAGAAGCCGGATCTTTAAACACAGTCAAACTTGGCTCCTTCTGATTACACTGAGGATATGCAAACGAGCCCACAGTGTCTTTTTGCCAAGTGAAACAATCAAGCAGAACAATATGTGGCCATGTTGGAAGTGACAGAAAACAAATTTAGACCTGTTGTAAACCTGTGATACAGCACACTCACTGTCCCACACACACCTCTCTCTGCATTAGGCCAGAAGGGAGTCAGTCTGGTTCCAAAAATTTTATATAAAAGCTTTCCACAGAACAACTAACCCTACTCATGGAAAATTAGAAAATGAACATTTGCTCACCTTCTTTGAACAGCCTATCATTTGTATTCATTACTTTAATCAGGTACTTGATGTTCTCGATTTTACATGTAGGTAAAAGAAGGCTAAGAAAGAACAAATAATGTGACAAAGCTAGAAAGTGGTAGGGTCTGGGTTGGAATGCAAGGCTGTCTCCCTTCGATGCTTTAATGCTTTCAAAATTCTATTACTAATAAAAATTAAAATACCATATGGAATTGTTTTTCATTATTCTCCTTAAGATTCCAAGGTTCCCTTTAATGAGGACTAATATCTGGTGGGGAATCACACTATTAAACAGATCACATTAGAACAATGGACACTATTCTTACTATTCACTTTACAGGGTAATGGACACCTTCAGTGCATTACAAAGGAAACTGGCTGAAAATTAGAACGGTGAAGATTTTTAATACTTTGAAATAACTGTTTAAAAGTTAAATGCACATATTAGTTACATCAAGTTAAATACTTGAGATTTTTGAAACCAACTATTTAGTCTGGATCACATGATTAATTTCCTTTTAAAAATCAACAATTTGGTATCAGAGTTCACATCTGACATTCCTATTTTTATTTTTACAAAGATATTCAATACTTTGGTTAGTAATTAAATATAATGGAGAAAATACTCCTTTCTTATCCTGAGGCTTAAAACAAGATAAACATGACTTCTTATTCAAGAGGTACTTTTATAAAGTGAAACATCACCTGGGATATTACTTTGAGTTAAAACAAAAAAATCTGTTAGATCTTAAATACGGCAAAGGTGGGAAGAAGTCTTACAGAACCTTAGGATTCCAAATAAAGTAAAATAAAATAAACAAGTTAAATTATAATCTTGTCTGAAAAGAAATAAAAATCATAGAAAAAAACAGGAATTGCTACCATTTATTAGTTGAAAACTACAAACTAAGTGGGTCTGTAGCAGATAGGAGCCCACACCAGTGATATTTAAGCACATGCCTGGAAGTCATAGGAGCAAAGGGGAAACTAGGCCCTTAGTTGGCAGGCTGGGTCCACCATTAGGTGGTCTCTTGATTTAATGATGAAAATACTAAGTAGATCACCTATTGTCTTATATATTTTCAAATTAATTCTTAAAAAGACTATGATTGGCCATATATAGTGGTTAACATTTTTTTTTTCTCTTCAGCAAATGTTTTAACCACAATAAGATAGGGACAGTAACTCATTGGTGAGCACTTGAGAAAAATCTTAGTAACTAGAATCCACATGAGTTCACCAGGAGTGTCTATAAATTCTTATGATCTCAGTTTTCTCCATAAAAGGAAAGAGTTGGGCTAATCTTTTCTCTTTAATTGAAAAAAGCTTAATTATGGCAAAAAATTAATAACATCTATCATCTTAATCATGTGTAAGTTCAGTAGTGCTAAGTGTATGCACATTGTTGTACAACAGATCTCCAAGACTTTTTCATCTTGCAAAACTGAAACTCTATACTCATTGAACAATAACTGCACTTATCCCTCCCTCTAGCCCCTGACAGCAACAAGTCTACTTTCTGTTTCTATGAATTTGATTATTTTAGATACCTCATATAAGTGGAATCATAAAGTGTTTGTCTTTTTATGACTGGCTTATTTCACTCAGTAAAATGTCCTCAAGGTTCATCCATGTTTTTACATGTGTCAAACTTCCTTCCTTTTTTAGGCTGAAAAATATTCCACTGTATTTAAATACCACATTTTCTTTATGGATTCATCCATCGATGGGCTTGCTTCCACCTCTTTTGTGGAAGCTATTGTGAATAATGCTGTGATGAACATGGGTGTACAAATATTTCTTTGAGATCCTATGTTCCGTTCCTTTGGATGTATATCCAGAAGTAGGATTGCTGGATCATATGGTAATTCTATTTTTAGTTTTTTGAGAAACATCCATACTGTTTTCTATAATGGCTGCGCCATTTTGCTTTCCCACCAATAGTGAACAATGGCTCTAATTTCTCCACATCTTTGCTAACATGTGCTATTTTCTTCTTCTCCTCCTCCTCTTCCTCTTCCTTTTCTTCTTCTTATAAAATAATGGGTCCTAATAATGGGTGTGAGGTGATGTCTCATTGTGGTTTTGATTTGCATTTCTTTAATGACACATGATACTGAGCATCTTCTCATATATTGTTGGCCATTTGTATATCTTCTTTGGAGAAATGTCTGTTTAAATCCTTTGCCCACTTTTTAATTGGGCTACTCTTTAAGTGCCAAAATTCAATCATTTTTATAAAATTAAATCTCTTTCATTTCTGAGAGGATTATTTTAGAGTGAGAGACCAAGCACCTTTAAACTTTAGCAAGTCATTTGATCAAGAGACCCAAGATATCCTTATGGACCTAAGATGGAGGGCTAGATTATAATGTCATCAGATAAATTTGAAATTTACCATGTGCCTGTACCCTATAAGGGTTAATCATTAAATCAACCTCAAATTGTAGAGAGCTAAGCTTGTGCCAACCTGCCTGTTTGACATTATCATTAACTGCTTGATGATGATACATTTATGAAACTTGAAAATGACCAAAATCTAGGAAAGATACCTGATTATAGAAATAAGATGTATAGAAATAAAATGTACAGGCTAAAATAATGACCCAAAAACAATTGAAATTTTACAAATAAATATTATAGCTTGCAGTTACGTTAGAGTTCTTGCTTAAAGAATCCCATGATTAAGCAAATCTACTAAATAATTTTTTATGTAACAAAACCAAAAAAAAAAAAAAGAAAAGAAAAGTGGAAAAAGGAAGACTAATAAATTTTAATGAAGACTTGAAGTCTCAGTTGGACCCAGTAATAGCACAATGAAATTGCTCCAAAAATTTTTATATATGGCACTTTTAGCAAAAAAACAAAAACAAAAACAAAAACCAAACCAAACAAACAAACAAAAAAACATTCATTGGCAATACTGAGTAATGATAAAAAATATCATGGTCCTTTTCTACCTTCACTGATTTAAAAATACCAAAAAGGTCTATTCTAAGAGCCATGTTTTTAAGAAGGGCTTTAAAAAAGCAAGAAACATTCAGAGGAAGAGGAAGATGGGTAAGGAAAGGTTGGAAGAGCTACATGCTCTTTAGACCAAATTAAAAATTAAATGAAGGATGTAATAGGTACTTTGGAATTTGGATGATAAATGACACCAGAGGTTACAAACTGGATCTAGTACATAGATTTGTTCCTTATTAGTTTTGTTTTTGTTTTTTCTAATTTGAGTTAGTGGTCAACAGTTTTTAAAAATGAGGGGATTTCACATAGAAGTTTTGATTTCAGACTTACAAACGCAGACTTTGAGCAGTGGGAGCCATCCCACAACCTCTTTGGGGTGGTGAGATGTCCCTGTCTCTGAAGGTCTCTGGCAATGGTCAAATAGAGCCTGGATAGTTTCTATGGTTCCTCCCAAAGCTCTCTGATTTTATAATCTGATTTGACATACCTTATTTAGACCCCTACTGTACTTTTGGCTTTCTTGCGAAGTAACTGATTTAAAGTTAGTGATGAATATTTTTCCCTGAGTGTCCTCAGATCCAGTATTGGTCTTTTCTCCTCAGCTCTATGCTGAGGCTGACTTCTATGGACAATATCCGTGGGCACCCTTGTCCTCTGGCTTCCAGTCAGGTTCAGCCAATGGGAGACATTGGCAGGACAAGAAGAACTGCCCAGGGCAAGAAGAGTATGGTTCACATGTTTGTTCCCAGGCTTTCCCCTCGCTGAGTTGCAGAGGATTGACTGCCTCCCTCTATTAAAGGCCAGAGCCTTTGAACAGCCCTCTCTCCAGCCTCAGCTGTGTTCCACAAGGTAAGGTAACCAATCATTCGTTTGACTCCTCAAGCCTTGGATAATGCCTCCCACTTCTGCTAGCCATGGGTCCTTCACCTTATTGATTTCTCCTAATTCTGCCAACACCTTCATAAACAGTCTCTTTATGAATTTCTCCATAGTGTGTCTGCTTGTCCCTTTTGCTTTCTGCCAGAATCTTGGCTGATACAAAGCCAATAGCAGAGATCACTGTGGTGTTGTATCAGAATTCTGTCACCAAAGGGTTAAAGTGACCAGGAGCCCTTCCCATTGGCATGGTGGTGGGCCAAAAGAGTTAAAAGCTTCCCAGAGCTTATTGCTGGAGCAGCTGACACACTGGGTACATGACTCAATATATTTTGAGAACAATAAAAATACCTTTGAGAAAAATTAATTTATGGTTAAAAATGTTTATGGAACATGACTTAGATATAAGTTTTGGGTAACTATTGTTCTTTACTTTGTCGAAAATGTATAGAGACTGGAGAATAAAGTACATCTTGAAAATCTCTGTAGCATAAAAATAACTCTTCCGGAAAACTTCAAACCATACAAAGCAGTGCTCTATTCCTCTCTCCGTTCCCCCTCCCCACCATCCAATTCACTGTAATGTTCAATTTTGGTTTGAAGAAATGGCTGAAAGACAAATTGCCTTACAACAGGTCTTCTATGAAATATGGGAGAAGGCTGCTGACAGAGTGAGTTAAAAACTGCAGTGTTCGCAATCTGGAAAACATCTGCCTTGCCCCGAACTGTAAACCACCACATTGTAGAAAATGGTTTGTGACAAAGCAGAACCCAGGGCGGGTGTTTGTAAGGTTATGGGACAAGTCAGGGCTATTCAGGCACAGAACTGGGCAATGTGCCCTTTGGCAAACTGTTGCAAGCCAAGGACTTAAAAGGAAATACAAAAGTAATAGGCCAGGTATGAAAACTGCAAGTGGAGCCAAATGGCTCACTAATTTTTTTTTTTTATCATTGGGCACTCTATGGTAAAACTGGTTGAGGACTAAAACAATACCGCTGCTTGGAAGTTCTAGTTGTTTGGTAGAGGTCTCTCAGACGTGCTAGCCTGGCTGGCGGAAGAAATGTGGCCTCTAGACTTAATCTACAGTAGAATAAAGGACTGAGGTTTGAAGAGGAAAACACCACTACAATCAAGATTCAGCTTCGCCATACAATTTGAGAGAGGAACCAACAGAAGATCTCAGTTAGCTGGGGGAGAGAGAAAGAACGTTAAGTCTTGTGGTAGAATACAGCCAAAGTCAAATGGTCAGATCATGCAAAAGCTGCTCCCAGAGAAACAGGCCTTTTCCATGGATCTGCCCCCAGGGCTGCATAGAAAAGCAATGATAAGGGCTACAGTGAAACTGTGAACCTGGGAGGTGTGCCTAGGTGCCAGTTGGAAAGAACATAGGCAAATGTTTCTTTTTCGACGTAGTTTCCACCCAACCCACAGTATTTGGCTTGGAAGGTGGCCACAGTGACTAGAGGTAAAGGCGTAGTGAATGAAGGTTTGCAGGCAGGATCTCAGGGAAAATGGCCAACTCTGAGGACTGGGGACGTGGGGCTGCCGGGAAGGGAGGAGAGGTGGATTTAACGGGAAATGGGCAAACATTGCGAGCCCTGCGTGGAGCTGCTGGGGGAGCTAGTCCTCATCAGGGCTGAGGCTGAGTGGAGCACCTAGGGTCTCTCAGAGTAGATGACTTCCTGGCTGGGGCCCTACTCCTGCATGTGTGGAGCTGCAAATAAGAAAATCAATGGACAGCAACCCAAAGACCTAGATAGTTCATAGTGATCAAAATGAGGAAAATGATAAAGCATCGTTTATTCCTCTGAATAACCTAGAATTTGTACTTTAAGGTAACTGTGCCATGGTGAACAGAAGACTGGACCTAGAATCCTGTGGACCTGGTTTGAATCTTGGCTGTAGTAAAAACAACATTGCCTCAGCTTCTCCATCAGTAAAACGGAGAGGATACCTTTATCCTGTGGTTATTATGAGGATTCATTAATTCAACACATTTTATTAAACATCAGCTAAGTCCCAGGCCAGATGCTGGTGTTAAGGAACCTGGCACAGTGTTCAACAGACCACAGTCATAACTAAAATGCCAAGCATGTAACGGCGTACATAAATTGTCAGAGCTATAAGACAGTGTTTAACGTGATTCATACTTTTTCCATCAGATTCTTTCACTAGATTGTAGGCTACATGAGGGCATGCTTTGATCTACCCTGTTCACAAAGTCTGAAGCATAGTAGAAGCCCAACACAAACTGGTTTCAGTGAGTGACTAAATAAATAATTAACTGTTCGAGTTGTTGTTAGATGCCTGGGATAGGGAGGAAAAGACAGGGAGGATGGGAGGTCAGGTCTCGCCCAAACTATCTTTTGTCCTGTCACTTCCTCCAAGCACTGGCTTGGGCACATGCACAGAGTCCTAGCCAATTCCCAGAATTCACAGCAAACATATTTGGTTGTGTTTAATTTTATGTTCTGTCTTAAAGCGAAAGTTTGCAGATAAAACGGTCTGTGGCAGACCGTTCTCAAATGCCTTTATTCTAGAAAGTACAACAAATGCTCACATTCTGCATTTAATTAGGCCTCAACTCCTTTTAGCCTTACTTGGTTGAAACGAAAACAAAAGTTATCAGTAGGAAAATGAGAAACCACATGGAGATTTTGAAATCTCCTCAACTTTTACTTAACTAAAGAATGCAGGAACGTTCCCATGCGATTCCATCCCATTTTCAGAGGGAGAAGGGAAAGGACTCATTTCAAATCTGCCCCACACGATTTCAACTCATTGTAAGATGAAAAGTTATCCTCAGTCTCTCTCTCTCTCTCTCTCTCTCTGTATATACAGATACACCCATACATAAATCATAGAGTACACAAGACCAGCTATAGGTTTGAGTCCTGAGTTCATTTCTTATTAACCATGTGGCCTCGGAAGTTATTTCACCTCTCTATGTCTCTGTTTTCTCTTCTAGAGTAGAATAAAATGCAACTCACTGGATTACAGAACTATGATACATGAGATAATGCATTAAAAAACTCTTAGCACGGTCTTTGGCTCATTATAAACACTCAATAAATGGCAACTGCTGTTTAATGTTATTGTTTTTTTTAAGTTTATTTATTTATTTTGAGAGAGAATACTAGCAGGGAAGTGTCAGAGAGAGAGGGGACAGAGGATCTGAAGAGGGATCTGTGCTGAAAGCAGTGAGTTTGATGTGGGGCTTGAACTCACGAACCGTGAGATCATGACCTGAGATGAAGTCGGACTCGTAACCAACTGAGCCACCCAGGCACTCCTGTTTAATGTTATTATTATTATTTTCTTAATGTTTTTTTAAATTTATTTTTGAAACAGAGAGAGACAGACCATGAGCAGGGGAGAGGCAGAGAGAGAGAGTGAGACACAGAATCTGAAGCAGGCTCCAGGCTCTGAGCTGTCAGCACAGAGCCCGATGTGGGGCTTGAACTCACGGACTGTGAGATCATGACCTGAGCTGAAGTCGGATGCTTAACCAACTGAGCCACCCAGGCGCCCCTAATGTTATTATTATTTTATAGTTTAAATTGCATAATTTTTTAATAATATATACAATATACTATATTATATAGTCTAAATTGTATAATTCCTATCCAGTCTCAGGGTTCCTCAATCCTGGCACTGTTGACATTTTGGGTTGGATAATTCTTTGTGTGGGTCATTCTGTGCATTGAAGGGTGTTTAGCAGCCTCTCTGGCCTCCACCCAGTAGAAACCAGTAGCATCTCACAACCCCACCCAGGAGTGATGACCAAAATATCTTGAGACATTGCCAAATGTTCCCCAGAAGGCTAAACTTCTGCCGATTGGGAAGCAGTGGTATAGAACAAAGAGCAGTAAGTGTCCTAGACATAGCAGACCTAGTTTCTATTAGTTGATTTGTGGTCTTGGGTAAGTCTTACCACTTCCCTGGGCCTTGATTTACTCATATGGTGAAAGAGGGCAGGAAATTCCTACTTTATCTTTCATAATTGTGTAAGAATGAAAAGAGAAAAAAAAATCAACTGCCCTAAACAAGTGTTATCAAAGTGGGATGCTATTATGATTAGGTTGCTAGAGGTGGTCTATCCAGGGGCAATTCTGAGAAGCCTTGCCTGGGCACAACAGCTGATGCCAGCCTGTTTTCTTTTTTAATTCCCACACGGGGGAGCCACTGGCCTCTCAGCAGCTGCTTCCAGATCACATGTCAAGTGTTCCCAGTGTCTTTAATGGATGTCTTTGTGGCTTGGCTTGAAGAATTCAAAAGGAACTGTTTTCTTTCAAAATGAAATGAAAACGTTCTTTTTAATAAAAAATATTATTGTAAGTGGTGAAAACTGCCTCGTCTTCTCTAGGCTTAACATTCTAAATCTATCTCACATGACTAGACCTAACCAGTCATCAGAATGTTAACTGTGTCCTCTGCTGATTGATATTCAGAGAGAAATACCCTGAGTGTTTCTAACATCACTGTACTGATTAATACTGTAATAATACAGAGTAATACCATGATGGATTTCCTTATTGGCAAGGGAACACTTTTCGATGTCCTATCATATTATGAAAATCTACATACTGGAATTCAGAGGTGAGGCCTATTGTTATTCTTTTATTTATTTCTGAAAAATCTTTAAATGGGAGATAGCAGAGTGTTTGGGAAAAGAGCATGAGCTTTGAGTTTGGTCAGAGCTATACGTAGATAGATGAGAGTCCAAGGTCTAATCTCACCATTTGTGTGATTTAGACAAGTCCTTTAGTCCTTCTGAACCTCAGTGGACTACATTAATAATACCTACCCCACAGGGTGGTTATGAGTTTTAAATGCATACAAATATGTAAAGCATGGGGCACTGTGCAGGCACCTGGTAAGTGTTCTGTAGATGTAGGTGATCTTTCTCTCTCTGTCCAGTCTGAAAGACTGTTCAAGGATTTCTTTTATCCCTCAGAGTGTGTATTTGGTCTGATTGCTTCAGGAAGGTCATTGACATGAAAACAGTACTTTTTAGATAGAACTTAGAGTCTTGACTATACTAAATTAATTGTAATAGAGCTCCAATCAGCTAATCAACAAATTTTCCAGTTTATGAACAAATTATCTCCCTTCTTCTGTGGGGCGTTTGTTGGAAATCAAGGGTCAGAAGTCATCTAAAGGACAAGAGCATTTACCCAGAGTGGAGTGAACAATGTGTTTCTTCCTTAAAACAATTCATTTGGTTTCCCTGAGGACACATATCAGTATTCTGAATTATCATGGTAGAGTAGCAAGAAGGTGAGCTTAGAGTCAGACAGACCTGCCATTTACCAGCAACATAGGGTTAATAAAATACCTGTCACAGGGATGTCTGGGTGGCTCAGTTAAGCGACTGACTCTTGGTTTCAACTCAGGTCATGATCTCATGGTTTGTGAGTTTTAGCTCTGTGTCGGGCTCTGCAGTTGGCAGCACAGAGCCTGCCAAGATTTTCTCTCTCTCCCTCTCTCTCTGCCCCTCCCCTGCTTGCACTGTCTCTCTCAAAATAAATAGATAAACTTTAAAAAAAAAATACTTGTCACAGTGTAAGGGTGAGTATAAATAAAGCCCATGACAACCCCAAGTACCATGCCTGGCACATGGAAGGTGCTCAGTGAGTGTTGCTTTTATCCTTGACTCTCTTACAGATCTTTGTACCTTAACTAGTTTAAGAGAAGAGGTGGAAACTAAGTAAATGATTATAAATCTACATTTTATTTTTATTCCTCTCCTATTAATGTTGAATATAGCATGTGGGAAAAGTCATGAGTTACTAAGGGCAAACCATTTAAAAAATACAGGATAATTTGCTTTGAAGTTTCCAATGGTGGCTCTGGAAGAGTTTTACATCATAATTTGTTCTTTATGCTGCATATGAAGGCATTTTAAAGTCCAGACCACAAAAGGGGTCTGGTCACCTCCTTCTCAAACTTGGCATGTTTAAGCACCCATAAAACCATTTTGCAAGAGAAGACACTATGGTAACAGGTAATACATAAGAATGAAATTATAAAATAAGTTTCCCAAATTTTCATCACTAAGGTTTCTTTTTAACATTTTTATTACTTCTTCCTATGGACCTCTTTAGTATGTTTTAGCTTCCTCTTCTTTGTTCCATAACATTTGTGCTAACTTCTATTGTATCATACACACTGCATTGTGATTGTAATGTGAATCACATTTTATTTCTCTTTCAAACCCCCTACTCCACAGTGGGCTCTCAAATAATATTTGCTAAACTCAGAGCAAACATTCCTTATGTAGACTGCATACTAATTAGAGTAGATTCCTCTTTATATACTGCCCAGACAATAATTATAATAGATAATATTCATTAAGCATTTACTATCTTCCCGATTTCCTAGAATTTTTCAGTTAACAACTCATTCATCCTCCCAGGTGGATATCATTATTAGGTCCCTGTTATTGTTATGGCTTTTCCTGCAGTTTCATCGTACTCTCCCTCTATGCTGGGGAAACCCAGTTGACATCATCTATGAGAAGAAGGACCAGGAAGATGAGTCAGTTCCAAAACAGTCCCAAACTCCAGGTTTCACCCTTGCTTTCATGGTCTGTCTCCTACCCTCCAAACATTTTTTCTAGACAAAAACAAAACAAAACAAAACAACTCCAAAAAACAGAAAACAAAAAACTGATTCAGGTATTTCATTTTCTTTCCACACTTCTGCAGCATAAAAGGATGACACAGAAGACACAGTTTATCTACACTCTGCCCTGGATGACTGAGTAATGGGTGCACTTGGACATGGACCATTGCAGGTAATATCTTTTACTACATAAATGACTGTGACAAGTGGTTTCACGCCTGCACCATTTTCCCCACGAACCACAATGGTTGCAGGAATAAGGCAGTTTCCTCCCCGAGAGTGTGCATTGGTACCCTAAAAGGTGTTTTATGCAGAAACAGCAAGGTTTACCTGTCTTAGAAACCCAGTTTGAGACCAAAAAAACACTATCCATCTCCTTTGCCCCTCATAGACTCTCCTAAGGGCGGGGGGTGGGGGATGGAGAGGGGATTTTTAAAGGTGACTGAATACATTAAAGGCATTTACCACATGCTGGGATGTCACACAGGTCAGACTTAAAGTTTTCATCCAAGGTGAAGCACCAGGGGGCCTCCTTCTGATTCCCCGGATTGCGGCAGTAGGAATGGCCTCCGTTCAGTTCTGGGAAACGGAGAGCGGTGAAGGTGTGCGTGTGGGGGTACTGAGAATTCCACGGCTGGCACTGGCGCCCTGATTTGGTCACGCTGACAGTCCCCCGGTAATCCACACCTGTGCTGTTATAGCACTTGTGGTCTGAAAAACAGAAGAGAAAGGCCCAAACTGAGAGCAAGAAACAGGAGATGCTGGAACTTCCAGCCAGCAGTTTCTGGAGGGAAGACGTGCAATTAAGCTCATGGCTAAGGCTTCCCTGCTGGTCAGGGGCCATGTGGGCAGTCTCCCTGCTTGCTGGGCTGGGACATAGGTCCTGCCTCACAGTTACATTCCTGGGAGGATTTAAAGCTTATGCTTCAGGAATAAAACCAGTCCTCCACATGCATTTTTAATACTGAACACAGAAAAAAAAAAAAAATCAGAACTGGGGGCACAGGAGTAATTTCCTAGTGAATGGCTCAGGAAAGGTTCAAGCTGAACTGCTCTTTCCATTTCTGCTTGATGTCTTTAGACATGAATCGTGTGATAAAGAACCTAGTTCCCAGCAAATGTTCATTAGGAGCAGTGAATTATGAGTTTCTCACAGGAGTTGGGGGCACTGTGTGCTGATGCACTGGATATTCGTGAAAAGCAAATCCTCTCCCCAGGTGACCACCATGGCACTTACTTGAAAGCACTGTAAAAATCCATTAAGTTGAAATTAAAATATGGAGGGGTAATGATAAAATAATAGTAATAATAATAGTAATGAAGATATCACTATTATTATGTGCTAAGCCTAGTTCTAAGCATTTTAGATGCATTAACTCATTTAACTAATAGAATAATATTAAATCCCAAAAGGAAACTAAAAAATTACCAGCAAAACTTAACTCTAGGTAAATGGAAAATTACCTAGGAACAGAGGTGAGAAGACAGTGGAGAGAGGCAAGCCCCATGTATATATTTTTAAAATTGTGGTACAGTACACATATCGTGAAATTTATCGTTAGTGTCTTTAGAAGATTCAAAACATTGTGCAACCTTCACCACTATCTCATTCCAGAACACTTGTATATCATCTCAAAGGAAACCCTATACTCATTTAGCAGTCACTCCCCACACCCCCTTCCCCTGGTCCCTGGCAACCACTAATCTGCTTTCTATCTCTATGGATTTGTCTTTCCTGGATATTTCATATAAAAGGAATCACACAATGGCGTCTGGCCTTTTTCACTTACGTAATACTTTTCTTAAGTTTCAGCCATGCTGTAGCATGTAACAGGATTTTATTCCTCTTTATGGATGAATAATATTTCATTCTATAGATACACCACAATTTGTTTAGCCACCCATCCACTGCTGGACATTTGGGTTGTTTCTACCTTTTAGCCATTGTGTATAGAGCCGCTATGAACACTTAACACACAAGTTTTTGTTTGAACACCTATTTGAAATTCTCTGAGTGTCTACCCACGAGTGGCATTGCGGGGTCATACGGTAATTCTATTTAAGTCATTGAGGAACCAACAACTATATTTAAACATTTATTATCGGGGTGCCTGGGTGGCTCAGTGGGTTGAGTTTCTGACTTTGGCTCAGGTTGTGATCTCCTGGTTCGTGAGTTCGACCCCCACATGGGACTCGCTGCTGTCAGCACAGAACCTGCCTCAGATCTCCTGTCTGTCTCTCTCTGTTCCGCCCCTGCTTGCATGCTCTCTCTCTCTCTCTCAAAAATAAATATTAAAAAATAAAAATAAAAATGCATTCTCTTCATGAAGCTTCTTAAAGATAGTTACTGCATGTAATCTATCACTGAATGCTCAGCCCCCACACAGTATTTAGCCCATCGGAAGGTAATCTGACTACCAATACGAATCATTACTACAGATCAAGGTCCAGTTTTCACTGTGCCATCGGGTTGCTGGCCCCCAGGCAGCACAGAAGGTCAAGAGTCACCTACTTTTATTTATGGGATCCGCCATGGGAATTCCAATCCGGATGCAGTTTGCGGCTTCGGGGCTCTCCGGCTGGGGGAGATCTTCACAGTTTGGTAGTTTCAGCCTCATCAGGATCATGGGATTTGATCTTGCAAAAATGTACTCTGTTTGACACAGGACGTTCTCCAGGATTTCACATTCATCGCGACACAAGTCCCGGGGCTTAGGGATGGATGAGGTTTCGTCGCAGTACGGGAAGGCATAGTGGCACAGGGAAGGAATGGCAAACTGAGAGCACTTATCAGATAAGTGGCTGGAGGTGCCAATCATGGTGAAGGCAGCTGGAAAACAAACACAGTTATTAACTCCCAGGGGCCAGGGTTTATCTCCTTCGGTTATCTAGTCAACAGATATCAGATATAAACACACACTGGAAGGAATCCGCTGTGCTCAAATAGACAAGGCCAAGAAGAGATTCAGTTCAGATGTCCAGGCAGCTTACTTTCACTGGCTTGAAAAAAAATCATTTTGACTACAAAGTTAAAAAAACAGGATTAAGTTACATATGTACCATTTCCTAATAAAAAGAATTAATTAGGTTAAAGCACAATATATTTTTCATTTTTACTACAAAGCAAAGAACTTTGTGTTTCATCCGGTACGTTTTATTAGTTTTGTGCAGCTTCTAAAACATTTGACAGCTGCAGGGCAGAACTTGCTTTATGCGGCGGCTGAGGCTGATCACAGGATTTAGATCTGTGTCTTGCCTCTGAATTGGATGACTTTGGGGAACTTGTCTAATTTCTTGTGGCTTGAATACTTTCTATTCCATCTTCTGAAAATGAGGCATTTCTCTTGGAGGTTCTCAAAAAAGCACAACTCAGTGGTTGCAGTGTGTGTATTAGTGGTCACTTAGCCTAACCTCTTATCCAGTTTGGCATCCATGTATAAAAAGAGTATAAAAAGAGTCCCTTTGCAAACCTCCATTGACAAGAGCTTCTACCTCATTATAGATGGGTGATGAAACATTTACGTTGGAACTCCCATTTATTTTTGTGAATACTTAGTGAAGAGTATGTCAAAATGTTCTTATGTTAAGTTAAAATGTGCCTTCAACAGCCCCTCCCATCAGTCCTGCTTCTGCTTTCTGGAATTTCACAGAGTCCTTCCTCCTGAGAGCCTGAGGTCTTTAGCAAGGCAACTACAGCTTTCTATGGTTGCTTCTCCTGGTTGAATAGCTCCCCTGGGCCCCTCTTAGTGCCTTCAAATTCCTCATAGGACATAGTTTCTAGACTTTTTGCTGTTCTGTGTGCCTGCCTCAGGTTTGTTCTTGCCTCATAAATCCTAAGGTTGCCAGATAAATAAACTACAAGGCACTTAGTTACATTTCAATTTCAGATAAATATTTGGAACACACGCATACTAAAAAATTATCCATTGTTTATCTGAAATTAAAATATAACTGGGTGTTCTGTATTTTTATTTGCTAACACTGACAGCTTATCAGATTCTCATAAGGGCAATTTTAATGGCTTGAAAGGGTACATGGCATTGAGGCATCACTACACTAATGCAGTAGTTCAAGGCCACTATAACCACCAGAACCAGGGGTGCAAAATTGTACAAGGTGGCCTATATTACTTCACTCCTGCATTCTAGGAAGTGCTTCACTATTAGATTCAAAATATACTTTCAATTCAGAAAAATGAGGGGTAAAATATAGAAGGCTAGAGCAGGAAGAGACATATGATCATCTTGTCTTATCACTCACTTCACAGATGAAGAGACTTTCATGGAGAATACGAGATTTCCCCACAGTCACAGTAATGGCATCCAGAATTCTGGACTCTAAATTGTCTTAGCACTTACGGGACTTTTAGTCTACACAATGTGGTTTCCAAATAGTAAGCTCTTTGAGGGCAGAGATGTAACCTGGCTTATTCACCACACTATCGTGTCCCCAGCGCCCAGCCCAGTACCTGATATACCAGAAACACTAATAATATTTATGGAGTGTCTGAATAAATGAAAGACTTTTCAGAGCATCTTTTCCCTTGAAGAGCAATAACCTTCAATAAAGTATTGTAATGCACATTCCAGAGCACAGAGATCGTATCTCAGGCTTCTTTGTGGTCCTGCTCCTAACGCCTGTGCTTCTAACCTCCAACCCCTAACCCTTTATCTTTTGTTAAAAGAAGAGCTCAAGAAAACTTGCAGTGAGAAAAAGAGTTACACAAGGTATCAATACAATGTCATTGGCGTTACTTACCTGTGATCTGATTTTCTATTTCCCCTTGCATGTGCAAAGACTCCATATAGACAGTGCGGTTGCCAATAAATCTTGCACATGCAATCCCTCTGTATGGCTGACAGAATCCATCTTCTTCATACTCATCTCTAAAACCAGAGCACAAGCATTAGCTGGTGCAATATATCCACATTCAGTCGGCTCTGACTGTGCAATGCGCTAAACGGTCGCTAGGGGGAGAAGCTGGGCACATTATCCCAAAGACTGGGCCGAGGAGTCAGGCTCGGCCTCAGTTCCATCCATCACTTCAAACATCTGCTGGTCACGTTGGTCAAGTTTCCTTCACCCCCAGAAAATCATTCTAAGCACAAAAATCATCCTTAAATATGGGAGAAAGCACTTATTTTCGCAGCTGGTGGTGGGCTGGAAGATGATGTAGTTATAAAAGTAAAGAGGAAATGAGTTGGAAATCTGGGCACATGTTCTACAGTTTTTTGTTTTTTAAGCACAGATTATTTCTGCGTCATTTGCTACAAAGGCGTGGGTGCATTATCCACAAGACCCACTCCAACTGATGTGTCAATTAGGAGGCTCCGTGGGGTGAGAAGCTGGGTGCAGCTGGAAAGAAACCAGAGGGCAGTGCAGTTATGTGGCTCCTCACTGCTTAAGACCCATTATCTCTACCCTGCAGAGAGAGGTCCAGGCAAACTGTGGATCGCACAATTTCAAGAGTCACTAAATCCCAGGAAATCTAAAGAAAATGGCAATGGAAATCTTGCTTTCATGATTCCCTGAAGACTTTTAAAACAATCTTAAAGTTTTAAAACATTTTTTCAAGTTTATTTATTTATCTTGAGCAAAAGAGAGAGACAGTGGGGGAAGGGCAGAGAGGGGGAGCGAGAGAATCCCAAGCAGGCTCTGCACCCACCACGCAGAGCCCAGTGTGGGGCTCGAACCCACAAACTGTGAGATCATGACCTGAGCCTAAACCAAGAGTCGGCCGCTTACCCGACTGAGCCAACCAGGCCCCAATCTTAAAAAACGTTGTTACCTCAAAATTATGATAATAAAAAGGTAGGGGGAGTAGATCTTATTCTGGAGACAAAGGGTAATGTGGCTAGTGACAGTCCCAGATAATGTGGTTAGTGACAGTGTGGCAAATGGCTAGAGAGCTAAGGCTAGAAAGTAGGACCCAAGATGGCAAATTCAGCCTGAAAGGAGAGAGGCCATAATATCCTACAAGGGCCTGCGATAAACACAAGACAACAGAGTACAGAATAGCCAGCTGCTTCTCAAAAGCAGACCACGGCCAAACAAAAGGCCACCTGCTAGGCTTCTGGGCTGACTTCCACCCTGGATGCTCCTCTTCTGTTAACCTGGCTGGAACCAATACACTGAATGAAAATATTTTTCCTCTTTGGTTTCGTCTAAGTTAAAGTACTATAGACCAAAGTCAGGAGAGTGAAATTGTCTCCCGGGGCTTAACATTGCATGTCCTTAGAATCTCTCTGAGTCCTCTGAGCTAGGGTTTTCTTATCTATAAGAAGATAATAATTGACCTCTCAACCCTAGGAGTGAAAGTCATGAGGATCCTATCAAATGTAAAGGCTTTTAAAAAGTGCTATTCAGAGGTCACACATGCTTATTATTGAAGTATTTATGATTACCAAGGAAGACAGTTATTTAAAGGACAATTATTTACTAAGCTCCTACGTTGTAAAATCGACTGTAGTCAGCCTTGTGGCGCTAGACTTCGCCGCTTGGGGGTTCAGTGTGGGAGTCTAGAAAGCCTGCTCTAACAGGAAACCAGGTGAAAAAAATCTGATAAAGCTGGTCATTAAAAGCCCAGTTTCCAGTGGCTCTCTACTCCCTGTTCACTCTAACAGTCATTTTGAAAGTGGAGATGGAGAAAGTATCTTCATTTTAGTTCCCAAAACAGTTTGTATTGCAAAGCTCTTAAAAACTTAACCTTCAAGTACACATACAAATGGATACATCATATACCTGACTTGAAGACATTGAAATTTTAATGTTGCAAAATCCTGCAAGCACTCCACATGTTTACTTTCATAAATCCTAGAGTAATGTTGAAGCCTTTTGGCTTAAATTTTACTTGGGTTGTAAAATTAACCCCGCTTTTATTGGGTAACTAATACCATAAACCTATGGGGAGAAAGAAGTTTCTCGATGACCTAGCCTTGGATCTTGGAAACCAAAGCACTGAGACCAGAATGCACTTCCACACCACCCCCTGCTATGATGATGATGCTTTTCTATCCTTAGGCATTAGCAGAGCCCTGGACTTTTAAAGTGTCATTATGAGAACACGTCTTCCTCCCCCACGTTAAACTCTCAAGGCCTCAATTTATATCTCTTGGGAGGACAAAACCCTGGAATTACCCCCAGATATAAATCCCCAACCTACTGGGAGTTCCCATATTTTATGTGTGAGGCTTAGGCTAAACTTCTTACCACCTTTCCAGTTCAAGACTCTAAAAAGACTCTTTGAATACTTTTTTTTTTTTTAATAATAAAATGGAATGCAATTCCTTGGCTGCATATTTCTTATCAAGGGCTTAGAGCTGCAGGTGTAGTGAATTTTTGACTGCACCCAGAATTCCTGATATTCTGACCGGTCTCTTAGAAACAGATATGAAGAGCAAAACAAAACAAACAAACAAACAAAAACCCAGTATGTAATGTCATCTGCTAGGGAGTAGTTCTCAGCCCTGGCTGCTGGGAAGAATCTCCTCAGAAAGCTTTCAAAAATACCAACGCCTAAGCCCCACCTCAGACCTATTAAATCATACTCTCTGGGGATGCAGCGTAGTACGCATGCTTTTAAAAAAGCTCTCAGGTGATTTGAATGTGGTTGAGAGCCACAGAACTAGAAAAACAAACCTCTATTAAGTGTCTGCCACTCTGTGCTGGGTACTATGCTAAGTGCTTTCTTCCAAGTAGCTCCTTATGTGGTATCATTATCCTTATCTTACAGAGGGAGAGATTCAAGTTCACAGGAGTCACTGGCTCAAATTCACAAAGCCAGTTATTGGTGCAGAAACGATTTAAACTTACAGAGCAAGCTCAAGCCATGACACCGTGTTGTTCGATCTATAATGATGTTCTGCTTTTCAATACTACTTTTACTTACATCAGCCTAATTATAAATAAGAGACGTTAAAATGAGCCTTTATTCTGTGCCAGAAACTGTGAAGTTTCACTGGCATATAGAATTGATATTAAGTCACTTAATCCTGACAACGATCTTATAAAAAAGGTGAAGGTGTGATCATGCCCACTTCACAGATGAGAAAACTGAGGGTCAGAAAGAGCGAAGACCTGGTCTAAATTTACACAGCAAGCAGAAGAGCTAGATTTGCCCCAAACTCGTGCTTGCAACCATAGGATACAGCTTTCCTCTGAACAGTTTGATTATAAAAGTTTTTGCACTGCTTACAAGGGCTTTCTGCTGTGAAGATGTTTTGGTGTCTGCTGAGGTGGCAAAAAGGCTTTCTTTTAAACATAGAGTCACAGTCACCTTTCCTGCTTTCCAAAGAGGGGAACCAATGCTCCTCCAACATTCATGAAAAGCTCTCTGCTTTTCATCAGCTCTCTGCTTTTCTCCAGCTCACACGTCTTTCATCATTAATGTCCTCCATGCTTAGCAAATTAAAAACATGGAGCACAAAGCAGCAAAAGTGCAAGGGCACTTGCAATGAGTGTGCCTGAGACTTCTTTCTGCACAGAAGAAGAGTGCATTGTGACAGGGAAAATGGAATTTTGCACAAGTGCCACCTACCTCACCATGATGTCAAGATGCAGGGGAGCTTTGTGATGGGGACTCAAGTTTCTCATAAAGGTAATTTAGTTATCACATTGCCAACCCCTGTAGCCTTCTAAGTTCACTGTGATAGGGAAGAGCAGACCCAGTTTGCCTTCCATCTCCAGGGTCTCCCCAAGGGGCCTATGAAGGATGATGGTCATATAGGGCTAAAAGTGACCACGACCAATATGGCAAAAGTAGGGGTATCCATCCAGGACCCACTGGAAACCCAGGAAAGGGAAATGCTACCACTGCAAGTGACAACCCAAGGGCGCTTTACAGCTTTAGAAGTTTCTGGCCCAATTTCTCAGGCCAGCGACCAAAGCAGAGAACTCTAAAGGTAGAAAAAGCACGTTGTATGATATGGGGCATTTGGAGACTCTCTGTAGTTTGGGGAGCAGAGAGAAGGAAAGGGGGAGAAAGGATTGGTGGTAGATGGGGTAGGGGGACTGAAAAGATGCAGAATACCCCAAACTGATGTCCAAATGGAGTTGTGCCAATATTGGACTATGAGAGGCCCATGAGTGCTCTTCTCAGAGCTTCTAGGGAGGGCAGCGTCAAGGCTCTCAGAAGGCTGCCTCAATTTAAGGGACACAAGAGGACAAACTCAGTGGTTGTCCTACACCTATGATTTAAAAAGAAACCCTGAAATATGACTGCAAAACCTGACAAAATTCAAATGAAGTCTGTAGATTAATTTGTGTCATACCAACAATAATTTCTTACTTTTGATGATCGCACTATGTTTATGCAAGACGTCAACATTAGGGGGAATGAGATGAAGGACATATGGAAACTCTCTGTACTATTTTAGCAACTTTTCTTAAATAAAAAATATTCCAAAATAAAAAGTAAAAAAAAAAAAATCTTACAGGATGGGAGGGGTGGGAACCTTACTGTGTGTAGACAGAACTGGAGATGTGGTGGGGTGAGGAGTTTAGGAAGGCCATCAGATGAGCTCATTGAATCTTTTTAAAAAATTTTTTTAATGTTTATTCATTTTTGAGAGACAGAGACAGAGCATGAGTGGGGGAGGGGCAGAGAGAGAGGGAGACACAAAATCCAAAGCAGGCTCCAGGTTCTGACCTGTCAGCACAGAGCCCGACACAGGGCTCGGACTCACGACGCGAGATCATGACCAGAGCCGAGGTCGGACACCCAACTGACTGAGCCACCCAGGCGCCCCATCGTTTAATCTTTATACTAACCTTATATCATGCCTTCTGGGTCTATCCCTGGGTAGCTGAATTCCCATCACTAAAAATTCACTTACTTGCGTGATGCTTGGCCTACTTCTAAATTCCAATGCTTCCAGGAGAGATGACCTATTTGGTCAGGAAGCCCTTAGTGTAGACTGATATTTGCTAGCTGTTGTGGGCACTTCCTGCAGCCTAGCAAGGAAGGCTGGGGCAACCAATGAGAGGTCCATGTGTGGAAGACGAAGGCAATCTTCCCTGACTTTACACTTAGATCTGGGCCTAGCTTCATGCCAGCATGATGGAGAAGACAGGCTGGGGATGGAGGGTGTGGGACTCATCAGTACAGGGCATCTCTGTCCTCTGGTTCATTATTCACTTTGTCACACAGTGATCTTTTCAAACATAGAACCAATCAGGTCATTTCTTGACTAAAATTCTAGTTTCCCACTCACTTCAGTTTCCTGACTGCAACACGCAAGGCCCTTCATAATCTAGTTGCTCCCTAGTTTTTCAGTCTCGCTCCTGCTAGTCAACCTATGAACCTGATGATATTTGTCACATCAATGACTTTGCTAGTCTCAAAACAGGGAAGGCAATTTGCTATTCCTCTGGCTTGGCTTATTCTCTTCCTGAGGCCTGGAATGCCTTCTACCCTCTTTTCATCTTGTGAATGCCTTCTTGTCTTCAAGATCCAGATGCTAAATACCCCCATGAAAATGAGTCACTGACCATCCCCCCACCACCCCAGCCAGTGTCTTTATCACACCCCTCCCACACACCTCTGACTCCACATTATGTCTGTCTGTTTAGTGTCCACGACTCTAAGGCAAAGACCATGTCTGATTCAGCTTCCCTCCTTGAGGCCCCTGGCATAGCATACACCTCAGGAAACACTTGCTGAATGAGGCAGAGGCTGCTGCTAAGAACTGTCCTCCTCCAGATCTTCAGAAGTAGAAAAAAAGGCCTGTTGCCTGACCATCAACCACTGAAACAGATGTAATAGATATGGGGCTGTCCCAGGCTGGCCCAGTGACATGCCCGAGGCACCCTCCAACCTGGGAGCCACTTTCTTCTTTATCAGATTTTACACAGCAGCATGGGCAGGCCTAATAGACTTTTTGATGAGTTAGGCCCTAAATGGTTCCATTTTGGAGTAATAAGACCAGTTAAAATGCATGTCTCTCCTTAGTGGGAAGAGAATGGACGTAAAGGTATCTTGCTAACTATAAAATCTTACTCAGGGAGCCTGGGTGGCTCAGTGGGTTAAGCATCCAACTCTTGATTTCAGCTCAGGTCATGATCTCATGGTTTGTGAGTTGGAGCCCTGTATCAGACTCTGCACTGACAGTGCAGAGCCTACTTGGGATTCTCTGTCTTCTTCTCTCTCTGCCCCTTCTCCACTCTCACTCTCTCTCTCTCAAAATAAATAAATAAACTTAAAAAAGATCTTACTCAAATAAAAAAATAGTAAGCAGGTATTCAAACAAATACCAATATACAAATGTTCACAGCAGCACTATTTATAATAGCCAAAAAGTGGAAACAACCCCAAATGCTCATCCCCAGGTGCAGGGATAGACAAAATGTGAGTAGATACATGCAAGAGATTATCATTCAGCTATAAAAAAAGGAATGAAGAACTGAGACATGCTACAATGTGGAAGAATCCTAAAAGCATTACGCTAAGTGAGATAAGCCAGACATGAAAGGCCACATATTTTACGATCCCATTTATATGAAATGTCCAGAATACATAAATTCATAGAGACAGAAAGCAGAATGGTGGTTCCTACGTGGGGAGGGAGCAATAGGGAGTAACTACTTAATAGGTATGGAGTTTTATTTTGCTATGAGGAAAATACATATTTTTTTTAATTTGAGAGAGAGAGGGGGGGAGAGAGAGAGAGAGGGAATGAGTGGGGGAGAGGGACAGAGGGAGAGAAAGAAAATCTCAAGCAGGCTCCACACTCACCTCAGAACCCAATACAGAGCTAAATCCCATGACCCTGAGATCATGACCTGAGCCGAATTCAAGAGTCCGAGGCTCAACTGACTGAGCCACCCAGGCACCCTGATATGATGAAAATATTATGATACTAGATAAGCAGTAGCAGTTACACAACATTGTGAAGGTGCTAATGAAGGTGCCAATGGCTCATTTTAAAATGGTTAATTTTAGGGGGGCCTGGGTGGCTCAGTCAGTTGAGTGTCTGACTTCAGCTCAGGTCATGGTACCGAGGTTCATGGCTTCAAGCCCTGTGTTGGGCTCTGTGCTGACAGCTGAGAGCCTGGAGTCTGCTTCAGAGTCTGTGTCTCCCTCTCTCTCTCTCTCTGCCCCTCCCCCACTCGTGCTCTGTCTCTGTCTCTCTCACTCAAAAATAAATGAACATTTAAAAAAAGGTTAATTTTAAGGATATGTGAATTTCACCTCAATTAAAAAAATTGTTTATATATATCCAAGGGACAAGGTTGAGGCACCTTGGGAGCGGGCCAATGGCTGGAATTTCAAGCTTCAGTTCTGGGGAGAAGTTTTGCAGACCGGCTTTGCACGTCGCTTCCAAGCAGACTAATCTGCTGTAAGCACTGGCAGTTTACACAGCATCAGCAGGTTTCTTTGTTCTGATTCTCATGGCTCTTCAACTGGAATGCCAAGAGGGTGGCCCACAAGCCTGCAGCCTCATGTATACAGACCGCAGTGAATGAAATAATCCAACACTTTTGAATATACCCCACTCAGTCCCTCTTAAGAGCTCCATTTTGAGCCATGAAGAAGAAATCACATCAAGCTGCCGGTCCTCAAAACTCTGAATTTTCGTTTGAAGGAAAGCTATCACACAGCTCCAAGTAGTCCTGGCTGTATTATAGTATCCCCAGGTGTGCTCCAGTGAGCAGTGTAGCAAAGTGTGCGTTATTTTCTCTCGTTTGGGTACTAATTTCTTTTTTTTCCCTCCATCTATCTAGTATCAAAACATTTTCATCATTGCAAAAATAAATCTCCATACTCATTTAGTAGTTACTCCCTATGTCTCCCTCTCCCCAGCTCCTGGTAACCATCAATCTGCTTTCTGTCTCTATGAAATTACCTATTCTGGAGAAGCAAAAATAATTTACCAGTGCCTGCCCCAAAGACCGTCAAGGCCATAGGTAGCTGGAAAGTATCCCTTATAAAATTTGTAAATCAGGGCACATATTAGCTACTCAGTTAAAGCATAGCCATGGCAGATCCACACATCATGCCCCTCAGGCCCAGCTCTAATAACTGGGTACAAAGCTTCCCATCTCAGAAATAGGGTACTCCCTTGGGGGGTACAGTCACATCTCTTAAAGGTGAAAATCCACTGTCATTTATTTAAAAGGGGGAGGAATACATATACAATTAAGAATCCAAGTAAAGAATACAAAATGATTCTAATATGGATAAATGATCAGAGACACGGAAACTTTAAGAATGAATTAGAATCTGATGTGGTCTAAAAGTTATACCTCTTCAAAAATACTTCCTTCTGTTTCCTTAGAAGCCTGGGCCATGAAGCGTCCTTGGTTAACTGCAAACCAGGAGGTAGGAAAATAATTTAATTTTTATTAGTTATATCTACCCATCCTCAGAGGAGGGGCATCAGGACAAACACAGGTAGAGACATGGAACGAGTTGGTGGGAATGAAGGAGAGAAAGTGAGAGTCTTGGAAAGGGAGCTGTCTGGAGAGCCAAGAGTAGACTTTACCTCAGGCTGGCTGTGACTGAGATTACAGGTTAAATATGTGATTCCAAACTTAATTTAGATACTATGTTCTCTAAAGACCAACCTGTAAGTGGTCATCAAAGAGGGTAATGCGTTAACAGAGTTGACCTTTAAGGTCAGCTTTGAAAGCAAACCAGCCAATCCAGACCCATCAACCCAGAGGGGCCACGACTCACAGAGAGGACCTCAATCTAGAAGGCTGAGAACTCACCTAACTCTTAACATCCCTTCTTCTCTCCCTGGAACACCTCTGTGAGCACAAGAAATTCTGAGGTGACTGTGTTGGGTATCCTGTGCTGTTTCCCACACCTGGACACCAACAATTGTTAACACTAATTTCCTCACCAAGCGTCCCTCACTCTTTCTCACACCACTTTTCGGCTTTAAAAAATTAAATTTTAAAAGTTCTTTTTTTCTTGGCCATGAACCATTAAAACAAACAGATGAATAATGTTCTGTCATAGTTTCCAGAGCAGCACATAATAGTTCCTTGTGTCCAACTTAGAAATGGGAAGGTATTGGCTTTGCTTCATAGTGATGTTTGAAAATGCAAGGGTTGCATTTCACTTTGGAAAAGGAGCAGAATTACCCAGGCTTATATCTCACAAATGTAATGTGAGGGAAAATTATGCATGTAATATATTGTATTCCTATTTAAACACACATTTGAAATGATAGGACTGCCCTGTTACCTATTTGTAAGGATATAAAGATCACTAATAAAAAGAATGAGTGATTTTTGCCCTCTCCTATTTACTGAGGCTTTTGTGGTAGGTTAGACTGGGGTGTTTTTACTTTTCCTCCTGTGAAGGGTCTACTTTGCCCCTAACCTTAGGCTGGAGCTGTGAATGCATCGGTGGGACTTGGAGCCCCCAGTTCAGCCCCCATCCACTCCCCCCAAGTTCTCATTAGAAACTCTTTGGATGTTCTTTGGCAGTTCTCCAAATATCAGGCCCTCAAATAACCCCTAAATTTGCCCATTGAGAATAAAAGGAGTTTAGAATAATATGAAATTCACACATACCAATCTGGTCAGATTTTCTACCACAAATGTTATTAAGATTGCTTTGATTTGTTTTTCACTTTCCTTTTATGCCTTTGGCCATGGATTGAAAAAAGAAGAGGTCTGTGGAAAGAGTGGTAAAGGGAATTTAGGGACTGCTTAGAAGGGTTTAATTTCATATTGCTACTCAGAAGTGGGGTGAAACCCAATCCCCAGTTCTTGCTGTTCTGTTTCCGCTCAGCTTTGTTTCCTATCCCTTCTGTGGATGGCAGTTATGGAAGACTACCAGCCTCCATAAAAAGCAATGGTGGGTTTAATGCTGCCCCCAACCCCCAACCCCCAACCCCCAACCCAAAATAAGGCAATCAGAGGTGCCCATATCAGGTCTAGAATCTTACACATTAAAAATATTGTAGTAGAGGCAGAAATTCATGTTAAAATAAGGATTGATTTTTGATGCACCAAATGGGAATATAGTTATTAGACAAGCGGTATCCATTAGACTATATATAGGTCTCTGGAAAAGAATTGTTAAATCCAATGGGTTATTCAAGGAGGAATGTGGAATAGGGATGGAATTTGTGTGGGGGGGAGGGGCACTCATATTTTTGGCATTCCAGATACCAACAATATAATCCCTGTTCACTAGGATTCTACAATCTAGTAGAAGAGAAATTTAAGTGTGATAAATACAGTCTCTGTTCCCCTTTCCTTCCTTCCTCCTGTTCTCTTTCCATTCCTCCTCCTTTTCAACCAACAAGTTTGTTGAAGTGCTGAGTTAAGAACCAAAGAAGGGGCATTCAATTAAGACTCTACCTTCTGGAGGTGATAGCTTAAAAGATGAATAATTAAACAAATCATGGATTAAATACAATTGGCCCTTGAACAACACAGGGGCTGGGGAGTTGAAAATCTGTATATAACTTTTGATTCCCCCAAAACTTAACTACTAATAGCCTACTGTTGACCAGAAACCTCACTGATAACATAAACAGTGAATTAACACATATTTTATATGTTATAGGTGTTATATATTATATTTTTATAATAAAGTAAGCTGGAGAAAACATTATTAAGAAAATCATAATGAAGAGAAAATACATTTATAGTAGTGTACTATATTTATTGAAAATAACATGCCTAGAAGTGGCCCACAGTACAAACCTGCATTGTTCAAGGGTCAACTGTGGTAGGCTAGCCGAGGTAAGTGTAGTCAGAGGCAGAGTACAGCTAAATGGGAATAATAGGACATGAGAGGCAGGATGAGTCCAAGGGTCAGGTCTTAACCTGTGGAGTCTGGGCAAGTAAAGAGGTTCATCATTCCATTACCTTCTCTGTGCACTCAAATCTTGGATTTTATCTTGAAAACAAAGGGACACCACCAAGTGATGTGATTAGTAACAGTGTGGCAATGAAGGGACTGGAGTTCTAAGGTTGCAGATTATTGTCTAAGATTGTAGACTCAGCTTGAAAGGACAGGAGCCGTAACCTCCTACAAGGACCTGCAATAAACCCAAGACACAGAGTACAGAACATCCAGCTGTTTTGATGGAAAGAGCTGAGCCTGCATCAGAAGTGGCAGAAAATGATACAAGACTGCTGGAAGAGTTGGTGTGATAGGAAACTATGAACTCAGGCAGGTGCCATGCCTGTAGCTGTCCCCTGGGCTTACCAACTCATGGAGTCATTCAGTTGGAATGGGACTTTGTAGGCCTCTGGTCGACCCTTTCTAAAGTTGAAAGAACCAAGAGTAAGTGGCTGTGTGAGTTGACCAAGTTCACCAAGTAGTTAGACAGAGTGCAGTGTAGTAGAAAGGGCAGGGCTTTGGGGACCCACAAAATACTGGGTTCAATCCTAACAGCTTCAGCTAGCTGTGTGTGGCCTTGGGCTAGGTATGAAATCTCTCTGAGCTTCTGTCTCCATATCTATTAAGCTGACATATTAAATAAGGTAACGTATACAAAGTATCTACTTATAGATAGTTGCTTATAAAGTATAATAAGGTCCCTTTCTATTTTACTTATTCTAGAAATATGTACTGATTTGCTCACTATATACCAGGCACTGTTCTAAACACTGGAGAGAAGAAAGCAGACAAAACTTCCCACCCATGTCATGCTTACATTGACTTAGATTTCTAGCTGGAAGTTCTTTATCCGATTCCTTTTTAATAATTTGTATCTTTCATTTCCTTCTCATTGTACCAAAGATTAATCATGTGTAAGATTATGTATGTGTCTGAATTCTGTGGACATGTTGGGGGCAGAAGTAAGTATGGCCTATGAAGTCAAAGAGGACTTAGGGAAGAGAAGTTTGATTAAACTGCCACTCCTGCCTGCACTTCGCCTGACCCCTAAACTGCCTCCCATCCTGTTACAGTGGATGGGCCCTCTGAGCTCCATTCTAAGTCCCAACCATTGGCTTGCATGGGTGGATCTCATCCCTTCTCACCTACTCATGGGCATGGTTCTGGCAATTGTTCCTTTTCTCTGTTTGTCACCATTTCTCCCCATCTCTATTGGACCATTCCCATGAATACACCAATGTGCTATAATATCTCCCATTTTTAAAGCAAATTCTTTTTAGACTGTGTTCTGCTCAGCTGCCTCCACATTTTTCTGCTCCCTTTTATAATAATATTTCTCTCAACGGAGATACCTGCAACTGTTTCCCCCAGTTCTTCCATTTGCTCTTGGATCTACCCTTTGCCTTGCCGTTCCACTGAAAGAGGTCTTGTCAAGGTCAACAACCTCCATGTTACTAAAATCCAACAGTAAACTTCCAGTCTTTATTGACCTAGCAGCAGCATTTCACACGGCTCATCACTCCTTGAAACACTTTCCTTCACTTGACTTCCAGAACAAGGTTCTCTCTTGGTTTTCCTCTTCTCTGCCTGTGCCTTCTTAGTCGACTTCACTAGCTCAAGATTCCATTCAACTGAGAGCCCTAGGCTCAGTTCTCAGACCTCTTCCTTCTACTGTCACTCCCTACCTGATCTTCCCATCTCCTACCTTTAAATGACCATTTCTGTGCTGATGAATCCCAAATTCATATCTCTAGCTAAGAATACTCTCTGAACTTCAGCCTCCATATCTCCACTTGGGTATCTAAAAAGGATTCAAACTCTGCATGTCTAAAATTAGACTCTTTATTTTCCTCAAAGACCATTCTTGCGTTCTTTCTACATCCCAGTAAATAATAATTCCTTCTTCCCAACTGGTCACAGCAAAACCTTTTGAGTTCTCCTTGACTCTACACTTTCCTCATAATCCTTATCCAGACCATCAGCTCATGTTTTCACTTCCTTCAAATTTTATCCCAAACTCATCTTTACTGTTACTCTCTGGTTCAGGCCACTATTACCTCCACATGATCTTTTCTAACAGCCTCACAACTAGTCTTTCTATTCATATTCTTGGCCGATTCTCCACATGGCAGGTGGAGGGAATCCTTGTAGGACATAACCCAATTAATTTCCTTCCTCTGCTTCAACTCCTCCAATGGCTTCCCTTCTCACGTTAAGTAAAACTGGAGTCATTACAACATCCCTACATAGTCTTCTGCTACCCCCACCATTTCTCTGACCTCATGCCTATCACATCCCCTCTTGTCCTTACCTAAATGATTATTACCCGTTGCACTTAGTATCATCAGATATATGCTATACTAAACATTTTTGTTTATTGTTTATATACAAACTTTGTGAGGATAGGAACTTTGCTTGGTCACTGCTATGTCCCTATTGTGCCTAGAAAAGTGTCAAGTTGTTGACAAATTAAAAAAAAAAAAATTTAACGAGTGAATTAAATCTCCCTCACTTTTAATTTTAACTTCTGGGTGGTGGCTGCAAAGAGGGAACCTGAGTTCATCTAACAACATGAAATTTACAGCCAGTTTTTCTATTTTCCCTGTCAGGCCACTCAGCCTCTCCATGAATTTAGTTCTGCTGAATAGAAGGAACAAAGAAGACAAGAAGATGAAAAGGGGCAGCCTTTAAGAGTAGCAACATTCTAACTTGAAAACTAAATTGGCTTCCAAAGCGCTTCTTGAATTTGAGCCCCCTCCTCCCTCCTGGCTCAGGTGCCCACCACCCCTCAGCTGACTCACCACCACAGTCCCCTGACTGGGATGTCAGCCTCCAGTCTTCTACTCTTCCCGTCCACCCTCTATGAGGCTGCCAAAGGGTCATGTAAAATGGAAATCTGTGTCATCTCTGCGGCTGACACTCTCCATAAACCACATTGCCATCCTCAGGTACACAATAGATATTTGTCACTTCAATGAATATAGGATGAGAAAGCCACAAACAAACTTCTTAGCTAGTCCAGTTTTTAAGTAACAATGTTTTTTTCCCCTTTCTTTATTTCTCCCACCTGCTTTCACAAGTTATTAAGATTCTTCTCTGAGTTCAATGATATTCTCAGCTTTGAGGTAGATTTAAAAAAATAACCTCTTGCCCAAAGCCTTAGGAGTCACTCCAAGTTTCCTGTTGTTTCCACTATGAGGAATACTATAAAGCTAATAAAAATATACATGGGAATATACACACATACAATTTAGTGGAAAAGACAAAACACATCTGCACAGACAATGCTGCTGTATAAAATGGCTATATGTACAGAGACAAGGAAGGAATTTAGATGGAAATAGGTCTTGATTTTATTGGTCCACATGTCCTCCAAACTGTCCCAATGCTTAATAACAATACAGTAGTTAGATTAACATATTGAGAAAACAAGCTTGAGGAAGGGTGCTCACTTGTGTCACGTGCTGCTTAGAGTCAGCAGAAAGGAGAGAATTTTTTAAGCAGTAGTTGGAGAAGGTTTTCTGGAGAAGAAGAGGGTGGAAGAGGTAAGGGAGATATTTAAAGCCAGACAGAAAGAGATGAACAAAAAAGGTCCGTCCTGGCAGTCTGGCTTCATACGAGCCCTCTCTATCCAGCAAGGACTGTTCCCACCTCCTAGATATTGACAGGAAAAATGTGGGGCAAGTAACATTTCAAGTTTCTCTAGGGCATTACCTAACAGGCAGGATGCTGGGACTGATCTTGGCATTGCTGAGTGGAAAAGTCACTGGGCTGGAAATCAGAAGGCCAGGGTCCTTGGTCCTGATTTGTCTGCCAACAAACTTTATTTCCATATAACCTTGGATAGGTCACTTACCCTCTTTTGTCCTCAGTTACTCCATTTGTGTAATATACAAGTTGAACTATATGATATATTCTTTCCAATTCTAACCTTTTATGGTTACTCTAGTTTAAGCTTTCATAGTGTCCCACTAAGATGGTTGAAGTCTCCTCCTATCTAGTGTTGCTACCTCCATTCTTGACCCTGTAGATTGAACTTTCATGCTGTCACAGAATGAGCAACCTAATAGATCAGATCATCTCTTGCTAACAACTGCAGTGACTCTCCACTGCATAAAGTCCACTCACTGGTGGCAGTCCTAGCATGTTAACAGGGATCATGAGGCCCTGACAGGCTGGCCCCATCAGCCTCTTCAGCTCCGTCTCCTGTCACTGCCTTCTTTGGAACTCTAGGCCCAGTGGTAAAGAAGAGCTCATAGTTTCTGAATATACTACACGGTTACAGACATTTGTGCGTTGGCTATTTCCTTCCAAGAAACCCATTCTCACCTTTCTTCACCTGGCTCATGTTCCAGGTCAGTCTTACCATCTTTAATATTCTTTCCCCAAACCACCCCCCCTCCACCGGTTAGCCCATGAGCAGATATGCTTTCTCTAGCATCCTATACTTACTTTATTCTACTGTTATTAATATTGATATGCTTGTTCCTCTACCAGGCAGAATGTTCCTGAAGCACAGCAGCCATTCCTATTTTTGTAGTCTCAACACATCCTCAATCTCACTCCCAGCAGAGCCCAGTACATGCAACACCATTTGTAGAAGGCATCCAGTAAGTGTCTATGAAACTGCACTCTATACTTCTCAGCTATAGCTACATAGACTTCCTCCAGACTCAAACACCATCGGCCTTTGGCAAGCCCATGTTTGAATACAATCCCAAAGATGGACCAAGGCAGGTTGCATCCCTATTGCTTTAGAGCACTTAGCTAACTCCCCAAGAACTCCACAGCCCCAGATCTGTTAATTTCAGAGTTGGCATGTCAAAGAAAGGCTCACCACCTCCCACCCGCTCCCCCCAGGTCCTCTAACCAGAAACAAAAAGGTCTTGCAGCCCTGGGGTCCAGGTTGCTGTTCCACAGGGCTCGCAGTACAGAATTGTACTGGACTCCACAAGGGTATTATTTTAAGCATTACTAAACACCCCTAACCTATCAACTCCTGGCTTTGTAGTCATTTCCAGTTGGAATGTCTTGAGGCTGAAAAAAGACAGGTTTGTGAAAAGACATAAACATCTTTGGTGAGAGGTGACATATGTTTTCTCCTAGTGAAAGCAAGTCACTTCTGTAGATTCTGCCATTTTTGGACACTGCATAAAATACATCTCTTAGGCAATTAATCTCCTGGAAGGCTTTGAGTGAAGCAATTACTCCATGTTTTTCTTTGTCATTGTTCAAAAGTTTAGCAGTGCATCTATCTCCTTTATTTGGGTCTGGAAAGCCAAAGACCGCCTCGAAACCTCTGCAGCAAACATATGTAAGAACACTTAGTGTTCACACGTTTGATTTAAATATTGACAAATTTTTTCATTAGAACATTAAACCCTTAGCTTTATTCATCTTAAATGCTTTCCAGGAGAGTGACTTCCCCCATTAGAAGGACTCCCAGTAACTCAATACAAACTTTGCAAGCACAAGAGCCACGGAACCTGGTAGTCTATTGTGCTCACATTCTGTGGTGAGGCAGCTGTAACTGGTTATGAACCAGTGCTGGAAATAGTATTTGGAGCTTTCTTGGCAGATTTCTTACATCGTTATTCAATATAAACTGCAAATCATATGCTCGTAGTTATGAAAATGTCAGGAAACTCCTAGTGTTCATGCTTTGTTTGACAAAGCTATTTTAGAGCAGTGTTGGAAGGCAGAAGCATCCAACATTTGGGATGTTGAAGAAAAGAACATGCTCCCATGCCCAGCAGTTCTTGAGAAGTTGATAATTCAGTCCTGTATGACAAGAGCTCAGCTCTGAACTGATGGACATGCATTTCACACAGTCCTGATTAGTCCAGGATGCGTGTCAGGGCTACTAGAGGTCTGGAAGGAAATGCAAGAAACTTGTTCACTTCTTGCTCAGTTTGGATCAACCGAGCTTCAGATCAGGGTCAACAAACTGACTCTTCTTACTCCTAGTGGCTGAGCAATGCCCCCAGGGACAGGAGCAGGACTAAGGCAGAGCCTAGAGAGAAGGGTGAGAGTGGAAAGTGAAGAAAAGTAAAGGGTTTGGTGGAGAGTGGGAAGGGTGAGGAAAGGGAAGGAGAGGGAGCAAGAAGGAAGTATTAAAGAAAAGCAAAATATGAGATTGCTATCACATCTAACAATAGTGAAGTAGATTTGTATGTTTCCACATAGTTATTACAATTTAAATTTAGATATTTATCATACTCTTGTAAGATATGTAAGGGTATTCTTGATCTATCCTTTAAAAACAATGATTATTGTAGAAATTTTGAAAAACAGAAGTGCAAGGAAGACAATTAAAATCATCTTATATCCGGAACCCCCACATAATTGCTGTTAACCTATAGCACATATTTTTATGCATATATATAAACATACAAATATATACATATATTTACAAATTAGAATTATACTAGACATAATTTCTTCTTTTTGATGTCATATATATGTTCTCCATTGTTCAATATTCTCCTAAGAAATCCTAAATGATTTTTAATGGCTGCAATTAAACATTTAGGTTGTGTCCAACTTTTCACTATTTATAAAAATGTTGACATGAATATCCCTGTGTATGAATCTTTATATACATCCATTATTATTTCCCTAGGTTAGAAGCAATGAGTGGAATTATTTTCTAGGCCAAAAGTATGTACATCTCCAAGGCATTTTACATATATTTTTAAGTAGTCTTCTAAGAAAATTGTTATAATTTATATTTCTACCATCAGTATAGGACAGTGTCTATTTTCCTGCATTCCCTGCTAACAAGTACCTGCTAACTACTAGGTATTATCATGCTTTAAGACAATATCTCATTTTTTAAATGTTTATTTTTATTTTTGAGAGAGACAGAGAGCGTGAGCAGGGAAGGGGAAGGGGCAAGGGGACAGAGGATCTGGAGTGGGCTCACTAACAGTAGAGAGCCCAATGGAGGGCTTGAACTCATGAACTGTGAGATCATGATCTGAGCAGAAGTTGGACACTCAACTGACTGAGCCACCCAGG
Source organism: Panthera pardus (assembly GCF_024362965.1). Taxonomy (NCBI): domain Eukaryota; kingdom Metazoa; phylum Chordata; class Mammalia; order Carnivora; family Felidae; genus Panthera; species Panthera pardus. Next base: position 54,160,854 of record NW_026526666.1, read on the forward strand.
TGCCCCACCATATCTCATTTTTATATTTAGTGAAGTTAAACATCGTTTTCATATGTTCGCATGTTTGTAAAACATTTGTATTAGTTATCATGTAAACCCCTTGCACATTTTGTGTATACTTTCTGTTCATTCTACTGTTGGCATTATTATTCATACTAGATGAAAAAACAGATTTTCAGAGATTGGCCAATTTGTCCAAAATCACATAGTTGTGACAAATTTGGGTTTTCTAAGTCAGCTACACGTCATGCCAAGCACAGTGTTGTTTTATAAATGACAAGGATAATCATAATCTCCTAAGTCTAACACGGCAAAACAAAATCCACTGAATACCAAAATAAATAAAATCAAGAAAATTCACAATAGTACAACAAGGTGAAATGCCCTGTAATGAGGAATATCAGATAACTTGTTGGTCCTTGATTACAGTCAACAAGCTCTGGGCTTAGAATATTTGCAAAGAATAGCAGGAGCCTAATAAGCACGTTATAATGTGTTTTATTTGAATGTTTCCTTTCCAAATTGGCAGACTTAAAGTAAATCTGCAGAGGGATAATGGGAGGAGAGATGTTGAGGAAGGTAAAGCTTTGTATGGTATATGGGGGATGGCATATTTGTTGATGGTATATTCTACTGGTCAGAGAGGGTAGGTAGCTTCCAAAAAGGTTGATTGAGGCTAAGGGCATTCACAAGTAGGAATGCACTCTGAAATGAGGGAGAAGCCATCCTGTCTTCCTCTATACTGGTCAAACTTCAGCTGGAGCATTGGGTTCCACTCTAGGCGGCACAGCTATACATAAATCATTCATGGAGAGCAAAGAGACTAGGTTGATGAAAAGAACTAAAATCATGTCACAAGAGGAATGGTTGAAGGAGCTAGAGAGGTGACTATGGCGAAGACTTGAGGGAAGAGGAGAACATTCTTCAAATTATTGAAGGACAATCTGTGTCCTTTACTAGACAGGTGTGCTCTTCAAGTTCCCTCTTCATCTCCTATCTCTAGTTTCCTGGCATATGGCAGTCAGTCAGAAAACATATTTACTGATAGTCTACTAGTGCCAGGCACTATTCCCACCCTTGGGGATAAAGCAGAGCCCCTGTCTTAAGGAGTGCACATTCTCAAGGTATCTAATACTTGACCATTAAAAATGGCTAGATACCTAAGTGACTGAGTGAAAGATAATACTTATCAAAATGGCGAACAGTGGGGGAACACTTGGATTCAGATGACAAATGGATAGTGTCCTCAGAAATGGCTGAAGAAAACTAGGAAATGTCAGTGCATAGAAAAGCTTAAGTCAGGTCTGAGGAGAAAATGCCCATAAGTTCCTTCTCCTCCATTCTCACATCACTAAATCACACCTCCAACTACAGCTCCACCTGGTTAAACTGCATTGACTGTCCCCTATTGCTGTTGTGACACAGTGCAAGTTCCTTAACTTGCTGTATAAGGCAGCTTACAGATTGGAGGCTATCTTTCCAGCCTTAGCCTCTGCTATTCGGACAAAAAGAAGAGAATTAAATAGGAAAAGCCCTGTCTGGAGTCCAAATGCAGGTGGTAGGGGGCAAGGGAGGCACCTTCCATGAAGTTTATTGGTTTCTTGATTCAACTGGTATCAATTGAGTGTCTGATATATACCAGTTGTAACAGCTGGTACAGGTGTTGGTGACCAAGGAGCTCACAGTTTAAAGAGCAAGTATGGACTAATCATGGAGAAATGTTCTAAGGGCTACTAATTGGAGAGAAGAAAACGGCAGGAAGGGATACAGTGATAGTTCTATCCATTTACTCTGTAGTATTAAGTGTTTATTATGTGACAGTCACTATTCTAAGTGTTGGGGCTCAATGATATACCTAAGGTTGGGCAGGGGAGCAGTCTGCTCCAATGTAGCCAACACGGGGTACAAGATCTGTGGAGAATTTCAAAATAATAATAAAAACAACTATTAAGTTAGTCTGTTTTTATTACCATTATGTGCTTGCAATTCAAACAATGTCCTTTGAGATATTCCTTCTTACCAGGGGGAATGATCCCACTGCCCTGCCCTTGGTATGCCACTGTGGGTACTCATCCCCAAACCCCTGCCTCCATGGAGCTTACATTTTGGGGAGGTGTGGTGGTGGCTCTATTCTTCCAACTTTAATAGCAGAACTTCCCATATTGACTGGCCAGAGACCACAGCCACATGTGGCCATGTGGCTACGTCCTGGCCAAAGAGATGTGAGCATAAGTGAAGTGTACCACCTCTGAGTTCCTTGCAGAAAGAAAGTGAGAGACGAAGGAAAAAAGGAAGAAAGAAAGGGCAGGGTGGAAAGGAAAAAGAGAGAGGAGAGATGTGGATGGGGGAGAGAGAGGAAGAGAGGGGAGGAAGGGAGGAAGGGAGGAAGGGAGGAAGGGAGGAAGGGAGGAATGGAGGAAGGAAGGAAGGAAGGAAGGAAGGAAGGAAGGGGCTATAATGTCACTGTTGCTGTTAGACCTGCATGGCCCAATGCAGTAGTTGCTAGCCACATGTGCCTGTTTTTGAGCACCTGAATGTGGCTAGCTCAAACTGAGAAGCGTGGTAAGTGTAAAACAGACTTCGGATTTCAAAGCTTTAGTACCCAAAGCATGCATGTATAATATCTTAATATTTTTATATTGATTACATGTTAAAATGCTAATGTTTTGGATCTATTGGGTTAAATAAAATATATGGTTAAGATTAGTTTCACCTGTTTTTACTTTTTTTAAATGAGCCTCAGAAATTTTAAAATGACATATGTTTGCATTGTGGCTCACATCATGTTTCTACTGGATGGTGCTGCTTTAACCTCCCTTTAGCAATTCCATGTTCTTCCGAAGCTGCTTGCATTGGTGTTAGTGACTCCCTAGACCCCCTTCCCCCCAGTTCTAGTCTTTCCACAGTCCTTTCCATGAGTGGGGGAGTCCTATTCTCTGGGTATTAGGGTTCATCAAGAATAATCATGATCATCCATTAGACTCCTTCAAAGACCAGGAGAGGGAGGCCCCTACTCTTGGCCAGAGTCCACAGGGACTCTGTGGAGAGCAGAGCACCTCTTTGGAGAGCAGCTGAGAATCACCAAAAGGCTTTGCCTCTCAAAAGAATACAACACCCTTCCTCAACTGGGCCACCACAATATGTGAACTTACCCCCATGAAGGGTTTGCCTTTAAATTTAATGTTTTTGTTTCTAGAAGGCCCTTGTTAAAGAAAGTGGCATTGCCACAGTGTGCAAGAGCGAGGGCTTCAGAGTCATGTGAAGTGGGCTTCACGTTCTAGCCCTGCCCCTCCCTACCTGTATGATCTTGAATAATTACTTAGCCATTTTAGGCATCCGTTTCTCCAAAGCCAGGAAACTATGACCCACACCTCACACCATGGTTCCACCTTTAACACACGTGCCATGGATACAGTCCAACTTTCAGACTAGAGACCCCACAGGCCCCCAGCCATCCGTCTTAAGAAGCTATTCAGGATCAGGAATAAGGATAAAAAAAAATTTTGACTACAGGGGTATGAATCACCTTTGCTTCCACTGCCTCACGGAAAAATTCTGCCAATGGGGACTGGGGTGGGAAAGGCAGTAAAAGGGGAACCACATTCCCATCAAGTACACACAATAAATGTCAAAATTCCTGTCATGCACGTACAGCATTCTACCTGGAGGCTAAGGGGTCAGGACTATGAATGAAAAAAATTAATTGAAATGGTTCCTTAAGAAGAAGGGAAAACAGGCCAACATAGTAGATCCTCAGTGAAACGTCCTTTTCACAATGGCCCTCGGGTTACACCAGCCAAAGAAGGCCTGTCAAGGTGATGCTGGCTGATGCAGGATGAAGTGTTTCATTAACACTGTCAAATCATGACAACATTTACAGGTCCAAATGCTGCACCTTCATGTGTTACTCAGACATAAATCTTACCTTACTTCACGTAGCTGGGAACAGTTGACATACCAACAGCTTTCATCTATGAATCACATAGGGGAGTAAGGGCTTTATATGCATTATTCCACTTCACTCTTACTGCAACGCTGGCAGCTTGCTATAGTTAACCTTAATTCACCAAGCCTCAAAGAGGCTTCTCAATTTTCCCCTGATCTGGAGAGTACCAGAGTGAGGGTTAAAATCGGCTCCCTCTAACAGTTTGCTATGCTGCTAAAAATCTAGAAAAGTCAGGTACACCATGTTTACATTTATTATGAAATACTAAACTTCTAAGGATGAACTTTTTTGCCTTGAATATTTTCATGATTTTTATGGAGACAAAATGCTAGGGAACTGATCTCCCTCACAAGGAAGCAGACTGTGCACAGTGTTTGGGATTGAGAATGCCTTTGGGAAGGGCCTGTGTACTGCAGGGCCAACGTGGTGTTGTGGACACCTGCCGGAGTGATGATGGGACACATTTAAGCCTCTGGATCTCTTTGCTTATCAATGAGAGACTTGCCTCTGCACTGCCTGTATCACTGGGTTTTTGTATGGCTGTGCACGTGAAGATGCTTTAGTTAGCTATAAAACCCTACCTGAAGCATATACCACACTAATCAGTGGCTGCAATGGGTGGCTTGGTGTGAGAGAAGGGCAAACATGCGGGGGGAGCTCTGACTTCATCTACAAGCCTAAGTGATTGGAAAATGTGATTTTTTTATAATTTCTTCCCTCTCTCATTGGTTTGAGGAAAGAAAATTACCCTTGTTTTAAAAACCCAAACCAAATTGGAGTTGAATTAGAAAAATAGCGTTGTACAGTGGGTTCCCGCTTACAAAGCATTTTCCATACATTATCTCATTTGATCCCCAAAACCACCCTAAGAGGCAGATATTTTAAAGATGAGGAAAAGGAAGTTGAAGAGACTGAGTGGTTTCCATTTGATTGTTGGCTATCAATTGGCAAGATGGGGGACTCAATACCAGGTCTGTTGATGTCAAGTCTAATGTCCTTCTTCTTTTAAATGTTTATTTATTTATTTTGAGAGAGAGAGAGAGGCAGAAAGAGAGAGGGAGAGAAGGAATCTCAAGATGTGGCGCTTGATCTTATGATCGCAAGATCATGACCTGAGCTGAAATCAAGAGTCGGACCCTTTACTGACTGAGCCACCCAGGCACCCCTCTTCTTCTTTTAGTTTCCTCTGAACTGGGCCTCCATTCTCCCATTTCCCCATGTATTCCCTGACCAAAAAAAAAAAAAAACAAAACAAAAAAACAAAAAAAACAAAAAAACTTAGCAGTGTAAAATTTAACATCATTGGTCATCAACTGGTCTTTTTAGTTAATCAAGTGTTGGTTGAGGAGCATATTTGTTTTCCAGCATTCTCCTTTATCTCAGAGGGTTTAAAAGATAGATTAGACTTGTCCTCTACCCTCGGGGAGCATGTAGTCTTTCTAGACAGGGAAGATAGAAAATGTCAAAACAGCTAGAGAGGCAGTGTGTTAAATCATATTGCATGGAATCTAAGTGCAATAGATTCAGTACAGGAAAACAGAGGAGGCTGGGGTGGTCAGGGAAAACTTCCTGGAGGAAGTGGAACTTAAGCTTTGTCTCAAAGTCATGGCAAAATAGAGACCAGAGGCCAGTTTCTGGGTCCCAGCCAAGTATTCAGATTGGTGCCCAGGGGAAGAGTAGACTATACATTTAAAATGGCACACACACACACACACACATACACACACACACACACACACCCCACTCATGTGTTACTTGGTTGCTCAACATAAGCCCTGCCAAGCATATAGTTATCTGTGAATGTTATCTAAGAGTAGTTCACATGTTAGTCAAAATCACCATCGCAGCATCGGTAAAATTGTGGACGGTGCTCGGGATGACAATACTGCTTTTGTAAAAGAGCTATACTTTCCAAGGTAATGCTCATTAAAAAAGAGAAGGCATTCTTTTATGTGGCTTTCCCAAAAATGCAGCCTGGAAATCTAAAAGCCCAAGTAGTAAAGTTGCCCCTTTTTTGAAACCTCCTTTATATCTACCATGTGCAGATTCACCAGGCATAACATTTAAAACAACTGTGACACAAAATCACTACACCGTCTTTTCAAGTCTGATACAGCCAGTTTAATGTTCTACATCACTGTTCATAGAAGTACTTTTTGATCTGAGGAGATAGGAAACACAGACATTCCCTGGCTGGAACATTGCGGATTAACTTGAAAGTGCAGGAGAAGGGGATGGCCCTGTTTCCTTAGTGACTGAGAGTTCACAAAAATTCCCTATTTGTTTCTGCACATTGCAAATCTGTGTCCCCAATGCCAAACTCTGTTGTCTGGCATAGAGTAAGCACTCAAGAAATAAATTTGAATAAATGAAGAGCTGCTTTCTTTGATGATTTTGTACTTTCTAGTGTTTGAGAGTCCTTTTATTATAAACACAGAGACATTGACCATTTATTGGCATGTGTATGCTGAGTACTTTAGAAATATGATCTTATTTGCATCATGCAACCATCACAAATGGCAGATATTACCACTCCCATTTATTGGCAGGAAACTGAGGCTTAGAGAAATGATTTGCTCAAGTTCACTCTCAGGTCCGCATGATGCCTAAACCCATGATTCCAACCTCTGTTTACAAAGATGCTCAATTAAAAAAAATTTTTTTAATGTTTGTTTATTTTTGAGAGGGGGGGGAGGCGGAGGGGGAGGGCAGAGAGAGAAGGAGACAAAGAATCTGAAGTAGGCTCCGAACTGTCAGCACAGAGCCCAACATAGGGCTTGAACCCATAAATCGTGAGATCATGACCTGAGCTGAAGTCAAACACTTCACCAACTGAGTCACCCAGGTGCCCCAAAGCTGCTCAATCTTGGTGTGTATCAGGCAGAAACAGAGAGAGTGAGAGCACAAAGGCAGATAATAAAAGCAATATTAATAAAAATAGCTAATATTTATCAAGTATATATACTTTTTAAGTGATAAACATACTCTATCACATTTAGCTACCATTACACACCTAAGAGGTAAGTTCTAATCATCCCTTTATACAGATGAGTAAAATGAGACATATATACAAGAATTTAAGAAACTTGTCTCAGGTCATCTAGTTAGCAAGTAGTGGAACAAGATACCAGATATGAAACTGTACATATTAAAGTTCCTTTTCTTAAAAAAAATCCCAACCATCTTATTTTTGTCTGATTTACCCCTACTTTTATGCAAATTGCACTATAACAATATAATAGTCAAAGGATTCTGGTTAATTGAATATTCCAGTTAATGGGAAATTTATCGCCCATCTGGTGATGTCCTGAGCCCTGGCTTTCTCACCTGTGAAAAGAGGAGGTGGGAAGGGATGGCTCATGGCCCCTGCCAGGAACTGACTCACTCGGCTCTATGAGCCCCTCATCACTCACCGCTTCTCGTTGGTGCTGACAGGCAGGTGACGCCTGTTTGAATTGTGTCAATCAGAAAAGGCCATGTGCCAGTTTTGTTAATGCCGTCTTAAACCACTTCTCAGTGGATCTGTCAGCACTTCCAATACCTGGGCCCCGGCTGTATAGCAGAAAAGATTAAGCATCTCTCTTTCTTTAAAGGTGCGGCAGGGCTGTGGGCCGGGGGCTCTTTCAGTAGTAGCCTTCTGAGGAAGCCAGCTTTGTCATTCACACCTGCCATGGTCCCTCTGGACTCTCAACCATGGAACCCCTCCCCAGCAGTCACTCCTCCAGAAACTACTCCTCTTTCCCTTCTCAACATTTCATATGATGCTATCAAATGGGTGCACTGTCTGGCAAGTGGTGAATTCGGCTGAGGAATTCTGCAGGTCAGGCTTGAACGACCCAGCCATAGGTCAGTCATGTTGCAAGCTGCAGATGGCCTCAAGTTGCTAAGATGGGTGCAAATGTGCAAGAAGAAGCTGATGTCTGCCAGCACCATCTCATGATTGAGTCATTAGCTGGGACTTTGCTTCTCGCTCCTTCCTGCAGGTGAGTCTCTTCTTGGGCCCACGTTCACTGATCATGTCCCCACACATAGCAAGTCAAAGACACAGAGGCACAATTCAGGTAAGGGGAAGAAGAGAATGGGTCGGGCTCCCCATGCCAGGAGTCGTGCCAAGCACTTTAAACTTTCCCCCTTGTAATCTGCACATGTCCCCATGAGTCAGTGTTAATTTCTTCATTTTATACTTGGAGGTGGGAAGGGGACAGTTAAATGTTTCAGCTGTACCTCGAACCCAGATCTGTATGATTCCTAAAGAAAAATCCTTGGAAACTTTTAACTTTGTGCTTTTACTATCTGAGACTAAAGCCTGGAACTTCCCAGATTAACTTGTATCTGGGTTTCCTCCAAAGTGAGCTAATCTTAGGAGTTTCTAATAGGGGTTCTTGACAGGCTTATGGAACTTGAGGGAGAAGTTGTGACATCTGATGTGTTAAATCGGACACATCTGTAATAGTGTCTGTGCAAGTTTTCTCCCCAAATTTCTCTTCCTCTTTGTCCCTTGTTTTTCTTGACAACACAGGGGAGTAAGTCATCATGGGGTCAATCTGTCTTCCAATTTAGAATCATAACACTGGCTTGCTGACTTCTGAGCAGTGAGATCCTGGACCATTAACTACCACATTAACTTTTAGCTTCTTCATCTGTAAAATGTGGCTAATGACTCAACCACCTACCTGCTTAGCACACTGTGGAATAAAAAAAGAAAAGGTTTCTTTTTTATAAATGTTTGTTTGTTTGTTTGTTTAGAGATAGAGTATTGGTGGGGGAGAGGGGGAAATAGAAACGGAGAGAGAATCTTAAGCAGGCTCCATGCTCAGCGCAAAGCCCGATATGGGGCTCAATCACGCAAACGTGTGATCATGACCTGAGCTGAAATCAAGAGTCAGACACTTAACCGAGTGAGCCACCCAAGTGCCCTGAAAGGCCCTTCATAATCTGCAGAATGCTAGGTCCCCTTTTATTAATGAATACATTCTTTCAATAGACATTAACAGTGTCTCTTTGTGAAAAGCACAGTGTTAGACTATCTGGTAGATATTGATGAATAAAACCCAATCTCTGCTCTTAAAGTATGCACATTTTTTAAGAGAAAAGATACTTACATGAATAACTATAACAAAATGTAGAGGAAAAAATAGGCATCAGAACAAAAAGAAACATAAGATGTTATGGAACCCATGAACAGGGTAAGTGATGGGGATTCAGAAACATGGAAGAAGCCAGCATAGTTAAGGGCAATCTAGAAGATAAAATCTATGAACCTTGTCACTGTCTCAATAAATTTTGCATTCATTCATCTATTAAACATTTATCACATGATAATATGCTGGATACTATGTAAATTACTGGGCCAATGTGGACAGGTTGAATGGGAAATGCTGGTAGGCTGTCAATGAGGCAATGTCCAATGGGACATTGGAAATGCAGGTCTCAAGTTCATGAAGAGTCAGGGTTGGTTGGCAGGTTATAGCTATCCTTATAGAGCTGACAGTTGAAGCTATAGGAACTGATGTGCTCACCCAGGTATACAGGTGAGATGAAAATGGTGGAATAGTGGGAACAGCAAGGACCAAAATTGTGGGGTGCCCATAAATATGGGATTGAAAGAAAATGGGATTGGCACAGCAAGTGAAAAAATCTCAGAGAGTTATAGGAAGGATGAAAAACTAATAACGAAGTGCAGCCAGGCACCATCCCATCCTACAAAGATGTAGTACGTTGTCCACTGAGAAGAAACCATCAGACTTCTAAAGAGGTTTTCAGTGCTCCCTGCATGAGCACAGAGCCATAATTATCTGATTCTTGGCCACTAGTAATCATGATAGCACATCTGGATTTGAATCCCAGTTCTGTCACTCATTAACTGAGTTGGACAACTTAACCTTTCTTTCTGTGCTTCAGCTGAGGCAAATACTTTTATTTGTTCCCTATGGATTATTAAGAGGACTTAATAAATACAATAGTCTTTACTTACAATAGCTCTTAGGACAATTCTTGACACATGATAAGCACTCAGTAACTGTTAGCTATTACACACAGGGCAATCCACCTAGAAAGGCCTGTTTTTCCAAAGCTCTTGGCCTCTGAATTGAAGGGCCAAAGATCAGACCAACCCCTTCATCCTCTGCCAGGCTCCCACTCATGCGGGACATCCCTTGTTTCATAATGGAACCCAAGGCTCTGGGCTGGCATTCTTGGGAGGGTATGGCTTGTGAACCATACCATTTTCTAGGGCTGTTGCTGCAAAGCTGATAAGGTTTTGGAAACATAAGGACTTCTTATTGATGAGCTTTGGGTAAACCACCGTAAATAAGTCTTAAAAACCATCACATTAGACTCGTCTGTAAGTTATGGAACGTAACCCAGATCTAACACATGGTAACAAGGAAAAAAATAACATAGGGGGATTTTGTTACTTTTAATCATAGGTTTTTAATTCACAGGTTTTCTGTGAATGGGTTCAAAGAATTTAATCAACTTTTTCCCCTCAGTGTGGCACCTCATTTGTCACCATTATTTTATAGATGGAGGCACAGAAATGTGAAATAACTAGCCCAAATCTATCTTCTCAGAACCAACTCCCTGACCTGCCCAGTTGTATGGAATTGTGGGACTGTAGACATGTACCATGGCAGGGAGCATCACCAATGTGAGGGACAACTCCCTAAGCCTTCACAATGGCCTAGGAGCCTGTGGCCAGCTTGTCGGGGACCTGTGCTCCTGAGTGTTTTTAGGAAGTGTAGCAAAACTATTAAAGTGCCTTTGAAGTCAATGTAGATGGTGGGAGTAGGAACCTGGGGAAGCTAAATTTACTTACAAGTCAACTGGATTAGCACTGAAGTAATTTTCCTTGTGTAAACTCAATTTTAGGGTAATGCATGAGCTAAATTTGGAGCAGGGGGCTGAGACACAGATTTCCTGTGTTGAGCTCTTGCAGATCTCAGCAGATAACAAAGCTATTATCCCGGCAGAAGTGGAAGCATCCTCAAATCCTGTCAGAGGGCAGCACTGACAAAAATTACAACCAAATGTAGTTTTACACCGATTTGCTTTCTTAAATCTGGCTCCTAAAAGTAAAACATTCTCTTATAGGAGGAGTTGAGGAAAAAGACAAGAATGCTCTTGCTTAGGAAATCTCCAGGGAATGCCAGGGACAGACAGCAGAGTATTTCCGATAGAAGAAAGAGGATTTGGAACAAGTTTCTGAGTGGCATAATCCTTCCTTCTTCCCTCCCTTTCTTCCTCCCTTTTTCCCTCCCTTCTTTCCTCCCCCCCTCCTTTGCTTTGCTTTGCTTTCCTTTTCCCTGAAATTACCTGGACTCACAAAAATATGGTCCAAAGTATTTTTTTAATTGTTTCAAGTTAGAAGTCTATATTCCACTGCTCTGAACATATCCCCTTAATCCTTATCTACTCTTGGCCCCTCCAGAACTATCCTGTATTCTGCTTCCAAGATACATGGGCCTTCTGAGAAGCTTATAGAGTGTTCAAACATCCTTGCCTTCATTTCCTATTTGGTAAAATGAAGGAGACCAAAGCTGAACACTCACAAGGAGAGTGAAAGAATATGTAGCCAATGAACACTACATGATTTTCTGTTAAGAGACGCTTGAATTACGTTAGCACTAACCTTGAGATTGAAAACAAAAAGAACCCTCATCCTGGTTTTTAGGTAGGAAGCAAAGGGAAGAAACATGGACATAAGAGTTAGAAGACCTGAGTTCTAATCCCAGCTGTGATACTCACTAGCTGTCTGTCCTTGGGGTTCAAAGTCAGAGAGACCTGGATTCTAATATCAGCTCCATATCCGATAGGCTATGTGACCTTGGGAAAGTTATTTGCCATCTCTGGCCTTCAGGTTCCTCAATGTCAAATAGAGGAAGTAGTATTTATCCCTAGTATTCTCTCTTCCCACATTGCCGTATATCTACATAATAAAATCTGGTTAAAATAGACAATATGGATAAGCAGAGAATAGTTGGATTTTAGAATCGGCCACCTTCCTTGCTTTGGATATTAGAAATATTTACACATTGATTCTAACTGCAGTTGCTCATTCATTCATTCCATAAAGACTTAACTAAGCATGTGTATGTGCCTGTTATACAGATGAAGAGTACTTGGCCTCAGGGAACAGTCAGGCAACCCCAAGCAGAGGGCACAAAGAAGGGAGCCTGGGGAGTGCAGAGGAGGGCATGTGACCTTGAACTGGCAGGTGATATGAATGCTTCCCAGAGGAAGTGATTTCTAAAGTGAGCACTGGAGGGGAACAGCAGCAACGAGAATGTTCCAGATGGAAAGAACAGCCTGGGTAAAGTCTGGTGAGCAAGTAACAACTGAGAGTTGTTCAGGATTCTGGACTGTAGACAGGTGGGGGATGGAGAGGAGGGCAAAAGAGGCCGCAGGGTCAAAGCAGGACAGGGCAGACTAGGAATGTCTTTCTGCATCAAGGAAAAGTGTCTGTCTGTACTTATCCTGAGGGCAAAAGAGAAACACAGGAAGATTTTACACAACACAATCATTTTGTAGTTTATAGAATCACATGACCTAGAGCTCACAGCAAGTGGCTTGATTATCTTTATCAAAGGGCAACCTATAGAATGGAGGTCTGTAGTGATTATGATCCAATCTTTTGGTTCAATAACATGAGGGAGATGAGTTCCTAAATACAGTATGCCTCAGACCTACAAGTGATTACTTTCAGTGCTTAGAATCTAACAAATCCCTTTCAGTCTTTGGGCCTGCCCAGATCAAAAGCACTAATGATTTGCTAATTACAGCCCATATAGCAAATGCCATTCAGAAATATTTAATGGTAGCAGATGGAAACTGGTTTCAAGTATGTACATGAGTGATATATAGGGTCACAGTTATATATGCCTGCAGGGCTAAAGTAAGACCCCTGCAGGTTAAAAGCCCAGAAAAGACCACATATGCCCTGTCCATCCCACCCCACCAAAGTGTAGGAGGCAGAACGGCTGCCTCCGCTCTGATAAAGCTCAGAATAATCCTTGGCACAGTGCTGCTCAAACTGGGGTGTTCCTAAGATACACCTAAGAGGGTAGGCTAGCAATGCAGATTGTCAGGAAGCACTCCCAGAGACCTGATTCAGCAGTCCAGGGTGGGATCCAGGAATGTACGTTTTTAATAAACTACATGTGGAGTGCCCACTAGACTTTGAGAAACATGGGGCTAAGGCTAGAGGAGAGTACCATCTTCCCAAACAGACTAAGGGATGAGAGTGATCCTGAGATACCTCTAAAGCAGGGGGTTATATTGTAATTACCTGTGGAGTTTCTTCCATATTTCAATATCCTGGCCTCAACCCTAAAGATTCTGATTCATCAGGTCTAGGGTGAATCCCAGATCCTTGAGGCCCTTTTAAAAATTCACTTCCCCCAGTTCTTTTAGACATTTGGATTTGGTAGGACTAGGGTGGGGTCAGTTCCCCACCAAGGGGTGCTTGTGATCCCATATAACAGAAGCTTATTAAAACTAATTGCTAAACAATTTCTCCTGTCATCTTGTCCACACAAACCCCAGAATACAGGATGTCCCTTGGATCTCTTCTTGATTTTTCTCTTTCATTATTTCTTTTAAATTTTATTTATTTATTTTAAGAGAAAGAGGGGAGACAGAGAAAGAGTATGAGCAGGGCAGGGGCCACGAGAGAGGGGTGAGAGAATCCCAAGTAGGCTCTGCGCTGGCAGGGTGGAGCCCAACACAGAGCTCAAACCCACCAAATGTGAGATCATGACCTGAGCTGAAATCAAGATACAGACACTTAACTGACTAAGCCATCCAGGTGCTCCACTTCTCTATCATTATTAATCACTGTCATTAGTGATCAATATCCATTCACTTCTTTGTTTTAAAATGTTATATTGGTGGGGTGCCTGGGTGGCCAGTCAGTTAAGCATCTGACTCTTGATCTCAGCTCAGGTCTTGATCTCAGAGTTGTAAGTTCAAGCCCCATGTTGAGCTCCACACTGGGCGTAAAGCCTACTTAGAAAAATAAAATTAAAAATAAAATTAAAAAAATATATAAAACATATTGGAGTGTGTGTGTATAGGGTAGAGTGAAGGCTCACTCAACATTACTTGTTCATGGCTCAGGAGCCCCATAGTCATTCCCATTGCCAGTCTCCACTCATATCACTTGCCTCTATCCTAGAAGTAGTGTGCTGAACACATCCAGCTATTTGAAAGTTCTGACTATTTGAGATGTTGCTTGACCACAGTGACCACATGTTTTGTGACCTAGCACTAACAGCTAATAAGTAAGTAAAAACAAAAACAAAAACAGCAGATGGCAAAAGTATGATGCCCAAATCAGAACAAAAATTTACATAACTCTATAATATAATTAAACATGCCATTTCCCTGCCATTAAAATGATTATGATTTAGCACAGGGCCAAACTTCGAGCACTGCTGTTGAATATTTATGGCCGGCTCTCTCAGAACACAGAGGTGGCTACAGAAATATGCTCTCTCTCTACCCTACCTCTACCTGATGAATAATTATTTTACTTAGTGATACAGTGAGTGAGACCAAATTTGAAAATACCTCAGAGGTGAGGCCCAGTGCAATTATATTTATAAATATGGGTTATTATAATCAGCTTTAAGTGGAGGGCTTAAAATAGGAATTTAAAAACAAATCAATGAAAAAAATCTGTACAAATCATAAAAAGGACTTAATTTGCTGGCACTTTAAAGTGTGTTCTGAAAATTTATTAACAAAAGCAGACTTAAAAAAAAAAAAAGAGCCCTCAGTTCCTATTTAAAGTAGAGAGAACACAAAAGTGAAATATAATAGGCACCTTACAAAGATGATCTCGATAAAACTGAAAAACAATTGGTTATGACTGCCCAGTGAAAACTCTCTGGGTCACACAAAGGCTTTCTAATCATCTAAACTAGCTATTGTTTCTTGTAATAATTCTCACATTTGTGTAGCACTTGACAGGGAGCTTTGTGGTTAAGAGAGCCTGTGCCTTACAAACAGACATCCTAGGTTCACATGCCGGCTCTGTACTTACTGACCCCATGTGCTCAAGCAAATGATGTAACTTCTCTGTGCCTCACTCTCTTCATGTGTAAAATGGGGACAACGTCTACTTGTAAAGCTTATTCTAAAGGTTAAATGAGATAACACACATGAAGTACTCAACATAACATGCATGTAATAAATGGCAACTCTACTATTCTTCTCATAAGAGCTTTTCAACAACCATGAGAGAAAAAGTGTCATTGTCTCCATTTCTGACAAGGAAACTGAAGTTCATTAGGCAGCAATGACTTGTCAACTCCTTCATGGTGGGGGGCGGGGGAAGATGGGCTGACAGAGCATGAAGTGTTCCAGACCTTTCACACATACACAAAGATGTGAGGCAGGAAAAAAAAAATGGCACATTTAGAAAATAGAAGAAAACAAGGTGTAACAAATGACTGTACCTGTGTGCCAAGCATTTATCTTCTATGAGAGGCTAAGACATGTAGAAATTAATGCTGTATTGCGTAGCAGAGGACTGGGCACACAAAATTGATGATTTTCCTATTTTACCCATCAGCAGAGTCCTTGCAAAGTCCTACCACACATGGCTTTAGGTAAAAATAATTACAATAATAAATAGAAAACTGCCCACAGGAAGACAGCTGGCTGTGGTCAAGATGACCAACGACAAGGCCCAAGATGTGGAAAGGAACAGGGGCCCTTGCATGTACTAGTTGTAGGGCCTTGAGCAAGTTACATCATCCCTCTGAGCCTCAGTTTCTTTGTCTGCAATATGAGATTAATAAGATTGAGGATTTAGTAAGGAATGGCATAAGGATTCTATGAGGTAACATAGATAAATAGCCTAGTTCAGAGTCTCTGGGCCTCAGCACAGATGTTTTGTGCTGGCTAATTTTTTGTTAGCGGGGGCTGGACTGTGCATTGCAGGATATTAACCGGCATCCCTGGCCTCTACCTGCTAGATGCCCACAGTAGCCCTGCAGTTGTCATAACCAAAAATGTCTCTAGACATTGTTAGATGTCCTCTGTGGGGCAAAGTCCCCCCCCGGTTGAGAACCACTGTCCTAATCCAGTGCTGGTCATGTAATGGGTGCTCAGTAAATGTAAATTCTTTTTCTTGTTTTAAATGAAACTTCATTTTTTGGTGAAGTAAGACCTAACTAGTTTGGAATCTGTGTTAATTCAAAAATTGGCAGAATTGAGCCCATATTTTCAGTAATACAGGAAAAATGAGCAGTGTACATAATAATCCAGAAGACAAAGATTCACTTAGGAAAACATACTATTTATAACCACTCATGTGAAAGTCATTTACATTTAATTAGTACAGTAAGTAAAAATAATTCTTAAGCATTTATCAAAGCCTCAAAAAATACACTGACTGCCAAATATTTTTAAGCAAATTTAAATCGATAACTATACTTGAAGTTATTGAAATGGCAATTCCATTAAAAAAAGAACAGCTATTTCTGACTTTGTCGTCTAATGCAGATTAACTTTCCCTTTAAAAAAAGAGATTACTAAAAAAAAAGGAGATTACTTCTTTTAAAATTGAAGTATAATTAACATACGTGGTATATTACTGTAAAGTATACAAGATAATGATTCAACAATTCTGTACATTACTCAGTGATCACTATGATAAGTGTTGTCACCATCTGTCACCAAACAACATTATTACCATCTTATTGACGATGTTTCCTATGCTGTACTTCACATCTCCACAAATTATTTATTTTGTAACTGAAAGTCCATACCTCTTAATCTTCTTTATCGGCCTCACCCATCCCCCCACCCACTTCCTCCCTGGCAATCATCAGTTTGTTTTCTATATGTAAGAGTCTGTTTGTCTCTTTTCCTTTGTCCATTTGCTTTGTTTATCAAATTCCACATATGATTGAAGACATATGGTATTTGTCTTTTTTGTCTGACTCATTTCACCTAGCATTATACCCACTAGGTCTATTCATGTCATTGCAAATGGCATTTTATTCTTTTTTATGGCTGAGTAATATTCCATTGTACAAACACACCACATCCTCTTTATCTTTTTATCTATTGGTGGACATGGGCTATTTCCCTATCTTGGTAACTATAAATAATGCTTCCATAAACATAGGGGTGCGTGTATCTTTTTGATTTAGTGTTTGAATGAAACTGGACTACTTTCTTACACCATACACAAAAATAAAATAAAAATAGATTAAAGACCTAAATGTGAGACCTGAAACCATAAAACTCCTAGGAGAAAACATAAGCAAAATTTCTCTGACATTGGCTATAGAAGCATCTTTTGAGATATGTCTGCTAAGGCAAGGGAAACCGAAGCAAAAATAAACTATGGGAAGTACACCAAAATAAAAAACTTTTACACATCATCAACAAAGCGACAAGGCAACCTACTAAAATGGGAGAATATATTTACAAATGACATATCTGGTAAGGGATTAATATCTAAATATACAAAGAACTTACACAACTCAACACCAACCCCCTCCCAATAATCCAATTTAAAAATGGGCAGAAGACATGAACAGACATTTCTCCAAAGAACACATACAGATGGCCAACAGACACATGAAAAGATGTTCAACATCATTAATCATGCAAATCATGAAATGCAAATCAAAGCCACATTGAGGTATCACCTCACACTTGTTAAAATGGGTAAAATCAAGAAGACAAGAAAAACAAGTTTTGGTGAGGATGTGGAGAAAAAGAAATCCTCATACACTGCCGGTTGGAATGTAAGTTGGTGCAGCCACTGTAGAAAACAGTAAGGAAGTCCTTCAAAAACTTAAAAATAGAAATACCACATGATCCACTTATACCACTACTGAGTATTTACCAAAGAAAACAAAAACACTAATTTTTCCTTTTAATAAGTGGGGGTGATAAAGCATTGGCTGGCTCAGTTGGTAGAGTATGAGACTCTTGAACTTGGGGTTGTGAGTACAAGCCCCATGTTGGGTGTAAAGATTAGTTAAAAATAGAATCTTTGGGGCATCTGGGTGACTCAGTGGGTTAGATGCCTGACTCCTGGTTTCAGCTTGGGTCATTATCTCATGATTCGTGGGTTTGAGTCCCACGTTGGGCTTCATGCTGATGGTACAGAGCCTGCTTGGGATTCCCTCTCCTTTTCTCTGCCTCTCCACTGCTCGCTCTCTCTCTCTCTCTCTCTCTCTCTCAAAATAAATATACTTAAAAAATTTTATGAAATAATAAAATAAAATCTTAAAAATGTAAGCACATTAATGAGGCTTGGTTTCACTCACATATCCAAAGTGGAGGATATTTTATAATTGCTGCACTGAGGTTTTCTACATTCTTAACTAAATTTTGAAGCAGGAAATTCTCTTATATGGCTAACTTATATGCCTTTTTAGCCTGTTATCCATTGTTCAAGCTTTAGTGGAAAAATGAGACCAGCTGTTCATCAGAGGAGCTTCATTCTTGTTTACTTGGAGAATGTAAGTAGCATCAGGCCTGGCCTGGGACTTCCTCTTCTGGACCAGTGATTCTCAATAGGAAGCAACTTTGTACCATGGGGGACGTCTGGCAATATCTGGAGACATTTTTGGGTTTTGTTGCAGCTGAGGGCTACGGAGCTACTGGCATCTAGTGAAGAGAGGCCAGAGATGTTGTTAAACATCCTACAATGCACAAGACAGCCTTCTACAACAAAGAATTATCCGGCTCCAAATGTCAGCAGTGTCAAGGTTGAAAAATCCTGTTCTAGACCTTGGCTCTGAATGATTTTAGCAAATGAACAATGAGTAAACTGTCCTTAAAAAAAAAAAAAAGTCAATTAAATCCTGCTTGTGTGGCTTTGAGATACATGTTGCCTTCTTCAGGAAGCCGTTCTAATCTGACATTTGGAAGGTCCTCTCTGGACACCACAGGCCTTTGTGCATGCCCCCATCATAGCATTTTATGATACAACACAATGCTGGCTCACAGTGGATGTGTAATAAAAGACAACTGAATAAATGCACAGCTATGGGACCCAACAATGGGCCCTTGAGCATTCAGGGCTCCTGGAGTTCCCTTGACCTCCATCTCTGGTCATGTCCCTTGTAAGTTCTGAGGGCCTCAGAGGGACTGCTCTTTGTGACAAGAAGGGAGAGGGGGTGTGAAGGAGCAGGGTTTGCTTGTCTCGCTCTTCCCTGTCTACACCAGGAAGCTGGAGTTTATTTTCCTTCTCTGCCTCACACTGACAGGAATATAGATTTGGTTCCATTTAACATTTCACTTAATCATCTGGAATGTAAAAACTGAACAAACAGATTTGATTCCACACTTTTCATACTCCTTCTGGTGGTGCTGCTAATAGAGCTGTTAAAACAAACAGGAGAAATGTGGAGGTCAGGATTCAGCTACTTGTAGTAGGTGAGCTGTTTATGCCTCAGTCTCCCATTCTCCCCAAACCTCTCCCCAGTTCTACTCAGTGCTTCTTGAGAACAGGGCCTTCTTTTCCTCATTGCCCAAACATGGAGGTGCTACGGTTATTAATGGGCACCAGCCTTTAATGGGTGGGCCATAACTATCAAGCACACGAAGGATTCCAACAAGTTGATAAAGAGATCACAGGTGATCTTAAAGCCATACTCAGTCAATTTCTAAGATTCTTTGCTATTTGTTGATTATGCCAAGCAAGCTTCCATCAAGAACCTTTCACACCGACTGACTCCTTTGTCTGAACTATACTTCTCTCAGATAGACTCCCTCACTTCATTCAAGCCTTTGCCCAAATGTCACCTTATTAGAAAGGCCTTTCCTAACCATCCTGGATAAGGTAGCAGTCCTCCCCGACATCACTTCATTACCTCTTACTTTACTTTCTATTTCTGCCTAAGCAATCGTTCCCTCCCTGGCATCATTGGGTTTTCCCTCAAGAATGTAAGCTTCAGGGCATCTGGGTGGCTCAGTCAGTTAAGTGTCTGACTCCTGATTGCAGCTCACGGTTCTGAGATCAAGCCCCACATCAGGCTCTGTGCTGAGCATAGAGCCTGCTTGGGATTCTATCTCTCCCTCTCTCTCTGGGTCCCTCCCCCTGCTCGCGTGCACATGCACTCTCTCTCTCTCAAAAGAAATGAACATTAAAAACAAACAAAGAAACAAACAAAACAACCGCAAGCTCCAGAAAAGACAAAGAAGAATTTTTGCCTATTTCTTTCACTGTAGATCCTTAGTTCCTAAAACAGTAGCTGGCTTGTAGTAAGTGTTCAGTAAAGATTTGTGGATCACATGAGTCTCATGACCAATCATGGTCAGCAACTTATACCATAACCACCTCTACCTTTTCCCCATGCCACTAGCATGTGATGGGTTATTGACCATATTAGTTAATCCCTCCTCTCTTAATCCATTCCACATGTTACTTCTGGTTATTACTTAGTGTTTATCAAAATGGCCTAAGGGCTCCTGAAGAATCCCTAGGAATGAGACAGAATCATGGTGAGCAGAGAGTCTCTGTTCTCTACCTCATAGCACTATCACCCTCTCCATACCCTCAGGTACAGAGTCCCTTGAAATCTCAGCTTTAAGGTCTTTACTGCACACTCTGGGCATACGTTAAAACTCTTTCTGTTTACTTTTTGCATTCAGAGTGGTAAACTCTTCTTCAGAACCATCATAGAAGGTAAAAATCAAGGACACTTTTTATCCATAAAACTGTAAGATACTCTCAAGGTTTCATCTGTGATCCTGAACCTTTCTTTTTTTTCCAAGTCCTTTTTGTTTTTGCAAAAGAATTCACAATGTGTAGGCATCTGGCTTGTAAAAATAAATACAGGGACTAGTTTTCCCAAATAACTTGGCCGGATCATCAAGTGCTCCTGAAAAGACTTGTCTCTTGAGATGTGGCAATCTTCTGGAACAATCTATTCCCCAGTCCAGGCACAAAGAAGGCACCTACCTAGGGTGAATTACAGGCTCCTGAATGTCTGGATTTTGAATCAGGACTAACTCTGGACTCCATAGAGTTAGAGTTAGAGGTTTTCTCATGGTGGGTGGATCACTAGCGTTCACTGTATCCTTAACACAGATTTGTTATGACTCAGATATGTACAGGTTTGACCAGTTAAGGGCATGTACTAGCAGGGGTTTTGATATTTTTCCAGCTTATTTGTATGACTTTACTTAAACGCAGAATGAATGCTGGGAGCATTTGTTTATTGAAATTAAGTGAGCTGATATGAAATCATTAGAGAGCAACACCTGCAAATCAAGGTATCAATATAAATATTTGGGAATATTAATGCTAGACATTTTAAAAAATCACCAAATCAAAAGATTCAATTTAATCCAACTTACTCAACATACAATTCTTAAGTATCTACTGTGGTAACCTTTTTAAAACTTAAAAAAAATGTTTTTTCCAATTTTTAAATTTGTTTGCAACAAAACCCCCACACACATATTTTAGTAAAATGAGCACGTGACTTTTGAAATGCTACAAGTAAGTATTCCTGAATTTACTTCAGGGAAAAAGAATCTGTCAGCATGCAAACTTCAAAATAGTAGGTCAGACAACTAATCTGTTGTCATCAATATTTCTCTTTTTACAACCAACTAGAAAATATAAACACTTTGTTTTTGCTGTGTACAATTTCCAGTTACAATGCAAATGTTCCAGAGCAGAATGTTCCTTCGGCGGCCTCTGATTAGTTCAGACGCTCACATGAGTTTTGCCATCCTTCTCACGCTCCATTAACAATTATAACAGCAAGCGGCATCGACTGAGCACTTAGAAGCTATTCATGTTTGTAGAGGGGGCTTCTTATGGGCCAAGCACTGTGCCTGACAACAAACCAAGGATCACTGGGATGTAAGGCAGATCTAGCATGTCAGTTTGTGGGGCTTTGGCAAGACTCTGCCCTACTCTGGTGGGCCTTCAGTTTTCTCAGCTTTGATATGGCAGTAGAATACCCTGCCTGCCTCAAAGTGTTGCTGGCACACGCACTGTGAATGGACCAGAGTTTGGAGGTTGAGATACACTCTGATCCGCGATATTACAGGTTCCCTCCTCAGCAACCTCACCACATAATTCCAGGCGTGTGTAAGCCTCATTTCCAGACGTATCGAAAGCATTGGAGCCCACCAGTAAACATTTCTTGATTAAGTGGATAATATATGTGAAAGAGCTTGACAAATGGTGAAATATGTAAGATTCCATTATTTTTATTTATAACATTAATTCTCTTCTGCAGTTTATTTCACCCATAGCCCTAATATTTATTTCTTAGGGTTGTGGGGGAAATGATTTATTTATTACTAAGAGAAAATTATTTCAGGCTGACAAAACCCTGATGGAGGAAAGGGTCTGCTTTAGCTCTGTAACAATATTTCAAAGCTTATTGTGCCCCTCACACAGCTGGGATGAAAGAACAAGGCATGTAGCGCATTCATGAACAGCAATCCCCTCTAGCCAGACTATGCAGGACTATGGTGCTGAATAATCCTGAAGTCTTAGATCTGTTATCCTCATAAGCATGTGGGGGAGGGGAGGGTTGGTGGTGGTGAGCACTGTGAAGAAACCTGAACAGGAGAGTGTTGCATAAAGAGTGACAGAGAAAGCCAGGTCTGCACCAAGCTAAGTGTTCCCAGTTCTGGGCTGTGCTGTTGTGTGTGTTTAGCCAGGAGCTACAGTTTGCTCTGAGGCTCAACTCAGCTGAGAATTCTGGCCTGTGGAGGAACACTACAAGTGGGGCATCTGGGTCTCTGCCAGGGAGACTGAGAAACCTCCATGAGCAGATCTCAGACTAAGAGAAATCAGGAACGCCCCTTTGCTGTTTCTCTCTGAGAAAGCACAAAACTTGTGCTGCTTGCCTTGTACCAACTGATCCCCTTCTTCCACCATCTGAGAATTTGGGAGGACGCCATGACTGAAGGCAATGAACTGGCAGGGAGGACCTGGCTCTGGACAAGGCACATCACATCTAAAAGCCCAAATGTGGGGCGCCTGGGTGGCTCAGTCAGTTAAAGATCCAACTTCAGCTTAGGTCATGATCTCACAGTCTGTGAGTTCAAGCCCCATGTTGGGTTCTGTGCTGACAGCTCTGAGCCTGGAGCCTGCTTTGGATTCTGTGTCTCCTTCTCTCTCTGCTCCACCCCCTCTCAGGCTATGTCTGTCTGTCTCTCTCTCTCAAAAATAAAGAAACATTAAAAAAAATTAAAAAATTAAAAAAATCCCAAATGCTTGTGATGAGGGTCTTCCTCCCTGACCACGTGGTTCTCACCCATAGTGCATGTCTTTACATCCTGTCAATAGTGGCTTTCATGTAATTTCATCACTGCCCTACGCCCCCGGCCCCCACTACCTGGAACAAATTTGAAAGGGCTAAAGTTCTCCTAGAACTAGAGAAATAGTGCTTTGTGACAAGCATGCGACCCAGGCTGAGGGTTCAGTAGAGGAAGGAATGAGGCAGATGTTATAGATGTGTAGTAACTATGTATGGACTAAGAATGTTGCTCTTTGCAAAAATTTGTCCATCAAGTAGCATTAGTAATGCTGCAACTCCAGTCCTCTACATCTCACATGCTTCAAACTGCTCACCACAGCTCAGCCTCAAGAGGTTATGGAGCTTGAAGAAGCCAAGAGTAGGTTTGGAAATCTGGCTTCTAGCACTGTACTTTGCCTCAACCAGCTGCAGAAATGTAGACAATTTATTTCACTTCTCTGTTTATTTTCTTTTCCCTTGGCAAAATAAGAATAATCATATCCAGAACAGAATGACTTTGTTCTAGGTAAAGCACTGCTTTCAGACACGGAAAAAATATATATATATATGGAACATTATTTTGAAAAAATGCATAAATACAATCTACCTGTGGTAGACAGAATAATGGTCCCCAAAGATGGTCATGCCCCAATCCCCAGAGCATGTTAGGATACATGGCAAAGGGGGAATTAAGGTTGTAGATGGAATTAAAGTCAATAATCAATTGACTTTAAAATAAAGAGATTATCCTAGATTCATTGGGCCTAGTGTAATCACAAGCATTCTTAAAATATGGAAGGAGGGAGAAAAGTCAGTGTTAGTGTGATGCAGTGTTAAGAAAGATTCTATTGGCCATTGCTGGCTTTGAAGATGCAAGGGGCCATGAGCCAAGGAAGGTAGACAGCCTCTAAAAGCTGGAAATGGCAAAGAAATGGATTCTCCCTTAGAGTTGCTAGAAGGAACGAACCTTGATTTTGGCCCAGTGAGACCCATTTTGGACTTCTGACCTCTCAAACTGTTAAGATAATAAATTTGTGCTGGTTAAAGCCATCGAGTTTGTAGTAATTTGTTATAGCAACAATTAGGAAACTAATTTCACTAATCAGAAAACTAATGACTCACGCAAGTATAAGACTGTATTATCGTCATCATTGTTGACCTTGTCATCATTGATACTGTCATCATCCCTGACATCATCATCACCATCATCATCATCATCCTCATCCTCATCAAGGCTTTCTTTCAAATATTAGCCTGGGAATGAGACTGCTGGTGATATATAATTTTTCCAAAATTCTCAGAAACCAAACCAGATGGCTGTTTCATGGAGTGGATCACAGAAGGATTTTATCTTTACAAACACTATCATATTGTTTCTATGCCAACATGGATAGTATTGGTCACTTTATTTATTTATTTTATAAATCTTTTGTCCCTAATACAAAAGTATACTTCAGAGTGAATTGATTTTAACATATTATTCTTTTAGAGGTTTATTGGGAATATCTTTGCTAACATAGCTAAGAGATCTAAGTACTAATCTTGGCTCTACCAATTATAAGCTGTAAAATTTATAGCAATATCACTTCACTTCTTTGACCTTGTCTCTCTTTCTGTAAAACACTTGACAACTGAACTAAATACTTTCTTAGATCCCCTCTAGTTTTAAGAATGTTGATTTTAAATACTTACTTTATGTAATGTGAGACCAAGACCTAAAGGAATTAGGTTTTCTGCCTAATTTCTAGTAATTCAGACATTTTTGAGAGAAGCTTTTAAAATCGAAGTATAATATACATACAGAAAGGAGTACAAATTATAAATACAGAGCTCAGTGAATTTTCACAAAGTAAATACACCCATGTAACTACCATAAATAGAGATCTAGAACATTATAGCACCTAGAAACTTCCCCGATGGTCCTCTTGGTTATTCCTCCCACAGGTAACCATTATTCTGACTTCTATCATCTTATATTAGTTTTTAATCTTTTCGAATTTTATAGCAACTTACTGAATTATATTAATTTGTACTCTTTTTCACTTGGCTTCTTTCTTCCAATATGTTTGTGGGATTCATCCATGTTGTTGCCTGTAGCAGTTATTCATTACTTTATGTTATTCATAATGTAGATTTTGCTTCTCAAATTAATCTGTTTGTGAAATATCAAGCATTTCACTCTACTTAATAGAGCTTTATATTCCTACCTTATTTATTTTGAACAAACATATTTTATATTTTCTGTCCAGCGAGGAGAAGTCTAAGAGACAGACTCAATACGGCCAAAGGAGATCGACTCTCTCTGGATATTGTACCTTCTCTGTGTGAAAAAGGGCCTTTACAGAGTTACTTGTTTCTGTGTAAACATAGAGGAATGAAATAGCTGATTGCTGAGGGCTCTAATAATGGTAGCATTGTACGGTTTGTACAAACAATCAGCATGACTGCAATAGGTAGGTAGTCCGAACTCACCTGAAGAATACTCAGATCCCTAGATTTGATGATATATTCAGTAGGACTGTTTTGTTTGCAAGTAACAGAAACTAAAGCTTAAGAAGGGAAAGGCAGACTGCATTATCTAGTTACAAGGGTGTCTCACTGAACTGAAGGGCAGAAATAGAACCAAGATGGATGCCATCACAGGATGGCCTTCCATTTCTATCTGGTTCTCTTTTCACTGTTCAACGCATATGGTGAGTAAGCCTCTTGATTTTACATGTCATTTCTTTCTTGGTCCTCGTTCCTACCTTGGCCCACTCAAGACCTGATGAATCAGACATTAAAACCATGGCTCTAGAAGCCCCAGTTTCTGGGTGGCATGAAGTGCAGAAGTGACAGGCAATGGTTCCTAAAGAAGGGGTGTTAATGGTTGAGGTTTGGGAACACACCCTCCAAAATGTTCACAATAGACACAGAAACTTTGGAGACGGTTACTCTATAGTAATTATTTAACAAGAGCTACAAAGTATCTCATGAAATACCAGTCAGGCTTTATACCTGAGCTTGTCATATTAAGACAGGGCTTTATTCATGAGCAACATTAGTTTGCATTCTTTATCCTGTGGTATAGTAAAACAGGTTTTGAAATCAGATAAAACTAGCTTTCTTTCTTTTTTTTAATTTTTTAATGTTTATTTATTTTTGAGAGAGAGAGAGAGAGAGACAGAGCATGAGTGGGGGAGGGGCAGAGCAAGAGGGAGACACAGAATCCAAAGCAGGCTCCAGGCTCTGAGCTGTCAGCACAGAGCCCGATGCAGGGCTCAAACTCACAAACTGTGAGATCATGACCTGAACCGAAATCGTAGGCTTAACCGACTGAGACCCAGGCACCACATATAAAACTAACTTTCAATCAAGATCAGCCAGTTCTGGGTGAGTTTCATTGGACAAGTTACTTAACCTTTCTTTGTCTATGTTCTCCATCTATAAAGTGATAATATTAATATTGCTCTCCTCGTGAAGTTGCTCTGAGAATTAAAGACAGATATAAAGTATCAATCACACTGCCTGGTATATAATTTTTCCTTCTGCTCTTTCCCAGGGCTAAAAGGTGAGGTGGCACAGTAAATTAGAGGCAGGGATGGGTATGGAGCGTAGGTAGGAGGGGGGATATTACTAGAAACAGAAACCTTGCAATCTGGTACTGACACATCGCTAGCTCTGGGGTCTTAGGCAAGTCACTAAAACTCATGCGGTCTCACTTTCCTGACTAAAAAAAAAGAGGAGTGCATGACAGGACTATGCAGTGTAGTTCTAATCACTTCTAGGACTTAAAGGTGTTTAGATGTTGCTGACTGTGTGTGAGGGCGAACAGCAAGGGAAGTGCAGTTTGGTAAAATTCTCCTACTTCCCCTTCTTCTTTGGTCTATTTTATACTGAGGTTTTGCATCAGATTTGTTTTAGGGGGAAAAAGTATGCTGTTTAAAAAATTAAAAAACATCTTGAAAAACACCAGATGACATGCCCTCTCAAGTCTTTCCTGCTCTAAAACATGAGGGTCTGCTAAATGCCCTCCATTGTTGGAGCCAAGCTACCTCCAGAGCCAGAAGCAGCCTGGACATTTTCAGCAACCCGTTAAGTCATATGTTTGGGACAGAAGGAAAAACAAACCCTATGAAGGTCTGTGGCTAAAACAGAGAGAGACACTCATCCAACTTGTCCAGAAAACAAGCCAAACAACATCTTCTCAAAACATATTATTAATATAATATAGGAAATGTTAGCAGAACTATAGAAATGTCTCTTTCACAGTGGATGAACAACCTGGCCTTTGCTTTGATTATGGCTTATGACTTCTCATCTAACAGAGGACTGCTCAAGAGCACAAAGCTGTCCTACGTGGTCATCCTTACCAAAACAGTTGGCCCTGTGTGGCAACTGTGAAAACATATTATGCCTTTCTTAAGCCCATCATTGATAGATGTGTTTAAATGGAAGATACTCACAAGGGGATAACGGATCTAGCTTGCACATTTTGTCCTATATTGAGCCAGGTAGGAATCAGGACGAAGAGGAGATTATTCTTTTGATGAGAAATTTATTCTTAGAGCAACAAGCATATGAGAAAAAGAAAGTCTCCATTCTTTCTGTAAATGAAGGTCATAGACAGATAATTTATATATTAAAATCAGATATGCCAAAAGCACCTTGAAGATAACCTAGTCCAGTAGTTTTGTACCTCTTTTGGAACAGATTTTCTAGCAGGAGCTCAAAAGTGTGATAGAGTTAAAAATCGTTGAACAAGAACACTTACCGGGTTGAAGTAGGGATGGGGAGATTAGCTTTGCCTGTTCTATACGACCTCTTCTTCTCTACCACAACATCTCTTTTGGGACAGACCCTGAGGCACCTCCATGAGTATTTGAGGGCTCCTATCAACACTTTGAAAGTCACTCACTAATCCATATTTCCCTATTTACAGATGACAAAACTAGGTACAAAGAGGCCAAGTGATTTGCTCAGAGTTCTGAAATATGAAAGGGAAGTCTTGGGCTAAAGCCAGGGCTCCTGATGTCCAGCCCCATGCTCTTGTCATTAGGTAACATGGAGTCCTTCTGAGAAGACATTTGACACCACCTTCAGTTCACCTGTGGTGAGTCACCCAATCGGATATGAACTGTTTAAAGTCTCACTGAAGTTTGTTTGTTTGTTTTTCTTTGCTTGTCTAAAGGATATCTGCAATTGAGGAAGAGAGGGAGGGATGGAGGGAGGAAGGATGAAAGGGAGGGAAGCGAGAGTTAAATTTCAACATTAAAAGCATGGCCAAATACCCCATCCTCCATAGAAATGCACTCAAAACTGTATGAATCAGTAATGTGAATGGGGAGAAAAACAGATCAAAATGATTATTTGTTTCTAAAATTCAACGACTTTGATGAGTCTTGAAGGAAATAAATGGCTCAAGGCTGCATCTATCCACTGACTCTTCCCTCCAACTAGTAGATTCTGTTCAGAGACACCACTTGCTGCTAGGATATGGGCGTGAATGACTCCAAGATAAAAGGCCTCCTTGATGCTAAATATTATTCTGGGAATAGAATGAGGAAAAGAGAGAGAGAGGGAGACAAGGGCAGGGAAAGGGAGAGGAGGAGAGGAGAGAATATTATGGTGGTCAGTGGTTGGGGGTCAGAAGGAAGAAAACCACATAGGCATTTTGTGTGGAAAGGAGGTACCTGAGAATATTTCCATGATCCTACTGGCCCAGAGTAGAAAATGTGTCCTGGAATACAAAAACACAGACTGACAACCAGTAGGCTGAGAGAATGATCTTTGGGATCCAGGATATAAGAGGACCAAAGTGTGCCATTTCCTTCTTCTCCACAGCAGTGACCTCAACCAATAAAATGTGATTACTAATATGATGGGTTTTAATAAATAAAAAAGAGTTTATAGTTATAACTGTAGTATAGTATAATCCTACTCTGTAGTCTACAATCTTAGTATTATGGTCTCTGGTCAGCTGATTAGGTGTGTTAACATAAATGTGAAAGAAAAATGTCACTGGTTTTGTTCTGTGGCTGAGCCCAATCTGTGTTACACTAGAGTATACAGACCTTTCACACACTTACACCACTAGGCTATAGCATAACTGCCTGGGGTATGGAGGAAGCTTATCCTCAATAGCTTAAAAAAAAAAAAAAAAAAAAAAGCATTCATGGCTCAGAAGTAGCAGATTTGCATATGTGGCAGTGAAATGCATGCTGCAATGGATTTAATGGTTAAGATGTTGGCTTTAGACCCAGACAGACTGGTATTCAAATCCTAGCTGCCTCTAACCATCTACAGGATCTATGGCAACGTATTTAATTTTTCTGAGTCTCAAACGGGGATGGTGACAAATGTATGAAACTATTAGGACTACTTTGAAGATTACTTCAATTAATACAAACGGCCATTATTACAATAGGTCCATATAAGTGTGAAAAGTAATGTTAGAGCCCTTGGATAGAGCTGAGCTCTCTAAGCTGTAAAACCAGAAGAAGGACGTCCACCAGAGAAAAGAGGGAATTTTAATGATATTGATGCTAAATAGCATCCCTTCCCCTACTTCCTCACTCTTTTTTTAGGCCTGGGAGGAAGACTTCACATTGATTTTCACTGAGGAAAACTACTCAGCATTTGCTTCTCACCAGAACAACACATTTTTTCTTCTTCCTCTGTGTAATCAAGTGCAAACAAAATCCAGATTCCAGTCTGTAACAATGGCCACATGGGGTAGAAACTGATTTCCTTTTGGAAAACACTTAATTCTAGAACATTGAGCTTTTGGGTCATTTCCTTGCACTCTGCTGATATCATATCCCGACTTGTTTATTTGTTCATTGTTAATTGTTGCTCTATGTACATTCAACAACAATCAGAGGTACTTATGTACTGACTAAACAGAGCATCAGAGAGTTTTTACTAAGGCAGCTTAGGGTTCATGGGATATCTGACATAATTGATGTTTCAATGAATCAACTAAAGTTCATCCAAATGTGACTTCTGAGATCCTCTGCTTTTTAATAGACACTTATGAACATGATTACGTTTTTCCCCAAGGCCTGTCATGACCCACTGTGGGTGTTCCTTGAATGAGTTATGAGACGTCCCTCAACTTAGAATAAATGCAATTGATCTGGACACTGAGAACACAACAGGCATTTTTTCAATGTGTAGAAGACTTGTTATGTTTCCCTTGTTCCAGTGGGAATATCAAATATTTTCCTGCCTTCAAAAATTATAAGTTGTGGCCAGATCTTCACATACTCTTTCCTCATTTATGGAAAGTATAGATAGAGACATAGAAATGTCCCCCAGATATTGTTGACACTTTCAAAGAAGATGAAAAAGGGGTTTGATGTGTACATTCCAGCCTGTTTATTCTCTAGTTAATGACACTCAATAGAGACTGTCCATACTGACACTTCCTAACCTACTGGTTTATTTATTTGGCTAGTATTATCAAGGCTAGCTAAGATGGTAACTACTAACAGGGGAAATAAAATAAGTGTACCAAAGATTAAATGTACCATAATCTTTAGTAACATCATTTTAATTACTTTTGGAGTAATCTTCCTGAAAATACCAATGATAATCTTTAGTCACAATGAAAATATATTCCAAAACATAGTGAAACATGTTCTTGAAAACCTGTGCTCAGAACAAAGTAGATTTATCACTTTTAAGCCCTGTTCTTTCACTTCTGCAGAAAACATTGTAGAGATTCGTTTTCCCACAAGATTTGTATTCTGTAGTCTGTATTTCTTTTCAGATTTCAAACTAGCCCTTAATGTCTTGAAGTATACTCTCTTCTGCAGACACATTCTCCTTATTTTCTTTAAATTAAAATATTTTAATGTTTATTTTTGAGAGGGGGGGAGGGGAGAGAAACAGGGAGACACAGAATCTGAAGCAGGCTCCAGGCTCTGAGCTGTCAGCACAGAGCCCGACGCAGGGCTTAAACCCACAAGCAGCGAGATCATGACCTAAGCTGAAGTCGGAAGCTCAACTGACTGAGCCACCTAGGTGCCCCTCTCCTTATCTTCTTTAATGTAAACCTTGCTTGAATGCTTTTCCTAATTATCAGATAACTAAGGATCACATTTTTGGGGGCCTGGTCTTCTGATCATTTGTATCACTCAGGACGCTTGGTTGCAAATGACAGAATCCCAACTTGACCTAGCTTAGGCAATAAAGGAATATTTATTGGCTCACTAGCCAATGCCTGGGAAAAGCGGGGGTGGAGTTAGCTTAGGGAAGACTGGATCCAAAGAATCAGATCATCTTATCTTTCTCTCATCTCAGCTTTTTGGTTTTATGGCCATAGGCAGTTCTGGATTTATACTGCAATTACATACCTAGAAACACAAGAGAGCTCTTTTGTCAGCTCTGTATTAGAAAATTTTTGTGGAAGGCTTAGAGCTGGCTTGACTTGTGTCACTACTCATCCTTAGACTGGTCTCTGTGGTCTGAGTATGAATGACTCTACCTGGAACTCCCATAAGAATCATTATAGTTGGCAAAAAGAGAAATATCTCCTCCAAAGGAAGAAAAGGTGCTCTGGACATACAAAACAATATGTGCCCGCGATCCTTTTATGAGAAAGTATAATACTAATATATCACTCCTTTCTGGATTATTCCTTACATTGCCTCATGCTCAATAATATTGGAAAGCAATAATTGCTGGCATGTTCTTTTGATTAAGAAGACAGAATTGACTTGTGCTTATATGAAAAAAAAATTGTGGATTTAAGTTTGGCATACAAATTTTAAATCATGTTATCTCAAAACCACAACTGGCAAAAATGCAGATTGGCAAGGTATCCCTCTTCCAAGCAAGTCCCAATGAAAGCAGTAGCCTTCCCTTCAATAATCACAAGTGTTCACAGGAGACCCAGTCTACTAGTAGCCTGCCACTCTTTAACTTGACTCACCAGTTGAGTCATTATCCACTTGCAGAAACCAAACAAAATCTCATTACAAACATAACTCATTTGTTATCCAATTCTTCACAATCAGAAACTATCAGTTGCTTGTTGACACATTGATTGATAAAGGTTCCAAAAGGATTAGGCTCCCTTCCTCCCTCCCTCCCTTCTACCCTCCCTCCCTCCCTTCCTTCCTTCCTTCCTTCCTTCCTTCCTTCCTTCCTTCCCTCCCTCCCTCCCTCCCTCCTTCCTTCCTTCCTTCCTTCCTTCCTTTCTCTTTCTTTCCTTCCTTCTTTTCTCCCCCCCTCCCTCTCTCTTTTTCTCCCTCGCCCTCCCTTTTCTTTCCTGCTCTTCCCTTCCCTTTTTTCATTCTAATAAACTGTCATGCTGCAGGACTCTCCTCACTACATTTTTGTGTCTTTACGTCCAGACTCTGAAACTGAGTGCTGCTTTACATCACCATTACAACTTATCACAGGACAATAATAAATACATTTCTGTGTAGATTGAAGAATGTAAATGAAGATTAGACTACATTACTTAAAGTGGAAACTATGCCATCAAAACTGGAAAGAAGGGCTCAGTCTCTACCTAGTTTTCAGGACCCCTGTGGCTCCAGCTGGGTTCTGTTTTTCAACAGTTGACCCATTCTCTGGCCCTGGCCCACCATCTTTTCTCAGAATGGATGCCAACTGCTAATGTACTGTGTATGGTGGTTAGACCAATCCATTGCACTAATGTTTTTAATAAGCCAGTTATCACAAGCAGGTGTGAACCTACCATCTGCCTCCTGACTTCAGCCAATCTCCGATTTATCATTTTTCTAAGAACATAGGGATTCCTTTGTAACTTGCTTTATTGAAAAAAACCCAAACCACCACACTGTTATGCACTGCATGTTTGGATCCACCCCAAATTCCTATGTTGCAACCCTAATCCCCAGTGGGATGGTATTAAAAGGTGGTGTTTTGGGTAGGCAATTAAGGTTAGATTAGGTCATGAGGTGGGGTCCTCATGACCCGATTAGAGCCCTTATACAAAGAGGAGGAGACAAGAGATATCCCTCTTTGTACGCACATACCAAAAAGGCCACGTGAAGGCATAGCCAGGAAGAGGGCCCTCACCAAGAGCTTGACCCTGATCTTGGACTTTCAGCCTCCAGACTGTAAGAAATAAATTTCTGTCGTCTAAGTCACCCACTCTGTAAATTATGTTGTAGCACCTGAACTAAGACAGATGCCATTATAAAAGGATCACAAGGGGCACCTGGTTGGCTCAGTTGGTTAAGCATCCGACTTTGGCTCAGGTCATGATCTCACAGTTCATGAGTTTGAGCCTGTGTTGGGCTCTGTGCTGACAGCTCAGAGCCTGGAACCTGATTCAGATTCTGTGTCTCCCTCTCACTCTGCCCCTCCCTGACTCATGCTCTGTCTCTCTCTCTCTCTCTCAAAAAAAAAAAAAAAAAAAAGCATTAAAAAAAAAACCTAAAAGGATCACAAAATGGAGGGTGGGGCAGGGAGCCAAGATACACAATGATGTTTGCAATGAAGTTCTAAATGATTGGATGAATCATTGGTAGAATGTCTAGTAGACTTAAAGAGACCCAAGTTGTTAAATTCACCCTATTTATCCTGCATATAATATAACAGGGATTTTTGATATTCTCTATGTGTTTCACTGGAGCAAAGATTCCCTCATTTCTCAGTCCCAAGTACCTGGTGGAAAGAAATGGGATCTTTGAGTCAGACCATGTCTGAATCCCAGCTCTGTTTCTTATTGACTGTGAGAACCTGAGCAAGTTTCTTAACTGCCATAAGCCACATCTTCTTCAACCGTAAAATGGGACTTCTGTTTGGGTTGTTTCAGCATTATTGAGACAATGTAAGTATAACATTTAGCATAGAGCTTAATAATTAAAGTTGCAAGAGTCAAGCTCTAAATAAAGCCCTAAATGATGTTAAGATTAGAATAATAAGGAGTTTCTGCAGCAGAGAAAAAGCCTGGTGCATTTTACCTAATAGTTGTGCTGGATGGAGTGTAAAAAAGAGAAGCATTAGAAAGTAGCCCTGCCTTCATGTGGCTCATTGTCTAGTCCGGGGAGCCAAAGGGAAAACATATGCGTGAAATAACAACAGGACAATACCCAAGAGGAAAATAAAATACCAAATTGCAGATGCAGTCCATGCATGTGAAAATAGTTTAGAAGAGAGAGTAGGTAAAAGCTAGGGTAATGCCCTCTAAGACACAGACCCTGCAATGGCAGAGATGTTGTCACTTTCATCCATTGCTCTATTTCCAGCACATAGACCAGTGCCTGGCTCTCAGTGGGTGGTCAATAAATTCCTATTGAATTAATAGATGAACAAACTGTGTGAATAACTAGTGGAAAAGCACTAGACTTGGAATAGAAGACCTAGGTTTGGATCCTTGCTTAATAGCTCTGTAACACCAGATAACTTTCTTCACCTCTCAGAACTTCAGTTGTCTTATCTGTAAAATGGCTATATAATTCCTACCCACTGTGTGGGGTTGTCATACAAATAAATAATATATTTAGTGTGAAAGGTAAGTATAATGTAGTAAAATGTAGCTGTAACAAGGAACTAGAACCTCAAGGATGGCTACAAATTTGGACAAGTGGAAAGAAGCCATTTTAATGCTGCATTTGCCCATATGTTCCTTAACCTGGGCTCCAAGACCAGTAAGGGTATCCATGGAATAACAGGATAGAAAGCTGTTTTTCTTTCCCGCCATGGTAACCAATGGCACATGCTCCATTGCTGTTAACAAGATCAATAAACTTGCCACATTCAGAAATCGACAATTAACCCCTTTTACAACACTTAAAGTCACAGGCCTCTCTATTTTATATGGCCAAGCAGGCTGCTAAGCACATGGTTTTTATTACTGCCTACCCCACCCCCCGCCTTAAAAAAAAAAAAAAAAAAAAACAAGCTATTACTAATAATTTAACACCTTCTAGAACCTGTCCCTCTCTTAATGATTTTGCAGGGAAGCTCTGTGTGCTGCAGCCATCTTTGCAAGGGCCACCTCCAGGTCCATGCTGCTTGGGGGAACCATATTATCTTTAGTCCTGCTTACCTTTCTAAATGTTTTATGGTTTACAGCTGTGGCGAAAAGCATTTTGGGGTCGGCAGAGATTTATTCCCCTTTTTAATGTTTTTACTAGGCTGAATAAACACATTCTCGAGGAATGAAACCTCTGGCCATGTTGGGAATATGGAAACCCGGGCTCCACTCTGTAAGGGCAGCTCTTTCGTGACTGACACTTGCTTATAACAACGAGTGCCATTGTTGGCTCTGAATGGGTTTGTGGTCAGGAGTCCTCTGAGGGTTCCACAGCACCCACCCCACAAGCCACTCTGTCACAACCCTACCTGAAATCGCCTTCCTCTTTGCAGGATCCCATTAACACCTGTAGAAAAACGCTGCATTTTAAGGGCTCTGGAGAGTCTGGAAGGTTGAGAATGTATAATTGATACTATTTTTTTGGCACTTTTACATCGAGCATGTGCTCATTTGAATATTTTTGGCAAATGAGTTTTGATAAAATGAGTCTTTCTCCCAAATTCAAACGAACCCTTAATTTTTATGAGGTTTGTAAAACGTCAGCAAAATGATTTCTTAAAAAGGAAAAAAATTATTTCCTCGAGCTTGCTAATTCCGTTGATTTTGGCTAAGACTGCTCATAGAATTACTAGTATGCTATGAGAAAGATTATTCATATAGTGATTTGGAGCTGGGTGGAATCAGAAAGTATCATAAATCTCTTCACATGACACTCCTGCAAACTTTGCCAGCCTTGGAATAAAACAGGCTTGGAAGCCAACAGGCAGCACCTGCAGAGCCCAGTATGAGGCAAGAGCTGGCCTATCATTAGACCTTATCAAGGTGTCTCCAAGTTGTGCTTCAAAGTCAGAAGAATAAAGCACTTTCTCCAGTTGCAGAACTTTGGGGGTGATTAGCAAGCATAAGTCACACTTACACACATATCAACTGTCCACACTGGAGAAATTGACATGCCCGGCTCATTTCTTTGCTTCCTGATGGTTTTCTCTTCAGAAGACCTGTGGAAGGGCCCTTCTGTGAACTGATTCCTAGAGCCATGTGTGGCCAATACCAATGATAGTTGCCATGGATTCTGCCCTTCAGTGATTTCAGTCTACTACACTGTACTCTGGTCTAAATGTACAGTCATGTTCCTAAGATACCACCAGTTTGCAGACATTATTATTGAACAATTATTCTCAGTTATTGAAATAATAGTTCTCCGTTATTGAAATAATTATTCTAATAGGAAAAATACTTGGGAGCTAGGTGCTTTCATGCTTAGTAACAGGAATTTTTTTTTTTCCTGTAGGAATGTCAATAATAAAGTTTTCCTTTATGGCTATAAGAACTGGAGGTGCGGGGACAAGATAGAGCTATAAAGCCTAAACACTGTGCAAATCCAAATTTTGGTAATGCAGAGCTTTTGCTCAAGAGCACCAACTTTTTTTCTCTGATG
This sequence comes from Panthera pardus, assembly GCF_024362965.1. Taxonomy (NCBI): domain Eukaryota; kingdom Metazoa; phylum Chordata; class Mammalia; order Carnivora; family Felidae; genus Panthera; species Panthera pardus. The sequence goes on from NW_026526666.1 coordinate 54,197,480, forward strand.
ATACGAGCTCTACCATAGAGCATGGTGACGCTCAGTCATTCTTATCATCCGTGTCATCCATTGTTATGATAAAGTACAGTGCCACCCTAACAAAGAAAATGGGGAACTAGCTATGTACTAGCTCTATTTCTGAGTATTGATGATTATAATAGTAGACTGTATGCCAGTCCATATCTCTGAACACTCAGGTTATGTCTCAGCTGGGAAAACTCCGACTGTAAGAGAAATGTCAGTACTCATCTGTCCTTTCTTGCCAATTAGAGTCACAGTCCTTTAGACCAGTGCTTTTATAGAGAACCAACTTCATGCATTTAAGGCAAGAATTTCCTTCACCCCATTACATTTCTTAAGGGACAACATTGTGTGAACACCAGTCATTCCTGACCTTCTCCCTTCTCTTTAAACATTTTTCCCAACTTGTTCCTTTCATCTCAGAGCTTGTCCTTGTCATTGTCATAAATGTAAGGCATATCAAGTATGCAATTCTTCATCCCCACCCATTATTCTCATCCATCTCTGTCATTCCAGCCATGTTCTCTTTCTTCCCTCCAAGTTCCAGAGAAGAGATTCCTCCCTTCCTATAGAAACCTAACCCCTCTACCTGGGCTTATTAGCTTTTTCTTCCCACTGTCTCCAGGATTTTAATCCCCACAGTGGTTGTTTTTTTCTCTTTAGCATCTTCAAAGACCTCTTCCAGAAGTGGTCAGTTGTTCCTAAAGACACACACACACACACACACACACACACACACACACACACACTTACTTCTCATTATCCCAATTTCCCTCCTTCCTGGTTCCCTTCATGGTTTCTTTGATTTTGTACTTTCCTGGTTTTGCTTCTATTTTTCAATAATATCTGCCCTCCTATACTGAGTTTTCTTTCATCTGTACCTCTCTCAATTATGAGTGTCACAGAAGGCTCAAACCTTGGTCCTCCATTCTTCCTTTGGATTATGCTGTTGGGGAGGCCCTTGTTATTCAGTTATCCCTCAATCCTGATTATCTTCAAGACCCATATAATTTTCCCTCCCACAAATTCCATGTGGATATGCCACCACCACCACCTATATCAGTTCTAGTCCTCAGGGAGCAAATGCTATGATGGGAATTAAAAGTACAAGAGATTTATTGTTGGGTAATGCTGCTGGATGAAAAGGGGGAAAGGCTGAAGCAGGTAGGGAGAGGTTTCAGACTGTGATGCCAGCCTGGCATCTTAGGTAAGAGAAGGGGCGGGAAGGAGGTTTGGGAAGGAGAAGCGTCAGACCCCAGTGCCGCTTTGAGAGTTTGGGCTAGCCGAGAGGGGAGCCTCAGGTAACATTGGACAGAAAAGCTTGGCTCTATTACTCCTTCTGAGCTTAATCACTGGTGGATTGCGAGCTGCCTGGGAAGTGTGATGCCAGCTTGTGTGCTGTGGCAGATTCCCAAGGTGCTGCAGCTAGAAGCTCTCTTAAAGGGAAATCACAAACACAATCCATACAAGACTCCTCCATGCCTACCATCTATGCTTTCCTTTCAAATTATCCCATCTTTGCCTTTGATATCAGCGTTCTTCCATCTTCCAAGCTTGATATCTTCAAGTAATCTTTGGCTTTTCTAATACCCTTATCTCTTACATCCAATGTATGATTATTAAATTCTGAATTTTCAGTTTTATTAATCCCTCAATGCCATGGTTTTAATCCATCGAAATTATTATCTCATACTGGTTGCTGTCATAAGCTTAGTCTCTTATCTGGCTCAGTTTCCTTGCTCATTCTGTTCATGTAGTGGTTTCCCAGGATTTAGTCCTTGACTTTTGTTTCTTCTCATGCTACAGGCTCATCCTAGATGATCTTATCCATTAAGTGACCTCTACTGAAATACCTATGACTCCACAATTCTCATCTCCAGCCCCATTCTGTTCAGAGCTCTAAATCAATGTTTCTCAAACTTTAGTGTTGTATGCTTGTTTAAAGGGGAAAAATGTATTGTATATTCTAGTGTTAAATTATTTTATTTAAAATGTTACACATGGGGGCACCTGGGTGGCTCAGCTGGTTAAGTGTCCAACTTTTGATTTTGGCTTGGGTAGTGAACTCATGGTTTGTGAGATTGAGCCCCATGTCGATTTTGGGATTCTCCCTCCCTGCCTCTCTGCCTCTCCCTCTCTCTGTGTCACTCCCCAGCTCATGTGTGCACACATGTTCTCTTCTCTCAAAATAAATAGACATCTTTAAAAAAATAAAATATTATGTATGTACTAACACAAAACTAAGTACAAACTTTTGTTAATACTTTGGTTTCCTCCCAGACTTTTTTCTACACGTATTTTATATAGTTGAGATACTATTATATGGATATAGGAGTGTGTACTTGTGTGCGTGTGTGTGCGTGCATGTGCGTGTGTTGTATCTTGTTTCTTATTCTTGATATTAGAGAACAAACATTTTCTTAGTCAATAAAACTCTATGAAAATTATTTTTTCATGGGACACATGTTATTCTGTGGATATGTCATAATTAATGTTTTATAATGATATCTAATGTTAAATAATGAAGCAATAAATAACTTGGTACATAAAATTTTGTCTGAATTTTTTTAGGAGTATTTTCTCAGAATGGATTTCCAGAAATGGGAAGGTAGATGTCTTCATTTTAGAGATGAGAAAACCCAGGTTCTAGGAATTTGAATGATTTTCCTGAGGCTACTAAGTCTGTAAAATATAAGGGATGAAAAGAAAAATCTCAGCTCTGGGTTATTTTTATTGTGGCAGGCTACCCATAGTGGGTCATGAAGGGATGCTGTCATAGGATTCTTCAGGGGGCAGAAGATCTGGAAACTACCAAGGGGTAATTTATAATCTAATTTCCTGGAAACCTCAGCCTGATTTGGGATTCAGAGATGCAAGGATATATAGCATGAGTTGCGTGGGATCCCTCAGAGCATCAGAAGATTAGGTATAACCTAGTCAGGTACTATTTTCTCAGTGTGCATTTGTGCTGAAGTCACATTAGCATTAGTACCACTGTCTTGATTTTGCACTGGCTTGAAAAGACTGCAGGGGGCCTTCATGGTTGATCTCTAATACCCAGTCTTTCAAAGATGCCATGAGCTCTTACTCAAAATCAAACAAATGGCACCACATAGTTGTATTTGCAACTTGTCCTCCATCTGTACCCTTGGCCTAGAGCTGCTGCAGTGGGGAGATATCTGATGCTGTGACTCTGAAAGTCATGACATCCCTGCCTTTATCTTGGGAGAGATCTGGTTCTGTTTGGACCCCAACCAAGAAGTGACTTTTCCTTCCAAAAAGAGTCAAAAATGCCCTTCTTATTGCTATGGCATGAAGGAAAGGATGGGTGAGGCATGTAGTTAATACTGGCAGGCACTCAGCCTTGCTACAACTCTCAAGTTGGAAAACTGAAGTAGACATCAAGGTTTTTACAGAATGTATTGATAGCAGCTGATTTAGGAGAAAGACTTGTAGACCAGGATTTCTCAACCCCCGCACCATTGACATTTTGAGCTGGATAATTCTTTGTTGTGGGGGCTGTCCTGAGCATTGTAGTGGGTAAGCAGCAGCCCTGCCCTCTACCCACCAGATGCCAACACCCCCCTCTAGTCATGACAATCAAAAATGTCTCTGGACACTGTCAAATGCCCTCTGAAGGCCAGAATCACTCCTGGTGGAGAACACTGAGACAGACGAATAGATTCCAAAGAAGAAAGCAGCTATTCCCAACGCAGGCAGCAAATGAAAGGAAGGTGATTTGACACGGAAGATGAACTAAATATCTTGTGAGAGAAGGACTCCAAAGTAGATAAGAACCAAAGGTCTTCCCTAGTCACCCCAGCTAAAGGCCTTCTTCAGATCTGTAATGAAATGGAATGGGCATAAAAAGAGAAAGAAGCCTTTTCTATAGTGAACATAGGCTTTACTAGATAATATCATATATAACTAGATAATATCATATATAAAGTCCCCAAACTAAAGCATGGCTTCTACCAATCTTCACAAAACTCCTCCTGCAATTAACAAAAATTCAAAGATTGTTTCTATAGTTCTCTAACTGCACAAACCCTACTGAACATTATAATCAAGATTCTCATGCTCAGAAAGCAAGACAACCAGCAAGAATGCTGAAACCAGCTTCCCCCCACTTTGATACTCGCCGCATTATGCAACCATAAAATCTCAGTGTTAAAAGGATCTAAGAAGCCATCTGATTCAGCTTACTAAACTGCCTGCATGACATCCTTGACAGATGATTGAAACCCTTCACAAGGCAGATTATCCCTTTGTTGGGTAGCACTACTTGTATGTTTTTATGTTGGGGGCTAGAATCTGCCTCCCAGTAATGACGACTTATTGGACGGAATAAGTCCACTCCCTGATTGAGAATTCCAATGGTAGACCCTGAAGTCACCTGGCAAGTCTTCTCTTCATCATATCTTCTCCACTCCTATCAACCATTCCCACATGCCCTGTTTCTCACACGCCCTCACTGTTACTCTCTTGTCCCTCTTTTGAACACTCTCTCCTCAGGATCCAAAGGGACATGATCAGCACCTCACAATTGCCCTCAACAGTGATTCCAGACCTTCACCCCTTTTGTCAAGGCCCTAAATATTCCTTCACCTCTCAGTCTCCTCAGAAGACTTGTCTTTCTTTTTGTCTTTTAATTTTTTTTAACATTTATTTATTTTTGAGAACAAGCAGGGGAGGGACAAAGAGAGAGGGGGACACGGAATCCGAAGCAGGCTCTAGGCTCCGGGCTGTCAGCATAGAGCCCGATGCGGGGCTTGAACCCACAAACTATGAGATCATGACCTGAGCTGAAGTCAGACGTTTAACTGACTGAGCCACCCAGATGCCCCCAGAAGACTTGTCTTTGATCTCACAGACAGAATGGGCATCAGGCGGGTACAACTCTCAAGATCTCATCTTTTCTTTCTGCCTCTTCCTATGTGGGTCCCCTATCCTTGCAACATCTATTCTTATGAACGTATGTCTTTAGATCTCTTTTTATCTTTCTTCCAGTCTGGGGAGGGTGAAGACCTATCTCCATCAATTATTCTTTCTGTTCTCTGTTTTTAGTTTTTCCTCTCATTGCCCCTTCTCAAGCCTACCTGTATGTGCCAGGTTTCCATTTCAAAAAGGCAGCCAACCTTCATGGTCATCCCTCTTTCTACCCACAGCACTACAGTACTGAGTCTCCTTCCTCCACATCTTAGCTCTGCTAAGAGTCATCCATATGTGAAGGCGTATCTCATTTATTTCTCACTCCAATGCAATCAGTATCCTCACTTGGCATACCCTCTCTCTACTCCCTTTGCACAACACATACCAGGTAATCTGCAGGCCTCCCAACAGACCATTTTGTTTTCTCTGCCTGGAATGATCTATTCACCTTGTGCAGTTGGCAAACCCCTATTCTTTTTTTAAGACCCTCAGATGCCATGTCCTTTGCCTGGCCTTCCCTAGAGAGGCAGGAAGATAATCAGACCATCAGAATACCATGTTTATAGTTGTATTTTAAGAATTAAATGAGGTGATCTATGCCAAGTGCTTAGCACAGTGAATGGCAGAGAATAAATGCTTGATAAATTATAACTGTTACGATTATTAGCCCCTTATTCAGGCTCTATTTCCTTTTCTCTAGGTGTCTATTAATTCTTTTAAATGTTTATTTATTTTTGAGAGAGAGAAAGAAAGCATGAGTAGGGGAGGGGCAGAGAGAGAGTGAGAGAGAGAGAGAGAGAGAGAGGGAGGGAGACAGAATATTCAAAGCAGGCTTTGCGCTGTCAGTGCAGATTATGCTGTATGTGTCTAAGCAGGTGATAATTTTTCCACCTCTACCAGATTCTAAGGACAGGGATGCCATTTTTTCATCTACATGTCCCTAACATGAAGCATAATACTTAGTAGGAACTCAATTAACACCTGATGAATGAGTGAAGGACAATTCACTTGAATGAGTACAAGGCAATTATGGTGTCTTATAATTAGCAAGGGTATACTGGTTCTATGCTGATGGTTCTGCCCTTTTCAACAGTGATATCACATTTCAAGCCTCCAACATACCTCCATGAAATTTGGAATGAATTAGAATGCCAAAGGGGGACTCAATGTTCCCTGAGACAGGTTTCCCAGTGGGGAGAACTCCTGTGCCAGATCTTGGGAGCTGAGTGAACTCTTGGCTCTGGTTGGTGCTGTCTGTCCTTAGGGGGCCAAGGTTGCCCTGAACAGCCAGCCCCTCTGAGTTCAACTGTGGGCCAGCCTCTGAAGGTGGAACAAAAGCAGCATTGAGTCCACCACTCACAAAGCAGACCCTTGGGCAAGGATCAGAGGACTTGTCTGTCAGTTTTTCCCTCCTCAGACACAGTGCTCGGCTCCACCTCCGCCTTCAGAAACTGGAGTAATGTCAGCTATGGAGGTACGGGAGGAAAAGGTATGTTATGCCAGGTGTGGAAGAGCTCAAAAGAATGTTGCCTGGTAGCTACAAAATGGAGATGAGTTTAGTGAATGTTTCCTTCTGATGATAGTGTTAGTAACCAATACTAGTCAGAGCCAAGGAGCTGGTGCTCCAACATTTTCACCACCAGAGAATCCTTTTTAAATTTTACATTGCTCTGCCCTCAGAGACCCATGCTTTATGGGAAAATATTTATACACTGGACCTTAACTGGGTGCCAGGTACTTTGCCTCTGTACTGTGTGCTTTGCATGTTCTTTTATTCCTTATAACAAACCTATATGAAGAGTATATCATTTCTTTTTAATAAACAAGGAAACTGAATGGGGCTCAGGTAGTTGATGCAACTAGTTCAGGACCACACACCTTATCAATGACCATATTAGTGGTTAACCAGCTCGTCCAAGGCCACACAGCTTTTCAAATGACCTCAATTAAGTAACGGCTAATTAGGTAAAAGAGTAGTTTTCTCCCTTGTTGTTATTAAAACAATAAATATAAAAATAGTTAACCAAACTTTACATACGACTTTGTCAAAATACTATCAGTCAGAGCCTTCAATTAGCATGAGAATGCAAATGTTCCCGTAAGCTAATTCAAGACAAATAAGTTTGTGGCTCTAGTTGTCCTGTGCTGTTTTTAAAAAATAATAGTAACATACAGTTACCACTAGGACTTTTGAAATTTCATAAATAGTTCATGGACTTCTATTACTCACTCCAAGTATCCATGGGATCTGAGACTTCCAGAATGGGTCACTGCTCTACGGTACTAGGCTTTGCTGTTTATCCTTTGAAAACTATTTCTCAATGTACTGAATAAATGCTGAATGCCATTTTTGTCCTTGGTGGCTTTTTCTAAACTTAGGCAAGATTCTGTTCATGGGGAAGGCATGCAAAGGTCTTTCCTTTGACCTGAATGCTTATCTGGAGAAAACACAATTTAAGGATTTCCTCAAGCTGTTTGCATGATCCCTGAAGGTACAGATCATAAAGATTTCAAAGGAACTTTAGGACCAGGGGAAGAAATGAAAAGCTCACCTTTGCCCTTAGTTTTGTGTGGGAGATTTGGGGGCTGGGCTTACTGGTGACTCCAGGTGTATGCAGGGCAGGTCCAATTTCAAAGTACTCTGGGACCCAAACAAGGGCTTGAGGCTTTGATTTGCAACAGAAAGACAGCCCGAAATTGTTCTGTGGAGTCCGTCCTACTCCAAGAAACAAGATTCAGAAAGAAGAGGGAATAACTTCCAGCTAAAAGGATTCCTCTTGCTCTGTCAGCAAGAAGGGCAGGGAGACTGAGCTGACAGACCCACAATAAAACCACCTGAAAGGTGAGTCACAGAGTATCACACCGGAAGGAATTCACTGGTTGGAAAAATCACAGCAATCCTATCTTCTGATAGTAGTCTATCAAACCAGCATGATCCACAATTTGTCAAAGGTCTTCACTAACTTGGGTGTCACTTTCTGAAAAGCTGTGGGCAGAATCACAACCTGAGCTCAGGGAGACAGTATCTGGAGACTCAAACTCTTACAAAGAACCATATGTATAAAGGTGTGAACTGCAGCATTATTTATAAATGTTTAGAAAAGGGGGGAACAAGTTGATAAATGACAGTGATTTCAGTCAGGAGAACATAGACATTAGTAATGAGAGATAGATTATGTTGCTATATGGAAAATATCTAAGGTACATTAAGTGGAAACAGAAGATGGATGCAATCGTATTTATATAGTTACTGCAATCATATGGAAAATAGGGAATTATAGGGAAGATGGTGGATGGCCATTGATAATATTTGAGTGTGTATGATATGCCAGGTACTCTATAAAGCATGGATTATCTCATTTAATCTCATTTATCTCAAACAAAACAAAACAACAACAACAACAAAAAAAACTCTGTGAGGAGGCTTCTACCCCATGAGGATGGATAAGACACTGAGGTTGAGAGAAGTTAAAGTAACTTACCTAAGATCACACTGTGGCTAACTGGCAGGACTCGAAGCGGATGTTAACCTCTGTATTAGGAAATCACGGTTATGCTGTAGGTAGCAGAGTTATGTTTACATTCTGTTTTTTTAATCTATTCTCCAAATGTTCTGTAGCGGGATTATATTAAATTTAACACATTTTAAGGTGTGTATTAAGGAATTAGAATTTGTAAACTTTAAAAATGCTCAGATAATATATTCAGATCTCATTGGACAGTGAATTTGAGCTCTGTCTGATAAGGCTTACTGTTTCATGAAGCACAAGAATGAAGATGTTACCCAAATCAGATTCAGCAGATTTTGGGGGCCCTGGCTATTTGGACGATTAGGTGAGATAAGGCACGTCAGGTGCTTAGCACAGTGCCTGGGGAACACTAGTAAGCAATCCATAGATATTATCTACTATTAGTGCCTTGTGCCAGGTGCTACCTGAGTGCTCCTCACAAACCCCCTGAATCTGTAGCGCTTACCTCCATTTTGCAGATTCAAATTTTGCAGATGGAGATTCAGAGAGATTACATAGCTCACCCGTGGTCACTCAGTTAAAAACTGGTACAGCCAAGTTCAGCGGCCTTTCCCCTTCCCTGTACCGGTCTCTCTCCAACACAGGGAAAACATACATGGCGGCACAATCTGGTGTGGATTTCCCTTGCCTGTACGTAAGCTCACACTAGTGAATTCTCCAGGTAAGTTCAAACTTTTCCCTTTGGGATTCCAAGTCCTTTGGTATCTGCCCTGATTATATAGATGTCAAAACCCACTCTCCACTTCTTATCCACACAGGATCTTCCTTTTCCCTGGGCTCCCCGAGTGCCTCTCAAAGAGCAAGAGCGCTGCATTCCCTCCGTTTCACTAATCCTCTCTACCCTTTAGGACCCAGTTTAAGCCCAGCCTCTGCCAGGAAGCCCACCCACCCATATCAATTTCTCCCTCTCTTGACTTCCCACAGAACATATTCTCTATGTCACTTAATGTACACCATGTCGTTTAATCTTTTAAATAGTTCATGTCTCTAAGACTTGATACTCTGGTGTTGTTGCTTCCTCAGAGCAAGACAATTTTATATAGGTTTCTTTTCTAACCTCTTCAGAGTGCCTAGTATAGCACAAGTTCCTCCAATATTTGAATTAATAAGGATTCCTAGTTGCAAATGACAGAACACCTAACTCTACCTGGCAGAAACGAAAAACAACAAAAAAAGCAGGGGTTGGGGGTAGGTGGAATAGGAGTTTATAGGCTCATGTAATTGACAAGTCCAGTGGCTTGGGTCATGGCTGGATTCTCAAATACACCAGTGGAGCTGGGTTGGTCACATGGTCACCCTAAAGTGGTGATTGGGCCAGCCCCACCCACACTGAGTGTGAACACGAGGTAGTTTTCCCCAAATCAAGCTGCTCTTATCAAAAGAAGGATGAATAGACACTGGACAGGCAAGAACAACAGATGTCCCTTAACTTGTTGAATCAGATTCCTCAGCATTTATTTACTACTCCTACCAATAACTGTACTTCACTGGTCAGGCATCAAACTGTAACTGCCAGGCGGCAACAGAGCTCTTATTAACCTGATCTCAACTGAAGTGAGCCAGGCCTGGGGGCAGAGCTACAAAGGAGAGCTTACAAATCTCTGACACAGCATTTTAATACCACAGGGGATTTTTTTCCTTTCCCACAAATTGTGTTAACCCTTCGGGAACAGGGGGGCAACCCAGTGTAGAGCTCATTAGTGGCTTTCCTTCAGAGCTCTTCAAAGAGGCCCTGTCAATTGCCAACGTGATTTTTCTTAATATTGTGCAGACGGCAGGCTAATCCATCTTCAAATGATCTAATTGCATCTAACTTTCTCTTAAGAAACACTGCGTGGAATTGCAAAGTCTTAATTGTGGGGTGTATGCTGAATGTCTCCAAGATTACAGAGCCAAGCACTCAGACCAAAGCTGGGGAATTTCCAGTGGAAACTTTCCGGGGAAGGAAATGGAAGGTGGCAGACTGGGAAGCCTCCCTCAGGTCCAGTTTTTGGGTCCCAGTGCTCTTAAAATTGAAGAAATGCTTCAACCCATTGACTAGGAATTTCCACTGGGTGCTTGTGGAGGCTCCCTCTGTACCATCAAAGACTCATGCTTCCATCTCTGATGGAGGTAATGGGTAAAATAAAGGGGCATGTGGAATGGAAGGGGCAGGCAGAGGAGTAGCTGGGAGCTTCTGATGGGTTGGGCAAGAATAAGAAGCCCAAGCAGACAATATATTCTTAAAGGTTTCCCTGGCTTTTCCACTCTCTTAGCCAAGCAGCACCTTGCAAAGGGCCTAATGAAATAAAACAGATTTACATAGAGAAGGTACAGGAACCAAAGTGGTGGTGTGGGTGGGGTGGGAGGGCTGTGGGAGGGGGGAGGTGGAGCCATGAATTGCAATCCTTGTGGGGTTGGTGGGAGAGGTCCAGCACAAGCAGGCAAGGTTAGTGCAAATCCCAAAGGGTCTCTTTAATTGAGCATTTCTTTAAAACCTTGTGTATCCTATTTATCTTGTTTATTCATCACAACTACTCTAGGGGGGTTTAGTTGTTTTCTGAGGGTGCATTAGGGAGAGCTGAGGCTCCCAGCTAAGGCCTCTGCTGCAGCTGATGCCAGGAAGAGCTGGGATCCAGATTTCTGACTCCAAGGTGGACACCATTTGCTAAGCCCCTCCCTCAGACACACCAGGAGGGTACTGGGGTGGGGGCTGGGTCAGGGTCACATGCAGGCTGCCCCCTCCCCAGGTTGCTGGCATGTGTAGGTACAGATAACACATCTCTCCCATTCCCTGGCAGGCCCGGGGGAACTATCGTTTTTACTAGGATGAAGTCATATATTAAACAATAACATGGTTTCTGTCAACATCAAGCCTTTAGGCCTTTGTTCTGTCCTCCCCCACAAACATATTTATATTGGCCCCAGCTAACGATATCCCACTTTCCATTTGCATTTGCAATCCCTTATGTCTCATCTAGTACCCAATACGCAGGAAATCAGGCTGTAAAGGAACTGGCGGTAAACTTAAGGCACTTTATTAATTCCACTTTCAAGTCCCCAGTGACAGTGAGAACTGGGAGAGCTTATTCAGTTTCCTGCACCAGCACCCTTCTTTCTTGGACACTGGCCCACATACCCCTCTTAATCCAGGGCTCCAAAAGGAGTCTCTGCAGGCCACTTATGTACAACTCTGAAAGAAGAAGCCACAGAAAGCAGACCCCTCATAAGAGGAATGAGGCTCGTTATGTGTCAGACACTGTGCTAAGTGAATTACACACATTATCACACTTAATCTTCACAATCCTCTGAGTGGATGCTATTATTGCCCACATTTTTACAGAAGAGAAAACCTCACTGATTCTTCTGCAACCCCAGAAGCTCTCAGCTCTAAACCAGGCAGCAATAGTGTGCTCCATTACCTACTCATTGAATATTTGGATATTAATTAAGTGCCCACTTTGTGCCAGGGGTAGAGGACACAAAGATGTGTAGTTCTGCTCAGAATGTCAAACCACAGACCACAACAGAGTGTGAAATGGGGAAGCACAAATGTGTCAAAAGAGCAGAGGAAGAAAATTCCCTTCAGGTAGCCTCTGGCAGCTAGAAGGGGAGAGAACACCTTCCTTATTGGCTATTCCCTCTTCTCTTAGAACATGGCCAATGGCTTCATCCCACAGAACTCCACTTCTCCATCACCTGCTGAAGGCCAAGGCTGCTCTAAGAGGCCAACCATTCCAGGTGACTAGAGAGTGGTAGATTTATTCTCTCTTTATCCCATGAAAATCAGAGACATACCCATGTCCCTCTTTCTGTAGTTCCCACTCATCCCTGATGCTGGAGAAGTTCCAATGAAGAGGGAACCCATAATATGCTTCCTCAAAGAGCCTCAAAGGTTTGTGAGTGTGTGCATGGGGGTGTGTAGGTGGGGTGGGGAATGGGATGTGAGTTAAATATTAGCTCTGTCTTAAGCTCTGTTAGGCATTTTGCATGCATTTTCTCATTTGATTTCATTTATCCTGTTTACTTTTACTTATTTAACATAATCTTCACACTTGCCTCCTCTCCAGGCCATCCCAAAACTTCTCACTTCTTTATAACTCTCCTAGCCCATCCTAGCCACCTTTTTGTATGTATGAACTAGTACAAGAGCCTCCTTCCACTAGTCCTCCAGCCTCTATACCTGCTTCATTCTCCACGCAGCTGCCAGAGTGCTCTTCTGATTATAAGTTACAACATGTCACTCTTTTAGCTAAAACCCTCCATGGCTTCTATCACTCTTGGAATGCAGTTTGCACAGCACTGCACGGTTTGGCTCCTGCTTACCTTTCCAAACTCATGTCACACCTCCCACCCATCATCACCCATTTTCATCCACATTGGCCTTCTTTCCATTCCACAATTGTGCCAAAGCCTTTCCTACCCCAGGGTTTTTGCTCTTGCTGTTCTTTTGCCTGTAACAGTCTTCCCTTAGCTCTTAACAAGGCTGGCTCAGTCCGTTCCCCAGATATTGGCTCAAATATCAGCTCCTTGGGTGGAAAACCTTTACTCACTAAGCTATGAAAGCAGTCCCTTCCTTATACCCAATTACACCACACCCAGTCTTCTTCTTATTTATCTGTTTGTGTGTTTATTGTGTATTTCTCCCACTAGAACCAAGTTCCATGAGGACCAAGAACTTGCCCAGTGGTGTTCACCAATGTAGCCCTGAAGCCCTGGCTTGGTACACAGTGATTACTCAACTCATATTTATTGAATTAGCAAATAAATAATAGTTCAATGTTAGCAAATGAACCTTCTCAAGGACTCCTGAGATACCCATCTCAGGACATTCTCATTGTGTAGCTCAAGAAACTGAAGCTGAAAGGCAGGGCCAGGATTCCCACCCAGGTCTGCAAGGCTCCTATGCCAGACCTCTTGTTACTATGCCAGAAAGTAACTCAAGTTCATCAAAACACAAGAAAGATTGGGGCGCCTGGGTGGCGCAGTCGGTTAAGCGTCCGACTTCAGCCAGGTCACGATCTCGCGGTCCGTGAGTTCGAGCCCCGCGTCAGGCTCTGGGCTGATGGCTCGGAGCCTGGAGCCTGTTTCCGATTCTGTGTCTCCCTCTCTCTCTGCCCCTCCCCCGTTCATGCTCTGTCTCTCTCTGTCCCAAAAATAAATAAAAAACGTTGAAAAAAAAAAAAAAAAAAACACAAGAAAGATGCATACTACAACACCTTGAAAACATTGTGCGAAATGAAAAAAGCCAGACACAAAAGGCCACATACTGCATGGTTCCATTGATATAAAATGTCCAGAAGAGGTAAATCCATAGAGACAGAAAGCAGATTAGTGGTTGCCAAGGGCAGGGGGGCAGCAGGGAGAAATGAAGAGTGACTGCTTACTGGGTACAGGGTTTCCTTTTGGAATGATGAAAATGTTCTCCAACTGCATTGTGGTGATGGTTGCACAACACTGTGAATGTACTAAGTGCCACTGAACCGTGTACTTTAAAATGGTTTGAGTGGTAAATTTTATGTCTATTTTTACCACAGTACTAGCAGCAACAACAACAAAGCAAGGAAGATTTCCCAGGCGAGGCAGGTACCCACAGCCATTTGGAGGCTGAGGCAGGCAACCTCTCAAAGCGGTGGACCCCTGGCCCCTCTGCTGTGCCGGTGGCAGACATGGGGGCCATGCTGCCTCCTCCCCTTGTCCTGACCCTCTGTAGGGTGTGCCTACTGGCATGGTGGACGGTTTCAAAATTAACCCTAATCTAAAAGAATAACATTTCACTTTGCAACTTGGTGGTGTATCTCTTTGCAATTTACCCTTCCTTTTTCATCAGGATGACTCCCCCAAACAATCACACACACATACATATTTTTAATCCAAGAGGAAATGTAGCCTGCTGAATGCAGCTTTGAAATCCCGTCCAACTAACCACTCCTGCTTTTTGAATTTCTATTTTTAGCCCCAAGCAGAAAAATGATTCAAACAAATACTATTCTGAAGTCTGAGTTCTGTAGTGTTCTTGTCAAGGAGAGTCTCTCTTAACAGAAGGGAGGGAGGCTGTGGCGGGGATCAGGGTGGAACTCTTTGCTAGAAGATGCGCTCACACTTCCTCCCGATCCCAACCAAAGCCAGAACCCCATCCATTTTAAGAGAATCCTTCTCCTTTTGCCCCCAGACATCAAATCTCCTTGTGCTCACACCATCAGAGCGCTTTTCTAGGGTTAGGAATCCGGACTTCTTGGGGTTTTTTGGCCCTGAATTCAGTGGCATAGCCTGAAAAACCCTAGGGGGATAGAGCCTTCAGGACTGTTTACAATGACGCCACAGTGCCATGCATGCACTGCCTTTCACCAGAGAAAGTGGTCGCGAGGGGGAGTGGGCTCACCAAGGGGCCATGGCTGCCTGAAGACTGAGTCACTGATAAATGAACGACCACATGGCACATCCTTCATTCCATCAGGACTTCAACAAATGCCTACTAAATGCCAGTCACTGTGCTAAACCCGTGATTTCATTTTAACGGAACAAATTGTTCTTCAGCTCCTACTGTGCTCTGCTATGCACTGGGAACAAAGAGTGGACACGATACACAGACGGTTGCTGCTTTATGATCTGTCTAGATTCTGGGGCTGTGCTGTCCTATTCGGCAGCCACTAAACAGGTGTGACGGTTGAACAGCTGAAATGCGGCTACCGTAACTGAGAAAATGGCATTTTAAATTTTATTTAATTCTAATTAGTTTAAATGGAATTGAAAACTGAAGCTGTATGACTTCATTTTACTTGAATTGCTGCATCACATAAGATTTTATTCTTTTACGATACTGCATATATTGACTGTACTGTTTCCAAAATTACATATTAATATACCACAAATCCAGAAGGTGTAAACAGACTGAATCAGTTCAAATGGTTTTTTTTCTATACACCCTGTAACATCGTAATGTGCTAATTTGAATGTTTTGTGCAGACAGCATAAATTATGGTAAAAACCTATGTAAATCATAGTCACTAATTAAATTGAAATACTATTGTTTTCATTATAATATAGTTAATTCATTTTCTTAGTTTAAGAAAAGTATGGAAAACTTTAAGATTAAAATGAACACATCATTACTTCAGGTAATATTACTGATGCAGAACTGAGTGGAGATTGGACTGGACTATGACCAGAACAGTAATGGGAAAAAGAGGCTGGAATAAGATATGCTGCAAAGTTCACAATGAATGTCAATTGAGTATAGCCAAATAAAGTTGTTTGTTGTATTAAAAAAAATTAAAGATAATAAAATAGACAACATTAAGGTGGCATTTTCAGCAAATAATATACAGTTATTTTGATTTTTAAAAGGATCCCTTTCAACAGTCAAAAGGAATCAATGAAATTAGTCATCTAAAATCAGAATGAAATGCCCTAACAAAATTTGTTTTACACAATTAAAAATTTTTTAAAAATGTTTATTTATTTGAGAGAGAGAGAGCGTGCGTGCAAGGGAGGGGCAGAGAGAGAGGGAGACACAGAATCTGAAGTAGGCTTCAGGCTCTGAGTCAGCACAGAGCCTGATGTGGGGCTCAAATTCACAAACCTCAAGATCATGACCTAAGCCAAAGTCAGATGCTTAACTGACTGAGCCAATCCAAGCACCCCTTACACGATTTTAACAGAATCTGAACTTGTAACTTTGGCCAGGTATAAAACCACTTTTAGATGGAAAGATGAGGAAAAAATTATTATTTTAGTTATGGATAGCCTAGAGAATGTAAAACCTTTCTAATAAAATCAAAGATCAATTGATTCATAATTTGAAAACTTCTTTCTTTTAATTTAGATGAGTCAAGAGATAAAAGAGAAATTGGCCAATTAATATTTCAGGTACCTTTTACCTTAAATGACTTCTAAATTCACAAAGAAATGTCAATTTGCAGCCTATGAAATTGAACTCCTAAAGTGGGTGGGTTTTTTTGTTTTGTTTTGTTTTGTTTTAATCTTTCAGCGCTGTCAAAGAATTTCAGTTAGACATAAAAAAATTAGTTTCTATCATGATGGTACTTCAGCTGTTACGTCAAAAATCTAGACTTAATGGTAATCTTAAAATGAAACTGATGGTTTCTTTATTGCTTTTTTCTACTGTATGATACACACTGAAAATATCTGTGCTCAGTTTTCTGAAGCTGACTCTGTGAAAAGCATCATGGATACAGTTGTTGAAATTGTTTCATATATGCATGAAAATGGAATCATTGCCAGTTTATAGAAATGTTGAAAGGAATCAAAGGCAATGAATTTAATGATCTTGTGTTCTTTTCCAGTACTTGTTGATTAAATTGTGGAAGAGTCTTACAAAGATTTACTTTGCTGTTAACTCCAATTCAAGATTTTCTTTGAAACTGAAGGGATGCTTGCCAACTACTCAATAATCAAAGACAAAAAATGGCAACATGATTTACATTTTCCCACTGATACCACACTGGATATAAACAACTAAACTTGCAGTTCCAAGGAAAGGAAAAGCTTATTGTAACCTAACTAGACAGGTATGAGAATGTATGTTGTAACTGAGACGTTTCATAATACAAACCAACAATCAAAGCTTTTACACACTTAGCATGAAATGATAGGCAGGAGATTTTAACTATAACTAGAAGAGTTTTGTAAATTGCAAAGACTACAGGAAAAATTTGAAGAATGCTTTGTTGGTATTGGTAAATTTAGTGTTTCTTTTCAATTCATGCAATACCATTTTGAATTCAATATAATACTGAGTTAATATAAGATTCAGTAAATTTACCTAACATGAGTAAACACAGTTTAAAAACTGATATTCTCGTGCTGCAAAGTCAAATCAATTCTTCTGAAAAGAAATGAACCAGTTTTGGAATATGGATGTGAATATTAAAGAAAAATATTTTTTTTTTTTGGTATTTGATTTGGTTATTGGAAAACTTTGAGTATATTTGGAACAATTTGGGAATGTGAATCTATGGTCTTAATCGTTCATTTTATAAAACCTAAGTATAGATCAAGTATTTCCAATGAAAATTTATTATCTAAATTAAGATTGCTATAAATGCAACATACATACTAGATTTTGAAGACTTTTAAAAAAATATAGCTCGTTAATATCTTTTATACTTTTATACTGATTTCATGTTGAAATTACAGTATTTTGGATGTAGTTGAGTCAAAAATATGATTAAAATGAATTTCACTTTTTTTTTTACTTTTTTTGTATGGTTTCAAGTTTTTATTTAAATTCCAGTTAGTTAACATATAGTAACTTTTTTTTCATGTGGCTAGTAACTTTAAAATTACTTACATGATTTGCATTGTTTCTAATTTGCAACATTGTTCTAGAGACACAGGTGAATATTACAGCACTCACCATATTCTCTTTGTTTTTAAAGTTTATTTATTTTGAGAGAGAGAGAGAGAGAGAGAGCGAGCATGAGCAGGGGAGGGGCAGAGGGAGGGAGAGAATCCTAAGCAGGCTCTGTGCTGTCAGCACAGAGCCCAGCACAGGGCTTGATTCCATGAACTGTGAGATCATCTCATGACCAGTCACAAAAATATTAGGCCATCTGCTGAAGTAACAGATGTTTGTAATGACAGATCCATGATAGCTTTTCCATTATGTATAGAACACTTCACATCCCAATGGCAATCATTTGTATTTGGGTTACTTCATTATCCAAGTTCTAGGAGTAGGTTCCTGACCTACACGCTAAGCAAGGGCAAGAGGGTTGAAAAGCATGGGTTTATCTCAGCTGACTTAAATTGACCCCAGACTAATCTGAAGAGCCACCAACCATTGGCAATCACTATGGAATGTATTTACAAAAGATAAATGATGTTCCATGAGTTCATGACTTAGTTAGGTCAGAATGTATCAGCTTGTTAGCATTATTTAGTAATAATAGTGGGATTTCTGATTTGCACCTAGGGTCAGTGGAGTCTTGGGGTTTTGACAGTTGAGGCTTGTCACTTTGTAGAATGTTCCTATGTGGCCAGCTCACTGTGAGACCTCCACTACAACCTGACTGGTTGACCTGCAGACAAAGGATGTCCTGTGCAACCCAGTTGTAGGAGGACAAAGCTTGCACCTGAGATCTCCAGATCCCCTGCATTGCAGATCTCTCTCTTACCATTGCTGTGCTATGTTCCTTGCCTGTAATAGAACTGCTCCATGAGGATAAACTGTTTGAGTTCTGTGAGTCCTTTTAGCAATCAGACACATAATGTAGCTCATGTGTAATTCATGTAAGAGTTCATCAATTGATTGCCTCCCCAGGTGAGGCTAAAGCCTGACTCCTGGAGTCTACCTGCCTGAGCCCAGATTGAAGTTTCATCCTCTGCTAGATGAGTCTCCTTAAGTGAGTGCATTGATTGAATGTTTATGTTGAAAACTAACCCCCAAAGTGATAGTATTAGGAGGTGGGGTCTTTGAGAGGTAATTAGGCCATGAGGGTAAAGCCCTCAGAAATGAGATTAACGCCCTTATAAAAGGAACACAGACAGCTCCCTTATTTGGCCATGTAAGCATACAGCAAGATGGTCTACAACCTAAAAATGCTGGCACCCAGACCACAAACTTCCAGCCTCCAGAACAGTGAAAAATAGATTTCTGTTGTTGATAAGCCACCCAGTCTCCCCGCAGCCCAAACTAAGATAGTGACTTACTCAATCTGTACAATGGGAAATTAATAGTGCCCAACTCAAAGGATTCAGTGAGTTCATCCTGTGCAAGGTTTTATAAAGATGTCTGGCACAGAATAGCACTTAGTGTTTAGCACCTAAAAAAATTCTTATTTATTTATTTATTTATTTATTTATTTTTATTTTTTTTTTTTTACATTTTATTTATTTTTGATAGAGACAGAGCACAAGTGGGGGAGGGGCAGAGAGAGACGGAGACACAGAATCCGAAGCAGGCTCCAGGCTCTGAGCTGTCAGCACAGAGCCCGATGCGGGGCTCAAACCGACGAACCGCGAGATCATGACCTGAGCCGAAGTTGGATGCTTAATCAACTGAGCCACCCAGGCACCCCCCAAAAATTCTTTTTTAAAAAAAATGTTTAGGGGGTTCCGGAAGATGGCGGCGTAGGAGGACGCGGGGCTCACAGCGCGTCCTGCCGATCACTTAGATTCCACCTACACCTGCCTAAAGAACCCAGAAAACCGCCAGAGGATTAGCAGAAGGGAGTCTCCGGAGTCAAGCGCAGACCAGAGGCCCACGGAAGAGGGTAGGAAGGGCGGCGAGGCGGTGCGCGCTCCACGGACTGGCGGGAGGGAGCCGGGGCGGAGGGGCGGCTCGCCGGCCAAGCAGAGCCCCCGAGTCTGGCTGGCAAAAGAGGAGGGGCCGGACGGACTGTGTTCCGACAGCAAGCGCGACTTAGCGTCTGGGAGGTCATAAGTTAACAGCTCTGCTCGGAAAGCGGGAAGGCTGGAGGACAAAGGGAGGGAGAGCTGCTGAGCCCCCGGACGGCAGAGCTCAGCTTGGCGGGGAACAAAGGCGCCAGCGCCATCTCCCCCGCCCATCCCCCCCCAAAATCCCAAAGGGAACCAGTTCCTGCCAGGGAACTTGCTCGCTCCGCGCAAACACCCAACTCTGTGCTTCTGTGGAGCCAAACCTCCGGCAGCGGATCTGACTCCCTCCCGCTGCCACAGGGCCCCTCCTGAAGTGGATCACCTAAGGAGAAGCGAGCTAAGCCTGCCCCTCCTGTCCCCGTGCACCTTGCCTACCCACCCCAGCTAATATGCCAGATCCCCAGCACCGCAAGCCTGGCAGTGTGCAAGTAGCCCAGATGGGCCACGCCACCCCACAGTGAATCCCGCCCCTAGGAGAGGGGAAGAGAAGGCACACACCAGTCTGACTGTGGCCCCAGCAGTGGGCTGGGGGCAGACATCCGGTCGGACTGCGGCCCCGCCCACTAACTCCAGTTATACACCACAGCACAGGGGAAGGGCCCTGCAGGCCCCCACCACTCCAGGGACTCTCCAAAATGACCAAACGGAAGAATTCCCCTCAGAAGAATCTCCAGGAAATAACAACAGCTAATGAACTGATCAAAAAGGATTTAAATAATATAACAGAAAGTGAATTTAGAATAATAGTCATAAAATTAATCGCTGGGCTTGAAAACAGTATACAGGACAGCAGAGAATCTCTTGCCACAAAGATCGAGGGACTAAGGAACAGTCACGAGGAGTTGAAAAACTCTTTAAACGAATTGCAAAACAAAATGGAATCCACGATGGCTCGGCTTGAAGAGGCAGAGGAGAGAATAGGTGAACTAGAAGATAAAGTTATGGAGAAAGAGGAAGCTGAAAGAAAGAGAGATAAAAAAATCCAGGAGTATGAGGGGAAAATTAGAGAACTAAGTGATACACTAAAAAAAAATAATATACGCATAATTGGTATCCCAGAGGAGGAAGAGAGAGGGAAGGGTGCTGAAGGGGTACTTGAACAAATTATAGCTGAGAACTTCCCTGAACTGGGGAAGGAAAAAGGCATTGAAATCCAAGAGGCACAGAGAACTCCCTTCAGACGTAACTTGAATCGATCTTCTGCACGACATATCATAGTGAAACTGGCAAAATACAAGGATAAAGAGAAAATTCTGAAAGCAGCAAGGGATAAACGTGCCCTCACATATAAAGGGAGACCTATAAGACTCGTGACTGATCTCTCCTTTGAAACTTGGCAGGCCAGAAAGGCTTGGCACGATATCTACAGTGTGCTAAACAGAAAAAATATGCAGCCGAGAATCCTTTATCCAGCAAGTCTGTCATTTAGAATAGAAGGAGAGATAAAGGTCTTCCCAAACAAACAAAAACTGAAGGAATTTGTCACCACGAAACCAGCCCTACAAGAGATCCTAAGGGGGATCCTGTGAGACAAAGTACCAGAGACATCACTACAAGCATAAAACATACAGACATCACAATGACTCTAAACCCATATCTTTCTATAATAACACTGAATGTAAATGGATTAAATGCGCCAACTAAAAGACATAGGGTATCAGAATGGATAAAAAAACAAGACCCATCTATTGGCTGTCTACAAGAGACTCATTTTAGATCTGAGGACACCTTTAGATTGAGAGTGAGGGGATGGAGAACTATTTATCATGCTCCTGGAAGCCAAAAGAAAGCTGGAGTAGCCATACTTATATCAGACAAACTAGACTTTAAATTAAAGGCTGTAACAAGAGATGAAGAAGGGCATTATATAATAATCACAGGGTCTATCCACCAGGAAGAGCTAACTATTATAAATGTCTATGCGCCAAATACCCGAGCCCCCAGATATATAAAACAATTACTCATAAACATAAGCAACCTTATTGATAAGAATGTGGTCATTGCAGGGGACTTTAACACCCCACTTACAGAAATGGATAGATCATCTAGACACACAGTCAATAAAGAAACAAGGGCCCTGAATGATACATTGGATCAGATGGACTTGACAGATATATTTAGAACTCTGCATCCCAAAGCAACAGAATATACTTTCTTCTCGAGTGCACATGGAACATTCTCTAGGATAGATCATATACTGGGTCACAAAACAGCCCTTCATAAGTTTACAAGAATTGAAATTATACCATGCATACTTTCAGACCACAATGCTATGAAGCTTGAAATCAACCACAGGAAAAAGTCTGGAAAACCTCCAAAAGCATGGAGGTTAAAGAACACCCTACTAACGAATGAGTGGGTCAACCAGGCAATTAGAGAAGAAATTAAAACATATATGGAAACAAACGAAAATGAAAATACAACAATCCAAACGCTTTGGGATGCAGCGAAGGCAGTCCTGAGAGGAAAATACATTGCAATCCAGGCCTATCTCAAGAAACAAGAAAAATCCCAAATACAAAATCTAACAGCACACCTAAAGGAAATAGAAGCAGAACAGCAAAGGCAGCCTAAACCCAGCAGAAGAAGAGAAATCATAAAGATCAGAGCAGAAATAAACAATATAGAATCTAAAAAAACTGTAGAGCAGATCAACGAAACCAAGAGTTGGTTTTTTGAAAAAATAAACAAAATTGACAAACCTCTAGCCAGGCTTCTCAAAAAGAAAAGGGAGATGACCCAAATAGATAAAATCATGAATGAAAATGGAATGATGACAACCAATCCCTCAGAGATACAAACAATTATCAGGGAATACTATGAAAAATTATATGCCAGCAAATTGGACAACCTGGAAGAAATGGACAAATTTCTAAACACCCACACTCTTCCAAAACTCAATCAGGAGGAAATAGAAAGCTTGAACAGACCCATAACCAGCGAAGAAATTGAATCGGTTATCAAGAATCTCCCAACAAATAAGAGTCCAGGACCAGATGGCTTCCCAGGGGAGTTCTACCAGACATTTAAAGCAGAGATAATACCTATCCTTCTCAAGCTATTCCAAGAAATAGAAAGGGAAGGAAAACTTCCAGACTCATTCTATGAAGCCAGTATTACTTTGATTCCTAAACCAGACAGAGACCCAGTAAAAAAAGAGAACTACAGGCCAATATCCCTGATGAATATGGATGCAAAAATTCTTAATAAGATACTAGCAAATCGAATTCAACAGCATATAAAAAGAATTATTCACCATGATCAAGTGGGATTCATTCCTGGGATGCAGGGCTGGTTCAACATTCGCAAATCGATCAACGTGATACATCACATTAACAAAAAAAAAGAGAAGAACCATATGATCCTGTCAATCGATGCAGAAAAGGCCTTTGACAAAATCCAGCACCCTTTCTTAATAAAAACCCTTGAGAAAGTCGGGATAGAAGGAACATACTTAAAGATCATAAAGGCCATTTATGAAAAGCCCACAGCTAACATCATCCTCAACGGGGAAAAACTGAGAGCTTTTTCCCTGAGATCAGGAACACGACAGGGATGCCCACTGTCACCGCTGCTGTTTAATATAGTGCTGGAAGTTCTAGCATCAGCAATCAGACAACAAAAGGAAATCAAAGGCATCAAAATTGGCAAAGATGAAGTCAAGCTTTCGCTTTTTGCAGATGACATGATATTATACATGGAAAATCCGATAGACTCCACCAAAAGTCTGCTAGAACTGATACATGAATTCAGCAAAGTTGCAGGATACAAAATCAATGTGCAGAAATCAGTTGCATTCTTATACACTAACAATGAAGCAACAGAAAGACAAATGAAGAAACTGATCCCATTCACAATTGCACCAAGAAGCATAAAATACCTAGGAATAAATCTAACCAAAGATGTAAAAGATCTGTATGCTGAAAACTATAGAAAGCTTATGCAGGTAATTGAAGAAGATATAAAGAAATGGAAAGACATTCCCTGCTCATGGATTGGAAGAATAAACATTGTCAAAATGTCAATACTACCCAAAGCTATCTACACATTCAATGCAATCCCAATCAAAATTGCACCAGCATTCTTCTCGAAACTAGAACAAGCAATCCTAAAATTCATATGGAACCACAAAAGGCCCCGAATAGCCAAAGTAATTTTGAAGAAGAAGACCAAAGCAGGAGGCATCACAATCCCAGACTTTAGCCTCTACTACAAAGCTGTCATCATCAAGACAGCATGGTATTGGCATAAAAACAGACACATAGACCAATGGAATAGAATAGAAACCCCAGAACTAGACCCACAAACGTATGGCCAACTCATCTTTGACAAAGCAGGAAAGAACATCCAATGGAAAAAAGACAGTCTCTTTAACAAATGGTGCTGGGAGAACTGGACAGCAACATGCAGAAGGTTGAAACTAGACCACTTTCTCACACCATTCACAAAAATAAACTCAAAATGGATAAAGGACCTGAATGTGAGACAGGAAACCATCAAAACCTTAGAGGAGAAAGCAGGAAAAGACCTCTCTGACCTCAGCCGTAGCAATCTCTTACTCGGCACATCCCCAAAGGCAAGGGAATTAAAAGCAAAAGTGAATTACTGGGACCTTATGAAGATAAAAAGCTTCTGCACAGCAAAGGAAACAACCAACAAAACTAAAAGGCAACCAACGGAATGGGAAAAGATATTTGCAAATGACACATCGGACAAAGGGCTAGTATCCAAAATCTATAAAGAGCTCATCAAACTCCACACCCGAAAAACAAATAACCCAGTGAAGAAATGGGCAGAAAACATGAATAGACACTTCTCTAAAGAAGACATCCGGATGGCCAACAGGCACATGAAAAGATGTTCAACGTCGCTCCTTATCAGGGAAATACAAATCAAAACCACACTCAGATACCACCTCACGCCAGTCAGAGTGGCCAAAATGAAGAAATCAGGAGACTATAGATGCTGGAGAGGATGTGGAGAAACAGGAACCCTCTTGCACTGTTGGTGGGAATGCAAATTGGTGCAGCCGCTCTGGAAAGCAGTGTGGAGGTTCCTCAGAAAATTAAAAATAGACCTACCCTATGACCCAGCAATAGCACTGCTAGGAATTTATCCAAGGGATACAGGAGTACTGATGCATAGGGGCACCTGTACCCCAATGTTTATAGCGGCACTCTCAACAATAGCCAAATTATGGAAAGAGCCTAAATGTCCATCAACTGATGAATGGATAAAGAAATTGTGGTTTATATACACAATGGAATACTACGTGGCAATGAGAAAAAATGAAATATGGCCTTTTGTAGCAACATGGATGGAACTGGAGAGTGTGATGCTAAGTGAAATAAGCCATACAGAGAAAGACAGATACCATATGGTTTCACTCTTATGTGGATCCTGAGAAACATAACAGAAACCCATGGGGGAGGGGAAGGAAAAAAAAAAAAAAAAAAAAGAGGTTAGAGTGGGAGAGAGCCAAAGCATTAGAGACTGTTAAAAACTGAGAACAAACTGAGGGTTGATGGGGGGTGGGAGGGAGGGCAGGGTGGGAGGGAGGGCAGGGTGGGTGATGGGTATTGAGGAGGGCACCTTTTGGGATGAGCACTGGGTGTTGTATGGAAACCAATTTGACAGTAAATTTCATATATTAAAAAATAAAAAAAAAATAAAAATAAAAAAAATAAAAAAAAATAAATAAATAAAAAATAAATAAATAAATAAATAAATAACAAAAAAAAAGAAAAAAAATAAAAAAAATGTTTATTTACTTACTTATTTTGAGATGGAGAGAGAGAACCCAAGCAGGCTCTGCACTGTCAGCTCAGAACCCAAAGTGGGGCTCCATCTCACAAACCATGACCTGAGCCAAAATCAAGAGTTGGATGCTTAACTGAGCCACCCAGGCACTCCTACCACTTAACAAATTCTGTCTTTAGAGTTCCAAGAAGCAAATTTCTACAAGTTTTCTGTCTTTGTTTTTAGCCCCCAGGAGTTCATAAATATTGAGGTCTAGACTCTGAGCACCCCTCTACACAATTAAAAAGAACTTGTAATGATAAGATAGAGCACAGGGATAATCATTTATCAATTTTTCCATATTTCTGGACAGGAAAGTAAAACACCAGGCTATCTTGTCAAAACTATTGGACGCTGTAAGATCAAAAAACATGAAAAAAAAGGTCTGAAAATTATAAATAGTCATACGAATGTAAGGGATCTTATTCTTGTCCCTTTTTATAACCTCTCTTGGGAATTTCACCCTCTTCAAATTCACTTACGCAAAATGGCCATCATGTCTACCCCTTTAGTCCTGACCTCTGTCCTAGATCTCAGTTCCACAACCCAAATTGTCCACTAAATGGTCCTACCTGAAGACTAAGCAAGAACAGCAGTGTTGAATACGCTATTTTCAACTCACGGTATCCGTGTAGCTGGCCTCCACCCCAGCTGTCCAGTGGCATAGAAATCAATCTGGGGTATTGACACTAGTGCTGGACCTATTTGCCCTAAGATTCGTTCCTAGCCCTTCCTCTGTTCTGCTCAGGATCCATAAGAGAGGTGACTTCTGCAGGCTCAGTTCTCAGGCTTCCCATGTCAGGTAGCGTCGTGTAGAGCTCTCCTCATGGAAGGCACGGGCTGGTATTTTGGAAGTGGAGACAGAGAAAGGAAGTTGTTTCCCCTCACCTGCTTTCTGCCTAGGGTGATCAGTAGGAAGAGCTTCTCGTGGCTCCTGTGCCCACAAAATGGGCTTGCCATCATGCCAACCTCTACAGATGACCCTACTCTTGGCCTCTGGTAAAACCACTTCCTCTCTTTGTCCCTTGAGTCTAGGCAGAGCTGTGGCTTCTATCTGTTGCTGATCTTTTGAGTAGCATCATCAACTTTTAGCCTAGTCAAGATTATTCATAACATGTCATTTATTGTGTTTGTTGTACAATCTGGTCATTTCTTTTAGAAAGTCCTATGAGTGTACAAATGAACCTGTATTCAGAAGTCACATACGCACATGTGTCCTTATTTTCCCATCAGGCTTTAGAGTCTGCCAGTCAGGCATCAATGTCATCAGATCAGTGCTTTCAAAACACCCATGTGAAGACATCAGAAGGCTGTCTCCATCACCACATCACAATGCCTCCTGCTGTGATCCCATTGCTTAACTTCAAACAGAGGTACTCAGCTCACAGACAGCTACTTCCCCTTTACCCAGGAGGGCAGATACCACACCAGTTCATAATTTTGTGCTGGTGAGTGGGACGGGGATGGGGGGGGGGGTGGTCCCACATGAGAATTCTCTGTAAAATCTTTCTCATGGACTGATCCCACTATATAATGTCATGCTTAGAATGGGCAACATGCAAGCACAACAATAGATTAAAGAGGACTATTAACACCTCAGAGCAGAGAAAAAGAACCCAAGGGTAAATTGCATGAAATTCAGAACTTTAAGAGGTCTTAACTATAATAAAGTAATGAGCAAATTGAGTGACAATCTGTCATAAAGTTTAGAGTTAGAAGGACTCTTAGATGACATTGAACTCAAGCTCTTCAGTTTGCAAAGAAAAAAAACTGAGGCCCCCCCAAAAGGTAAGCAGTATGTCCAGGGTCACTGGCTAGTGAATGACACAGAAAGGACTAGAACCCAGATAGGTACTTTTTCTCTAGACCCTAGTTTCTCAACATATGTGGACCAGCAGAACCAGCACCTACCGGGAAAGTGTTAGAAATGCAGAATGTCAGGCCTCACCCCAGACCTATACCTTTAGAATCTGCATTTTAACAACATCCCCATGTGATTTATATACACATTGTAATTTGATTCTGACTGGCAGGCCCTGGAGGCTGATGGGAAAATAGGGACCACTTGTTTACATGTGTGATTTGTGAATACAGGTTCACTACTGATTTGTACACTCAGAGCTTTCTAAGAGAAATGAATCACACTCTGATTCCTCTGGGGCCTTCTGTTCACCCACAGCCAGAGTTGAGGCAGAGATTTTTCTCCATTTCTTGAAAAGTACTTGCTCTGTAATTTACAGCAGGAGCTAATATTAAAACTCATAAACACAGGAAGGGGATGGGTAAATGATATAGAATGAGGACTTTTAGATTGGTTTTGCTCCCTGGTACTCACTTACATGATTTGAAAAAAGCTTCTAAAAACCAGAGACCTAGAACACAGAAGGCACTTGATGAAAATATGTTGAATCAGGGGCACCTGGGTGGCTCAGTTTGTTAAGCGTCCATCTCAGTTGGTTTCGGCTCAGGTCATGATCTCACAGTTTGTGGGTTTGTGGGTTCGAATCCCGTGTCAAGCCCCAAGCCCTGTTTGGGATTCTCTCTCTCTCTCTCAAAATAAATAAACAAACATTTAAAAAAATGAGTTGAGTAAATGAATAAAACCTTGTCATATGTAGAGAAAACATTTCAGGACACAGACTCTCAGTGTCCAATTTAACACAATTTGCACAGCATCTGCTATGTGCTAGGTGCTGGGCGAGGTGTGGAGATGCATTCAGGACTAACGCCTAGACTGAGAAGGCTCATGGCCTGGTAGACACACTTTCAGAATGTGTGTTCCTAGAAAGCGAGGACTTATCTTTCCTCTTCTCTCTTTAAATGTGCCCTTGCACACAAAGATACACTTTGCCAATATTCACAAGTATCGTTTTAACTGGAAGCTTTCCACACCCCATTCATACAGTGGAAATTGTTGAGTGATGGGGGTGGATTGGGATATGAGAGTTTGGCTTCTCAACCTTCTGTACTTTTGGATCTATCCCCCACTGGGATTGGGAAATCCTTCTTATCTAATCTTTCCACATTCCCTCCATCTGCCCCTTCTCTGCAGAGCGCTGAGTCTCAGGCAGTTTGAGGAAGAGACGGAGGTCAGTTACTTCACTGAAGTGATGGCCCTCTGTGTCCTGGGCCAGCTGCTGAGTGACTTCCTGGTTTCCCCTCCACAAGGCACCTCTGTCCTTGGACTGCCCGAGTAGCTGCGTTGAAAGTTATCCTTGAGTTTATCTTGAGTTGAAAATTACATTATCGCTTCCTGGTCTGGGCCAGTGCCCTGTAACACTTCTTCACTATGGCTGAGACTTGGAAGCAGATAAGAGAAGGAAAGAATTCATCAAAAGCTGGTCACTTTGTCTTTCTGCAAAAAGGGACTTTAGCCAAAGGTCAATAAAAGAAAAAAGGAAATAAAGGCTTCGAGGTCTCTTGTTGGGGTTCACAGCAGGGAATGTTGTCTAGAAGGGCTCTGCCTAGAAAGAAGGCATAGCTTCTTAGCTCAAACAGCAATGATGGGTCAATTATACTTCAATTAAAAAAACAGTAACAATAAGGATGATGATGTCAGTCAATATATATTATTAAGCTCCTAATATGTGCCAGGCACAGTGCTAGCTACTACTTTACATGCATTATCTTATTATTTCATTTATTCTTTGCAACAGCCCTATGAGATAGATACCCTTTTTTTTTTATCATGCCTCCCTCTTTAAAAAATGTTTATTTATTTATTATGAGAGAGAGAGAGAGAGAGCAAGCACAGGAACAGGGGAATGGGAGAGGGGAGAGAATCCCAAGCAGGCTCCACGAGGTTAGCATAGAGCCCGACACTGGGATCAGTCTCATGGATCTGTGAGATCATGACCTGAGCTGAAATCGAGAGTCAGATGCTTAACTGACTGAGTCACCCAGGAGTCCCTATACCATGCCCCTTTTATAGGCTGATTCTGCAGGATGTCTCAAAGGATGAAAGGAAAGAAAGAAATACAACTTAAATTCATTGAACTTTATATACTAGGCCCCATATGTGAAACAGTAGAATCAGTCAGTCAATAAATATCTCATTCACTTGAGGAATACTAAACTGAATTCTACTAGGTGTCATGTGCTCCATGTTCATTGCTCATTACTGCTAATGACTATATTATGAGATGGAAACTGTAATCACCATCTCATAGATGCACTGTTTTCCAGATAAGCTGTACCACTGCACTTGCTGGTGCTGGGGAAGGCTCATTTTTTTGGCCCCAGCATACTGGGTAAGTAGCTTGAGGGCAAAGTGCAGTCTTCGTAGTTTCTACAGAAGATGGCTGAGAGCCTGGCACTTTATAGGTAATTAATAAATAATTGTTAAACTGAATCAATGCTTAGTGTTTGTTGGATTGGATCCGTTTGCCTGTCAAAAAGCTCAAGTTATATATAAGGAGAAGACCTAAAGCAACCATGAAAAATATAAAAAAATATGATATTGGTGTTCCTCAGGCCTCACTCAATTTAAGGAGCTTGTAATATTAAAATTGAAGAAATTAGATATGAACTAGGTCCAACTAAAGCCATTTAGTGTTTGTGGAACATTTTTGATAATATGGGGATCAAAACATCTTCCCTGGAGAGCTGTTCTGGAACAGAGAGGTAATGTTTGCAAAGAATCCCAGGACATTGTCTTGTTTTGAGGAAAAGGGTCAACAAAGGGAGGCTGGCATGTGGAGCAGTGTCCTTGGGCCTCAGAGGCCTCCCAAGACAGCACCCACCCAGTACTGTCCTTAGACATGGATGAGAGACAAGCAGGCAATATGGAATGGTTTCTAAAAGCAATGAGAACACCGGCAAAAAGTTGTGAAAATCAACATTTTAAGAACTTTGAAAATTAGCCAAAGGCTTGCCACAAGGGGGAAAAGGCTAAGATTTGGTAAGAACAGAGTTTTGTGGATTTTTAACTTGCTCTCTTCTCATCTCCCTCTCCTGAGTTCTGTGGTAACCTTGAAAACCAGCAGCTCCCACCACCACAGCAGCTGTGAAAACCAACAGCCTAACAGTCAGTGGAGGAGGCAGAGGGGGTTGGAATGCCTCAAAAGCCCATCTCCAGAGAACTGGCACTATTTGAGCAGTCTAGCAGCATGCTGAAAAAGTTCTATTTACAGGGCTTGTCTTTATTTGACTAGATTTAGAACCTCTCAGTAGGAAAAGCCCTAGCTTCAGGACATTTGTTGAAAAAGACTCATAGTTGCCTGGGGTAGCAACACAAGTTGGGAAAAACAAGAGCCTGGCCAAAAAACTCAAAAGCTCAAAGGGGAGATTTAAGGAGTAAGATGTTCCTAGGGGGCTCTGAAAATCTCTGACATATTTCTGGGGAGACAGAAGGATGTGTTTATGTGAGGGGCTTGTGCGTGCCGAGGAAAGCCTTACTGTCTCACCTCTGGCAGGAAATGGAAGCAAAGGCAGTGTTGAAAACTACTGGAGTGCTGAAGGCATGGCCTCAAACACACCCAGAGCCCCTCGGCAAAGGGTGGGAGAGTTACTGGTTTAAGAAAATCTCTGTCCTCCTTTGACAGTAAGCCAATTGAGCAAAGACTTCGGTAGCCACAGATGATAGGGAAGATAGACTAAATAGAATTATTCCAGGGAAGTCACTAAACAAACAATAGCAACAACAGCACACGCCAACATCAGAGGAAAGGTGATCTAATTTGAGTTGCCGTCTTACTTTAAATGTCCAGTTTTCACATAAAAGACCCCAAAAGCCAAAGTAATCTTGATAAAGAAAAACAAAACTGGAGGTGCCACAATTCTAGATTTCAAAATATACTACAAACAGTATGGTACCGGCACAAAAATAGACATACAGATCAACAGAACAGAACAGAGAGCCCAAAACTAAACCTACATTTACATGATCAATTCATCTATGACAAAGGAGGCAAGAATATATGATAGGGAAAAGACAGTCTCTTCAATGGTGCTGGAATGGTGCTGGAAAAATGGGACAGCTACATGTAAAAGAATGAAACTGGACCCTATCTTACACCATACATAAAAATAAACTCAAACCAGATTAAAGACCTAAATATGAGACCTGAAACCATAAAAATTCTAGAAGAGAACACAGGCAGGAATTTCTTTGACACTGGCTATAGCAACATTTTTCTAGACATGCCTCCTCAGGCAAGAGAAACAAAAGCAAAGATAAACTATTGGGACTACATCGAAATAAAACTTTTGCATAGTGAAGTCAACAAAATAAAAGACAACCTATGGAATGGGAGAAGATATATGCAAATGACATATCCTATTAGGGGTTAATATCCAAAATATATAAAGATCTTAGACAACACAAAAAGACCCCCACAAATAGTCTAGTTTTTAAAAATGGTGGGAGGTGACCTGGGTGGCTTAGTCAGCTAAGTGTCCAGTTCTTGATTTTGGCTCAGGTCATGATCTCACGGTCATGAGATGGAGCCTGGATTGGGCTCCACAATGACAGCACAGAGCCTGCTTGGGATTCTCTCTCTGTCCCTCCCCCGCTCACACTATCTCAAAATAAATAAATGAACATTTTTAAAAAATGGGAAGGAGGCCATTTTTCTAAAGAAGACAAACATGACCAAGGGACACATGGAAAGATGCTTAACATCACTTATCATCAGGGAAATGCAAATCAACACCACAAGGAGATATCACCTCACACCCGTTAAAATGGCTAAAATCAAAAAGACAAGAAATAACAAGTGTCGGTGAGGATGTGGAGAAAAAGGAACCCTTGTACACTGCTGATGAGAATATTAAGTTGGTGTAGCCACTGTAGAAAATGGTATAGAGGTTCTTCAAAAACTTAAAAATATAAGTACAATATGATCCAGTAATTCCACTACTGGATATTTACCCAAAGAAAACAAAAACACTAATTCTAAAAGATACATGCACCTCTATGTTTCCTGTAGCATTATTTACAATAGTCAAGATACAGAAGCAATCTAAGTGCTCACTGATAGACAAAGGGATAAGGAAAAAGTGGTATATATATATGTGTGTGTGTGTATGTATATATATGTGTGTGTATATATATATATATATATACAAAGATATATATGTATGCATATATTTTTTTATGTGTGTGTGTGTCTCTCTCTCTGCCCCTCCTCCACTCATGCTGTCTCTCTCTCTCAAAAATAAATAAACATTAAAAAAATAAAACAAATAAAAAAATCAATGTAACAGATCACATTGATATAATAAAGTTTTAAAAAAAGACAGGATCATCTCAATAGACATAGAAAAAGCATCTGGCAAAATCAAACACACTCTCATAATAAAAAAAATCACACAACTTGAGGCACCTGGGTGACTCAGTCAGTTAAGTGTCTGACTTTGGCTCAGGTCATGATCTCATAGACGTGGGTTCAAGCCCCACATCAGGCTCCGTGCTGACAGCTAGGAGCCTGGAGCCTGCTTCCGGTTCTGTGCCTTTCTCTCTGTATCTCCCCTGCTCGCATTTTGTCTGTCTGTATGTCTCTCTCTTTTAAAAATAAATAAACATTAAAAAAAAATTTTTTTTAAGAACACCACAAAATAAGAATAAAAGAATAAAGGAAATGTGGTTTATATATACAATGGAATACTACTTGGCAATGAGAAAGAATGAAATCTGGCCATTTGTAGCAATGTGGATGGAACTGGAGGGTATTATGCTAAGTGAAATAAGTCAGGCAGAGAAAGACAGATACCATATGTTTTCACTCATATGTGGATCTTGAGAAACTTAACAGAAGACCATGGGGGAGGGAAGGGGGGAAAAAAAAGTTACAGAGAGGGAGGGAGGCAAACCATAAGAGACTCTTAAATACTGAGAACAAACTGAGGGTTGATGGGGGTCGGGGAGAGGGGAAAGTGGGTGATGGGCATTGAGGAGGGCACCTGTTGGGATGAGCATTGGGTGTTGTATGGAAACCAATTTGACAATAAATTATGTTTAATATAAAAAAAGAATAAAAGAAAATGTCCTCAATCTGATAAACACATTTACAAAAAACCCACAGTTAGCATCATAAAAGCTTTCCTCTTAGAATAAAGAAAAAGACCAGAATGTCCATTCTTGCCACTTCTATTTAACATTGCACTGAAGTTTCTAGCTACAGTAATTAGGCAGGAAAAATAAAAATGAAAATCATATAGATTGAAAAGGAAAAATTGAAACAATATCTATTTGCAGATGATATGATCTTGTACATAGAAAATCATAAGGAATCCACAAAAAAACTATTAGGGCAAATAAATGAGCTCGGTATGGGTGCAAAATACAAGATCAATTTACAAAAATCAGTTTTATCTCTATAGAGTTGCAACCAAGAATCTGAAAGCAAAATTAAAAAAAAAAAACAAATTCCATTTCTAATAGCATGAGAAATAATAAAATATTTAGAAATAAATTCAACAGAAGAGGAGCAAGTCTTGAATATTAATATGTACAAAACATCAGTGAAAGAAATTTAACATATGGAAAGAGCCTGAACTCATGGATTGGAAGATTTAATGTTGTTCAGATGGCAATACTACCCAAATTAATCTACAGATTCATTGCAATCCTTATCAAAACTCTAGCTGGCTTTTAGGCAGAAATTGACAGGCTAACTCTAAAATTCACACGAAAATGCAATAGGCCCCAGAATAGCTCCCCCAAAAAATCTTGAAAAAGGAGGTCAAGGATAATGTTGCGGAATGTGATGGTCAGATTTATGTGTCAAGTTGGCATAGAAAAGATGAAGTACTGATGTATGCTGTAACATGAATAAATCCCGAAAACATGCTAAGTGAGGGAAGCCAGACACAAAAGGACAAACAGTATATGACTCTACTTACATGAAATATCTAGAATAGGCAAACTCATAGAGACATAAAGTAGATTGGAGATTATCAGGGGATGAGAGGAGTTTCTTTATGAGATAATGAGAATGTTCTGAAACAAGATAGTGGTGAAGGTTATACAAACTCTGTGAATATACTAAAAATGCTAAGTTTTATACTATAAAATGGCTAATTTGATGGTATGTGAACTATATTTCAGTAAAACTGTTTTGTTTTTGTTTCTTTTTAAAGAAGGGCCCCTTCCCTGGACCTACTGAAAAATAAGTTTAATATACACATGGGGTCCTCTGCCTCTTGGGATCTGGCACTCGGGGCTGCCATAATGTAACCAAACCTTAAACATCCACCCCTGTGACTAACACTGTTCTGCCCCAGGGATCATTTCTCTACATCCCTTGCCCTAGGTTCTTAGAACAGAAGGCAACCGTGATTGTATACTGTGAAAGTCTGTGTGTTGAGTCACTACCGATGGAGATGGGCACTGCTTGGAGCACAGGAAGGACTGCAGTGGCAAAATTACTTCAGGAAGAGAAAAAGATTAATCAACATGTCAAACTCTTCCTCAGTGGATTCTTGCACAAGAAACTATCATTCTCAATATTACCAAGCATCCATTTTCCTATTTTTCTTTATATTCTGAAAGTTCTTACAAATTAGGATAATATTTGCAAGATTATAGTCTCATGGCTGGGAATAATTTCACAATATTAAGTGTTACGAGTAGAACTGTGTTCCCTCAAAATTCATATGTTGAAGTCCTAATCCCCAGGACCTTAAAATGTGACCTTATTTGGAAATAGGGTCTTTACAGGGGTAATTAAGTTAAAATGAGGTCATTAGAGTGGGTCACAAATGGTGTCATTATAAAAAGGGGAAACTTGGGGACACCTGGCTGGGTCAGTCAGTAGGGCATGTAACTCTTGACCTCAGGATTGTGAGTTCGAGCTCCACGTTGGGTATAGAGATTACTTAAAAATAAAATCTTTAAAAAAAGGTGGGACACACACACCTTTGTGTGGGTGCGCACAGAGGGAGAATGCCATGTAAATATCATGGCAGAAATTGAGATGATGCATTGACAAGCCAAAGAATTATGGTAGGTCACCAGAAGAAGACAGAAATCTTTCTTCACAGCCTTCAGAACAAATTAACCTTGCCAACATCTTGATTTAGAACTTCTAAGCTCTAGAACTGTAAGACAATAAATTTCTGTTGTTTAAGCCAATTCAGTATTCTTTGTTACAGCAGCTGTAGAAAACTAACACATTAAACAATTTATATTGTTCTTAGATTTGTGCATATATAGGATAACATGAAGCGTGGTGCTGATTTACAGATGAAATTACATACTGTACAATAATACGATATAATATTTTGTAATATCATGTGATTACTTATCATATGACACCATATGTAATATATATGATAATATATAACAACCTATACAATATATATAATAGGTTAATGATTACATTATATTATTATAATGTTTCATTACATATTGTGCAATATCATGTGATTCTTTATCATATGGTCCCATTACTATGTTTGAATATGCTATATAAAGTTCTTAGTTCATTTGCTATAATTCTTAGCAAATTGAACTATTGCTTTAGGAATTTAATTGATAATTACAGCTGCTACTGGCTCAGGGAGTACAATTTCTTCAAATTAAAATTAGTTTTAAAAAACTGAATATTACAATAACTGAAGAAAGTTTTTGTCTAACTTGGCATTGTTGTCAAAAGAATGCATGCTAAAATCTCGTGTAAAAGTCTGCGTAAAATGACAAAAGCAGTCATTTTGCTGAAATGAAGGCAATAAAAAAATAATGGAACTAATATATAACAATCTATGAATCATATATAATATCTCTGGCCACGAACAAAACACCCAGAGCAGCATAATAATGATTAACGTAGTCATTTTTGATAGTTCTTGGCTTGTAGTCATACACAAACCATAACTTTATAAGTATTTTTTGATTTTGTCATTATGAAGGTATATTTGTCAATGTGGGAGGACAGAACATATTTCATTTAACAGTTTGCTAGCTTGATTTATAACTTCTAAATATTTAGACGTGTGGTATGTGGGCCTCCACTTGTACTCATGCCCTGGGCCCTATAATTGTTAGGGGTGGGCCAGGACCCAGCAATGACAGAAGAAATAAAGCCTGAAGCTAAGAACAGAAGCCAAACTAACGTCTCAGGCTTGCTCCTACTACATAGTAAAATGCCATTCCATAAGCTTCGTGTGGAAATCTGATGCAGTCCCTAGAAGGAGTGACAAGTGTCTCACCACCTTTGCCTTCCTAGACCATTATCTCAAGGACCCTCCAAGTCCTCCATTGGAGATTGTGTAGCTTTGTGGTCTCAAATGGCACTTGGCTCTCACCAGGATTCATTCACCCAAAACATTTCACTATGTTGTGGACTTGTATTGTACTTTGCAGTCACTCTACTGCACCACCTTCAAGTAAACAGAGCAATGTTTCAGCTACATTTCACTCCTACCTTGGAAAAAGTATTGTGCAGTTTGACAAAAGACTTTCAGAGCAACCCTCAAAGCTGTGAAAGTCACCATGGCTATCATTTTGTTACATTCTACCTGACCTCTTGTAGTGAGATCTGCCTGCTTGTTGGGGGCTATGAGGATAGGGAAGGAAGCTAGCATTCTATCTCGGTTACAGAAGAACTCTTAGAAATAGGGTTCAGTGGTGGCAGCAGTGAAAAGAGAAAAAAAGTAGGATATGTCACCAGTTTCTAACAGAAAGAGAAAAAAGTCCATCAAAACGCCAACTGGCAATGTCAAAACAAGTATGTAGACTGTCCTGCAAAAGGCCCCATGGGATTTCCAACTTCGATTGTATTTTACTGTAGCTCCCTCCAAGCTAACATGGCAACTGTACATTTCATGCTCCTGCTACTAATCTGATGGATAATCAGACAGCTAACATGAAACAGGGGGGCCTGACATCAAAGGATACTTTTAGCTGTGGCTGAGCATCGTTAAGGACATCAATATCTTCTCCATAGATATCAGCTCGTGAAAGCGGTACACTATCTTTGTATAAAATTGAAAACCATGAGAGACTCAGACTGGGCTCATCAGAAAGATGGTAACAAAGGCAGGATGAAAACTTCAAGAAGTAAGGACATATACATGTTTAAAAATAATTTTGATAATAAAAAAGTAATTCTCTGATGCAAATACAACAGGTAGGACGTCAATTGCTCAGTGCTTCATAGTAAAGGCAGATTAGTGAACTGCATTCATCAAACTTGGATGCAGATTATCTGCCACATTTGAAGCACAGATTAATAGGAACAAATAAGGCACCAGGGTGGGAAGCATTTTTACAGCAAGTAACAAAAGTTTTAATCTCAGTTGAAATAAGACTTCAAAAGGATTCCACATATCAACCAATAGTGAGATTTAAAAAAAAAAAAAAGATAAACTTCGAGAATGAAAAGCAGAGCAACCAAAACTTCAGACCTGTTTTAAGATCAATCAATATTTTCTACCTAGACGAGTAGAATGCAATTAGCACTTGGGTGATTTTAAAGGCTCTTTTACAGTTGCCTTTAATTGGCTGATGAAATAACAGAACAGTGTGGCTGAGGGCCAATGTTTATTTTTACCCATTACCTGTTTTATTAATGGGATTGTGGGCCACTGGGCCTCCAGGCACACACAAATATATTAAAATATCCCACACTGTAATTAAGTGGCACAGAGGGGATTAGAGCAAATTAAGTGGCTGTTATATTTGCTGTGGGTGTAGTCTAGGTCAGACATTCTGATGCTCTCGTGGTAGAGCCCCAATAAATTTTACTTCGGAAGCGTATCTTCGGAAGAAGATATTTTCTTGCAGAGCAAGGGTTTTTAATAAATGGCTCTCTCCACCTAAATAAAAATATAAAGAAAAATGCCCCAAGTGGATGCTCCTACAGTGAAAGAATAGAACACCATAGCCAGGGGAAAGAGCAAGCACATCAAGAATAGCATCAGTTTAAGAAGTGAGATCTTTAGATTCCAGTAACAAAGGACCCAAAATGAATCGAATTTGTGTGTAACTCTCAAACCCGGCACAGGGCTTTCTTCCCCTATGTGAGTCAGAACTTCTGTCTCTGGGTTCTTTTAAGGCAATAAAAATAAGGTGATCACCCAACTGTTGGCCTGTTGGATAACTAGAGCATCAGGAATGCAACACTCTCAGATACACAGAAGAGAGCCTTTCAGGCTAAAAACCTAAGCCAGCACGGTATTGTTTTTTGTTTGATGTGACCAAATCCACTGTGGCAACTAAATGTTAGATTAATTTTAAAGTAGAAAATGTAAGCAGATATTTGCTTTCATCAACATGTTCACAACCAACATGACCACACTTGAG
The DNA here is from genome assembly GCF_024362965.1 of Panthera pardus. NCBI lineage: Eukaryota > Metazoa > Chordata > Mammalia > Carnivora > Felidae > Panthera > Panthera pardus. The sequence goes on from NW_026526666.1 coordinate 54,236,339, forward strand.
GTTACTGCCGGTGCTGGTCTCTTGTGAATCTTCATATCAGAGAAAAAGCAAAATGGAATGAGGGTAGGGCAAAATGGAATGAAATCTGGAACAGTGTTTTGGCCCAAGAAGAGGACAACTTTGCCTTTGCCCTAAAAACCTTTGGAGAAACACTTCGAAGTGACAAGAAGGGAGATAAATGTACTTACGAGGATCCCGGACTTGCAGTGGGAGGGGGGCCTGGAGAAAGGAAAGGAAAGCAAAAAAAAAAAAAAAACAAACAAAAAAAAACAGTCAGTCTAGGTTATTGGAGGGTAAGTGTGGGTACAGTCAAACCATTCCAGATTGAAGTTCTCAACCACCCTGAGGTGATATTTATTTTTCTGGGATTTATTATTTTGCTTCAGTTCCCCACAACCACTCGAAGAAAAAAAAACATACCAGTGAGAACCTGTCTATACCCCACACAGTTCAGGGCCTGGAAAATGCTAAGACAAGTGTTAACAAATGAGTCACCAGAGTAGGCATCCTCACGCTGCATAGGGAGTCTGCAGGGGGAGGCTGAGTGGTTATAGGATCACACGGATTGGGACAGCAGGAGTCTTTGATGGCATCTTGACAGAGAAAGGGCATACATGTGTCGAACTTCCCATCTTCTCTCCCACTGGCATGGTGGTTTAGAGCAGGGCTCTGGGATCAGACAGATCGGGACTCCACTCCTGCTCTACTATTTACCAGCTGGGCAACCATGCACATGCTACTTAACTACTGGGTCTTGGCCTACTTACTTGTAAAATGGATGCATCTGTACCAGCTTTCGGGTTGCCAGGCACATAGGACATTCTCAGTGTGTTCCCGTTCCCTCCCTCCTCACCCTCTGGGAGAATGATGGCCAAAGGCCATCCCCAGCAGGAGGTGGCTTACCAAACTTGACGAACAAGACTCCCGTGGTAGAAACCACCTTCTTGCCATTTGTTGCCACGCACTGGAAGTAGCCTGTATCTGTGGTGTCAAGATTTCTAATCCTCAGTCTAGAGCCATAGTTGGTTGCCCGAAATGAGATCCTCCGGGGCTCCTGGACCACAGGTGCATCATTTTTGAACCAGCGGATGGTAGGAGGTGGATTGCCAGAGACTTTGCAGTGCAGTTCAGCTGTCTGCCCCAGGGACGTGGTGATGTTATTCATCGGTTCATCAAGGGTCAGGTAAGAATCTGTGAGCACAGGGTGAAGGAGGCAGATGAGAGGGGCAGACAGCTAACGAGCATCTCCAGGCAACCCCAATCCACTCCAATGTGCCCCAGCACCAGAGAGAAACTGAACAGGAGAGGCATAGTGGAGACAGACAAGGCATGAAATTTTACATTTACTGAGACCCCACGACTGCTAAACAATCATCCGCGGAGTCTGCTGCTTACAAGGAAATGTGACACTAACCATCGCTTAAAACCCAAAGTTTTCAAATGATTATATAGTAACTCATGGATAAGTAAATGTACTTTCTAAGCCAAGACAGAATGAGATTTTGTGTTTCAAAGTATAGAAATATACATGTGCCTTGTTACAGACTCAAACAGTACAGTGAAGAAGAAAAAGCAGCAAAATTCACCTCTAATTTCTCTGCTCCCAAATAACATCATTCTTAACATTCTGGCCAAGATTCTTTCAGTTTATCTACTTTTGATAAGAAAGCATGAAAAACTGGAAAAGCAGGAGCACATATTTACATCCACAGGACACAAGATCAAGAAGGATGCTGAATCTTCTTGCCAGTGATGATATAAGCGTTACAAAGGCCAGCCAGGTCACTGGCAGACGAAGTAATGAGGCAATGAGTATTTCCATAATGTTACTCATATCAACCATTAACATGTTACAATATACAATTCTATAGATTCAACTTCTAATTGAGACATAATTTACATTTTAGGAAATGTACCAATCTAAATGTATACATTTCCATAAGTATTGACAAATGCATATATCCATGTAACCAATACCCTTACCAAGAGAGAGAGCATCATGAACATCCCAGAAAGTACCTCTAGGATCCTTTGTAGTCAATCCTTGCTTCCACCTGCACCCTTGCCTCCATTCTAGGCAACTGCAGCTCTGATTTCTATCATCATAATTTTGTCTGTTCTACAATTTCATACAAATAGAATCATACTGTACGTACACTTTGTGTTTGGCTTCTTAGAGATTTATTACGTGAAACATTTTAAAAATGAAATAAATTTTATTTAAGCATATTCCTCAATACTACATTTTAAACCTCACATTGATATTACTTGCAGAATCCAGTTGCAGAGAAAATAATTTGTTACTTAAAAATTAAGTTCAATATATATATTTTTTTAATTGGTCGCTTATTCATATATAAGGACTTTTCTTTGGCTTCGTTTTCCCAGACCAGCCATTCTTGGGTAGGTCTCCCCTGCCATACCCTCGCATTGTCCCCTGTAATTCCCTGAACCCCAACCTGGGATGGCTTATTAAACAGCTGTCCTCTCTGCAGGACTATAAACCCACAAGGGCAAGCATCTAGAATGTTCTTTTTTAATGTTTTTAAATTTATTTTTAGAGGAGAGAGAGAGAGAGAGACAGAGCATGGGTGGGGGAGGAGCAGAGAGAGAGGGAGACACAGAATTCAAAGCAGGCTCCAGGCTCTATGCTGTCAGCACAGAGCCCGATGCGGGGCTCAAACTCACAAACAGCGAGATCATGACCTGAGCTGAAGTCTGCCACTCAACCAACTGAGCCACCCAGGTGCCCCTAGAATGTTTTGGTCATCACTACATCTTCAGTGTATCCTACTGTCTAGCAGCATTGTCCAATAGAACTCTTTGTAATGATGGAAATGTTCTATAATCTACATTGTCTAAATGGTAGCTGCTAGCTACAGGTGAGCTACTGAGTACATGATATGTAACTAAAGCTACTGAGGAACTGCATTTTTCAATTAAATTTGAACAGCCACACGTGACTAGTAGCTACTGTATGGTACAGCACAGGCAGAGCATAGATTTGTTGAATTTAATGGAACTCTGTTGAAAAATAACCTTTTTTTGGAGATATCTAAGGTGTTAATTTAAGTACCCAAATTCCTATAAAAATGCTTTCATAAATGTCCAAAATAAATGACTCGTTGTTTACCTTAATTTTCCACAAAAAGATTGGGGAGAAATGTCAAAGTCTAGGCAGCCCCACAGAAGGACGTCACACATGTGAATGACATTTATCATATGTGAGTGGTAGAAAACAGATTAAGTATGACTATCACTCACTGTGTTACTGTAATGACACTTTTCATCCCACTTAAACCACTGAATAATTATGCTTCATAACAGAATCACAAGCCCATAAATTAGTTTGCTAATGCCTTGCTTCTTTATATTCTGATCTTTATCTCTGATATTTTTCCTATAATCTATATACATATATACTCAATCTGTGAATGTGTTTGCTGATAGATATACGCACATGTGTTCCTAAGGTGTTTGAGCTACGACCAGACTAGACAGATTAATTAACAGGTGACTTTATGGTGCTGTCATCATGGCTTCACAGACCCATCTCCTACCTAGAGAATAGCTAACTTTGTAGCCTCTGTAGAAAAGAAACATAGAGATAGCAATGCCAATATAAACATAGTGACTAATCCTCCATTGGGCAGGTTCTGAAATTCTATTGATTGGGTTTGAATTCTGGGTCTGCCCCCAGTTATCTGAGTGAACTTAGGCAAGCTACTTAACCTCTGAGTACTTCAGAGGCAACTGAAAAAAATAGGAATAATAAATCAGGCAAAATTGTTAGAGCATTAAAATTAAATTGGGTAACACATGGGATGCACTTAAACTAGTGCGGGGCAAAAAAGTAAGTACTCAAAATGTTAATCACTGTCATTGTGATTCTTCTTATAATAACAATTTTTGTATTATACTTTTCAGGTTACTCAATCTCATGTTCTCCTCTAACAATCTGGTAAAGTAGGAAAGAAGCATTAATTATCATGATGGGGAAATCTCAGAGATGCACTGACTGGCCCCATGGTTTTCAGAGAGCTGCACATTGTCCCCAGAGCCTCCAGCACTAATGGCCTTTAATTCTTAGGCTCAGCCAAGCACTTAAAGTTCAATTGAGCCAGCTGGCCAATACAGTAGTGAGAACAGATAGACTATTTAGAATCCTATAGTATGCCAGGGGGTTTACCTCAGTATTCACCCGCTCAATAGCCCCACATGGGAGGAATTGTTGTCATTGCTTTACAATGAGGAGACCTAGGACCAGAGAGGTTAAGTGACTTGCTCAAGGTCACATGGCTGAACTGAGGTCTAATCCAGACCTCTCTGACTTCCATTCCACCAGACAGCTTTGGCAGCTCGAGCCCCACTGGGGGGTGGGGATAGATTTCAAACTTCGGCCCTAAAATAGAGCAAGCTGGGGACACACATACACACCCACGTGCCCTTAAGTCCTGCCAGGGTTGTCTAGTTAATGGGTCTAAGCTTCAGCCATTGTTCTGGTTTCCCTCCAGAGGCCAGGTAACTCACCTGACCTGATATCAGGTTCCCCTGCCTATTCCCTGGCAAGCCCTTCTCCCTGAGGGCCTGTTTTCTGTCCTTTAATAGGATGGGTCCAGCCTTGAGCTGGAGGGGTCTCCAGAGTGATGAGAGGTGTCATCACCTAGGTACCTCCACAGCCTGGCTCTCCCCTCCCAGATTTCTACCTTCTTTCAATATTGAAGCTACCCAACACCAAGCCACACTCCCCAGAGGCCAGGGTAATAGCTGCTGGGTTCATGCCTCAAGGGTTAACATTACCTGCTGAGTTTTAGTCAAAAACCAAAGTCACTTCTCTTTCATTTTCCCAGACAAGTGGTTGCAGCCAAAGCCCAGCAAGCTTTATAGCCAAGCCCACATATCATATAAAAAGGTGAGCTGCCACTTTAAACTATGTCTTTGGCTTTAAACTGCAATTACTTTACATGATACCAGAAGCACAGGCACACGGAGTTTTAAGTTTTTTCTTCTAAAAACATAAATTAGGCAAGAACGAGAGAGTTCCATAAAGGAAGATAGTCTTTCAAGTACCCTGTGAAGGTGTACTTAAATTTATTGAAAACAAATTAGTGAGGGCTGATCTAAGGCACAAAATCAACCTTCACAGACTCTGGAGCCAGAATGCCTGAATTCATGTCCTCGTTCTGCCACTTATCGGCTGTGTGACCTTGGGCAAATTACTTAACCTCTCTGTGTCTCAGTTTTGTCATCTGTGAAGTTAGTATACTAGTATCTTCCTAATAGGGCTATTTCAAGGATTAAATGAATTAATACATAGCAAGTGCTTTGACAGGTCTGGCCGCAAGCAGCATGTGAGTTTCTGATATTTTATTAGCTATATTTTTCTTTTCTTTTTCTTAAAAATATCTTATTCATAAAAGTAGGGGGTGATCATTCATCCAACTGATGGGTGCCTGGTCAAGTCTGGCAGATTTACAGCAAAGGACACATGAGGGGTGAAGTCACCTGCCTGAGATCACATAACTAATAACTAATAGGGAAGAGTGGTTAATTTGTCCATGAAGTTCTATAAAAAATCTACCTAAAAATACAAAGGAGGATTACAGGGCATCTTGAAATCAGTGTAGTAGCTGGCCCAAGCGGTATATGTCCAGAGAGAACAAAGGAAGCGTAAACAAATCTTTGTGTTTACGGAACAAAGGAGACTTGCCACAAATGCAGGAAATTTGGTTTTAACTTTTCACTGATAAAGAATAATGTTCAAATTTGTTTGCCATCTGTAGCTGCTCACTTAGAACAAGCAAATGGTCTGGTCCTCAGTTTGGCAAAGACTAGAAGCATCAGAACAACATTTGGCCTAAACAACATGAAAGCATTCTGTGACTGGAATAAGATAAAATAAAATAAAAACGCATGTCTGTATCATTACTATCAGTCTTGTTGTTAACAAGCCCCTGGCTACGATCCATTCTCTTTCCAGAACCAGCTGGATCCTTCTGTAGCAGCCTCATGGACCACACTCGGGGATCCACTCTCTTCTCTACTCCCAAAGCTTGGTGTGGCCACTGCAGGCTCTGACCTCTGACAATGTGTGCTTGAGCCACGTCATTCTTCTTTCCCTTCTTCCCCAGGCCACAAATGTTGGCAGACTGGCCAGTAGCAGGTGGGGTATAATCTGGCTTGAGAGAGAAAAATATTCCAATTCTGCTGACTCTACCCTCTAGTTTTGTGTTACTGTGTCTCCCAGTGGTGGTACGGGTAGTAATGATGATAATGATAAAAACATCAACAATGATGGGACAATAGTGATAGTGATACTAGTTAAGACCGAAAGGGTATTTACTATTATGGCATGTGTTGTTACAAACTATTGTTGTTATTCCCATCTCACACATCAGAAATCTAAGGCACAGAGAGGGTAAGAAAGTTGTTCAAGACCCCACGGACAGTAAGTACAAGTAAATCAAATTATTGATTCAATGCAATTATGATCAAAATCCCAGCAAGACATTTTATGGATACGGACAAACTGGTTCTAAAGTTTATATGGAAAGGCAAAAGATCCAGAATAGCCAAAACAGTATTTAGGGAGAAGATCAAAGTTGGAGGACTGACATACCCAAGTTCAAGTCTTGATATAAAACTACAGTAATCAAGATAGTGTGAAAGAATGGACAAATAGATCAATGAAACAGAGCAGAGAGCCCAGAAATAGACACACATAAATACAGTCAACTGATCTTTGACGAAAAGCAAAGGCAATAGATAGGAACAAAGAGAATCTTTTCAACAAACAGTGCTAGAACAACCGTACATCCACAGGCAAAAAAAAAAAAAAAAAAAAAAAAAAAGGAAGAATCTAGACACAGATCTTACACCTTTCACAAAAATTAACTCAAAATGGATCACAAACCCAAATGTGAAATGCAAAATTATAAAACTCCTGGCAGATAACTTAGGAGAAAATCTAGATGATCTTGAATACCAAAATGACTTTTTAGATACTACCCAGAAGATATGATCCATGAAAGGAGTAATTGATAAGCTGGACTTCATTAAAGGTAAAAAGCTTGTGCTCTGCAGAAGACAATGTCAAGAGAATGAGAAGAAAAGCCACAATATAGGAGGAAATATTTGCAAAAGAAACATCTGATAAAGGAATGTTGCCCAAAATATACAAAGAACTTAAAAAAAATTTTAATGTTTATTTTTGAGAGAGAGAGAGAGAGAAAGCAGGAGGAGGGGAGAGGCCAAGAGAAAGGGAGACACCAAATCCAAAGCAGACTCTAGGCTCTGAGCTGCCAATACAGAGCCTGACGCAGGGCTCGGACTCATGAACTGTGATATCATGACCTGAGCTGAAGTCAGACGCTTAACTGACTGAGCCATCCAGGAGCCCCAAGAATTCTTAAAACTCAATGAGAAAGCAAAAACCTGATTAAAAACAGTCTAAGACTTTAACAGATACCTCATCAAAGATACAAAAATGGCAAACAAGCATGTGAAAAAATACTCCATATCAGATGTCATCAGGTAAATGCAAATTAAAACAACATACCACTATATACCTATTAGAATGGCCAAAATACAGAACACTGAAAATACCAAATGTTGGTGAAGATGTGAAGTAACAGGAACTCTCATTCATTGCTGGTGGGAATGCAAAATGTTATAGCTACTCTGGAGGACAGTTTGGCAGTTTCTTACAAAACTAAACATATTATTACCATATGATCTATCAATCTTGCTCCTTGGTATTTACCCCAAGGTGATGAAGCCTTAATATTCACACAAAACCCTTCATACAGATGTTTGTAGATTTATTCACAACTGCCAAAACCTTGAAGAAAACCTTCAGTGGGTAAATGGATAAACTGTAGTACATCTAGACAATGGAATATTATTCAGCACTAAAAGAAAATGAACTATCAAGCCATGAAAAGACATGAAGGAAACTTAAATGCATATTATTATTATTATTATTATTATATAATTTATTATCAAATTGGTTTCCATACAACACCCAGTGCTCATCCCAACAAGTGTCCTCGTTAATGCCCATCACCCACTTGCCCCTCTCTCCTACCCCCCATCAACCTTCAGTTTGTTCTCTGTATCTAAGAGTCTCTTATGATTTGCCTCTCTCCCTCTCCGTAAACTTTTTTCCCCTCCCCCTCCCCCAAGGTCTTTTGTTAAGTTTCTCAAGATCCACATATGAGTGAAAACATATGGTATCTTTCTGTGACTGACTTATTTCACTTAAGTGCATATTATTAAGTGAAAAAAGTCAATCTGAAAAAGCTACATGTTGTACAATTTCAACTATATGACACTCTGGAAAAGGTAAAATCATAGAGATAGAAAAAGATCAGTGGTTGCCAGGGGATTGGTGGGGGGGCAGGCAGGGGATGAATGAATAAGCGGGACATAGAGGATTCTTAGGGCACTCTATAATGGGGGGGGGTACATGTCATTACAACCAATAGAATGTACAACACCAAGAGTGAACTGTAATATAAACTATAGGCTTTAGGTGGTTATGATGTGTTCACCAATTGTATGATGTTGTGGGAGGATGTTGATAATGGGGAAGGCTATGCATGAGTGGCAGCGGAGGGTATATACAAAATCTCTGTATCTTACTCTTAATTTTGCTGTGAACCTAAAAACTGCTCTAAAAAGAATAGTCTTTAAAAAAATTAGATGTTCTAATTTTGTGTTCTAGGAAACAAGTTCTCAAACCTTTGGTTTCAAGACCGTTAAATACTCTAAAATATTGAGGACCTAAAAGAGAAAATTTAAAAACATTTGTTTACTAATTTATTGAAATATTAAAAAATAAGCTCATTACTTATTAACATGAAAAATATATTTCAGTGAAAAATAACTATATTTTTTATACACACATAAATAGTGAGAAGGATGGCATTGTTTTCTATCATTGTGAATCTATTTGGCTTAAGAACAGACAACTGGATTATCCTCTTTTTGCATTCAATCTGTTGAGATAGGTTGTTTTGGTCAAAGTATATGAAGAAAATGTGGCTTTACACAGCTGGTAAGGGGAGGGGTGTTTTAATAGCCTTTTCAGATAATTTAGAATATTCTTCTGTGATACTACACTGAAATTTAACAAGTGGTAGTTTCTTAAAGGTTAGTTGTGATGTGAATCTGATAGGGATCAGTGAACTTTTCATAACCTGTTACGTTAAAATGGATTGGTTTATCTTGCACTTTAAAGATCTTTTATCCACATACAATTTTGTAACACATGAATTGCCCATTTAAAAAACATTGGTTCAATGAATTGCCAAGATGGGTAAACTGAATTAGGTAGATTTTCCAAATGTGAACACATTTAATTACATAGTAGAGAAAAATCATTTTTGTTAATATCACCACCAATCTCATCAATAAAGACTGGAAAGTTGTCAAGCTCATGGTGGTGGCTAGGAGTTTTCCAAAATTTTAATTTTTGCTTAGAAGCTCAAATTTTATTATTGGCTAATACTATCTCCTATTTACTTGAAGTGGCAGGCTTATTTTGCTCATTTTCAAGAATACTCAAAAATAACTAACCATAGTTTGACTGTCAATCTTTTAGTTTTTTTAGTATAGTTGACAAGCAATGTTCTATTAGTTTCAGGTGTACAACATAGTGATTCAACTTCTCTATATGTTATACTATGCTCACAAGTGCAGCTACCATCTATTACCATACAACACTATTACAATACCATTGACTATATTCCCTATGCTGTACCTTTTATTCCTGTGACTTACTCATTTCATAAGTGGAAGGCTGTATCTCCCTCTCCCCTTCACATGTTTTGCACCCCACCCCCCGCAACCATCAGTCCTTTCTCTATATTTATAAGTCTGATTCTGCTTTCTGTTTCTTTGTTTATTCATTTGTTTTATCAGATCCCACATATGAATGAAATCATATGGTATTTGTCTTTCTCAGCCTGTCATTTTTTTTTTAAGTAAAAAAGTGGGCAGTTCAGTTCACAACTCAACTGCTTTTCTTTGCGACAGCCATAGTATTTCAGCAGTCAGCACATCTGGGTACCCATTTTGCCATATGGAATATTAAAGATAGGTACTCATGGGTCAAGATTTAATTAAGTTAATCATTAGTACTGCTTCATCAAAGATGTTCTTTTTAAAAAAATTTTAATGTTTATTAATTTTTTTAATGTTTATTTATTTTTGAGACAGAGAGAGACAGAGCATGAACGGGGGAGGGTCAGAGAGAGGGAGACACAGAATCCGAAACAGGCTCCAGGCTCCAAGCTGTCAGCACAGAGCCTGACGCGGGGCTCGAACTCACGGACCGTGAGATCATGACCTGAGCCGAAGTCGGCTGCCCAACCGACTGAGCCACCCAGGTGCCCTGGATGTTTATTAATTTTTGAGAGTGAGAGAGAGGATGAGTGGGGGGACGGGCAGAGAGAGAAGGAGACACAGGATCTGAAGCAGGCTCCAGGCTCTGAGCTGTCAGCACAGAGCCTGATGTGCAGCTCAAACTCATGAACCATGAGATCATGACCTGAACTGAAGTCAGACGCTCAACCAACTGACCCACCTAGGCACCTCAGCCACTGCACCTCAGCCACTCAGACACCCCTTCATCAAAGACATTCTTTTCTTTTTTTTAATTTTAATGTTTATTTATTTTTGAGAGAGAGACAGATTGAGGAGGGGAGGGGCAGAGAGAGAGGGAGACACAGAATCTGAAGCAGGTTCCAGGCTCTGGACTGTCAGCACAGAGCCCGAAGCAGGGCTTGAACTCATGAACCATGAGATCATGACCTGAGCCGAAGTCTGATGCTTAACCAACTGAGCCACCCTGGAACCCCTGCCTAACCATTGCTTTTGTGTAATCAAGATGGGTAAACTGCAGTTCAGAGGACTTATCCCAGACCTATCCCGGCCAACAAATGGCAAAGCCAGGAGCTGGACTCCAAGCGCAGTGCTCCTTCTGTCACGCTTGACAGCTGTTCTTCACTGCCCATCTGGGCCCTGGGTCGGTATGAAGCTCTCAGAACAAACTAGTTTAGCTTAGACCCTGTGCACCATAAGCCAGAGACCTCTCTCTGTATGGCCTGCTTCCCATTTCTGAATAAGCAGCTTGGGGTTTGGGGGCAACTCTAAGTGATTATGGCACTGGCCACAAAGATCTGGGCAAAGACCTGAGCAAATTTTGGGACTCTAAATAAAAAGAAGGATTTGATATTTTTGTAACATAGGAAAATGAAATACTAGTATTCTTTTAGTGCCACCATGTCCTCCATTACCGGTAGAAAGTGATGATTATAGCTAACACTTTTGGAGCATTTACAAGGTGCCAGACAACCATTCTAAGTACACTGTACACATTAACTTCTTAATCTTGAAAACAATCCCATGAGTTAGACCCTATTATTACCCTCATTTTAGAGATAAGGAAATGAGACACAGAGAGGTTAAGTATTTGCCTGAAGTCACACAGCTAGAAAGTGACAGAGCCAGGACCCAGACCCAGACCTTTGGACACAAGAGACCATATATTAGCCAATGCACCATTCTCAATAAACCCAGACTGTGGTCTTTCATGGTCCCCCACTTCCCATAACCAGGACTACAGAATATTCTTGCCCTTTTTATGAGTCCATCCAGCACGTGACAATACCCACCGGCACTGAGAACAACTAAATCACTACCAGTTACATATGACGTAACTAGAAGTCACCATTGAGAATGAGCTTTTTAAAATACAGTACAGGCGTCGTTCACACTGATGCTTAATCAACCTAAAAAGTGAACTGTGAGAAAAAAGAAGTTAGTTTATGAGCTTTCTGGGAATTGAGACCCTATTTCCTCCTTTTTTCCTTTTTGTATTCCCCTTAGCACTCCATGTGTTATTGTGAACTTCGTAGGCATTTAATAAAGGCTGGTTGATTAAGTAAATGGAAGGCTCAAGTGTATTTCGGGCAAATGAGCTTTGGAGACACCCCATTTATTACTTACCCATTTGACAAGACGTCACATCCACAAATCCCTCCCAACATTTATTACTTAATTTTCAAAGTGCCCTCCCACTCTCCTCAGGGAGGGAGGTGGGGCCAAGAGTTATAGTCTCATTTTGACAGGTGAGGGAAACTGAGATATAAAGAGTTTAATGGTCTTTTGCCATGGCAACCCAGCCAGTCAGCCGGGGAGCCAGTCACAATTAGACTTAGGGCCTAGGTCTTGGTATCAAAGAGGCACATGCCAAAATCCTGGTCTCCTACAGGACCGATCCTTCTCAGAAGAGGGAGGAGGCTCCCCAACATGAAATAAAATGCTTAGCTAAACATAAAGGAAGGCTGCCAAACACAGTTAGGTCATCGCATTTGACTTTGAGAGAACATTCTGTTCACGCTATCAACCTGCATTCACTTTCAGCACACTTCACCATAAATACTTCTGACTCACTATCTCGGGAAATATTTTTTATCTTAATAAACTCAATGCACAACATAATCTAAATCGGCTTGCACATTCTTGAGTTGGAGCCACAAGCTGCATTTAATAAAAATCAGTGGAAATAGCAGGGGACTTCTGAATAACCGCAGTTTGTTATCTGACGTGGGGCTGCTGGGAAGTCTCGAACACACGGGGAGCAGGAGGTCGGTAAGTTGAAGGTACGGAGAGAGCTCGAGACCACTGGATGACCCCACTTGCTGGAACTTAGTTCCCACTGGAGGCACTATTTATAATAATGGCCTGTGGCATGGTAATTAAGAACATGGCTCTGGAGTTGGATGCTTGGCTTCATAGCTGAGTCCCACCTCTCACCTGCTGGTACTTAACACCTCCCCTCAGTTTCTCTGACTGTAAAATGGGGCCAATAATTGTACTTCCTCACTAATGTTCTTGTGGGGGTCAAATGAGATAATCAATTTCTGGCGCCTCCAAAGTATTCACTGCAAGGAGCTACAATTAGCTACAGCCAGAGATTCTCAACCCTCCAGAACATCACTGTCGCCTGGGGAATAACAAACAAACAAAACCAACACCCATGCCTAGGTCCCATCCTTAGAGATTCTAATTTAATTGATCCTGGGTGGAGTCCATGTACAAGCATTTTTTTTTTTAGATGCCTCCCAAACATTCTTCCAAACAGTCAACGGGAGAACACTTGGCTGCAGTAATTCCAACCCCCATTGTCTGACCACTGATTTTCACCTGGCTTCCTGCTAAGCCCAGTTTTTACTGTTCAACAATCTCCAGGAGGATTCTCCACTACAATTCCTGTCATTACGAAGAAACAAACACAGAGACGTTACTGCACAGAAGATACCTCAGCGAAGGTAAATATTTTCTGGCTGAACAAACCTGCTACAGAGCAGAGGATGAGATGCTTAGAAGTCAAAAAGAAAAAAAGAGCTGGTCTGGGCTGGGTCTGGGCCTACCACTCACCTTTTCTTGAGAGCTCAAGTACTAAGGCAGCAAGCTGAGCTTGGGCTGAATGACCTCTGAGTAACAAGAGAGGTTGAAAGGGTGTCTGTAGTACCAAAGACAACAAACAGCCAAATACACAGCTCCTTTCTGGGGAGCAAATGCATATAGATCAGAAATGGTTCTACAAATGTGCACTTAGAGCAAAAACTCCTATAAATCTGGACTAATGGGGGAAAAGCAGCTGCCTTTATAGGTCTTTCTTTAGAAAGCACAGTAAATACACAGCAACTCAAAGGAGTTTATGAAAACTTTGCTACCTAGAGGCTTGATTTAATGAATAGGTCATTTTTACAAGTGGGCCAATTGTATGTAAATGGCCTCTTAAAAGCTCAGAGAAACTACTTTTCCCTCTTAAGTAGTTCAGATCTACACAGAATGAGAATGGCTGGCCTCCAGCATTTAGACTGCTTTCTGTCCCAACTATAATTAATAAAGGTGGAGGGAGAAAGGAACAAAGGTGTTGAGCACTGATTCTATCAGGCACTTTATATATATATATATATATATATATATATGTATATATATTATTACATTTTTTCCTTCACAGAACCCTGTGATGTATATAGGTTTTTGTTACGCGATTTTAAGGAAGATACCAAAGCTAATAGAGGTTTTAGTGTTGCCATGTCTGGCGTGGCCGGGATGAAATCCAGTTCTGACACCTTCTCCTGCCCCCACTTCCAACTTGTCTCCTTTCAATCTGCTATGTGATAACCTACTGTCATTAAGAACCTCTTCCATTATCAACTCACCTGAATCCATCCAGATGACATCTCATTTAAACACCAAAGATGCCATGATCTCTACTTACCCTTATTTTTTCTCCAGGAGCAAGGTATCTAAAGGGATTACTGGCAACTGCCAACAAGGTTACTCTAGTGACTTTTAAACTTTTTTGGACTTCTGTGACTTATTTAAGTATCCAATTTATTGTACTGCAATTTTCAATCATTTTCATTATGTGGGGATTATTGTGATTATTATTTATTATTATTATTATTATTATTTATATTTTTAGGGTTATTGTATTCATATTTGTCACATGTATGTTTCATTTAAAATTAGAAATAATAAGAATACTTTAAAATGATGAACAGAAACACAGTTAACCATCAGAATGGTGACTTGACTTTGGTATAATCAATCCCATCCAGCTGAAATTCACAAGGACACAAGATTCTGGCTTGAGAACTGGTCTCTGCATCTTAGAGAAATATTCCCAGCCTTATCTCTGACTCTCCTGGTCTTCATCGATCCTAACTATAAAGTAGTAATTATTTTAATTAAATCCCCATCCTCAGCTGAATGCTAGGATGATAAGTAAGTTCATGGGTTTAAGAGTTCTTCCGATGTGAGGTACATCTACATTTCAAGCCATGCCTAGCAGCTTTTCACACCCCTTCAAAACCAAACTAAATAATACCAGCAAAACCATCAGCTATTACCTTGCCTCCCTAGAACTTAGAAAAGTACTAACTTGAAAACAACAAAAACAAAGGAAAGTTTTTGACTCTCAGGCTCAGGCCCTGCATGCCATCCTGCAATCTAAAAACTGCATTCTTCCCCCTTTATGGGTGGGTTATAAGCCTTTGTAAAATGCTGACAGACCCTAACTGTAGCAGGATGTATGCAGGATGAGTGGGCCTGCATAATGAACTTTTAAATTACCAGAGATAGCATCTAGAAGGCCAAGCCTGAGAGATATGTTTCTAGTTTGGGCTGTGGGCCAACGCAAACAGAGCACATCATAAGTCATCTCTGCGATTTCAATACCATGGATAGGAGATGCCTCAGCATCAGCATGATGCGTGATCCTCGCGACGGAAGCCTGTGGATGCTTCTGCACCATACAAAGGCAACAGTTTGCTTTCAGCCCTGCTAGGAAGCCCTTTTTGAGGAAGAACCAAGCCACATTCAGGGCCTTCAAAGACAAAATCATTGTGTATTTTCACTACCCTGGCCTGACTCTGCGAGGCAGCGGCTTGTCCAGTCATAATAAATTCTCAAGCATTTGATGGCTCTAAGGGATGCCCTGGTGGCTTTCAAAATAAAAGTTTGCCATTCTGGCCAAGGAATTTCTATTCCTATAGGGACCATCTCAGTTTTCTAGTCACATCTTGATTGAACAGATCCCGAATCTTTTGTGTGCCGGTCAGCATTCCAGCAAGATTCCATTGCGGCCAACATTCCAGTTTCAGGTTTTCCCAGAATATGAACGTCAGGGGACATGAAAGGGCACACAAACCATTCTTTCCCCTCTTCTCCATTCACTGTGCAAGGTTTGTATTTCAAAATTTAAAAGAATCTGCTGACTGGTCCACATCTCAGATCTCCTGTTAGCAGTATACTGGAGAGGACCCTGTCACCTGAAAGTTCTCTGTTAGGAATGGGGTGGTTTTGCTCTCAAATTTTGAACCAGTTCCCCCCAAATTAGGCACTATCTGCTCTACTTCTTCAACAAAACAGAAAAGTACTAAGCAATCTGGAGATGAAAACTGGAAGGGGCACTATTTTCTCAGTAGTAAGAGGCAAGAGTTAACAAAGCAGACAAAGCAGGGAACACTGGGGATCTGTGCATGCCCTTTTCACTGGTATAGCACCTTCACCTTTGCACAGGTTTGCTGGGAGTAGATGCAGAAAATGTTTGATAAAGAACAAATGGGTTGAAATGTTCGAAGATCTCTCATCCTGGCTATAGTATCAGACAAGTAAAGAAACAATCATACTAGAGTGTGATCTGAGTATGTTCAGGGTGATAGAGGACCCGAGAAAAGGGAAACTTGACCTGATTTCTGGGCCAAAGGTGACACGTAGCAATCGGTAGGAGGTATGGCCTCTGTCCTTCAGGTTCTGTGTAAGATCTTGAAGGGAAGAGGAGGAGACATCCCAGGGATCTAACTTGAAAGTATGGGTCAGAGTGAAAGTAAAGTTAAGTGTATGGTCAAGATGTTGATCATTGAAGGAGATTGAGAGGGCGGTGAGACCAAAATGGGCAGGCCATGCCACAGTGGCAGAAGGGCCAGGCTGTCCCCTGTATTTCATTAGGCATAGTAGGCAAGACCCAGAGCAGAGTGGAGGGGGAGAGAAACTTCAGACTTCCTGTCCTCTTGCTGGGATCCACAGGCACTTGGGGAAGAGGAGGAAATGAAGGGGAAACAGAAGAAAAACAAGTAAATATTTATCAAATACCTATGTAGGCACTGGGGAGGTACCTGTCCCATCTCTCTTCACAAAATATTGATGGGAAAGAAACCAATAAAAATAATCAGAAAAAGGTAAGACACAAGGGAAGAAAAATGCTGTCTTCTACTTAGGAAAGGCTGAGCATGCCCAGCTGCAGAAATCATGGAATGTATGACAGTAACAGGGGCCCTTCTTGAGCTGGGCCTTGGTGGAGAGCAGAGGTTCTAAGACCAGAGAGAGCAAGCCTGGGAGAGACAGGGGGAGTGAGGGCAGAGAGCAAGAGCTATGCAGTTGCTGAGGAGAGTGGGAACATGCAAGGTGCAAGGTGCCACCCTTGATGACCCTCCTGACATGACCCATGTGCAGCTGCTGACACAGTGTCATCCCTACAACTTCCTCACTTTACTGTGTTCCCCAGTGGGGCATGAATGATGTTTGAAGCAGGAAGTTTCTTCCTGTAGTATTGCCCTGCACATGGCAAGGTGTTTAATATCTTAGGCCTCTGCCCAATGAATGTCAACTGCATCCCCTAATCATTGTGGCAATGGAATACAGCACCACATATCCAGCCACCTTGAGGAACCCTGAGGCATCTTTTCATCATGATCTTAATAACCATCATGTTAACATAATACCATTAAAATTTGTTTAAAAGACATCATCTGGATGAGAATGTGTTCTTGAGAGGCTCCCAGCCCCTCCCCTCGTACCTCCCCTGCCTTAAGCTAAGCCTGGGGGGGGGTCTGCTTTCAGGAGGTGGAAGTGGAGGAGATGGCATTCTGTGGGGGAAAGGAATGGCTTGAGTAAAAGCTCAATCAAAGGCATGAGTGTCTAGAGTGCATGAGAGCAACACAGAAGAAATCATCCCCATTTGCTTTCTGGAAAGGTTGTGGATGAACAAGTAGTAGGCAAGAAGGCCAGAAAGAGAGGCTGGGCCAAGAATGAGAAAAGACCTCAAACAGTAATGAAGCATTTTGTACCTCATCTGGCTGGCCATGGGCAGCTTTTACACAGTAGTAAGCCACACAACATGTGCCCGGAGCTGGGCTTCAGGAAATATGAGCTAATCCCGCAGGGCAGGGAGGATAGAGCTGGTGAAGAGTGTGATGGAGAGAAGGGGCTGGAAGGGTTCTGGTTTTGTACCTATCTCTATTTCTTCCTCCCCAAGTAGGTATGACCTCAGAAATCCAAGGAAAAGCAGCCACAAATCTCTGACCGTGGATTTCCATCAGAGATCACAATGAAAGGATTTCCCCAATTGGGGAAAATTTACTTCTCCCTCCTATTTACTTACTCTTAAAAATAATGCTTCAGCATATATCTTTATGTGTAAATCTTTTTTCCCTTTTATATTATTTCCTAAATTCCACTTCTAGACATGTCTCTCACTCCTTCCTGGCAAGGCCCAAATATGAGTCTTCTGTCTGTTCCTCCAGAGGGCCTGCCACAAAATCCAGCACACAAGAATTTTATGACAGAATGAGACCCTAACCCTACCTACTCACCCACACTAACTCCTAGGCCACAACGCTGTGATTATGGCTACCAGTGGCAAAGTAGTCAGAAATGATGTAGCTGTCAGTGGGGCCAGAAACTTGCAGTTGCTCCCAAAACCATGGCTCCCAACTCCAATGTAAGCTCCTTGGGGCCAGAGATAGAGCATTCATCCTTTCACATCCCCCTTATGTGAAGAAGTATAAAGCAGAGATGCAGAAACAGGTCTTAAAGTTCTTGGACACTTCTCTTATCAAAAGGTTGAGTCTGTGTCTTCTTTCCTTACACTTGGGAGGTCCTCTGTGATCCTTTTAAGGGAGAGAATGTTGTAGAAGTGACATATGTGTGGTGACTTCTGAGGCCAGGTTAGGCAAGGCTGTGTAGCTTCTAATAGTTTCTCTTGGGACAGTCCCTGGGAGAGCCTTCAACCGCCATGTAATGAGTCCAGTTACACTGAGGCCACCATGTGGAAAGGCCTCCATATGGAGAGTCCACAGGGAGAGGTAGAGAGAGAGAGTGAGCACACTAGGTTCCCATAGAGCTCCAGCTGTGGCAGCCCTGTTTGAGTACTCTCATAGCCCAGATGTCTACCAGACATGTGAATTAGAAAGCCTTCAAGATAACCTAGCCTCAGGCACCATCTGACTACAACCATATGGTAGACTCTGAACAAGAACCATCTGGCTGAGCCCAGTCAATTCCCAGAAACATGAGAGATAAGAATAGATGATTGCTTTTGGAATCCATTAAGTTTGGAGTGGTTTGTTACCTAGCAATAGATAACTGATACACTGTCTCCATTTGAGACTCTAAGGAGTGAAATAAATTCTCCAGAATAGCAGACATTTACTTAAGATGTATCTTGTGGCAGACTCTGTCCGAGAAAGTTAAGGTATGGATTCACACACAGTCCCTGCCTTCAAAGGGCTTCCAAAGGAAATAAGATATGAACACAAGATAGGAATAAGGCTTCCAAAGGAAGTAAGATAAGATTATCATAGATATTAGAAAAGAGTGCCACAAGAAAGGCACAGAGTATATGTGATGGGAATACATTCTGGGAGATTTCTAGATGAATTTGCTCTGACGATGAGTTAGCAAAGGTGGGAAAATGCCCTTTCATCTAGGGTACCAAGAGTAAGTATGAACATTCATCTATTTGTTTACTTGGTCATCTATGTAATCAAACAAGTACATACTGGAGAAAGAGTCAACCTGTCTTTGTTCTTTGTTAAGACTCTGATTGACTGCATGTAACAGAAGCAAACTCAAGCTGGAGTACAAGGGTGAGAAGGAGCAGATGACATGGATGAGGAATTTACCAGAGAATGCAAGGGTTTCTGTGGAACTCTGGCAAGGAGTCCAGCCAGGCCCCACGAGGAACAGGAACAAAGACTGGAAAGCTTCTGGGAACCAGGTCAGGATTCCCCCTCCACCCTCTATCTTTGGTTCTTTTTATGAATCTGTTTAAATCTCCTCTCTTTGTAAACCATTTTTCTTGGCTTTTCTGCACACACAGCAAAAGATAATCATTTCATGTTATCTACCCCAAGTTAATCTCATGGCACCACCAGCAACTCAAACATTGGCTGTCTCTGAGTCCCAATTCCACGTTTGAGGAAAGGACTCTGATTGTCCCAACCAGGGTCAAATGCCCCTCCTCTGGTCCAATCAACTCTCTAGAGGGGGCAGAGTTACATAACATAAACATGGTTGCTAAAGGCTCATCACCATGGGTCTTGGGAGCAGTTATCAGACAACAGGGAGTTCTTGTAAAGTAAGCAGCCTTGCTCAACAGGGATTATTATAAAGTCTAAGACATTGTATGGATTTTTGATAAGAATAACAATTTTCTAACTTAAGTTCCCTTTTTTAGGCACACTAAAATCCTTTCCAAAGCCACTCTGGAAACTCTGAAAAATTTTAGGAAGAAGAGTTAATTTTCACAACTCAGCCAGGTCTTGCACAACTATCATTGTTTTCTAGCACCTTTATAATGCTCCTGTGAACATTATGACAATGTGGCTCATGGGGAAACCTCAAACTCTAAGTTACCAGGCTGTACCAGAGAGCCTCCTTTCTTGCTACTTTATCAAAAGATGGGATTTTAAAAACATAAACAAAAGTCTCCACTGAAAGCTACTGAGGATTTGGGTACCACTTTAGAAGCCACTCTATTTGTGGATGGCCCCGCAAGAGAATCAAGTCAAGCCATTAGGGAGATTTTACTGAAAGGTAGGTGCCTCAAGATTAATGCTATTGAATAAAGAAAAAGTAGTAATTTTTGACATTTTGATAATCACTTTAGGGTCTGGTTCTTATTAGCCCCATTTTTGCCTTTTAAAAGGTATTTTTTTCCTTTTTCTTTCTTCTTCTTGTTCTTTTCATTTTTTTTTTTTTTTACTAAAAATGTCAGGAAATTCGGAACAGAAATTTACAATAAAACACGTCCCCTGACCGTATGATCTATTAATCTTTCAGATAAACAAAATACTTATAGAAGCCTGGAAGAAGGCAGTTAACTAATAATAGTTGTTGTATTGGTAATTATCATATGCAGTTGATCTTTGGGAAGTGGAATAGAGGAGAGTGAAGAGAACAGGAAAATGTAGAGAGTGACAGAGTGAGTGTGTGTAAGACAGAGAAAGAAAGAATTCAATAACTCATTTTAGCTATAAATGCTTTAAAATCTTACAGATGCCAACAGGACACTCTTGCATACTTTTTTCCCCAATCATTCCATTTTGCAAGCTACATTATTCACAAATGAGACATTCAAGAAACACCAATTCTGAACTAAAAGTGTGCACACTACCAGTGGAAAAGCAAACAAAAGCAGCTAATGTACTGTGGCTAAAAAAATTTTCAAACAAAGTGGCAGTAATTTACTGCCCTTGCTCTTAGCTGGACCCCATGAACATAATCAGAACCCCCAGGACTGATGGGAAAGTGTGATTTACAGTAAGTCTCAGGATAATAAAAGAAAATGAAAAAGCAAATTGCGCATGAACATGAAAGCTGTATTTCTTCCGCTTTCAGCAACTGAATCAAATTTCCAGCCAGAATTTCTGAGTGAAACTTAGAAGTCCCTCAAGAAGCAAACTATGAGCCAGCCAGCATCCATACTTGGACACCGCCCCAGCTGCCTAAATGACATAATTAATATTTAGAGATGGCAGTGATTAAAAAGACCCACACTACCCCATCTGTTTGGGTGGTAAGGAGGTAAGTGGACCTGGGTTTGAGTCCTGGCTGTGTTACTGGCTGCCAAGTGCTCTCTGGCAAATTATTTAACATCTCCAAGCTCCAGTGACACCTGCTACCTCAGATTGGTACGTGGATTAAATGAGATAAAGTATACCAAGTACTTCAGAGGGTATTTAGCACATGCTAGTAGTCTTGATAAATTTAATTATAAATTATAAATAATACACTTTGCTAAGTGAATTAATATAGTTAAGGCATTTAGAACAGCATTTGGTACATAGCAAAGTCCTATAAAGTGTTTGTCAGTATTATTACTGTATAGTAAAACCTCAGTTAATCACAATGTTTAGACATTGAGGTGACTAAGTTACTTTATTTTCATTTTAAAAACCTCCTCCAAACCACTTCACTGTTCAAAGTCTTTGAAAATCTTTCTAAAATATTTGAGTCCACTTTTCAGGATTAGTAAGTATAATATGTTAATATCCATTTCAAACGTTTTACAGTGGGGTGCCTGAGTGGCTCAGTCGGTTAAGCGTCCGACTTTGGCTCAGGTCATGATCTCACGGTTCATGGGTTCAAGCCCTGCATCGGGCTCTGTGCTGGCAGCTCAGAGCCTGGAGCTAGCTTCGGATTCTATGTCTGCCTGTCTCTCTCTGTCCCTCTCCTGCTCGTGCTCTCTCTCTGTCTCTCAAAAATAAAGAAACATTTAAAAAAATTAAAACTTTTTACACTGGATCTTGCATAGTTCTAAAAACACAAATCAGAAGCCCTGGGTTCCAGTACCAACTCTTTTATCTATCAGCTCTGTAACTCTGGGCCTCAGTTTACTCATCTGTAAAATAAGGACAAGGATACCTGTCATGCCTTTCTCATGATAATATTGATGACTACCAAATGCAATCATGGTGTGACATTACTTTGAAAACAAAAAAGTGCAAGGCAAATAAAATACGGCATACATTTGTTATTAGTGCTCCTTGGGATATAATAACAGTCTGTTTCTGAGGATGCATACACACGAGGGTATGGAGGTTCAGAAATGCATCGAGAACACCGTGTGTGTCATGAAAAGATGCTCAACGTCGCTCCTTATCAGGGAAATACAAATCAAAACCACACCCAGATATCACCTCACGCCAGTCAGAGTGGCCAAAATGAACAAATCAGGAAACTATAGATGCTGGCGAGGATGTGGAGAAACGGGAACCCTCTTGCACTGTTGGTGGGAATGCAAATTGGTGCAGCCACTCTGGAAAGCAGTGTGAGGTTCCTCAAAAAATTAAAAATAGACCTACCCTATGACCCAGCAATAGCACTGCTAGGAATTTACCCAAGGGATACAGGAGCACTAATGCATAGGGGCACTTGTACCCCAATGTTTATAGCAGCACTCTCAACAATAGCCAAATTATGGAAAGAGCCTAAATGTCCATCAACTGATGAATGGATAAAGAAATTGTGGTTTATATACACAATGGAGTACTACGTGGCAATGAGAAAGAATGAAATATGGCCCTTTGTAGCAACGTGGATGGAAATGGAGAGTGTGATGCTAAGTGAAATAAGCCATACAGAGAAAGACAGATACCATGTGTTTTCACTCTTATGTGGATCCTGAGAAACTTAACAGAAACCCATGGAGGAGGGGAAGGAAAAAAAAAAAAAAAAGAGGTTAGAGTGGGAGAGAGCCAAAGCATAAGAGACTGTTAAAAACTGAGAACAAACTGAGGGTTGATGGGGGGTGGGAGGGAGGGGAGGGTGGGTGATGGGTATTGAGGAGGGCACCTTTTGGGATGAGCACTGGGTGTTGTATGGAAACCAATTTGACAATAAATTTCATATATTGAAAAAAAAAGAACACTGTGTGTGTGTGTGTTAAAATATACACAACACAAAATTTACCATTTTAATTATTTTTAAGCGCACAGTCCAGTGGCATTAAGTACACACACATTATGTGCAATCCTCACCACTATCCATTCAAAAAGCTTTGTTTTATATTCCCAAACTAAGACTCAGTGCCCATTAAACAACAACTCTCCATCCTCTCTCCCCGCCCCCACCAGTCCCTGATGACTACCATTCTCCTTTCTGTCTCTACCAATTTGACTATTCAAGGTACCTCATATAAGTGGAATCGTACAGGATATTGCGTTTTTAATAAATTCCCTATTTATTGTCTTACCTTTTCCATCTTTGCCTTTGAAAGGTAAGTATGGAAAACAAAGGCAGTTAATTGAGGATTTCGTTTTGTGAGTTCCAGATCCCTGAGGTTTGTGATAGGACTGTGATCTGCCCTGGTAGCATCCTCAATAAGCCCTGATGGGGCTGTTCATTCAGTCCAGTCTCCACTGCAATTTTGGAAGACCTCTTAGAAGCTGTGATATTTTAAGGCTATGCAATGAGAACAGGGGAACAGGGTCTGGTCTCACCTCTACCACAAAAGTATTGTTTGATATTAAGTGACTCATTCTCTTCTCTGAGTCCTGTCTGTTAAACTGAAGGCTGATTGGATTAAATGATCTCAAGGTAGTATCAACTTCATATTCAAATGTTTCAATGGCATTTCTACCTTGTAAGATACTCAAAAGTATCATTCTCTCCCTGTTTCCACCTCCATCCAGGAGCAACGTACGTTGTGTAGTAAAAATGGAAGAAGAGGAGGATACCTGTGATATTTTTCCTGGGAAAACAAAGCAGATGCAAAGAAAAACTCAAAACAACAACAACAATAAAATTGAGCTGGTTTTAGATGTTCATGGAAGCTCATTCTGTGTTGTTATCTCTACTCTGACCAGGGGTTAGGGGTGGTGGTAGTGGGAACAGAGTAGAGAAGAGTTCCACAGCACATGCCAAAATGTTATTTAAAACACACATGCACACAGGGGCAAAAGGCTTTGCTCAAATTCAAGGCTATGACTTCACAATGGGAGAGAGAAATACTGAGCTAAATAAACCACCTGAATTAAGAAGATAGAGATAATGATCATTTTTAAAAGGTCTCTAAAGTTACACCAAAATGTACACCAGCTCCAAGATTCTAAGGCCCAATTCTGTTGAGTACAAAAAGTATAGCCAAATATGAGATGTCATAGACCAAAAGAGTTATGTATTTGGAGTGAACAACTTTCCTTATCATTCATAAACTTTCTAACTTGGATGCATTTGTATGAGGAGATGCTTCTGGTCTGATAAGAGCCTGGCTCTGGGAAGAAGAACAAGATGACCCAGATTCTTATGGAGGAGACACTTTCACACATGAATCACCCAAGAAAAATGGCAGCTGCTTCAGAACATTGGCTGCCTGCCGCAGAGGCTGATCCTGGGAGGGCTCGGTCTACAGGGACCCACCTTCAGTATGGAATGCAATCAGGATAGCAAAGCTAAGTACCTCATCCATCTGACTTCTAGAGTCAGGTGACAACTTGTGCATATTATTTTTCCCTCAGACAGAGTAGTCCTTGTTTGAAAATATGTAGCCCCTATTGACTAGGATCAAGTCAATTTTATTAATATAAGTATTTCCAAAGCTGTATTCTCCAAACATCTTTGTAAATAGAAACTAATGGGACCATTTAAAACATTTAATACTGTAACGATAATTTGTAATAATCTTAGTAAGAGTTTTATAATATATCTTTTCCAAAAAAAAAAAAAGACAGAAGATAGGTTTTATAGGTCTATTTCCATTAAACCAATGTCAGAGATTGAGAATTTCTGAGTCATGGGATTTGGGAGATGGAAGAAAACTGAAATAGTAAATTATACCAACACCCCTAGAGCATTCCTGATCTAGAATTTCTGGAAAATGGTCATGCATCCTGCTTCAATACCTTTAGGGAGAGGAAAATTGCTTCTTTATGAAGGAATGGGCAAAGGAAATGGACTAACTACATGAAATTACAATAGGTCTTTAGCCTTTTGTAACTTTGATTTTCTCATCTGTAACAGAAGGAACTATTGTATAAGACTATGTGGGAGTAGAAATAAAGTGTGTAGAGTAACAGTGTAGCTCTTGGTTATCAATGAATGTTATCCCCCCAACTTTTTAATTAAAAAGATCTTCCCTTTATTGGACTGAAATCTGCTTATTTGAAACTTAATTGGTAGTCTCAATCCAAAGCTCCCAGGGAACATGGAACTATTTTTTCTCTCTTCTATAAGGCAACACATCCAACACTTGGAGACAGTCACAGAGCTTCCTGTAGTCTTCTCTTCTGCAGCCTAAACCCACCTGATTGCCTCTACCATTCCTTAGAACTAATGAATCACTCAAGTCATTCAAATCACCAATGAATTCTATTGGTACCTTTAGGGAGTACCAATAGAATTAGGGCTAGATCAGTTGCGAGCATATTAAAGCAGGGTCCTTGCTTTCAATGCAGTCTGGGTAAAATAGGGACTAAATCAAAATACAAAGTTGTATTATTATGGAGAAGAAAGGGCAACTAAGTATGACTGGAAACCAAAAGAAACTTCACAGGAAGTGGCATTTGAGTTGCATATTCAAGAATTGGAAGGATTTTGAGGGGCAGCTGGGTAGCTCAGTCAGTGGAGCGCCCGACCTCTGATTTTAGCTCAGGTCATGACCTCACAGTTCATGGGATCAAGTCCTGTGTTGGGCTCTGTGCTGACAGCAGAGACTGCTTGGGGGGGGTCTCTCTCTCTTTCTCTCTCTGACCCTACCCAATTCATGCTCACTCTCTCTCAAAATAAATAAGTAAATAAATAAATAAATATTTTAAAAAAATTTTTAATGAAATGGACAATGATTAAGAAAATGAAAATACCTAGGGTTGGTGGAGGGAAGCAGAATGGTACCTTCTCCTGCACTGCTAGGGACTGTAAATATGCAGAAAGATTTATGATAACATCATGAGGCCAGATACTGTCCGTCCCAGGCCCTGTAATGCAATTTGCATCACAGTATTATTTATAACAACAAAAAACTGGAATAGTTCTAACTTTTCAACCATTGGAGATAGGTTAAATAAATTAAGAAATGCCCCTACAATGGAACATGTTTAATAAGGCCAATAAAAATGATGTCATTAAAAATATTTAATGACACAGAAAGAGGTTTGTGATGTTCAAAAAACAAATGCTGTTTACAATAGAGAATGCTCCAATATGGTTCCATTTTAGTAAATACATATATAAAAACATGTGCATAAGAAAAGACTAAAAGAACACGTGTTAGCAGTGGGTATATAACTTTGGCATAATTTCGTTTCCTAGGTTTTCTACAACAAATACAATGAGCTTCTATAAGTACTTTCAAATCTAGACTTTTTTAAAAGAAGGAAATGATTTAAGGAAAACAGCAATAAAAAGTTCAGAAGAGGGGTGCCTGGGTGGCTCAGTCAGGTGAGTGTCCGACTCTTCATTTTGGCTCAGGTCATGTCCCAGGGTTATGGGATCGAGCCCTGCATCAGGCTTTGCCCTGACAGTGTGGAGACTGCTTGGAATTCTCTCTCTCCCTCTCTCTGCCCCTCCCCCACTCACATGTGCACTGTCTCTCTCAAAATAAATAAATAAACCATAAAAAAAAAGTACAGAAGGCCCTCCAGGCCCAGGCCCACCTCACCTCAAATGATCTGAGCTGCTGAATCCAATTTCCTAACAGTAGCCTCCTGGAGACCTTAGTTTTCCTGAAATAAGACTTAATAAGGCTGCTTCCACTGACCCTGGGGAAAAGGACCCAGGTTGTTTAGGTGAATTCTTAAGTGGTCTTTCAAGATATCCCCAAGCCTTTCCCAAGTCTCTCTCTCAGCAGAATGAGTGCAGCAGAGAGCCGACGGGACACGCCTAGCAGGTTTGTGCAGCACAAGAGGAATAGGCTACAGCAGGCAATCCTGACTTGACCAGGACACCCTCTGTCATCAACACCTAATGAGCTGCACTCATTTCAAGGCCAGCAGCTCAAGGTCTGCCCAGGATTTACCTGTGATCCAGGCCCAAGGTTTGATAAGATTGTCATGATCAGCCTGATTCCCACAGGGAACTGTTAGCAGGGAGATGCCCAACGCCAGCAGATAGGCTTTCTCTGAGCTCATGTCTTCAATGAGGTTGTACTATCCCCCCCCCCCCCCCGCCCCCAGCTCCCCGGCCCAAACATCCCTATTCATCCGAACAAACTTTATTATAAAGCAAAGAAACAAGAACAAAACATGCACCAATAAAAGACAACAGTATCAACAGCAACAAAAAGTACAGTCTGTAAAAACAGACACTACTAAGATTCCACTATTGTCATAGTTCTTGTAACACACATGCCTGGTAAGCAGCTGGGGGTGATTTCTGATCACCTGGTGGTTCTTGATGTAAAAATAAAGACTAGAAAAACATATGCAGATCAACTGTACAGCTTATAGAGCACAACATTATCATCTTAGGATGTAAAATTGATCTCAGAGGACATTATTACTCCTGCGTGACAAGTGAGAGCCCCGAAGTTCTGAGAGGTTGAGGGACTGGCCCAAGGTTACTCTATCAGTTAGTGGCCATGGCAGGGCTCTGACTTGGGTTAGGGGCAATAGCACTAAGTGAAAACAATTTCAGCATGGACATGTCAAACTCACCTGTGTGGCCCTCACGGCACTAGCAGTACATAAGAATAGCATGCTAAAAGCTTATCAACGTGTCTATTTTATTGATTTGGTGTTTTTGTTTTTGTTTTGCTTTATTGAGGCAAAATTCATATAACATGAACCATTTTAAAGTGAATAAATAATTTAGTGGCATTTAGGACACTCACAATATTACATAGCCACCATTTCTATCTAGCCCCAAAACATGTCTGTCACCCCCAAAGGAAATCCTATACCCATTAGGCAGTTGCTCCCTGTTACCCCTTATCCCCGTCCCTGGCAACCTCTACTTTTTGTCTCTGTACATTTAACTATTATGAATATTTTTTTACATGAATGGGACATGGGACTTTTTGTATCTGGCCTCCTTCATTCAGTGTAACATTTTTGAGGTTCATCCATGTTGTAGCATGTATCAGTATGCCATTCCTTTTTATGGCTGAGTAATATTCCATTGTATGTATATCTCAGACCGTGTCTGTCTATTCATCCACTAATGGGCTTTTGGGCTCTTTCTACCTCCTGGCTCTTATACATAGTACTTCTATGAACATGCATGTCCATGAATCTGTTTGAGTACTGGTTTTCAATTATTTGGGGGTATATATGAGTTTTCTTATTTTCTTATGTATTTTACTTATATTTTATCTGACTACAGGAGTATAGGATATTTACTGAAGAAAGTGTGGAAAGTAGAATGAAAACACAAATAAAAAAAATCACCCAAGGGTAATGAAGAATATCCTCTTCCAGAAAGGATATTTTATAAGCTAAAAAGCTTATAACCTCATTCTATTTTTCCTCCCTATAAACATAGATTATTATTTTAGAACTTGGTAGTCACTGAGAATATGGACATTGTAGTCAGAAAAACCTGGATTTGAATCCTGGCTCTGTCATTTATTAGCTGAGTCACGTCACCTCTGTAAGCTTGATTTCCCAGTCATAAAATGGACACAATAGTACCTAACTCCAGGGTTTTTATGGCAGATTAAATGCGATGATGTTGGGGCGCCCAGGCGGCTCAGTCAGTTAAGCATCTGACTTCGGCTCAGGTCATGATCTCACAGTTTGTGCGTTCAAGCTTCGTGTCGGGCTCTGTGCTGACAGCTCAGAGCCTGGAGCCTGCTTCAGATTCTGTATCTCCCTCTCTCTCTGCCTCTCCCCCACTTGCACTCTGTCTCTGTCTCTCAAAAACAAATAAACATTAAAAGTTTTTTGTAATGGGAGGATGTTGTGATTCAAGTGTCTAGTATGGCACGAAGGACAGAACAGGCATTCAGGAAGTGTTAGCTGTGATAGTATTTCCCACACAGAGATTTGCTAACTCTACCATAATGTGAAGTTCAAAGAAGAGGAATTTTGTGTTTCTACCACTATAGCTTTAGAGCAGTGCCCAGCACACAGCTGGCACTCGATAAATATCTGTGGAATGAATGAGTGAATATAAATGTTGGGGAAAATTTGGACATTAGAGATCTGGGCAGGATCTCTGGGAAAACTCAGCTGAGTTCAGAAGACAACGGCCATGGATGGAAAATTCTTGCAAGTCATTCTGCATTCTGCATAAGCATATTCCAGTGGCTGGAGTTGGTCAGGTCTGACTTCGGGCCCACATAAAATGGAATCATATGCAGAAAACAGTCAGAAAATAAGTTCATCTTAGTTGCAACAATTGGGGGCAGAGCGAGGAGTCCTCCAAGGCATGTGGTGAGTTGTACTCCCTAAGCTGCTGGACCAGCTAAGTCTCGGAGCTTTTTTCAAAGCAAATGAAGCATTTGATGGAATAAACCCAGGCAAAGAGATATTTAAGCATAGGACCTTGACAGGAACTGCCCTGAAGTAATATCGCTTGGAACTAAAGAGATGATTAGTGAGCTTCTCATAGCCCTACAGGAAATCTTGCTTGGCACAGGAATGCAAAATTTTCCAACCTTGTCTAAAAACAGTTTCCCCACACTCCACTGCCTCATAATGATGTCTGTAATGGATTGCAGAGCTCACTGCCTGCTGAAGGCCTCACTGCCTTCCTCCTGTTGTGGGTCCTTATCCCAACGAGGGACTTGCCCTGTTTGGGGACTAACTTCTCCTGCAAGCTCAGGAGGGCTAAAATGGAGATAGAGGCATGGTAGTTCCCAGGAGACAAGCCAGAGAAGACGAAGGACTGACTCCTACCTCAGGTGGCTATTAGTAGGGCCTAGGCAGGGAGGATGTGAAAATCCTTTGTTCCAAGGTAACAGGCTGTTTTTATGTAGGTGTGTTTTCATACTTCTCCTTTAAAGCATCTCTCACTGCTAAAATGAAATTATTTTTAGTATATGTGAAATTCACTGTTAAAGTCTCTCTTCCACTAAATTACAGACTGTTTCTGTCTTGTTCACTAGTACATCTTCAGCCCCCAGTACAGGCTTTGAACCAATAACCAATAACCAATAACCATTTGCTGAGTAAATGAATCTAAGGAATTTTATTACAAATTTCAATTTAGTTAGAGGCCATATAGTATACTGGTCAAGGACATGGGTTTGAATTCTGGCTTCCTGGCTTTGCGACTTTCGGCAAATTGCTGAAATTGCTTTTTATCAGTTTCCTGATGTTGCTGTAACAAATTACTACAAACTTTGTGGCTTAAAAAAGCAGAAATGTATTCACTCTCAGTTCTGAGGCTAGAAGTCCAAAATCAGACAGGACCATGATCCCCCTAGGGGCTCTGAGAAGGAATCCATTCCTTGCCTCTTCCAGTTTCCGGGGGCCCCCAGCATTCCTGGGCTTGTGGCTGCCTCTCTCAGGTCTTCACATCACCCTCTGCTCTGTGGGTCTGTATGAAATCTCCTTCTGCCTTTATCTTATGAAAACACTTGCAGGCATCTAGGGCCAACCCAGATAATGCAAGATAATTTCTTCTCAAAATCCTTAATTTACATCTACAAACACCCTTTTTCCAGATAAGGTAAAACTCATAGGTTCTGGGAATTAGGACACGGACATATCTTGTGGGGGTGGGGGGCACCATTCAGCCCATGACACTTCTCAAAGGCTTTTTCCCCCCCATCTGCAAAATGGACATACTATCTCTTAGAATTATTATGAGGGTTAAGTGTGACAATGCATATAAGTCTCTTAACATGACTTATGGCAGATGAAAAGCCCTCAATAGATGGGGGCAGGGAGGTATTACTCCTGAAGGCCATAGAGAAGAAGTGATGGAGTTATGCCAACCCATTCAGACATTTAAAAATGTTTTCAGTATTAGTATCTATCTATTTATCTCTCTATTTATTTAACAGGGCAGGGACTTGAGCTCAGCCCTTTTACATGTCATTACATTCGGTACTCCAAATAGTGGAAGACGGGTATTCTCTCCATTTACACCCCATTTAACCAAAGCTCAATTTTCAAGAACCTGAGTTAGCACAGAGTTCAAATTATACACCAAGAACTTCTTCCTCCAAACCCAGTTTTTCTCTATACCACCTCAGAAAATTAAGGACAGAAGTGGATAAAGTTCCAAGCTTCTGCACATGGATAAATCACTTGTTAGAGAACGTTATGGAAGAAGCCAACTATGGTGCAGATTAGCCTGGAAGAACTTGAAAACACTGGTCCTCAAACTTCGTTGCAAGCTAGAATCACCTGGGAAACTTTTCAAGTACAGACTGTATAGAACAACGAAATCAGAATTGGGATGAGGGACAGACCCTGACATTAATAACTCTTAAAACTCCCCAGATAATTACAATTACAGCTGAGGTTAAGAGCTACTGCTCTATCAGCAGTTCTCAGGCTTTGGTGGGCATCAGAATCACCCAGGAAGTTGGTGAAGATACAGAGGATTAGGGTTTCCTCTGCTTCAGTGAACCTGGGTCTTCCCAGGTGATTTTGATGCCCACCGAAGTTTGCAAACAACGACTCTAAAGTACCTTTCAACTTTGGTGTTCTGTTTTCCACTACTCACTTGTTTATTTCTCTATGTATTCAAACACCTGTACTAGAGTCGGAGCTACAGGGACACATAAATAAGACATAACTGCTGTCTCAAGATTCCTGGCAAACTGTTCTGCTGCCCCCACTCTCCACGATGCTCCTCCTAGCTGGCCCTCCTGCTAAGAATGGAAGATCCACGAGGACATTCCAAAGAAAATCCTCTTGTTAAAATGAAGAAGATGCTTAGTGAGTATTTCTTGCATGAGGAAGAAGGGAAGGAGAGGAAAAACATGAAAATAAACATCACCCAGCAGTGTGGGGGGCTTCCCCACGTCCCCCACGGAGTAAGGCATGGTCACCTATGATGTCAGGAAAGACTTCTTTGAAGAGGTGAGGTCTGAACGGGGTTTACAGGGATGACAAAGGCTTGAGAAGGGTACTCTCATCATAGCAAGCACCAAAATTTTCACAGAGCCCTGAAATAAGGTGGGAAACAATTACTGGTTTGGTTCTACAACACAGCAAGCAGGAGCAGAGGGTCAGGATCAGTGGGAGCTGAGGCAGGAGCCAGATGGCAAAGCACTTTCTATGATCATCCTTCTCCTGCCCTTAGCCAAAAGGCCTCTAAGTCTAAAAGTCCCAATGAGTTTTTGAGCAAAGCTTGACCAAAGCCAGAGGCCCAGGACTAGAAAGGCCTATGATCTCTTCGAACAGGACCTCAGTTGTCCACAAATTTCTAGAAGAACCCTGAGACCAAACTCCAATACCATCTCTGAAGTGGGTGAAGAGTAGGTTCCCTTAGCAGGCAGATTTGAATCCAAACTAAAAGACACGCTGGCAAGGAAAAGGATGGCCTGAGCAAATCAAGAAACTCTTTCTCTGCTGCCTCCTGATTATTATGCGTCCAAGAGTGTGCCTGGTCTTAGCCAGCAACTACCGCAAGTGGTACCAAGGGAGTAAGGAGTCTGAGACCCATGATAGGAGGTAGATTCATCTCTATCCCAATTCTAAATGGTAAAAACAGGAGCATAAACATTTCCAAGCTTGTTTGGTTGTTCCTCTTCCTCAACTGGGCCGTAGTTGCTGGGAGCAGGGAGCTCTGTTCTCCTCTCACAGCCAAGCTGGTCTTTTGTGGGACATCCTAAGCTCTGGCACCAAGAGCTGGAGCTGGAAAGACCCCTGAGTGGTAAGGCTACCCTTCTGCTCCTGTGGTGGTGCCCACCGGCAGCCCCTCCCCTTTGAGCAGGATTTGCAGAAGCAAAATTGACCATAAAGGGGCATTTTCCCTGTATTTTATGACAGAATTCCATAGGCCTTGTTTTGGAGGTTCCTTCACTGAAAAAAATAGACTTATCAAGTAAAACAGATTAACAAGAGTCCTGGAGAGCACAGCTTGTTTGGAGGGGAACTGATTTCACGTCACATGCTCCCATCCTGGGTTCTAAGTGAAGGGACCTAACTAACAAGGGATAGTTAGTTAGCAAGGGACAAAGCAGACCCAGCAGAGTTGGCAAGCAGCCCCCTACTTTCCTATCAAGAAGATATTCTTCTCACTGCTTCCAGGCCTAGAACAGATTTTTTTTTTTTTTAATTAACCGCTATTACAGAAAAGGAAACTCACGGTTGAGACTAGCTTTGTATGGTCAGGAAGAGCTTATCTGAGTGGATGACAATTGTGCCCAAGATCTGAAAAAAGGAAGAGGATTCTGGGTAGAAGGAACAGCATGTCAAATGCTCCTGGTCAAGAAAAGAGCTTGGCTTGCTGGAGAAGCCTAAAGGAAGCGAGTGCATCTGGTGCATAGCGGGCATGGGAGAGCAGTGCAAGGTGGAGTTTGAAAGAGAGAAAGGCAATGATGGATCGATCCTCAGGGCCCTGTTTGAATCTGCCCAACTACTGCCCCAAAGCTGCAATTTCCTGAGCTGCTCTGGGATTCTGCCCCTGTCCTTTATGTAATTATAGAAGTATAATCCCTTTGTGCTTCGGACTTCTTTTTTTAATTTTTTTTAATGTTTATTTATTTTTGAGAGAGAGAGAGAGAGAGACAGAGCGCGAGTGGGGGAGGGACAGAGAGAGTGGGAGACACAGGATCTGAAGCAGGCTCCAGGCTCTGAGGTGTCAGCACAGAGCCCAACTTGGGGCTTGAACCCACGAACTGTGAGATCATGATCTGAGCTGAAGTCGGACGCTCAACCGACTGAGTACCCAGTCCTGTGCTTCAGACTTCTAATTTGAAAATTTTTCTCCACAAACGGGACCTTGCTCAAAATATTGCCTTTTTTTTTTAAAGTTAATGATCAGATTATAATTGGTAACAATAATCCCTTACACTTAGATATTTTAAAGTAGTACATACACATCCAGAATCACTTTTAGAAAAATTTTTTTTCATGAAAAGTAGTTCCGAAAATTTTAAAGTTGGACTGGACAATAGAACATCTCTTCATGCTATAAGGAGGAAACACGGGCTTGGATATTTACCTAAGATTTCACCTGTTTTTTCATTAGAGCAGCACCTTTGAATGGAAATATAACACAAGCTACCCAAGGAAGATCATGTGTAATTTTAAATTGTCTAGTAGCCACAATAAAAAGGATTAAGTAAAATTAATTTTACAATATATGTCACTTAGTTCAATACACGAATATTTATCATTTTAACGTGTAGTCAGTATGAAAATTATTAATAAGATATCTTAAGTTCTTTTATCATGCCAAGCCTTTGAAATCCACTGAGTGTTTTCTACTTATACTACATCTATCTCATTTTGGATTGGTCACATTTCAACTATTCAAATAGCCACAGGTGTCTACTGACTACTGTTCTAGACCATGCAACACTGGGGCCTCATAATGGGTAAGGCAGCCAGAACGAGGGTGGATACCTCCCTTTTTACGGATGAGAACACTGAGGTCCAGAGCTTTCTTGACAGATTGCTGACCTGTTGGCAGACTTGAACTGGGACCAGATTCTAGGTTCCTTGTCATGTGTTCTTTCCCATATTATACTTCCCTCCCCTTGGGCATAAGGAGGAGGAGTGGAAAGCACAAGAACTACCAGAAACAAGCGCCCATCTGTACTGGAGAGGGCGATGGGGCTTCATACTTCTTAAACTCTTAGAACCTTTGGGGTTGATGCCTCTTCTCCCATTTTCCATATGAGGTTCCAGAGGCTCCAAGTGTTTCTGTTACTGATTTTGGCAAGATGATATCTGTTCTTTGAAGAAAATGCTACCATCAGTATTAGGAAGATGTTGCTTGACGCTGTAGGAGCCAAGAATAGGCTGCCCCAAGGTGGGCCACTGTGGCATGGACATTATTTTGAGTTAAAGGTAATCAAAACCCAGCAGATGTGGGAAAAGCTCTCTTCCTGATCCTCAACTGCTTAAATTTACACTGGAGAAGACAGCGTGCAACAGGAAGAAAGCTATTAACAGAGACTCCCCTTTACCTAAGAAACTTATCTGCATAATAGGGCAATCTTGTTTTTCTAAACATCTCCTTTCACCTTCCTGCACAATGGCCTTCCTCCTTTTTGTATCCTTAGGCCCTACCCCTCTCCTTAGCTTCTATAAGCTTCATGTTGCCTCATTGTCTTTAGAATCTCATGTCTGTGTGGATTACACCTATTAAATTTGATTTTCTCCAGTTAATCTGTCTCATGTTAATTTGAATCTAAGTCCAGCTAGAAAGACCTCAATGGGCAGAGGACGGTCTTCCTCCCCAACAAGGCTGACACCTGCTGAATTGAGGCCTCTTAAACATTGCAGGGCCACCCTAGGGATTCCACGAGGAATTTTTCCAACCAACTACCAGTTCTGAAGATGGGACATAAGCTCTCAGAGACCCCAGTCCTAGGAGGACTGTTCTTGAGCCTGCCAAGTACTAACACTCCTGATCCAGTTCATCCTTACATTGTTCTTCACCCGCTGCCACTGCTCCAAATCCATACAATCAGGAGCATAAGAAAAGCATGCAGCTACCTCATTTGAGCTAGCTGTGAACTAAGGTCCAAACTACAGGCAGTCACTATCATTTAAATAGACTCTCTAAGTGCCACGGATAAATCCAGTAACAGAAAAAGGGGACAAGAGGAAGCAATCATTCCTGAACCAGAGAACCTGGTCACATTTCTTTACAGTCAAGCTCTCAGGGAAGAGGTGGGCTAAGGGACTGAGGCCAGCATGTATCCGTCTGTCTATTATGACCATGCAAACAGATGCCCTTGGCACAACACACAAGTGTGGCCCATAGATGTGTCTGTTGGCCAGGAAAAGTCTTAGGTGATGGATACAAATGCCCCCACTCCAGAGGTGAGCAAAACGAAGCTCAGAGTCCTAGTAACTCCAGAGCTCATGCTCATAAGAACCACACTGTATACTTCCCTACTATGTGTAAAGCTC
Source organism: Panthera pardus (assembly GCF_024362965.1). Classification (NCBI taxonomy): domain Eukaryota; kingdom Metazoa; phylum Chordata; class Mammalia; order Carnivora; family Felidae; genus Panthera; species Panthera pardus. Next base: position 54,272,629 of record NW_026526666.1, read on the forward strand.
TAAGGTAGTAGAGAAAGCCAGGTCTCCATTTAAAAAAGCAAACCAGGACAAAAATACCCCCAAATCTAGTCTGTCAGCACAGAGAACTATTTACAGTTGGAAGCAGGCCTCAGTATTTTTTTAAGTAGGAGGCTCCCTCCCTTTCTGCTACCTACGGGTGCAATTTCCAGTCCTTTCTCCAAAAGAAACATTTGGCTTTCTACAGAGAACCTCTGAGACCTCATGTGACTGAAAATGGAAGAAGGGGAAAGAGGCCCTCATCACACCCCATCCCAAACCCCCCCTAGGGAAGCTGAGGTTGGGCCCCTGTAGATCCATTTATTTTAGAAGGTACTTGGTTCTAAAGCATTTGTTTCAGAAATTACCCCCCTGCCCCATCAATAGTAGCTTTCAACGGCTCTTCCCGGGTGGCCTTGTCTCTTTTAAATTTCATTTCCTGTTGGAAAGGATAAACAGGTAACTGTTTAATGCCACTGACTGGACTCATTTAACAGAAAAACAGGACCTGAGTGAGGCCGGGGAACCAGGGTGGAGTTGATAGGTAGAACAGAGCAGCTGGGTGAAGAGAAAGACATTAAAGAATATCAAACGATGGGGTTTATTTTACTGCTTCTGCATGTGATGGAACTTACCCCACAGGAGGAGGGGATATGAATGCATAGGAGACAGTGTAACCAGCTGCCATGTTGAACATGGATCCCTGGACTTGGCCTAGAGGCTTTGGTGGAAATCCTGGCACTCCCACTCACCATGGGTGCCCTTCAGCCAACTCCTTTAAGCCTGATAAGCCTCAGTTGCCTTTCTCTTCTACCATACAAGGTGGTATGAATTCAAATGATGCATGCAACATGCTTATTAGCAAGTGCCTCACACACAGTAGGTATTCACCTGCAGCAGCTATGAATCGACATAGCTGAGATATGAACCCAAACAATTTAGCATCATGTTTCCTATTGCATACCATACATTGCGTTGGGCAATAAGAACATGCCAATAGATAAGAGAGCCCCTGACTTTAAGAAAGGCAGGCACAAAATAGATAATTTCAATACAGCATGGTAAGGACTGTGATCAAGATAGACATGGGGTGATATGGTAGCCCACATATGAAGCATTCAGGGGCACTGTTGATGGCATGGTCGATGAGACTGACGAAAGCATTCATTCATCATCTCTCTAGAATACAAGGTCCAGCAAAGTAGGGATACAGCCTATCTTACTCAGCACTATGCCCATTAGAAGCCCTGTGGGAAAAAGGGGGTGAGGGAATGCTTAAGGCACTGCTTAAGTAAGGAAGGAGTTAGCCAGGAGGAGAATGAGGTTAGAGGCAATCCAGTCAGAAGAAACTGCATGAACAAAGGTGCAGAGACTGAAGTAGAGCCAGATATTTAGGGAATTAGAAGCAGGTTGTTGAAATAAGTGGAGTATAAAGTAGGGGGTGGGGTGGTGCCCTGGGTAGCTCAGTTGGTTGAGTGTCCGACTCTTCAACTCTTGATTTTGGCTCAGGTCATGATCTCGCAGTTCAGGGTTTGAGCCCTGCATTGAGCTCCGTGCTGACAGCGCGGAACCCACTTGCGATTCTCTCCTCTCTCTGCCCCTCCCCTTGGCTCTCTCCCAAAATAAATAATAAAAAACTTTAAAAAAAAGATAAGTATTTAAAGTATGGGGGTAGGGATAGGTGAGAGGAATCAGCAGAGGTAAGCCCATGGAGAACCTTGATCATCAAGCTAAGAAGTGTGGTGCTGGTGTGGGTGAGCATTCACATATGGAAGGCCAGAACGGGTGTGGGCTGGTTGAACAAGATCTAAAATCTCTAAAATATGCTTTCCCTACAAGCCTGCCAAAGTACCTATGATTTTTTTTTACTATAAAGCCCAAAGTAATAATCATATTAACCAAAACCAGCTGTTACTTCTTACTCTCCAATTAGTTTATCAGATTTGCTAGCCAGGTCAACTTTCACAACAACCATATGAAGTCATTACCCTTTATTGTCTCATCTTACAAATGAGAAGACCAAAGCACAGATCGGTTGAGTGGCTTGCTCAGAGTCACATAGAATGTAGGTAGCAGATACAGGATTCAAACTTAGTTACCTCGGTCCCAGAGTTTGTTCCCTTAACTGCCATATTATCTCAAATCTGTCTTCCAGTTCACTATTTCCCTCTTCAGCTGAATGCATCCACTGTTTAACCCACTTGATGAACTTGTAATTTCTATAACTCTATTTTTCAATTCCAGAATTTCTACATAGTTATTTTAAAAATCTACTTTTAAAAATCATACTATCTTGTACTTGACCTATGGCTTCTATTTCCTCATCTCCACAAAAAATTTTATGTATGTACATATGTATAAAGTTTCCCATGAAACTTAAAAAAATTTTTTTTTTTTACATTTATTTATTTTTGAGAAACAGAGTGAGACAAAGCATGAGCAGGGGAGGGGCAGAGAGAGATGGAGACACAGAATCTGAAGCAGGCTCCAGGCTCTGAGCAAGCGGTCAGCACAGAACCTGACGTGGGGCTCCAACTCACAAACTGTGGGATCATGACCTGAGCTGAAGTCAGACACTCAACCGACTAAGCCACCCAGGTGCCCCTCCCAATGAAACATTTTTTAAATGTTTACTTATTTTGAGAGTGAGAGAGAGAGAGAGAGAGAGAGAGAGAGATCATGAGTGGAGAAGGGGCACAGAGAAAGGGAGAGAGAGAGGGGAAGAGAATCCCAAGCAGGTTCTGAGCTGTCAGTGCAGAGCCTGATGCAGGGCTCGAACTCACGAACTGTGAGATCTTGAGCTGAAATCAAAAGTCACAAGTTTAACCGACTGAGCACCACTCAAGCTCCCCTCCCATGAAACTTTTTTTTAACGTTTATTTATTTTGAGAGAGAGAGAGAAAACAAGCAGGGGAGGGGCAGAGAGAGAGAGAGAGAGAGAGAAAGAGAATTTGAAGCAGGCTCCACACTTTGCGTTGAGCCTGGAGTGGGGTTCGATCTCACAACTGAGATCATGACCTGAGCCAAAATCAAGAGTCAGACGCTTAACCAACTGAGCCACCCAGGCACCCCTCCCATGAAATATTTTAAACATACATTCTCTCTCAAATTGCTCTATTGTCTTTAGTTTCCAATTATGAGCTTTTCCATGTGTTTTGTCTACTGGCTCTTGCTAATGGTGGGCTTCTTTTCTTCTTCTCTTGCATGTACTATAATTTTTAAAAGTAAACTTAACATCAGTAGGAGTTTGCCGGTCTTATTTAGTGGTTTTGATTTTAGAACTTTTGTTTTTGGTGGGAACGCCACACGTACTGTGATGGTGAGACAGTTTGTGAGCTGGTTTTAGGTTGTCCCCTGTCAGGGTCTCAGAGTTTAATCAATTCCAGACCAAGTTTTTACATTATCTTCTTGGTTTGTGGCTTGTATACTACATGAGAAGAACTTCAACCCCCAACTCCCATACAGCACAGGTTGGGGCTTGTATTTCCTGTGAGTGATCCCAATGTCCCAGGGTGGTTTGTGGACTGCCACACATATCCTCAGCAGAATTCTCTTTCTTGCATGCTTGGTCCAGTCATCCCTCACTAACAGCTTAAGCAGTGAGGTGGTTTCCTATGGCCTCAGTTCTGATCCGCAAAGGGTATTGAAACTCTAGCCCCTAAGAACCATACTCATTGCCCATATTTTTATAAAATCTTTTAATTCCTTCTTGCTGATCATTGCTCTACCATTGAGTTTGCTCTTCTGGCACCTGGAGATTTATCTTTTTTCTGTGCCACCCTGGCAATGATATTTTTTTTACATTGTATATTTTCATCAGCATCTCTCTGTAATCAGGGGGGAATGTGCCTTGACAGCTCAATCTATCAAATTGACCAGAAGGCTTTGATTATACATTTAGATACCAGTCCTTTCCACTTGACTCTGTGTTCACAGAGGACAGAGACCTTTGTCTCATTCATCTTTCACTACTAATTTTTCAGACAGTGCCCAGACCAGAATAGGAAGCAAAAAAGATTTGGCTGATGAATAAAAGAATTAATCAGTTCTCTCTCACTCTAAATGGGAATGAAAGACCATATACTAATTATCTTCTAGAGAAATATGATACCAAGAAGCTCTGGAAAGCCATCCATGCCCTCTGGAAGGCTCATGTTGAACACACAAAAAGCTTGCCTTAGTCCAGCTTTGTAGCAAGTAGGTTCACTACTATTGACACTACTTTCTTGAAAGGCAACCACTGCTAATTACAGTCCTGGTCTGGTAGAAATTCAAAGTCTGGCAAGCTAGATTCTTGACTGGTGGCTCTGCTGCCTTTTTAGCAGATACTGATGTTCTTTTATAGCCATAATTAGAACCTGATCAACAACATGTAGTGTACAATGATATCATTTTTACTGTTGGTGCCATAAAGAGCTTGCCGATTAAGTTCACATTGTTTTTAAGTAGGCTCCACACCCAATGCGGGGTTTCAACTCATGACCCTGATATCAAGAGTTGGATGCTCTACCGACTGAGCCAGCCAGGCACCCCAAGTTCACATTCTTGAAAGCACCTTGCACAGTACTTGTCACATAGTGAGTACTGAGTTAAGATTTAGTGTGTTTTATGTCTTCTTTTACATTAAAAAAAATGTAAAAATATTTGTTGAAAATCTATTGCCTCCTAGGCATTGTGCCTAGTGCAGGACATGGAAGGGAATAATATACAGTCCCTGCTCCAATCCTAAAGTAGAAAAAGAATGTCCAAAGTAAATTTAACAATAGAAAATTATTCTAAATGTCCTCCTACTTAAAGTGAAAAGATATTTCACCTTATCCCGCCACCCTAAAATGCCTAATAAAGTATAACCATCAGAATATGGGTTACCTGGTTGACTCAGTTGGTTAAGCATCTGACTCTTGATCTCAGCTCAGAATAACCTTGCCTATTACTATTTTATAAGGTTCTCTCTCCTCAGAGAGGAAATACAACTCGCAGTGAACACATGAGCAGACAAAAGAGAGCTGATTATAAAAGGCATCTGACATAAAGGACAATGATTTTTGAGCTTTTATCACTATAATCCCAGAACCTAGAATCATGCCTGAAGTAAAGTAGAATAAGTTTGCTGCATGTTTTGCACATATATATACAGAGGTGTCCATCCACATATATGGCCTAAGTTGTCACTCATTATTCCACACATTTATTGAGGATTCCTATGAACAAGAGTCTGTGTTAGATTTTGCAATGGAGACAAAGAAAAAAAGAACAAGAACGAGAATAAGATAGAAATCCTACTTACAAGGAGCTTTCAGGCATAAGAATGAGACAGACAGGTGTATAAATCACCATGATATAACACAGAAAATGTTAAGAACAGAGAAAAGGTCTATGGGAGTTCCAAAGAAGGAAAGGCCACTTCCTGCTGAGGGATTAGATAAGACTGTGGCTAATATAGAATGTGTTGTTTTCAGTCTTGAAGGATAAGTAATTTGTGGCGTGCAGAAGGGAGAAAATGGGCACTGGCAAAGAAAAAAAGGGGTGGTTCAGATGGAAAGAATAGCTTAGGCAAAAGGAGAGAGGCAGAAAAGCACAGGGTATATAAGAAGAAATATAAATTTTGCTGGAGATGCATAAAAGGATATAAAGGGGGCTAAAGAGAAATAAGGCTAGAAAGGTAAGATGAGCCACATTGCAGGGGCTTTGAAGGTGTCCTGATTTACCATTCCAGAGCACAGGGTCTCTATCGAGTAACCAGAGCTTAGCATATGGTGGAGCTTAATTAATACTACAACAACTTCATAGCAGGAACCTGTTCCCCACGTGCACACAGGAAGCTGCCATCTGTACGCACAGGCAATTACAAACATTCCAAATACTCTGCCCTGAACCCTGCAAGCACATCAAATACTCACTGTAAAAGGTCACCCAGCAAACAGCTCTGATCAATCCTGGCTCAGGCAGAATCAAATCCCCTAAATAAGATCCACTAGATGCAATGTCAGGAAGGTCAGAAACAACCCTATTTCACATCTTGAAGCATTTTTACCATATGGAACATTTTAGAGGAAGAAGGGAAAGGAAAGAGGAAAAAAAAACCCTCTCCAGAAATCATAGAATTCCAAGTAATCAAATATTAAATAATCACAAAGTAAGCAAGGGGTTTATTTTGGCCCCCACCTCCTTCTAATGATCTAAAAAGCAGCTGATTTCAAAGAAGGCCATGCCAGGATTAAAAATGGAGTTTCACGCCTCCCCCCTCCTCCTCCCCAGTGCATCCCCATTGTGTACCTTTGTCGAGTTCACTTGAAATGTTCCATGATGAGGTAGGCACTAACTCAGCAGTGACTGACATCTCTGTTTCTGGAAAGAAAAAGAAGGGAGGGGAGAAAGACAAGGGTGATATTAAATATATAAGTAACTTATGGGCTGTTAGAAGCATTACAGGAGATTTCCAAAGGCACTGCCTTCTGAGAGAGACCACTGCAATCCCATAGCTTATTAAACTGAACAGCCACTCTGCTTGCCAGGCAGAGGCGCCTGCATTACAGAGTCTATCCAGATGAGCAATCTGTAGGCCAGATTCAAAGAGGTGTTGTTGTTTTTTTTTCTTTAAAACATGGGCTTGAAAATTAAAATACAAAGATTTCATTAACAAAACAAACTGAACCTGCAGAAATGACTGAACGTTATCAAACATCAACTCTTCCTTTTCTTGTTAGAAGATCACTCTTAGACAATATATTCAATAGTCTTTCCATGAAAAATGAGAACTAAGTTTGCTCTTTCTGCTGATTTCACTTGCTGTGTTTGTGAATTGATAGCGTTTCTATTAATGGAGAGATCTATTTCTCTACATTGAAACTTAGAGTCAAGACAAATGAAAGCTAAGTTTTTGAATATGAGAGTCATGTGAGGTAACTAAACTCAAAAGACAATTTTCAAAACCACCATAAATTAAAGCAAACATGCAAATCAACAACAGAAAGGGCATAAGACACTATGAAGATTTAAAAACTCTACAGCAGTAATAGACTGTAATATACAAATGATGTTTTTATTGTTGTTTTTGAAATTTTAAGCCATGATGATGTCATGCACATTTTAATAGGGTTGCATTAACCTCCCCTTAGACCATACACACACACACACACACACACGTACTTTAGTACATACAGAACTTTAGTACGGAGCAGAATCTTGGAGAACTCAGTGCCTACAACATTAGATAATGACACCCACATGAATCCATTTTCCTTCCTTCAATCTGGTACAGACATCATTAATCAATTATGGCTCTTTTTGCCTGTTAAACCTGAGATCTGCCTTAGAGTCTTTCCAGTACAGTGCTCTAGGTAGACACTAAAAATGGATCTGAAATGCAAGGTGAACTTTTTAGTAAGTGGAAGAACTGGGATTCAAATCCAGGTCTGTTTCTATTGCCTACATATCTCCTAGTAGCTCATGCTACCTGGTACTCAGGTCTGTGAAACCTGATGTGTTTTTCATCTTACCTCTCTCTGGCTTCACCTTTTACCTAGATAAGCACACTTTCTACTGTTTCCTTATTTACTGATAGGGCTTGGCTGCCACTTGGCCATAGAAATCACACACCATAGTCAGTGAGCTTTGTCAAGAACAGGATGTTTATCCACTGAGACCTTGCAAAGACCCACTTCTAGTTTGTCTACTGGGTCTCTGATCAACCTGCCACCTACAGCAGAGACAAAAGGGTTGTTTGGTTTGTGCAGACCTCCTTGACTTGCCCTGTCCCAGCAGCAGGTGGGAAAGAAAGTAGACAAACCACGCATACCCTCCTCAGTGCAAGTGGCCCCAGTCCCCTCCTATGTCCTGAGCTAAAAATGGCACAGATTCTTTAAAGGGGACCTGAAGTCAGGTGCACAGTATGGCAGGAACCTCAAATCATATAAGATTGCAAAATATGAAAAGAAAAAGAAAACAGCATCCCAGGTGGGAAAAATGCTTAACACAAAACCACAGTAGAAGGCAGGGCTTCTGGTATTAACCACTTGTCCTAGGAATGGGTATTTCATGCAGGTGACTTCATAAGGAAAAGCTAATTGTCTGTATCTGAGGGCCCTCCATGAAGGACTCCAACCACAGCTCCGCTTAACCCTGTTCCTGTTGCCACCTACTTTGGCTCTTTGAATAATGGCCCCTTGTTTGCAGTATTATGAACTACTGTGGTTCACCTTCCAAAAGGGCTCATCAAGCACTCCAATACCCAGACTTCAGGGAGCTTGGGAAGAGAAGCATGGCAGCCAAGGCAGCATTTCAGGCAAAGAAGCAAAAGGTGGGGAAGTGGTGGGATTAAGGCAGATCTTGACGGCATTTACATTCAATATTTTCATAGCTTCATCTTACTGCTGCTCACAGTTAAACTGCCAGAAATATAGGTTTCATTTTACAGTATTAATTTTTATAGAAAGTTAGCTCTATGTCCCTTGGTTTTTCTAACCTGACTTTGAATTGCTGATTGAGTATAATTTGGGACCGATGACAAATGAATAGTTTCTTGGCACTGCTAACAGTAAAATTATTCCCCATGTGTCCCTGGACACTAATTACTACTTGGTTCTTAGACTATGGCAAAGATAATTTCAATTCGCAAGCTCATTTAGTGATTGTGATGATTCTGAGGAATTCTGTATTTGGCCTCAAGATCTATTCCTTCAGATAACCACATGTTCAGCTTCTCGATAGAGTGATAATAAAAACAGATAAAATATTTTAAAATATGAATAAACTTCCTAAAAAATATTATCTTCCAAGGCCATATATTTTAAAAGAAAGGGTGATTATTTTATGTGAAAAGTTTAATGTTAGCAATTCTCCCTCACACACAAAAAAAATGATGTTTAAGAAGCTTCCCCTCCCCCAAAAGGAAGATTGACTTATATGTGAGAAAATTCAGTACGTCTCAGCTTTGACTCCATGGAGTCAAAGGTTAGTAGTAGCTTTAGAGAGAGACACAACCATCAGCCTTGACCATGTAGGATCTCCACTAATGGATTCAGCTTCTTTCCTACCTCCTCATCATGGCAAAAGGAGGAGATATTTCCCAGGACATTTCATACCAGACTAGCAACATCTCTTTGTGTAAGAGTATTGTGGTAAGAGCAAATTAATATGCACCAATTAGTAGATAGTTGAATAGCTAAATTACTAATTTTGTGATCATAAGCAAGTTATTTAACATCTTTTGACCTCTATTTTCTCATCTGTAAAATGGGGACAATGAAAGCCACCTCACAGGACTGTGGTAAGGATTACATTAGATTATGGTCCAAAAGGGTCCTGCACAGTGTCCAGCATAGAGTGAGCACTGAAGATCTTTTGTGACTTCCTCTCTGTCTAGTAAGGCAGATAATAGCCATCCTCTACGTGGACATACTCCTGTTAGCTGCTACTTCACTGTCGAGGTTTGAAATAACACATTCTCCATGCTTTTAGAAAAGACTCTGTATTTCTCATGCCTTACTAATCTAAGCCAATCTTTTCATTTTTGTGAGGTTTTCCCGAATTGGTCACCAGTTCTTTTAAGAACATAAGTGTTTTTATGTACTTTTATCCAATTTAGGCAAATCAAGCATGTTTTAGAAAACTCCAGCCCTTATCTTCCCTGACCCCTGCAGGAGGGCAAACCATTCTTCTCCCGATTTAATCAATAGGAGCTATTATCTTTGCAGTTTCACTGATGATTGACTTCTTGGCACGGATTCTGCAAACCATAAGGTTTTGGTATTTAAGCCTGAACAGTGGGAGTGTTATTTGGAGGAAAGGAAAAAAAAAAATAAGCCTTGAATCCTCCTCATTGATAAAAGCCTGTGCTCTCTGAAAGGATTACTGGTTCATCTCAGCAGTTGGCAGGTGGAGACCCAACGTTCACAGGATGTGGAAGCTCTTATAAGAAGCACCCAGCCATGCCACATCCTGTATCCTGATCCAGGGATACGTGACGTTACACAGACATAAACCAGCATACTCCAGAGACTAGAGGCCAGCCCAATGGTCACAAAGGCCAAGTGTGAGGGAACAAATGTCTATCCCATGGCCCTCCTTGACCAGAGACCCCGAGTCCCAGAATGTTGTGTCTGGGTGTGCCTTAGCTATAATTCTGTTTTTTGCACCCACAAGATTTTGTGGGACATTACAGGATGTAGGGGGAGAGAGGACAAGAGGACAGGGCTCTAGGCCCTCCTTCGTCAGGAACAATTTTCTGTTTCTCTCTTTTACGTATCAGATATTGTGGAAAAGTCTTCGATGCTCTAAACCAAAAACCAACCAACCAAACAAACATTAAGCCTCTAATATGGTATGGTCTTCTCATTTTACAGATGAAGAAAGTGAGGCCCACAGTAGTCAGGTGATTTGGCGAAAATCACAGAAGTTCTAAGTAGAGCCAGGGCTTAGAAATGGCTTAGAAGTAAACGCATGCTGCCTTCTCTCTGTGATCCATTTTCTTCTGTCTGTGCCTCTAAGCTGTGATACGTACCCTTAGAAGCTAAGTTCAGAGAGACACACAGGGCATTTTCAAACAGCCAGGGTCAGTCCCACTAAACAGGCACACCCTTCTTCTCTGCTTATGATCACTGGGGGCCAGGGGAGGGTGGGAAGGAGGTGGGCAAGCTGATGGCTTTGAGTTGTCTGCTGAAGGCTCTTAGCCATGGTTGCTTCCTGACTCCAGTGCCTCAGTGGAGGAGAAGCCCATAGCCAGGTATCACCAAAAGTACCTATTTGGAAAAGTAACAGGCAGTTTACACTCTCTAACAGCACAAGGGGGTTAGTCAGCCAGGGCGTTGCTGCAGCTCTGGGATCACAATCACCCCACATCTGGGATCCTGAATGAGGGGTCCTTCCACTCTGGGGACTGAACTTACTGAGAGAGGGAAGCGAGAGCCTTTCTCACCCCAGGTGGGATAGTCAGGACTGGAGAATTACTATGCTCAGTGTCTACAAGGACCTTATAATCCTCGGTGGCCTCAAATTTGGATTTCTGATGTAATCTTTAAAGGAAATTAACAGTACAGTCACAGAGAGAGAAGAGGGCACAATTTTGCCACCTTAAACCCCCTGCTCAGGAACCCAACCACACCACCTACACTGCACTATGAAAACATATTTTTTAAATAAAACCTGTAATGACTTTGTCGATAGCACAATTACCATAGAGGTGGCAAAGCCATAAACTTGTTGAAGAAAACTTTAAAGTATATTGAACTTTGTAGTATTATTCATATTTTTATATAGAGGGAATTGTAAAAAGCAAAATAAAAAAAATAAGAAAGATAAAAAAGGTGTCCAGATTTTCTTAATGTGTAAGGGGCTCAGAGATCTTGTCAAAAATCCATAGTTAGATACCATTACTATCTTCATTCTAAGATTGAAGAACCTGAGATTATTAAGACACCTACTTGCCTACACAGCTTGTTAGGATAGAGGCAGGAATTCTGATCAATCTGAGCAGGGCGTCTGACAGCAGAACCAGAGGGTCTCCAAATGTGCCAAAATCAGGGGAGAGTCGGGGGGGGGGGTCCTAAAAGGTGTATCCACTTTCTCTCTGGCTTAAGCCCCCTTCAGCCACAGGAAACCCCTGTGAACTCTAAGCGCTGCAGAATACCGTTTGAGACCCTGTACCTGAGACCACACACCTCCTCTCTATCAATGCCTGGTTTCCTAATTCTAAAACCCAAAAGGATAGTAAGGACCACGAGGGGAGGGGAGGAAATACTCCTTGACTCACCCTTATATGCCTCTTTTTTATTTGTACAGACTATTTCCTTCTTTAAATCTGTTAAATTAATATTACGGATCACATGCACTTCTTATATTTAAAGGGATTATGCTACACAAAGCGCCACAATGACATACATGTCCTTCAAAGCCAATAAAAGTAAACTTGAGGGGCACCTGGCTGACTCAGTGAATAGAGCATCTGACTCTTGATCTTGGGGCTGTGAGTTCAAGCCCCATGTTGGGCATGGAGCCTACTTAAAAAAAAAAATCTTGAAAACTATCTTACTTAAAAACTTTTATATTTGGGGCACCTGGCTGGCTCAGACAGGTGAGGAACTGACTCTTGATTTCAGCTTAGATCATGATCTCACAGTTTGTGGGACTGAGCCTCATGTCTACCTGTCTGTCTGTCTGTCTCTCTCTCTCTTAAAATAAATGAATAAATAAGCTTAAAAAAACTGTTATATTTGGGCTCTCTTCCATTGAACTCTAGAGAGTCATTCATTCATTCAATACACATGTATATTAGCACTTTCTGTGTATAAGAACTGGGATGAAAAAGCTTGTCCTGGTCCCCAGCATTTTCAAGAACTCAGTCTCAGGAAAGAAAGTACAGAAACACAATGATAAACAGCATGCTAGGGTAACAATAGAAACTGGTAGAAATGGCCTTCTAACCCCATAAGCCATTCTCCCCACCCTGCCCCAACCAGGCTAAAAACATCAAGACTACTGAATAAAATATCACACACAAAAATATAATGCATAGCTGAGGTTGAAAGGAAAGAAATTCTCAGGTGCCAAAAAGGAAGAGAATGGTAAGTGGAAGCTAATGTGGGAGGTGCCTTATAAATACAGACCATCTGAGCTGGGGTCTCAGTTTCAAGGTTCATTTGAAAATGAAAGATGTGTGGATAAAGAAAATGTGGTGTATATATATATATATATATATATATATATATATATACACACACACACACACACACACACAATGGAGTATTACTCGGCAATCAAAAAGAATGAAATCTTGCCATTTGCAACTATGTGGATGGAACTGGAGGGTATTATGCTAAGTGAAATTAGTCAGTCAGAGAAAGACAAAAATCATATGACTTTACTCATATGAGGACTTTAAGAGACAAAACAGATTAACATAAGGGAAGGGAAACAAAAATAATATAAAAACAGGGAGGGGGACAAAACAGAAGAGACTCATAAATATGGAGAACAAACTGAGGGTTGCTGGAGGGGTTGTGGAGGGGATGGGCTAAATGGGTAAGGGCATTAAGGAATTTACTCCTGAAATCATTGCTTCACTATATACTAACTAATTTGGATGTAAATCTTAAAAAATAAGAAAATAAAGTTAAATTATAAAAAAAAGAAAAGAAAATGAAAGATGTGGCCAGAGAGAGATCTGGGTTCTTGCTTAAAGCCTTTACTAGAGCCTGGGAGACCATCCCTATCTGTGGGAAGGGCTGAAAACACTTCCTCTAATGGCCTAGAGAAACTGCTATACCCTTGCAGTCTAGGAATTAGAAGGGGGAGGAGGCCACATCTCCAAAAGAAATCAAACGGTATGTAAAGACCAGAGAAGTCCAATGTACCCTTCACCCAGTTTCTCTCCAGGATTACAGCTTGTAGAATCATGGTACAGCATCACAATGAGGAATTTGACATTGTTACCATGTGTATGTAAGTTCTATGTCATTTTATTACATGTAGATCCATATAACCACCTCTTTAATCAAGACAAAGAACTATCATTACCACCAAGATCTCCCTCATGCTGCCCCTTTATAGTCACACCCTTCCCCCAAACATTCCTAACACTTGGCACTTGCCAATCTGTTCCCCATCTCTATAATTTTGTTGTTTAATGAACAATATATAAACAGACTCCTACAATGCCCTTGAGATTCACTCAATTTGTTGCATGTATCAATGGTTTGTTCTTTCTCATTGCTGAGTAGTATTCCATAGTATGGATGTACCACACTTTGTTTAACCACTGACCTAGGACATTTGGTTGTTTTCATTTTCTGGCTACTAAAAATAAAACTGTTATGTATCCATTCACAACCGTTTGTGCTAAATTCTTTATTTCAGTAAGAAGGAAGGTGAATCTAGAAAGAAAGAGTTATATGCAAGAAGCAATAATAGGCAAATAAACTGGAAAATATGTTGAAAATATTAAATAAGCCTTGATTCTAAAAATAAATATGTGATTAGAAGTACAACAGGGGTGCCTGGGCGGCTCAGTCGGTTAAGTGTCCGACTTCAGCTTAGGTCATGATCTTGTGGTTTGTGGGTTCGAGCCCCACATCAGGCTCTTTGCTGACACCTCAGAGCCTGGAGCCTGCTTTGGATTCTGTATCTCCCTCTCTCTCTGCCCCTCCCCTGCTCCCACTCTGTCTCTGTCTCTCAAAAACTAAAATGAAACGTTAAAAAATTTTTTTAAAAATACCACAGAGGTAAAAGAGGGTTCCAAGTCAGCATCAAGAAGGAGTACATCCCCCAGTTTAGGGAGGGGGAACCCAAGGATGGCTGGTGGCAAAGTCTGTTCCACTCTGACAGAAGGTCTGGGTGTTGGAAATTCTATGGCACATTCATGGAAGTGCATGTAACTCAATAATGGTCATACTTAATTGCATAGTATCAACTTTTTCCAACAAGTAAACAAGTAGTAATTTCAAAATCTAGGGGCTTCTAGTTTTGTTTTTTTCTTACAGATAAAAAAGCAACATCCCAGCTAATTACTGGTGAGGCAGGATCTTCTTAGGGTCAATGCAAGTCCTAGGAGAAATTTCAAAATGGCTCAAACCTTGATTTTCCCCAAGAAGTTCAAATGACTGGATCCAAAGTTAGCACTTCCTCACTCACCCATGGTGCTGCTCAACGGATGCTTAGTGGAACAAAAGAATTGGTTTATTTCTAGCTTCAGAACAAGATGGCAAAGACATAATAAAGAAAAGGAGGAAGGATGCTGAAAAATCTTTAACTCAGAAAATGGTCTTATCAATCTATGTAGGTTTCATTTCATTTTCTTTCAGGTGCTGCATAGACAACTCAGATTCCCAAAGACATCAACAAACTTCACTTATTTGTTCTGGTTTCCACTTCACTGCTCTTCCTTATAGGCTTTTCCCCTCAAAAGTGCCTCCTGGCAATTTTTTCTTCCTCCCTGCTGTGTTACCTGTACTTGTCTTTGGTGTTTGCCATTTAATCTTCCCCCTTTGTATGGCCCACGCACACTTTCGTATTCTATTATCAATTTTGTAAGAAAAGTCTATTACCCTGTAATTGTCTTTGGTCAGTTCATGGTCTTCTGTCGTTCAGAAGAAACAAGAAACCCAAGAAAGAGGCTTTCCTAGCTGCAATTCCATGACTCTCAACTCTTACAAAACAAATGAAGTCTAGGTTAAGTTCCACACACAATAGGAGCAAAGTTAAGTTGTGCCAGGTGACCCCTAAACAGCGTATTAGCATACAGTTTGGAAAAAGAGATGGCCACAAAGGATGTCTTTAAAAACTCCTTACAAGGGGCGCCTGGGTGGCTCAGTCAGTTGAGCGGCCGACTTCGGCTCAGGTCACGATCTCGCCGTCCGTGAGTTCGAGCCCCGTGTCGGGCTCTGGGCTGATGGCTCAGAGCCTGGAGCCTGCTTCCAATTCTGTGTCTCCCTCTCTCTCTGCCCCTCCCCCATTCATGCTCTGTCTCTCTCTGTCTCAAAAATAAATAAACGTTAAAAAAAAATTTAAAAACTCCTTACTTTCACCTGGAGTTTAATGTTATTAAATTTGTTTGTTCAATGATTCCCCCATTTATTCATTCAATAAATATTTCTTGAGCACTTACTCTGTTTCAGACCAGCTAAGTGCTGGCTGGGTGCTAAAGATATAATGAACAAAATTAAGACCGTTTCTTACTTCACAGAACTGTGTGGTAGGAACACATAGAAGTAAACTAAGCGGGGCACCTGGGTGGCTCGGTCAGTTGAGCCTCTGACTTCAGCTCAGGTCATGATCTCATGGTTCATGAGTTCGAGCCCCATGTCAGGCTCTGTGCTGACAGCTCAGAGCTTGGAGCCTGCTTAAGATTCGGTTTTTCTCCCTCTCTCTCTCAGCCCCTCCCCGGCTCTCGCTCCGTGTCTCTCCTCTCTCTCTCTCTCAAAATAAATAAACATTAAAAAAATTTTTTTTTAAAGAAGTAAACTAACTGTTAAAATATAGTATGATAAATACTGTGTATGTGTGGTGGAAATGGGGATGGGGGTAAATGGAACTAGCCGTCTTGAGGGATCCTGTTCTGACCAAAACCTTTGGTGATAAACCTTACATGGTTTATGGAGAGCCAGATGTTTAGATGAATACAAGGATCCTGGATAATCTAATTTCCTCCTCTGAATAAAACAGGTATGCCCCACCTGCCAGAGTCCCATAACTTCCCTTCCCTGCAGAACTTGGCTACTAAAAGAAGCAGGGAATGGCTGTCCCAAGATCAGTGATTTGGCTTTAGCCCTGTATACTTCTTAAATTGATTCTTAACAGGGACTGGGTCCTTCATGCTTTTATCTTCTTAGCAATGTAAATATCTGCCAGGAATGGAGGGTTAGTCTAACCTGTCTACGAGGTTCCAAATTTTCAGTTCCTTATAGCTTTCTAATTTACACTTGGCTCTGAAAAGAGAACTAACAGTCTATTTAACATGGTACTTTGCACAGGTTAAATGACTTCTGCTCCAGCCAGACCAATGAGGAAATAGAATACATACAACAGAAGGTTTGATGCACAAACTTCATCTCCTTGAAATAGTGTAATGCTGACATTAATAAAATCTTTCTTATGTTTGAACCTCAAATAGGATACTTCTCTGTTTAAGTCACAGCAAAACAACCATGCAGTGCAACAGGAAAACAAAATCTATCTACTAATTCAGTGACATTTGGTTTCTGTTGAAGAGACAAAAAAAAAAATCTGGAATTACTCTAATTTTCTACTTTATAATTTGCACTTAATTCTATGGTCCATGTATCCTTTGGCCATCAGTGAGTAAGTGCTCATTCTTTCATTCTGATTAGATAGCAAACTTCTTGAGGGCAAGGATTATGTCTTATGCTTCCTTTGTGCACTACCTGGTTTCTACACAATTCTGAACAGGCTAGATGAGAAACAGCATAGCAGAGGAATTAAAGGTATCATGTTGATTGAGGGTCAGACATGTTCAAATCCAGGCTCTGTCACATACTAGCTTATGACCTTGGGCAAATTACTTCACACCTCTAAACATTAGGTCCTCATTCAAAAAAAAGGATACAATAGTAATGGCATTGCATTGTGATGAGGATTAACTAGGAAAATATTTGGAGATGAGTTTGGTGTCCAGCAAAAGGTAAACCTTCAGCAAAGTAGCAGATATCACTATTAGTTTTTTTGTTCTTTTTTGTTTGTTTGTTTGTTTTGTTTTGTTTTACTTGCCATAGGTACAGCTTGAAGGCTATTTAATGCACTGATTCCCAAACCCAGCTGGGGAGCACTTTAAACAAATCCAGATTTTGGGACCCTATCCCTAAATTACTAAATCTCCCAAGGTGGGTCTTAGATAACTACCCCAGCACTAGTCTTCTGTAAATCACCGGTTTAAGGAAACTCAAATAATGATATGCCTGCAAAAA
Source organism: Panthera pardus (assembly GCF_024362965.1). Taxonomy (NCBI): domain Eukaryota; kingdom Metazoa; phylum Chordata; class Mammalia; order Carnivora; family Felidae; genus Panthera; species Panthera pardus. The sequence goes on from NW_026526666.1 coordinate 54,290,040, forward strand.
AGTGAAAAACACGAAAAGGTTTAACTGAACAGATAAATTTAATGTAATTTAAGAATCAAGGGGAAAGGAAGCTGGCAGACAAACGTATCTCATATTTGTTGTAAAATTCCAAAGTGGTCAGCAACCTCAATACTGAGACAGCTCAGTGAATATTAACCAAGAACAAAATTGGTACCTCTTGAATGACTTTCAAATCCAAGTATTTATATTTAACTTGAAGGTTCTCCTAACTGGTTGACCAATGATTCAGCCAATTAGACTTTTAGGAGAAAAATTATCATCCTACAAAGAACGAGGCAGTATTGTCCCAGCCAGTATCTGTGTTACACAGGATCTCAATGGCTGGGCATTCTGTTTGTAGATGCCACAACGGGCACGCTCTAAATGTATGCAGTCACCCTATCCTAGACATAAAAGGAGAAAAAAACAAAAACGCTTTTCAGCTTTGATTCTCAGCCACTTAAAGCATTTACTAAGAGAAGCCCACTTTGGATGCAGTTGAAAAGGCTATGAAGATTCCAAGCACCTTACAGTAATACAAGTACCTTGTATTTAGGTAGCTCTCTTCCTTTCAAGAAAGTCTGTACACAGAACAGACATGAGCTCATGACTCCACATGTGAAGGATCAAGGCTCAAGATAATCATACCCTGGTTGGAGTTGAAGAAACCCAGACTCGGCCAGAGAACTTGCCTAAGGTCCCCTGGCATGTCATCAACCGCCAGGAGAAGGTAACCACGGTCTCCCCTCCCCCAAACCTGGCTCCACGCAGGCTCTCTATTATACTGCTGGTGAAGACTCTTCCCCAGTTTTAAGGTTTTTGTTTTTGTTTTCCCTAATACCTTCCAGCACACTGTTAATTCAATCATTTCAAAGTTCCAAGGAGTGAGGAGTAAAATTTTTAACAAGAACTATTTTCAGAAAAAAATCTATTGAAAGTATAATTTGTACCTTCTGGATGGCCCTGGAAACCAAGTGTTTAAGTTAATGGGATTGAGGGACTCTTGGGTTGGTGGAAATTATTTTAATCAGAGAGGTAAATTTAGGAGGATTACTATTATCCTACAAGATAGTAAGACGGTTTTGCTCCAGCCATATTAGCCTGGGCGTGTAGGATCTAGATGGCTGGCAATTTTCAAATACTCTATTTGCCTCAAATTACTCCAGTTTAAAATGCTTTCACCCGTCTGGACTCGGTTTCCTGTACCATGTCATTGTTGATAGCCTAAGGGGATCAATAATTAAAATTAAATAGAGGGAAACATGATGCAGAGCCTAAGTTGGGACCAGAATCCCTTCCCAGAGCCTCTTAGTTCAATCTCTCCCTCTTCTGAGGTCCCATAGTGTTCTGTTTGCTCCCCCCTTAAGACACTTCACAGTTTGTAAGGTAACCCACAATTGTTTCAGCATGCTTCTTTACAAAAATTGCATGTTGCCTGGGGCATCTGGGTGGCTCAGCTGGTTAAGTGTCTGACTCTGGATTTGGGTTTAGGTCATGATTTCATGGTTTGTGAGTTCGAGCCCCACGCCAGGCTCTGGGCTAACAGCACAGAGCCTGCTTGTGATTCTCTGTCTCCCTCTCTCTCTGCCCCTCCTCCACCAGTGCTGTCTCTCTCAAAATAAATAAATAAAACTATAAAAATAAAAATAAGCAAATATTTAAAAATAAAAATTAAAACAATTGCATGTTTCCTGTGGCTAGGAACGAAATCTTACTTATCTCTACACATAGTATCAACTATTGAGTTGCACACATAGTAGGCACTCAACAAATGTTTTCTGAATGCATAGGTGATATAATAGCTGCACTCTCCATATATTATTACATTTATTGGTATAAGGTAGTGTGGTAGGATGCAAAATGGCCAAGGTGCATTCCTCTGTGTCTCCACACCTTTTTGTAACTCTTCCCACGAAGAGATGGAGTCTACTTCCCTAACCTGAATCTGGGCTGGCCTTTGGCTAACAGAATGTGCCAAGACCTTGGCCCTGTCCACATGAAAGAACTACCAGCCAACACACTGACTCATGAGATAAACAAATGCTCGTTGTGTGTGGTCACAAAGTTTTGGGATGCTTATGTAGGATCATGTGTGGGTAATAGATACCCAATTAAAGATAAGAACATGAAGGCCCAGTGAAGTTAGGAACCAGCCTAAAGCCACGGAGTGAAAAAGCTGGGATTTGAATCCTCTTCCTGATTCTAAACCCCACATTATTTCCACTGAACAAGCTGACTAAATTTCAAATATTCCCATGCCTTCAGAAGTAAGAGACAAATGGGAGAGGAGCCTCCTTCCACAGTGAAGCATGGTGAAGAACTGAGTGTGGAAGCCAGCCACCCTCGTCGGACAAGGCTGTGTGTTGGCGGCTCACCTGCTCAGACCTAAGAGATGCAGAAGTACAGGATGTCTTTCACACAATGGTCTGGAAGGAATGATATTCCCACATCCACAAATCCAGAGCTCAACTTATAGCAACTGCTATTCAGAGTTGGAGATCTGGTCATTCTCACGTGCAACATACTGTTTTATTCATGTCTCTCACTGGAAAGAAAAATAACTTTGCACATAGTTAATTTTGTGACTGTTCGCTTCCACCATCAAGCAACCAAGACAGCTATGGTTTTCAGACCTGATGAGAACAGCTGGAGTTGGTTCCCGGGGGTTGAAATGTAGTTCCTCCAACAGCCTTCAAGCTGCGTTGGCATTTGTGGTTGCAGGCACGGGAACTTTTCACAGCAATGCGGGACCATGCTTTGGATTTGCCGAAGAGCCCCTCTTATGTGAAAAGGGAGGCTTTTTCTCCTCCAAGAGCTGTCAAACAGCAGCATCTCAGGAGCCCTTTCTAGTCAACCACAGCGAACAAGAACAACCAATGCTACTGTGCACATGATGGATGGGGCGGCCTGTTCGCTCATGTGTGTCACCTCCCAAGATGGGCTACTTGATCTCCGGCTGATAAGAGGATGTTCTTAATAGCTGCTTTGCTTGGAGAAGGTGTATACCTTCCCCACCAGGAATGCAGTCATCCGTTTCCAGTCAGGGATGATCAAGGTATTTGGGGCAATTTGTTGTGTCTGGTGGAACCGTTTGGGAAAGAGAAGCAATCTGATGGGTTCTGTCATGCTGCCTCTCCCTTGAGTTCACGGTCAGTTGAGGGCCCATGCTGTGACATCATCTACTAGAAGGCCTTCCTCACAAGCCTGCTCTGCTACCCTCATTTATCCTGACCTGCTCCCTATCCTGATCTTGAGGGGGATAAACCAAGTTTATCCTCAGCACATGGGAAAAATTTATGTGGCAATCTTGGGAGTGAAAAGGGCTTTTCAATATTTAACACCAGATTTAAAATCCATAAAAAGAAAGATGATAAATTTGATGGCATTAAAAATGTTCTACAAGGAAAAAAGCAAAAATAATATCAAATAACAAACGAGAAAGTAGAAAGAAAAAAATTGTTGCAGCTCAAAAGGCAAAGGGCTAGCTGCTATAATATAGTAAGCAAAAGTTCTACAAATAAGCAAAAAAAAAAAGAGAGAGAAGAAGAAGAAGAACCCCAAGAAAGCAATAGATAAGTGGAAATGAATAGACAATTTACAGATAAGGGAATATATGTGGTTTTGAAATGCACCAGGCATGCATGGCATCATTCCAGATGCATATATGGAAAAATGTTAAATTCACTGACAAAATAAGAAATGTAAATTAAAACGTCAATGAGATGTCATTTCCTCCCGATCAGATTAGAAATTTTAAAAGAGATTGATAACTCACCATATTGAGAGGGACATGGGGAAACAGGAACCCTTATACTGGTAGGAGTATAAGTTTGTACAACTTGGCAATTGGTGAAATTTTAAATGCAAATGCCCTATGAACAGCTATAAAAGGGATATAAAAAAGTAGGGAAATGTCAACATCTGAGGAGGAAACTGGGGGCTGCAAGTCAGAAATGAGAAGACTAACTTCTTACTGTGTATCCTTTTGTGCTTTAAAAGTTTTATAGCATGTGCAAAATGAGAGAGCTAAAAAAAAAAAAAAAGAAGCCTTAATGATTACAACTTCGTATGATGAATGTTTCTCTCAAGGTGTGCCCAGCATGTTATGGTACTCCAGAGGAAGAGCACCTCATCAGAGTGGATGGGAGAGTAATAGAAGTAATCATCAAAGGTTGTCAAGGGATGTTGACTCTTGAGCTGAGTCTTCAAGGACAAGTAGACATTAGCTAGGCAGACAAAAGGCTCTTTTGTCCCAGAGAGCTGAGCAAATTTGGGGAACTACAAACAGTTCATTATATATTGCTGCACGTTCATTTTTGCTTCTTTTGAGTACTCATCTTTATATCCTCCAGGGCCAACACTCATTAAGGACCTGATATTTGCTGAATCTCATTGACTGGCAGGCAGAAGAGGACACCAGGTCAAGAGGCGCAGGACCTGCCTTAGTTGTTCACACAGTAATAAAAGGGAGCAGTGACAGCAATGAGCGGGAGGAAGAGGCAACGTGAGAGGAGGACTTCAGCAAACACAACAGTGACAGGACAACCGTGTTAGTCATATTTCCTATATCAATGATAGTGTGGAAAATACATTTATGCATGTTTTCACAAACATTTATTGAAAGGCTATTATCCCCATTTTCATTGTGACAAAACTAAGAATTAGCGATATGCCAAAAGTCGTTGCTAATAATGGGGCCAATTAAGACGTGAGCCCATGGTTCTATCCCCTACTCTAGAGTGGCCTCTATTCAAACCATCACTAGTTTACTAGGACGTGTGTATATATGCCATAGCTTTAAATACAAAATACTCTGAGCAGAAATCCACATGACATAATTAACCAATGCAGGGATTTTTTTTTTTTTCTCTCCATTCTCTGGGCATTATAGGTATCACTTAGTACTTATATTTTAAATTCCAACATCTACAAGGGTTGTGGGTGTTTTTTTTTTTAAGTTCACAAAACGAAACAAAAAAATACATCAAAAGAAATTCTCCCCCAAAATTGCAATATTAAATATAATGTCAGAGAATTTTGGTCACACTGGACAGATTATCACATTCTCTGTTCACATTATCATATCATGTTCTCCATACTGAAATGTGAAATGTGGCAAGAAAGGTGAAACAGAGGAGAGAAGCGTCATCAGATTTTATGGCAATGATGTTGGTGATGGTAGTCTGGCTTCCCTAACACGCTTCGAGGTTAACAGCTATTGATAATCCCCTATTAGGGTATTCTTTTTTTGTGTAGACATCCCTCGGTCTTCCTTTCTTTACCTTAAAGAAACTCAAAAGCATTAATTCCTGATGTCTTCAAACTTCCCCAGATGGCAGATCTCAATGGGTATAGCAACTCAATCACAATGTAACAAAAGTGAAATCACAGATAAACCAACCAGAGCCTAAATGACACATGGGAGACAATGGTGACCACAGGCTGCCTCTCTCTGCCATTCATTCAATGGTGATTGGCTGGTTTTCTACACCACCAGCTGCAGAATGCTTGTACTGGGTGTCATCACCAGGCATGCATGGCATCATTCCAAAGGGATATATGGCAAACAGGCAAACTAAGAAGGGCCCACATTGCACTGACTTTGCAAAATAAAACCTTATTTAGCTGTATGTCAGCAATTTGGCAACCCCAAATGTCTGAAAAATAGTTGTGAACTATAGATCAATATTTTTCAGTGTTCTGAGTGGGTAAAATAGAAGTCCCAAAACCCATGCCATAAAGCTCATGTATGTCAGTTGTGAGTGAATCTACCAGTCTTTTCCTATAAAGATGGGGTTTTTAGCTTACACATAGTTTTAACATGCCTTTCAACTATAATAGTATCTTATGTTAGGAGGATTCTGGGTACTCTATTAAAATGCCAAAAAAGTGAGTTATTCCCCCTTCCCTGTCACTTTTTTTGTTGTTGTTTTTAAAGACAGGAAGAAAATCTGACTTTTACCTTTTTTTTTTAATGTAAACACATGACATGATACATGAGGAACTAGGTTTTCAAACATTCAGTTGAGTTTCTGGAAAAGAGTACCATTCGAGTATTTTATCCTTGACAAAAATACAACTTCCCTTCTCTGGAAAAGAGGTTTGGGATTTTGTTTTTCAGGGTAAAACTGTTCATGATGAAACAGAGAAGTCTTGTAGGATGCTAAAGAGCTCATAAAAAAAAGACATTGAGATGAGTTAGGCATGTAAATCAGAAATATGTGGGATACTCTCAACTGCTCAGGTCCTTTCAAAAACACACCACTACTTCACTCTGTTCATCCTCCTAAGGGCAAATTTGGAAACTGGCAATTTAGCTTGGCATTGGAGAGTCAAGGAATTACAGGACAGGGTGGGGTGGGGTGGGGTGAAGCAAGCCCTCCCTAGACTTTTACGTCTGATGACCCAAGTTCAAAGTGCTCCTTGGAGTTTCAGCCAAAATACCCTCCCACCCCAGCCTTTTCTTCCTGGGCAAGTCTTCAGGTGTTCACTTCAACAATGGAAAAGACCTATATTCCAGCCAGTGCTCTCAAAGGATCCTGTGACTACGTCAGAATACATGGCTCCATATTTAAGAGTACACCACACTTTTATTTCAAAACACACAGCCCTTGTGCCCTCTGTTTGCCGGTGGGACCATGGAGAAGGTATATGGGAGTAGGGACTACCTGTTTCCTGTTAAGGTGCTGACAGTTAGGAAAGATAAAACAAATGGAGACAATTTGAAATGATGGAAGGCTGATTGCAAACTGAAAAAAAGCAAGTGCTATAGACTGAGGCATTCTGAGCAATGAGGAAGAAACACTGGAAAGAAATGAGGGGCAGCTTATTTTGTTGATTCACCAATATCCACACATCCATTCTTCCATATGGATATCGCTGTTAGGGAACAAAGCCAAAAAAATGGGAGAGATGATGAAATTTCCAGTCACTCTATTCTAGGAGACAAACTGCGGTCCAGCATCAGTTGAGAAACATGATGAGAGACCTAGAAACCACATCACTTAAGAAACAATGAAGGAGGGGTGCCTGAGTGGCTCAGTCAGTTAAGCGTCTGACTTCAGCTCAGGTCATGATCTTGCGATTGGTGAGTTCAAGCACCCTGTTGGGCTCTGTGCTGACAGTTCAGAGCCTGGAGCCTGCTTCGGATTCTGTGTTTCCCCCTCTCTCTTTGCCCCTTCCTTGCTTGTGCTCTCCCTCTGTCTCTCAAAAAATAAATAAACATTAAAAATAAAAAAAAATAAAAAAAAGAAAAAGAAACAATGAAGGAACTCGGAATGTTTGGCCAAAGCAAGGGAAGACTAGCGAATAATTGATGGCTGTTTTCAAATATCAGAGAGGTGATATGTGGAAGAAAGATATGATTTATTCTGTCAGGCTGTGAAGAATGGAATCAGGACCAATGAATTGCAGGCAACCGTTACACAAGTTACAGAAGTTACATCAAAACAGGTTTTAACTGAAAATAAAGAAGGCAATCTAACAATCAGAGGAGTCCCCAGACAGAATGGACTGATCAATGACTACCCAAAAAAATAAAAGCAAATATTCACTGACAGCCTGCTATTTTCAGACACTGAGCTAAGTATTTTTTACAGGAATGATCTCATTTTATCTTCATTAATTTTATAAGGTTATCATAATCAGCAGCAGCAGCTCTTTATTTACATTTTACAAAAAAATAAACTGAGGCTCAGAGAAATCAGTATGAGGCTGTGCCAGGTTTCAAAGCTAAAGTCCATGCTCTTACAATTATATTACAGTGTGTAAAAACAAGTTAAAAAACACAAAAGATAGCAAGTGTTGGTGAGAATGTAGAGAAACTGGAACCCTCGCGCACTGCTGGCAGAATCGGAAAATGGTGCCACCGTTGTGGAAAATGGGACTGCAGTTCCTCAAAAACTTAAATGCAGAATTACCATATGATCCAGAAATTCTATTTCTGGGTCTATACCCAAAGGAACTGAAAGCAGGGACTTAAAGATATATTTGTATACACATGTTCATAGCAGCATTATTCACAAAAGCCAAAAAGTGGAAGCAATCCAAGTGCCCATTTTCGGATGAACTGATAAACAGAATGTCATATATACGTACAACGAAATATTACTAAACCTTAAAAAGAAGGGAAATTCTGATACCTGCTACAAGGATGAACATTGAAGACTTTACACGAAGTAAAATAAACCAGCCACAAAAGGACAAATATGATATGATTCCAATTATATGAGGTACCTAGATTAGTCAAATTCATGGAGACAGAGGTTGGATTGTAGTTGCCAGAAGTTGTGGGGGAGGAGGGAATGGGGCATCATTGTCTAATGGGTACAGAGTTTCAATCTGGAAAGATGAAAAAGTTCTAGAGATGGACAGTGGTGATCACTACAAAACAGTGTGACTGAACTTAATGCCACTGAACTGTACACATAAAGATGGTTAAAATGGTTACTTATAGGGACTCCGGGGTGGCTCAGTCACTTAAGCATCTAACTTCAGCTCACGTCATGATTCCACAGTTCATGGGTCAGAGCCCCTCATCAGCTCTGCTCTGACAGCTCAGAGCCTGGAGCCTGCTTCAGATTCTGTGTCTCCCTCTCTCTTTGTCCCTCCCCTGCTTGTGTTCTCTCTCTCTCTCTCTCTCTCTCTCTCTCTCTCAAAAATTAATAAACATTTAAAAAAATAAAAAATAAAGTGGTTATTTATATATTACGCATTACTTAGCCACAATGTATTTTTTTTAAAGGAGTGAGCTGTCCATGGCTAGAAGTGTTCAAGCAGAGACTAGATGTCCATATGTCAGAGATACTGAGGAAGGGATTATTATTCCAGGAAGGGGCTTGTTTAAATAAACTCTGAGACCCCTTCCAACTCTAAAATTCTAGGGCAAGATAAGCACTTCATCAATTACAGAAGTAAAAAATTGTTTTATTTTTCCAGAAAAATACAGACTACCTTTTATCTTGGAGCTTCCCAGCCTAGACCCTGAGACGGCTGGGTCCTGGAGTTGATTTACAATCAGATTCTCTCATTGTTTGTAAAGCATATTACCAGAAAACCATTCCCAGCTCCATTTTAATGAGGACCAATTTGTTATTATTATTTTTTTTTTTGGAAACCTCTGACTACCATTGTTAGAGAAAAGATACAAGAAAAGAAAACCCAGGTCTTGCAGTTCAAGAATTAATGAAGGCCCTGAAACAATTATGCCTTAAATATACAGAGGTCTTCTTAATGTAAATAGACTGTATTTCACAGCAAATCTTCTTAGAACAAGGGATCCATTTCAGCATGACAGAGTGGGCAATGTAGCAGGGCTATAGTCTGTACTCAATTTGCAATTCTACTTCCGTTGACGTTGACTAATGTACAAATAGCCTGGCTTAAAAGGCCTGGGAAACACTAGGTCACAGTGTGAAATATATGCTAATATAGCACAATTTATATAAAAATAGGGGAATGTAAATAGCTAACTGAAGCCAGAGGTAGCTGCTCTAGCCAAGTGAGGACTGAGGAACATTGATAATGCAAAGAGAATGTTGTTCTCATTAAAACCTCCAGGAACACTAACCTCAAATTTTCCTCTGGTTGAAATGCAATGATAAATTTAAACTGAATTTTTGCTGCTCTCTGCAAGCATGTGTGTCTCTGCATTACTGATCAGGATATGACACATTAAATAATCTAAATGAAAAGTCATGATACAAAGATTAATTAACATGCCCAGTCCCCAAATTGAGGAGCTAACAGAACAGTGGGGATAAGCTGAGAGCCCACATACCTTAAAACAAGAACAACAAAAAAAGCAAAGCGTGTTAAATTGGCAGGCAGCATGACAAAGTGGAATAAGCATGGCTAAAAACAACTGCTGTTTATTTAGTGTTTATGGGTCAGGCAAAAGAATTTCACACTCATTATCTCATTTAATCTTCATGATGTGGGTTAAGAACCAGGACAACATGGGATGTAATTCAGTCATTAATAAATTCCACTGGAATCATTCCACAGCAAAACCCTGGCTGACTCATGTATTAGCCCATTCTCAGAGTCAGGCAGCCTCTCATTCCCCCTAAGGTTCTGATTGCTTAGATCTGCATAACAGCGGTCAAGGTGGGGGGGGGGGGGGCGGTGGTGGAGCAAAGGCAGAAGTAACAAAAAAGCTGTTGATGAATTCTGGGTAACTGAGGCTGAAAACCCAGAATTTAAACCTAAAGGTAAAGTTGAAAATTATGCATAATTTTTCAGACGGCGTGGGTTTGGTTCCGTGCTTCCACCCATCTTCCATGTCATCGTTCACCGCCATACGGCCAACACTTTTATGAACCCCGTGGTTAGAACCTTCGCTGGGCATCTACTGCACACGAGAGAAGTTCAAAGCCCTCAGCAGGGCATGCAAAGTCATTTATAATCTTGTCTCCCATTACTCCATGCTAAATTACAGCTCCCCAGCCCAAACACACTCTGCCATTTCAATCCTTGACTCTCTTTACTGGGCTGCCCATTTCTTCCCTCTGCCCCTCCTCCCCATTCATTCTCTGACAATCAAATTGGAAAAGGGATCATGTTTGTCTTATCCACTACTGCAATCTCAGTGCAAGGAATACAGCTGGTGCTGAATAAGCATTTATGGAATGTCAGAATGAGAGAAAGACATAAATAAAGGAGGGAGGTAGAGAGGGGAGCAAATTTTCTCCTCTTGTCTTTCATCCTTCCTAAGCAGACACCATCCCCTTCTCTGAGCTGTATGGAACCCAGTCATATACCCCTTTATTCAGTTTTCAAGTTCATCTATTTCTATATTTTGTTTTCATCTAGACTCTCAGAATCCCAGGGGTAGGGACTGCGCCTGTCTAGACAGTCAAAGCTTAGCTCAGTGTCTGGCAATAAACAAGAAATGATTGAATGAATCTTTTGAAGGTCATATAAATCCCACTTAAAGGAACCACCTTAGGTAGCAGTAACTTGGAGGTCCCAGTCAACACTTGGACTGGGTTCCTGTGACTCAAATTTGGCAGACTAGGTAAATAAATATCTGACAAAAATATTGTCCAAGTAAAGACTCTTTGTTTTGGTGAACCAACCTAGATTTATGCACTAAGGTTTACTTCTTAGAAACGCTCAAAAGATCTTCACCTAGAAGCTATTTATATGTACTTTTCATAAGCTTAGTTATCAGTTTTCCCAGTCCAGAGTTGACTAGACATAACAAACTGAGAGTAGGAAAGGAGATGTAGGCAGATAAACTAGAACGTACTCTAAGGAGAAAGAAAGGAGACTCAAGTACTCAAAAAGCTCAACAGCTTGGGGCAATTAGTCCAACTTTCAACAGACCCTGGCTATGTACTCTATTGTGGTGCCATCCAATAATTCATAATGATGACCATGCATTACTGTGAAAAGGTAATTTTTTTTTTAGAAGACAGAGGTGTGTGGGCAATCCATTAAGGAAGATTTCCATTAAATAGCAAACCACTTGGCATTTAATGGGCAATGCTTCGATCAGTTGGAAAATTCACTTAGGTGGAACAGTTAATGAGCTGACAATGCTAGATATAAAATGTGTTCCTACAGAAACGAAGGAGACTTCAGCTTGTGTATCTGTCTATTTCTAGCTATCCAATACATGGAAAAGGACCAAAAGAAACATCAGTATTAAAATACACATTAAGTCAGGATCCTAAATGCAATAGCAGGAGAGGCTGCATTCCCATGCATCCCCAAACCAACTTTGGAAGGCTGCCTGAGCCCTTAAATGGCTCTCTGCAGAGGAACTCTTTTGGGAACATATGTTTGATAAAAAGGAAGTCACCATGAAGTCAGCAGGAGCAGCTAGATCTGAGACCCTAATGACATTTACAAGACTGTACCCAATGTGGAATTAGCCAGAGATAATTATCTGAACTACAAAGTAATCTCTATGCACTTAATTTCATTCTCTTCCATATGGTACTCTTTCAAGGATGACAAATAAGTTTATTTATTTTGAGAGAGAGAGAGAGAGAGAGAGAGAGAATGTGATAGTGCCATCTGGGGAGGAGCAGAGACAGAGGGAGAGAAACCCAAGCAGGCTCCGTGCTGTCAGCATAAAGCTAGATGTGGGGCTCGATCTCACGAACCATAAGATCATGACCTGAGGTGAGATAGAGAGTCTGACACTTAACCAACTGAGCCACCCAGGTGCCCTGACAAATGACAAACTTTAAATGTGATTGGTTGTGGTCTGGTTTGGGGATGGCTGAGGGAGGTAAATACTTAGGGGGGAAGGGGCAACAGTATACAGGCCCCCAAAACGATTCCTCATTAATCAGATTCCTTCCTTCCACCCTGCCCCCTTTGGCTTCCCTGAGTTTGAGGTTCCCAGGGCAGTATGCAGACCCCTTGGGAAACAACAATATCTCAATATCCTATCTCCTACCTTTTGGCCACCCTCATTCATTCTACCTTACTTATAGCCTATTTTTTTCCAGGCATTAAGCAAGGCAATTCCATATAAATGATCTCATTTCTGTAGTAAATTTGGGAATGGCATGTCTCAACTTGGTCTTCATAAACTATAGGGCACATAGAGAGAGAGTTTATTAACCAATAGACTGAGGGCCTTGCTAAGAGAATGTAATCACTAAACCATAGTTTAGTGAGCCACGTGGGACAGGGTACTTTGCATCCCTTTGTGTCTTATTTGATTTTTACAATAACCTGGCAAGGAAGCATTATATAGTAGATGAGCAAACTGTGGCTCGTCACATGAAAATTAATCTCAGCTCAAAATTCATGCAGCTATGTGATGACAGAGCCAAGATTCACTCTTGGACCTTGAAGGTCATACTTACTCCACTCTACCACAATAATAAAGATGGACAGGGTCGCCTGGGTGGCTCAGTTGGTTAAGCATCCAACTTTGGCTCAGGTCATGATCTCATGGTTTGTGAGTTCAAGCCCCACGTCAGGCTCTGTACTGACAGCTCGGGGCCTGGAGCCTGCTTCGGATTCTGTGTCTCCCCCTCTCTCTGCCCCTCCCCCGCTCATACTCTGTCTCTTTCTCTCTCAAAAATAAATAAACATTAAAAAAAAAAAAAAAGAACCAGGACATTTTCCTTTTAGACAATGAGGAACTACAGGAAGTTTTAAAGCTGTGGTCTGATGCGATATCATCCTGCATCAACCCAGCTGGACATCCTGAGTTATTGCAACACTCCTGTCTTACTGAATATTTTTAAAACTTAAAGCCTGGTTCAAAGCAGCTTCAAGAATAGCCCAAAGTGGAAAGCATAATCATGGGTTAGCCTAGAACTCTGAAAAGGTGTGGAAAGGCCAACCTCAACTTTTTGGGCCATTGTTTCTAGATAGGCCTTCCTTGCCCTGGATGCCCATGTGTCAACAGTGTTGTCAGCGCTTAGGACACTGGACAGCACTTCTCTCCCATCCTCAGTGTCAGTGAGATCCAAGGCCAGAGGACTTTCCACCAGCTACCAGGCTTTGGTAGTTTGGGGAAGTAGTAAAGAATAAATAAGTCTTAGAGAGCAATTCACACTATTATACTCTGGACCTCAGTTTCCACATCTGTAAAATGTGGGGTGATAAAATCTCTTCGTGGTGGTGGTTACAATGAGTAAAGAGATAATATTTATAAAGTGTGGAGTATAATACCTGGCACATTGGAAGCTCTTAATCATTACAGTTAAATCCAGTATCTTTAATATTTTCATCTTGTGTAGTTCATGTTTTATGTGCTTAATAAGTCATAATAACAGCATGAGGTAACTTCTACTGAGAGTTATCACGTACCAGTCACTGTTTCAATTAGTTATTTCATTATCACAACTGCCTTACCAGATTTTTACCAGGGAGAACATTTTTACCAGGGAGAACTGCCTTACCAGATAGGTAGTATTATTATTCCCATTTTTACCAGATTATTTAATCTGTGATGTATCTAGTTAACCAGGAAGTCTGGTTAGATAGTTACTGCACTTCCCTCTGCCCCACCGGTCATAATGACCATTATTATTTTGTATTACTATTACAGCGCCCTTTAATCCCAAAAGGGATTCCCATTCAACTCCTTGAAAGCAACTCTTAGGAACATTCTAATTTATCAAAAGCATATATTTTAAACTGCCAGAGTCCGTGAAAGGATATTCAATTCTCTGAGGCTTAATGCAGTCTCTTCAGTTTAACTTCCTGGCTATTTAAAGACTTCTTGAGCTGGCTCCAAGTTTACTGAGCCTACCCAGAAAACAAAACCTTCCTAATGGTTCTGGTTTTGTAGACTTCATAAACATTCTTTGAATGATAAAAGGATCACATGTGGTGTTATCTTATTGAATAATGGTCTGGTGGGTCTTCTCCTAAATGAAATGTTGAAGCAGTGTTTTTGTAGGCCAGTGATACATTAGAATAATACCGTATATTTATATAGTGCTTTGCAATTTTCAAAGTGCTTTCCTAATTACTGCCTCATTTGAGTCTCACCACAGGCTTGCAAAGCAAGCAGGGCAACTATTATTACCATCCCCACTTTATAGGCAACGTGGCCCAGCAGAAAGTATCCTGGGCTTTGAAGGAAAACAGCACAGGGTTCTGTTCCCTGCTTCTCAAATAGTCTAGCTAGCTGTATGATCTTGAACTAGTTTCTTAAACTGCTCAGGCTTCAGTTTCTTCATCTGTCAATCGGGGATAATAACATACAAGGTTACACAGAGGATCGAATGAGATCCTAAGGTGACGAGAACAGTGCCTGTCGTTGATTATGACTATTTTATTTTTTATTTTTAGTATCTTTTGCTACTAGAACAAAGCATCGTTAAAAGAGAGAAAAAAAGGCGAGGCAGCAAGAGCAAAGTACTGAAAACAAACGGGCAGAAGTGGGGCATATTCACATTCAGGCACCAGTTGCCAAGGGAATCCTCCATCGGCCAGTCAGCCCAGTCTGGCGGATCCGTATCTGACTGTGTGTTTGCGTGAACTCCTTCTCATCTGAGGTCCTTTCAGCAGGTAGCACAGGAGCACCCTCCAGGCAAGGAGAGGAGAGAACAACCGCAACATAAATCCCTGCCTTTAAGATAAGCATCAATCCCAACTTCGGGAAGGTTCCACTTAGCTCCACCCTGGAAGCTTCAAGCTTCTCTGGGCTTCCAGCCCCAAGTCACCCCATCCCAGCACAGACTGAGAACACAGATGTCAACCTTGAGCACCGTGCCTCCTATAGAACAGATGAACAAATGATGGTAGTGGGTTTTAGAGTCACTCTCGCTACTGTTGTCGGCATTAATTGCCCTAAACCGATTCAGGTTTCTCTGATGTGGCAGCATGAGTGATACACAAGCGTGTATTTTTTCTTCTTATTTTTCCCAGAATCAAAAAAGTATCGTCTGCCTTCCTCTCACAATCTGCTAATGTGATCACTACAGTGTTTGTGGGGCCATTCCCGTAATTGCCCAGTCCTGGAAACCTAGCCCAGGGACCTCTTCAGGGAAAAGGATTACATTTGTGGGCAGACAACACTCTGGCCCCAGAGACAAGCATCCTTTGAGGGCAAATGCTCCTCGGCCCCCTTACACAGAGCCCCAGAGTGGCTAAGACCATCCCCACAGCCTTCCTTTCCAGAGCCAAGCAGCTCAGGCTATCCACCCCCTGGATAAAACCAAACCTCATCTTCTAAGCTTAACATAAACCAAGTGAGACGCCTGTTGACAGATGGAAAAGGGCAAAAGATTGAAAACGACCTTGCAGATAACAGCTGAGTTGTGTGTCTGCTCAGGCCCAACCTGACAATTACCTCCCCCAAAATGACACCATTTACAGAAGCTTTGGCTAATGATAGGTATAATGTTGACACTGGTACTTTTCTAAAGTAAGTCCTCAAACTCAAAAAGGTCCTCACTGGTCGCCAGGCAGGAACACAAAAATGAACAGCAGTGATGTGGGTGGACACAGGTCTTACATCATTGCACTGTGTGGACCAAACGTCCCACAGAGATGGGGCCATGGCAGTGTGACTGAAGGGTCTGCACCAAGGATGTCTCTGGCCTCTCATTTCCTCAAGGGATCTCCTACTACATTCATAACCTCAGGCTGGCTCCTCAAACTCCTCAAGGCCTTAGCTGCCTCGTCCTTATCACAGAGAAGTTAATATCAATGGCATTTTTAGTTTTTGTGAAAAAGTTGGACCGTGATGCAGGGGGTTGAGTTAATCCCTCTCTTCATTCATAGCACACTATCAACACTGGTCCCTTTCTTATTTACATTTCTGGTTAATCCCTTTAAATCCACATTCCTCTCCTCTACCATATGCAGCCATTCTGCAGTGTTTGATGTATATATGCGTTTGTTCCTAAATACTCTGGCAAATGTGCATTGTTGTTTTACGTATATGTATTTTAATTTTTGTAACTGGAATTGTGTCTTAGACCTCTTTCTGTTTCTTACCTTTTTTGCCTCATGTTACACTTTCAGATTCATCCATGTCATTCTAAGCGTATCTATACCATGACTTCTAACTGCTACATACTGTTTACACTGGCCTTTTGTCCTTGGCCCTTTCTAGGCCATTGGGTCGCTCCTTGCCTAGCTCTGTGCCCCCACGGCTGATCCTTACAGACACATTAGCCAGAGCCTAGGCCTACTGGCCTCTTTCTGGTTGTGTTTGACCAATGGGAGGCACCAAGAGAAGACAGAGGGTAGGAAGAAAGAGAGGTCAGGTCGATTGGCTGCCACACTGCAAGCTCTCAACATGCTCCCCGCCTCTCTCCCTGCCTTACTGAGAAGTGGGCAGTAGGTCTGCTCCTTTGAGGTCACAGCCAGCTTCTGCTGGGTCACCTCCCCTCTATGGGTCTGGTCTCACTAGGCTCTAATTACATCATCCTCTCCCCTTATCCTTTGGACATAGGGGTGATGAGGTTTTACCCTACTTGATAGTCCCTGGGTGACTTACTGTCCCTGTTGTTCCCTTAACTTTGTCTACCATCATAAACAGTATCTTTGCTAAATGCTTTCCATTTGAACTTTCTTGAACTGGCCATCTCTTTCCTATTGGGACACTTACTGATATAGTATCCTGGGGTCTGTATCCATTAAATTTTACCTATCTAATCTTACAGGAATGGTGCGATAGTTAATTTTATGTGTTGACTTGGGTGGCCCACAGTGCCCAGATGTTTCTGTGTTTTTATTAACATTGGTGGACTTTGAGTAAAGATTGCCTTTCATAATGTGGGTGGGCCTCACCCAATCAGCTGAAGGCCTTAATGGAACAAAAGGCTGATTTTCTCCAAGAGAGAGGGAATTCTGCCAGCAGAGAGCCTTCTAAATGGAACTGTAGCATCGGCTCTTCCCTGGTCTCTAGCCTGCCAACCCACTCTGCAGATTTTGGACCGGCCAGCCTCCCTAATCACATGAGCCAATTCCTTAAAACAAATCTATCTCTATCTATCTACCTACCTGTTTATCTATCCATCCATCCATCCATCCATCATCCTTACATCCATCCATACACACACACACATACATGTGCAGAGGAAGAGAGAGGTATACACATATTCTATTGGTTCCGTTTCTCTGGAGAACCCTCACACAGATGGGCATCCAGATTGTTGCCAATTCCCAGCTACCACCAACAATGCTATGATAAACTTTCTCATATATGTTCCCTTAAGGAACTTATTAGAATTTCTTTGGTTTATATACCCATAGTGCATAGTGTTATTATGTATAATGTTATAACAAAATTAAAACATTTTACAATTTTTTAGATTGTTTACCATGTGCTGATATTTAGGAACTAGAGACAGAACAATCTACAAAATAAATGTGATCCCTGCCTATATTGAACTTTCAGCAAAACAAGTGTGTAAATAATCTGACACATAGTTGGTGCCTAAGAAATGTGTAATTATTGTTGAGACCAGAATTATCTACACCACACAGCTTACTGTCCACATTCCTATGGCTTTACTATTTCATTCTCTTCATCAACATGACTTCACGATGCGAGATAAATCTCAGCCAGGAAGATAAAGGTTGCAGATAAATTCCTGAAAAATCCATTGAAAAAACATCTGATCAACTTTTTCTTAGAGAGCATGACATGACTATTTCCTCTCTGTCATTCTCATACATGGTTGTGTTCACTAATTCTGAACGATTAGAGCTTGATTGTTATGCACCTCAATTAAGTTCTTGCATTCAAAGATCCATCTTTTTTTTTTTAGTTTTTTTTAATGTTTATTTATTTCTGAGAGACAGAGACAGAGCATGAGTGGGGGAGGGGCATAGAGAGACAGAGACACAGAATCCGAAGCAGGTTCCAGGCTCCGAGCTGTCAGCACAGAGCCAGACGCAGGGCTCAAAATCAAAGGCTTCAATGACTAAGTCACCCAGGCACCCCAAAGATCCATCTTTGTATTAATACAAATCCCCAGACTTCATAAATATCACAACACAGCCCCTTTTCTCCTCTTTCAAAGTACCGGTCTCCCTTATCACAATAAAAACACATAGTTTTGCCCTCTTGACATATCATCACAGTGGTACTTCTATGAAGCCAGCATTGACTATCTCTATGCAGCATGTCTTCCATGTCTTCTTCCTCTCCCTCAATATAGACATTAACGGAATTAACAGTTTGGGATTAAAGTCAAGAGTCCCAAGTTCTAACCATAATCTCTGATGTACATCCATCACAGATGGGTAAATAACCTCTCTAAGGCTCAGTATTCTCACCTTTAAATGAGAGGGCTATTGTTATGGTCCCTAAGGCACTCCCAAAGCTAAACGATAGGAAAATCTGTTCAGGTCAGTCATCAACAACAAAATTGGTAGTTTCTCAGAAGGCCAAACTTAAGCACTCTTATTAAGATCTGAGATATGGAAGAGGAGATATAAATATTTGTCTTCTACAAAGGAGATGAAAATCTGGGGACAGCGTGTGTACCACAGCTGTATAGCCTGAGAAGAGTGTGTATCAGAGGCAGGGACAAGCAAGACAGAACCACACAGTGATAATGGTGGAGATGATGAAGACGGTGAAGAATGGCATAGCGTTTGCCATGTGCTTTGCACTGTTCTAAGCCATGCAAATTCATTTCATTCTTAGAACAATTCTACAAGGTCAGTACTAATTACCATCTTCACTTTACTCATGAGGAAATTCCGTGAAGACAGGCAATTTAAGACAGGCAATTTTCCAGAGTTGCGGAATGGCAGTCAATGTACTGGTTTCATTTTCTTGCACCCCTCTGAAGGTACTGATGAACAATAAAACCAAATGGCTGACAAAAGGAAGAGGGAAAAAGAAAACACCGAGAAACCAGGGATGTAGATTCTCCTCATGCTAGAACTTTCTCCCTCATGACGAAAAGTTGATGATGGTTTTACAGTACCAGAGTTTGACAATAATGTATATCTAGTTAATGGCATCATGTTGACACTGGACTAGATAGTTGTGTACATTGTATTTATCAAGTCAAGTTGTACCTCCTGGAGAGAACAAACTGATGGTTCCCAGAGGGGAGGTGGGTGAGGAGATGAGGAGAGGAGTGAAACAGGTGAAAGGGATTAAGAATGCACTGATCATGATGAGCACTAGGTGATGTATAGAATTGTTGAATCACTATATTGTACACTGAAACTAATATAACACTGTACGTTAATTATACTGGGGTTAAAAAAGTTAGAAATTGTTTTTAATTGTGTCTCTCTGAGAGAGAGTTTCCTGAAGTAATGCTGAATTGAGATGTTAGAGTGGGCCACTTTTCCCCTCTGAACATCTATAGCTTTTCCAAAATCATTAATCTCATGCTTAAACAGTCTCAAAACAACAAAAAACAGAGCCAAAGGGCATTAGGATGTCTGCATTCAAGCCCCAATTCCATCCTTTCCTGGCTGTTTCCTCAGACCCACCTTTTTAAATTCTCTGTGCTTTGGTTTCTTTACTGGGAACATGAGAGAATAAGACAAGGGCACCCAAGCAGCACTCACACCCCGTGACATTGCCTTGCACCCACCGCTAGAGCATAGCAGGGGTACCTCATTCTTGTATTCGTTGCTATTTAACTTGTGAAGGCATGCCTTGGCTCTCCAAAGGACTGTTAATCCCTTGAGGGCAAAAGCTCTACCATATACTTGTTTTTGAAACCATATAAAATACATTTTTTAAAAATTCCACAGCACTATTAGCCCAGTGGATGAGCAAAATACTTTCCAAATGAATGAATGTACCCTTGCAAGTCACGATTTATACCTCAGCCAAGTAAGTGCTATCTGTTTTAGCAATCCTCAGCATGAACTTGGGAACACAGCAAGATGCGGGATGTGGGCTGAAATGATGGAAACTCTGGGCTTCCCATTCACAGGTCCCCAACACTGACAAGATATCTACCCACCAAGGAAATGCCTGATGGAATACTGCCCCAGCAGATTATATAGCATCAACCTCAGACAGGATCGTGGGATCTCAACGCCAGGGAGAAATTACATAATGCTCAGAAATTTGCTTTGGCACAGGGTGAGGACACTGTGGCACCGCTTCGTGTGTGTTCAGCAATTTCAGCATCCCATGATTTTTCTGTTTGATACTTCCGGGCATGAAATAGAAAGAACTCTGCATAACTGCTTAACTGGTAGACAAAAAAAAAAAAAAAAAAGTTGACCCAAAAAAAGTTCATTTCAGAGAACTCACTCAGGCAGCTAATTATGCCATCATAGTTATTAATTCACTTTTTAAAGACTAACGGTCTTCCACTTTAAGAATTGCTATTTCTAAGGCAGAAGAAACACAGAGACACAATTGAATTTATGAATCACTCTCTAGTCCAGTGCTCCACGATTCCATTAACAGGATATGCAGCTTTGTCAAAGTACAGGACTGCAAACACATAATCAACTTTTATTCATTTGGGAGCTATTTCTAGCTTGTGGGGAATCCAGATTCCTTATTCCAGTGTCTTCCTTCTGCCAGCCATTTGGTTTTACTATTCTTTAGCACCTCCAAAGAAACACAAGACAATGAAACCAGGAAGTCAAGCAGTCTGGCAAATCACCTACTGGGCTACAATGATGTGGAATCTATGCTAACTGTTCTCCATTTATTTCGGGCAATAAAGAAATAGCTCTGATGCAAATAGAATGTTGGGGCTGGGAAAAACCTTGGAAGCCTTCCAGTGCAAACCCACTCTACAGAGTATAAAACTGAGGTACAATGAGGCAAAATGTGATGTTAGAGGTGACAGAGAGAGCCTGAGACAAAGCTGGAAGTAAAACCCAAGTCTTCAGATTCCCAGTTCAGGGCTCTCTCCTCTTAAACTGTTCAGGAAGTGTGGTAAATTCATAGCTAAAAAAAGACATGAGAAAATAAGAGTTTCTATTTCTAATACATTATTAAGAAGATTCCAGTAATGTCTACGTTAAAGACTCATATTCAATTAATATTTTAGGACAACTCAAGTAATAGTAAATTTCTTGACCACCTGTTACGTGTTCTTTACTTATGGAACATTGGTTTTAATATTTTCATTTTGCTGAGAATAAAGCTAAGTTTCAGAGAAGGAAAGAGATTTGTTCAAGGGCACACAGCTAGTAAGGATTTAATTCTAGATTTAAATCCAAGTCCTCTGGCTCACTACAGAGCTTTTTTATTCATCTTAGTGCTTTATACATTTCAATTATTCACATTCTACCTTCACAGTTTTTATTATTGAAACTATTATTTACTTAACATTTCCCTTTAAATTGATTCACTCTCTATACTCAAATAAATTTAGCCTTCACTTAAAATTTAATATCCATAAAATTATGAGTTTAGCAGGTTAATTAAATACATGTGTTTTATATATAAGGTAAACATAAAACTTTAAAAATTAAAAAAAAAATTTTCACGTGTCATTCAAAATTTCAATTGCAAACAGTGATATCTATTTCACACTTTGAGAAACAGGTACCTCATGGGCATGTTGTAAGGAATAAATATACACCACTTAAAACACTTAAGGCTCTGTTTTCATCATTATCATTGCTATCATTAGTCAAAGCTTCTTAATCTTTGCATACATGAGAATCTCGAGATACTTGTTAAATGCAAATTCCCAGACCTCATTCCTAGATCTGGGATGAAGTCCAGGAATTAACACTTTTAACAAACCTCCAGCATGCCTGTTGCTAATGCTCCCCAAATCATGTTTTAAGAAACCTGTGCCACAATATTGGGGACTATACGATTTACTAAAGCAGGAGTCCTTAGCATAACTACCTCCATTAATACTTTAACAAGTATTGATATTACTTTTTAGTTACCAAATCACAAAGCTGAAGTGACTCCATGGGTCCCTTAGTTTGGACCCTATTTTACAAAGTGCATCAGCCACAGAAAATTCCAAACAGGTTGTCCTTGATTCTGTTTTCAGAGGTCCTCTCTTTTCCCACTGGGACTGAGTAGAAGTATGGGGGGGGGGGGCGAAGAAGTTAACTCTCCACAGGCACCACATTCTCATGGGTGGAACTTCCCAAAGCAGCAAAGTCATAAATATGCTCCAGGCAGCCCAGGGGGAGCTTTTGATCTTCTGTCCAGTGATCCCTGCTTGTCATCTGCTCAGCCTCATTCATCACAATGAAGACAAGGAGCTAAATTAGAGAGCAAGATCCAGCGACAGTGATCTCTTCGGAAGAGACAGGGCAGTCATCACCCCTTGACAGGCCAAGAGGGCAAGGGGCAAGGAGACGGTGTGACTGCTGCAAAGCCAGGCAGGCCTGTAGGTGAGCAAGACCTGCAGCCAGGCTACTGAGGACAAGGGGGAAGAGGAGGGACCCAGTCCTTCAGCACTGGCTCCTGTCTCGGGAGCGCAGGCGCTGGGAGCTACATGGTCAGCTCAATATGTAGCATTTCAAAGTGCTAAGCAGTAACCATCAGCCATGTGTTGTTTAGCTCTTTAGTCCTTTTAAAAAATTAAATGATCTGCTAATGTTCAATATAAGGATATTTTACAAGTAAGTCCAGACTTTCAGTTTTTCTGAAACAACTGAAAAATCTCCTAACACAAAGCCCACATTCCAGTGTGGCAACAATTGGCTGGAGTTCAGTAGTGGTCACTTCCATTAGAGAGTACTGATGTCCAGTTAGCATGAGTCCACATCACTTTACAATGAATTATATCCAATCTAATTAACTCAACAACTTGCCTGTCCTGTTGGCATCTGAGTTTGTGAACCCTATGAAATCCTTTTTAGTATGTAAAATGCAAATACCATTAACCACATTAATGGCATTTCTTCTTTATTCCCACAAACATCTAAATTTTTGTTTAAAAAATCTTTTAATGTTTATTTACTTTTGAGAAAGAGAGAGACACAGCGTGAGCGGGGCATGGGCAGAGAGAGAGGGAGACGCAGAATCTGAAGCAGGTTCCAGGCTCTGAGCTGTCAGCACAGAACCCGACATGGGACTCGAACTCACGAACTGTGAGATCATGACCTGAGCCAAAGTCGGACGTTTAACCGACTAAGCCACCCAGGCGCCCCTAAGCATCTAAATTTTTAATGCCAGGGCCCAAGACTTAAGTAACACCTCATGGGTTCAATAAACATGAGTTGAATGAATAAAGAAATTTACTGAGCCTGAAGCTCTGCTACACATTTCAGGGGGATATAAAATTAAGCAAGACAGGCGCGTGACTTCAGAGAAGGAGTCTGGGGTAGAAAAAAGAATACCAGAGTTGGAGTCTGACTTAGCTTTGTGTGTCTTTAGGTAAATCACTTAACTTTTCTGAGCCTTGACTTCCTCATCAGCAAAGTAAAGGTTATAATACTTCACAAGGTTGTTTTAACGTTAAACAAAAGAAATGTATTTGAGAACCCAGGCTGGTGGGAAATTGCCTGGAAGCACACCAAAATTAGAAAGTGAAAATATGCATAAGAGAGGTAGGCATAGTGCAAAGAAGGAAGAGTATACAGCAGGTCAGGAGGCTCAAAAAAAGATTCAAAAATAAAATGGGTTTTAATCTGGGCCTTAAGTTGCACACAGGCTCAGGTTTTACTGGAATATGAGTGAGAAATTTCTAGGTAGAAGATAGGGTAAGAGTGAAAGGGTGTACAATAGCAAGGTGGGTTTGATCAAGACAGGGAGTATGGCCCGTGA
The DNA here is from genome assembly GCF_024362965.1 of Panthera pardus. Taxonomy (NCBI): domain Eukaryota; kingdom Metazoa; phylum Chordata; class Mammalia; order Carnivora; family Felidae; genus Panthera; species Panthera pardus. Next base: position 54,314,161 of record NW_026526666.1, read on the forward strand.
ATGCCAGGCTAAGGACCCAGAACCTGATGTCATATGGTATACTGCCCTGCAACTATTGCTGTGAGCAAGACAAAGGCTTTATCATCTTTAGGTTCTCCTTAAGCCTAAGCTAACTCCTCTAACTCACATCCATCAGGTAGATAAAAGACCATGGTTCCAGTGACACCCCCACACGCACACTGCTAGCCAGACCATGTCAGATCCTCCCTCTAGAAGGACCCCCATTAGAATGCTCACAATTTAAAGGGCTTTAAATCAATCTGAGTTGGCCCAACTTTCACAAGATTTATGAAAACCTTTCATGTGGGGTTTCGCAGGTGATTTATTTTTATCTTTCTGGGTAAAATATATATACATACATATACACATTTAAAGCCCATAATGAAATGAAAGAACTAGTAGATTTCTACATCTCAAACGGTAGTAGAGTTACCCTGATGCTTAACAATCAAAGCATCCTAATACAAGTTTAAGTAAATGTTAATAAGATTATTTTAAATTATGAAAACACTAAGGCACACACTTAGTGCTTCTTAGGTGCCAAGCCTCATTCTACACGTGTAACATACATTAATTCCCATAATCCTTACAACAGCCTATGGGCTCTATCATATTAGTATCTTTATTGTATAGATAAGGAAAGTGAGGCATAGGGAGGGTAAATAATTTGCCCAAGTCATATGTCTAATAAGTGACAGAGCTGTGGTTGGTCTGAGCCCAGGTAGTCTCAATTCAAAGCTCACTTTTTAACTATGATGCTACTCTGCCTCTCATGAAGAATATGTACCTCTATGCACCAAGTAAGGATGGGACCACAGAGGGCTTTGAGAGAAGGACCAACTCCATCTTGATTAGCTGGGTCCTAGAGCGACCAGGTGTAGTGTTTGAGGAAGAGGAAGACACATAACAGTGAATGCCTTATTGCCCACAGGCCCAGCTTTTGCTCATGAGAACCAGAGAAATATAGGTCAGAGCTTTAAAGCTCATCTAGGGACACAGTAAGTGTGCTGGTTAATACTGTGGGCCCTGGAATCAGACTGCCAGACTTGGTTCTACCACTTTCTGCTCTGTACCCTAAGGTGGGTTACTGGACCTCAGTTTTTTCATCTGTACAACAGGAATAATCCTACTTACTTCCTAGAATTGTTGGGAGGATCAAAAAAAATTATATAAAGCAGTTAAAATGGTGTTTGGCATATAAGAATCTCTCAGCAAATGTCATCTATTATTCTTATTTCAGTATTCCCCTGTTTCTGATCAAAATCTTACACAGCAGTTCCATGTATGGTTGGTTTTATTTCAGTTTTAAGTGTGGCTGATCTTAGGGCTCAGTCACATCCAGGCACGGTCTCTGAGATCGGTAGAGTGTACCACCTGAGGTCGGCTTGCCAGAGAGGCTGGAGGATCTTCTAAGGGAAGAAAGAGGCACATCAAGGGTCTGGGCCAAGGAAGGACAAAGAGGATAATACAATTGTTTTGTTATTATTTTGACCTTGTCTTTATGCTCAGATTGATACGGTCGGAAGAAATAAAGAATTATTTATTTTTAATCAGTATTTATTTTTATCACCTACTAATAAGTAATTAATCACCTATCATTGGACTGGATTCTAGAAACACAAAATGTAATGTCCCTGCCCCCACAGAGCTCATGGTCTTCTGGTAAGAGAGATGGACCAAGCAGTGCCCTAAGAGTAATAAAAGAAGTGATGGATGGGAGATTATGGGAACAAAAAGTAGAGGTACCCAACCTAGACTTGGAAATTTGAGCAGGATTTCCTGGAGTAAATAACATCTGACCCAAGATCTACAGAATGAAACAGAGTGGTCCAGATGTGAGGTAAGCAGAGGCTGAAGCTTCAAGACTTAAGGAAAAGAGGGTTGGGGGTAGGCAATGAGACTGCAAAACTCAGCAGGACCATGCCAAAGAGACTAGATATTACTGTGAGGGCACTGGGGAGCCAGTAAGGGGTGCTATGCATAGGAATGATGTAAACAGAGTTACTCCAAGAGAGACTAATTGTTTGGACTCTAAAGAAATGAGCCTGAAGAAAAGAAGCAGAAGTTAGTAGGCTAAAGAGAAGGGGACTGAAATGAACAATATCTCCACAGGAGAGGGAATCTGCTACATGGGTCATTAGATGTGGATGGCAGAAAAGAAAATGGAAGACCAGAGATTGATTTCTAGTTCGTATACTGGATGGACAACAGGGGGCTATTCATGGAGACAGGAAACACAGGAGAGAAGTCAGTTGGGGCGGGGAGGTGGGGAGATGACGCAAAACTCAGTTTTGTATAAGCTGAGTTTGAGATGGTCTTTAGACTCCCAAGGGCAACTAACAATTGGCTCCAGGAGTCTGTATTTCAGAAGAGCCCCCAGATTGGACATACAGATGGGATGTCATCACTCAATAAATAATCCCTAGAGTGACGGGAAGGGAATGAAACTCCCAAGTAAGACTATGAAATAGAGGCAAAACCTGGGACCAAACCACAAGAAAGAGTGGAATTTAGTGGAAGGGTAAAAACAGGGGTGTTGCCAAATAAGTGAAATAACTGTATCTCCCGCTCCCCATGAGGGCATTAAACTTTGTGAGGGCAGGTCCTTCATTTGTTAATTATTTTATTCCCAGCACCTGGCACTGAGCCTGGTGCAAAGCTCTGTGGCTATTTCTTGAGTGAATGAGTAAACTGTCTAAGGTCACACAACCAGAAAGTGGCACAGCCACAGTAGTCTGGATGACTCCAAACAGACTCTCTTCCCCCTGCGAACTGAGAGAAGAATCCAGGATTTGGAGTAAAGTGGTATGGAAGGTTTTCTAATCACTCTATAATTCCAGGATTCCAAGAAAGGACCTGTTTAATACTCTCATCACAAAACACTCAATGGGAAATTATTCAATCATTTTATTATTTCCTGGGTCTGCACCGCCTTCTGTAAACACTGAGCTCTGGGTTGAGTGAATTCCTGCAGACTCAGATATACACTGGCTTTGCTGCTGTGGTCATCAGCAGAAGCACGTACAGGGTGACCTTCTCTTTCCACCTGCAACCACAGTACGATGGACAAGGATCCCAGCCAGGCAGTCCATAGGATGCTACAGTTAGGGCCTTTCAGAGAAGGTTGTGTTGCTAAGTATGAAACCGGTGGGTGTTTACAATAAAGTTGGGGGTGGGATCAATCAGTTCATCTCACTCTCTTCTGGTATGGAATTTCCCATGCAGCAAAGAAATCAGCACTGCTGTTTCTACTGTTCATTATAGGAATATCCAAATTTTAGGTAAGGTTCCTCTATATTTAGGTAAGATTTATCTAAACATATAAACAACCAAATACATAAATATCTAAATACTTAGATATTCGCACAAAGTTCTGTATTAAGTAGAGTTCCTATGTTTCAGATTTCTCATAAGAAAAATAATACATACTGCTTGCTAAAAAAAACTTACAAGTGTTAATAAAAGGATAAAACATATTTCATAATCCCACCATTCAGAAATCATCACTGTTATCATTTGAGGTTATTTCCTTTCCTTTTCTATACACCAAACAAAATATATAAATACATGTGTCAAATTTATATAATCATTCCCCTTCTGCTGAGCTTTTATTTTCTATCTAGTTTTTCAGTACTGTAAGATTATTATTAAAAACTCTGCCCATAAATTATCTACATTCTAGGCCCTTTCTCTAAAACAGATTCCTAAAAGTGAATTACTAGGTCAAATACAAGTTAATTATTATTTAACCTTCTTTGATCTGACAGAAGAAAATTCTTACCATCTACCTGTAAATTATAAACAGATGCAAGAGTATACACAGATATATTACACACAGTCATACGTATTTACATATACTCCTACCAATTTCTAAAGGTCTAAAGGTACAATATGCAATGAGGAATTTATGCATCAGTTATAAGAGGAACTTCCTAAACAGATTTCTGCCTAAGTCACTTTCCAGGATTAAAAAAAAAAAAAAAACACCCTGACAAAAAAACAGAAAAATTGTGTAAAAAACTTGTGTTAAACTATACCTCACCTTCACGTGAATGTTTATTTATTCATAACATGTTATAGCCCACCACCAGCCATGGGAACCCAAATGCCACAAGGGATAGAGGTGTCAGAGCCAGGACAGACTCTGGACATCCTCTAGTGCAAACCTCCCTCCCATTGCATGAATGAGGAAGCCAAGGCCCTGAGACAAAGACTGATTTTCATCTCCCACTTTAGTGATCAAGTCATGCAAATAGTAAATGGCAGAATTAGGATGATGGCAGGTCACTTCAGGTCAGTTCAATGCTTACTAAGTATCTTGCACGTGCCAGGTACTCTATTAAGTTCTGGAAATACAGACATGACTATAACAGGGTAGATATCAGTGGCAGGGGATGGGGAGCAAAAACAATAGGAGGAACTGTTAAAGAAAGCTGTATTTACTTTCCTCGACAGTATCTTTACTCTGTCATCTTCGATATATAAAGGAATTGTTTTTCCTCAACTTGGGTTCTAATGATGTTATTTCTTTTTAAAAAGAACTTTTTTAATGTTTATTTATTTTTGAAGAAGAGAGAGAGACAGAATGCAAGCAGGGAAGGATCAGAGAGAGAGGGAGACACAGAATCTGCAGCAGGCTCCAGGCTCTGAGCTGTCAGTACAGAGTCCGACCCGGGGCTCAAACTCAAGAACTGTGTGTGAGATCATGACCTGAGCTGAAGTTGGACACTTAACTGACTGAGCAACCCAGATGCCCCAGTGATGTTATTTCTTTAGAAGGAATGAATGGGTGGTGTCTGTTCAATAGGTTGGGTGTCCGACTTCAGCACAGGTCATGATCTCACAGCTCCTGAGTTCGAGCCCCGCGTTGGGCCCTGTGCTGACAGCTCAGAGACTGGAGCCTGCTTCGGATTTTGTGTCTCCCTCTCTCTCTGCCTCTTCCCTGTTTGCGCTCTTTCTCTCTCTCAAAAAAAAAATAAATAAATAAATATTTAAAAAAATTAGAACGAATGAATGGGAACTTCTTATACTTTTTCCCCAAACTGGATACAGGGCATATATAATTATACCCACCAGGTCTCATAAAATAATAAACTTATGAAAACAACCATAATTGCTAACATTTATTGAGTGGTTGCTTTGTGTTGAGTACCATTCTATGCTTTCACTTACACTAATTCATTTGGGTTTGAGCTTCTACTAAATCAAAGCAAGTCCCTTGAGGAACTAATTTGAGAAAATCCCAAATGTGATGGGGCCAAATAACTAAAACTCAAGGAGTTTAGAGAATACCGTCTGATTAGGCTGCACCTAATCAAGGTAGAAGGCAGCCATGTAAGTGGGAAAAATAAAAGTCATTGGAAAACAAGACACAAAGGCTTGCTGGAAAGGTGGTATCATCTGGCACAGGAAATTGATCTGAAGTTGAGAACCTTGCAGACTCACTGGTTCAATCAATGCTTGGTCATTCTCCAGTTAAGGAGATTAGCTTCACAATACGCGATGCCAGTTCCCTCAGTTGAAATGGAAACTAAAATTTGACCTGAAACAATACTATTTGCTTTCTCAGTTGGGAGGTTTTCAGAGGCAGTCAAACAAATAAAAAAAAGTCACTAATTACAAAATAGGGGGGGTTGGGGTGGAAAGAGGCACGAAATTAGGACTGCTTGGTTGAGACGGGTCAGACGGTCACTTACAGGCCAGATGTGAGTAGAGGTATAGGATGAGGGCATGATACCATCACAGACTCTTTCAGCCTTTCCTTAGTTTCATCTGATTTAACAACTCATCTCAGACTGGGTAAGTTTTATTAGGCTTTTGGTAGATCATACCTCCCTACCAAATTACCCAGCAAGACATTTTATAAAACTAGGCATCTGTTTATCCCTCTGCAAAACTCAAAGACTTGAGGGTAGAACAGAGTGTTCTCATGAAAAGCCACAGTAGTGACTCTGTCAACAGGCTGAGCTCGGGTGTGTCCTGTGGTCCATGAGGGTGCTACAGGCAACAGACCCAGGAGGCATATCTTGACATGCACAGCTGACGCTCAATGAAGGAGATTCTGGCTGTGGCTTTGACAGTTCTGGGTAACTGAACCAACAAAGCAGCGTCTCCAGTTGCTCTGCATTTTATGCCTGTCTACTTGTTTGGCAGTGTCCAAAAGAGTTAAGTGGTTTTTACCACATCCAAGACTATTACATGATAGAGCATGAAGATCATAATGATAACTAATTGTGGGTGACAGGCATTCAATGTTAACCCTGTGCAAGGCACTGCACTCAATCTCTACCTACAATGTAGGACTTAGTAGCCATAACAATCCTATGAGGGCTACCAGCAGTAATAGTCATATCCCCACTTTAAAGAGGAATAAACTGAGGCTGAGAGGTTTAGTGACTTGCCCAAGGCCACACAGTTTGCTAGTAGGGAAAATGGAATTAGAATCCAGGTCTGTCAGACTCCAAAGCCCTGTGATATTCGTTTTTATAACCACTGCCTTCCATATTTACTTTAGGAGTGCCTCAAGCTTAATTTGTTATTTTGTTAACTAATTTGACAACTATAAGTCTCCAAAAAGGAACTATCATCTTTAGCATGCAAATGATCTAATAAAAACTGAGTCCCTAGACACAAGAAGTAGAACTCTGGGTTCAATGAATATGAGTGTTCCCCCAAAAGCCGTATGTTAAAATGTAATGCCCAGTGTGATGACATTAGCAGGTAGGGCCTTTGGGAAGGATTAGGTCATGAGGGTAAGAGTCCTAATAATTGGGGTTAGTGCCCCTATAAAGAAGAACCCACAGGGCTCCCTAGCCCCTTCTGCCATGTGAAATTACAGCAAAAAGATAGTCATCTATGAACCAGGAAGCAGGCCCTCCCCAGACACTGAACCTCTCAGCACCTTGATCTTGGACTTCCAGCTTCCAAAACCGTGAGGAATAAAATGCTGTTGTTTATAGGCCACTCGGTTTACAGTGCTTTTTCACAGCAGCCCAAACAGACTAAGACACTGGGATTATCCTGAATGAGGCAATCACAGCACAACAGTATAAAATACTCTCTCTTATGTTTTGGCTCCCTCCCACTCTAACCTTTTTTTTTTCCTTCCCCTCCCCCATGGTCTTCTGTTAAGTTTCTCAGGATCCACATTAAGAGTGAAAACATATGGTATCTGTCTTTCTCTGTATGACTTATTTCACTCAGCATAACACTCTGCAGTTCCATCCACGTTGCTACAAATGGCCAGATTTCATTCTTTCTCATTGCCAAGTAGTATTCCATTGTGTATATAAACCACAACTTCTTTATCCATTCATCAGTTGATGGACATTTAGGCTCTTTCCATAATTTGGCTATTATTGAAAGTGCTGCTATAAACATTGGGGTACAAGTGCCCCTATGCATCAGCACTCCTGTAGCCCTTGGGTAAATTCCTAGCAGTGTTATTGCTGGGTCATAGGGTAGATCTATTTTTAACTTTTTGAAGAACCTCCACACTATTTTCCAGAGCGGCCGTACCAGTTTGCATTCCCACCAACAGTGCAAGAGGGTTCCCGTTTCTCCACATCCTCTCCAGCATCTATAGTCTCCTGATTTGTTCATTTTAGCCACTCTGACTGGTGTGAGGTGGTATCTCAGTGTGGTTTTGCTTTGTATTTCCCTGATGAGGAGCGACGTTGAGCATCTTTTCCTGTTGGGATGAGCACTGGGTGTTGTATGGAAACCAATTTGACAATAAATTTCATATTAAAAATTAAATAAATAAAAATTAAAAAAATAAAATACTCTGTCTAAACACTTCTGACTCTCAAAGGCTGTGATGTGCAACTATGCAAGTCCCTGGGAGAATAGTCCTCACATTGCCCTTATGGACTTTGAGAAACTCAGGGTTCAGTTTTCCTTCTTTTAAAGAAAATTCTACAGGGGTACCTGGGTGGTTCAGTTGGTTTAGTGACCAATTTAGGCTTAGGTCATGATCTTGCAGTTCATGGGTTTGAGCCCCGCATCAGATCTGTCAGCACAGAACCTGCTTCAGATCCTCTGTCCCCCTCTCTCTCTGCCCCTCCCCTACACTCTCTCAAAAATAAATAAATATTTAAGAAAAGAAAATACTACAAATTATGATCGATTTGCTCAGAGAGGTTTAACAAGCTGGGTGTTTTTCTAAATAAATGTAATGTCTAGGGAAATGTTAAACATGAGAACACTGTTATTGAAGTTTCCAATGACAACACTGTTTGTGATAATAACCAGCCACTACTAGCCATTCTTACCATGAACAAGTACAGAGAAACCAAGTGGTCTAACCTTTCCTGTCTCACCTCCTGTCTCACCTCACCAGACACAGATTATAAGTATATATATCTAAAGTCACTTAAGGAGGCAGGAGAGTTCAGTGGGAAGCTTTGGAGTCATGAAGACCTGGGATTTCTTCTCCAAACATCAATTTCTTTATCCGTAAAATACAGATAATGATACTTCCTCACGGAGTTGTTAGAATAAAAAAACTGATGGTGTGTAAAGTCCATAAAGTATTTAAAAGTGCTCACAAAACAATAGCAATTAATGCTAGATAACTTTCTATTTCCTTGTACCTGACGGGGCATAAGGCCATGGGGAAATTTGAACACAAAGTCAACACCTAAGTGAACCCTTAATGAACTCCTTACCCAGTTTTTCAACTGTGAATCTCTTCATGCCTAGTTGAGAAACTCAACATCAGTTTTTTTTTTTTTTTTTAAGTTACCAAAGCTTCCGGTCATGCCTTTAGCCCATACAGCCAAGTGTTCAAACTCAAACCAAGTAGTTGAGATGTGCCAGCACACATTCAGAAACCAAGATTCACAACAAAACTCAGACCACCATGTGTTAGAACACCACATGGGTGAGCAATCAAAAGTGCCCCACATCACCTTAGAAGTAGGAAGGGAAGGAATTCTTCCTTCTGAACCCTGGAAGATCAACTGTAGGCTCCTTATGGGACAAGGAATGTGATTTATTTATTTTTGATTCCCCTGTTCCTTGTACAGCACTAGAAATACGATAGGACTTTCATAAATATTTAATGAAGAATGGGTGGAATGAATAAAATGAATTCAGACTGCCATGCCAGTTTGTACAAAAGGGACCCAGATTCTATCTATCCTCCTGCCCCACCATCCTCAGAAAGATGGACGCTGGCACTCTACACACTGAATCTGCATTCTAGACAACAGCAAGGAAGAAAGAGGGAGTGGAAGGGGAGAAGCCAAGGGTGAGATTCCTCTTCTTCCAAAAGACTTTCTTGGAGTTCCAAATAGCACTTGTATTTGGACGTCAATAGCTAGGACTTAGTCACATGACCACGCCTGGCTGTAAAGGTGACTGAAAAATGTAGATTTTCTTAGTTGGGAGGCAATGTATACAGCTACAAATCACAGTTCTTCTAAAAGAGAAATACACATTGTCAGGAGACATACAGTATGTAGGTTACTATAATTACATAAGTAATTAATTAAAGCACTCATTAAGTAAACATCATTAAAATTAAACTTTACTAGGTACCAGATACTGATCTAGGCATTAAGGGTATAAAGGTAACACATGGCATCTATGATTGAGAAACTCACTACTATACAAGACACCATACTTTACCTAGTCAACCAAGGTGATCAGGCAATAAGTCCTAATACTTTTCAAATCTGTCTCCTGTCTTCATCCTCTACCATTTCCAAGTTTTAGTCTTTACCTGGTTTTACTGAACTATCCTATCTAGTCTAATGAACAGCTTCTAAATTTTCTTTTTCCATTCAAAGTCACTCTTAAAGCTTCTTGCTTAAAATCCATCATGTGCCCCATTATGTTTAGACAAGACCTGCATTCTTTCACTTGCCACATATTATGTGGCTCCACTGACCTCTCCTAGCATCACCTGCCACCACCGTTGCCCTGGACTTCCCCACAGGTAGCACAAAGACAGCATGGGATCACAGCCTATGTGATGATGCTTTCAGACCAGGCCTTTGGTCATGCGTGGTCTCACCCAAGGCACTCTTTCCACTCACTTATCTGATGGACACCTGATCGCTATTTAAGGCACAGTTAAATCATCACCAACTCTAGGGAGGCCCTCTGCCCCTGTCTCCTTCCTCCTGTAGCCAGGAGTGGATGCTGCCCTCTCCTGCTCCCTTAGCAGCCCCCACGCATGCATCTCCATCTACTATGTCTCCACACTGAAGTGAACTATCACTTTCCCCTTTTATGTTATGTCTTTCATCTTGGTATTCCCAGTGCGTGGCACACCGCAAACATCCATCCCTTCCTCCATTCATTCAAGAGGACCTCTATCAACCAGCTAGATCTATCTCCTGCCCTGACAGGCCTTACAATCTTAAAGGCATCTAAAAAGGAGTTGAAAAGGGAGACAGAATAAAGAAAAGGAGGGAGGAGGAAAGAAAGGGAAAGGGAAGAAGGAAAAGGTAAGAAAGGAAGAAGAAGGAAAGGAAAGACAGAAAAGAAGGAGGTAATTAAATGCCAGTTCAGTCCTCTGGTGCATCAAATTGCTTAGCCTTCTCACAGTTTCTAAGAGATTTGAAAGCTGCTATCACATTCACATTAATTCTTCTTTTCCCAACTAAAAAACAATCTTTAGACTTTTCCCGCCAACATATCCTCTAATATCATGTCTACACTTACGTCTTCATTTTGAAATTGCCCCACTTTCCAAGCTTGATTCTCCTAAGAATAAACATTTCTGCTACAAGATCTAACCCCTTTTGCATTTTTTTTAAAGAAAAACGAAACTTAAGCGTATCAGTAATTGGCAATAAACGGAAAGGCTGAGAGTTCAAAGGTTTCAACCAGTCTTTTGAGGGGCTCTACAACACAGGACCCTTTTAAAGAGCCTTGACAGGAATGTTAATTACTTAAGCAAAGTCATGCATGACACACACTTACACCAAGTGTCTGGTCAAACTTTAACAACAAATGTAACTTGAGGTCTCTGGCTCATCTTTCTGCTAAACAGAGCTCCAGAATTCAAATGGGATTACTGCCACAGACCTGTTCCTATTCAAAAATAAACCATTACAGAAAGCCTAGCATTTTCTTCATGGGGCCTCACGAATCCCTTCAGCTGCACAAACTCAGACCTTCTCCCTTGACAATCTTGACCACAGAGCTGCTATTCAAAGGTTTAGTATAGCAGCAATTCCAGCCACGCAGCATGCTTTGATTAGGTAGCAAGACATCTTCATCACGATATGTCTTTGCTGTGTGAAGGTCTTCCATCACCAAAAAGAATTTCCATCCGGGAAATTCTTACGTATTATTCCTCTGGATCAGAGTACTGAACACTGTCATTCATTCATTCATTCATTCATTCCACAACCAGTAATGAGGATTCTTCTACACATAAGAGACTGAGTGGTAAACCCACTGTCCTGCCCTCAAGGTGCTCACTGTCTGGTGCTCTCAGGGAAGACAGACACATACATTAACAGTGATGACACAGTGTGATAAACCATGCCAGCAGTGTACTCGAGGAATGGTGAGGTCAGAGGGGAGGATATTAATATTAAGGAATTAGAAAAGGCTTCTTGCAAGAATGATGTTTGAATGGGGTCATTTAAAGTGAGCAAAGTATGCTGGGAATGGGGTTGGAGAACAGGTGAAGAAATGAAGAGGACACTTCAGACAGAAAGGCCACCTTGGGCTAGTGTTCAAACTTACTAAAGGATACAATGAACAAGGAAGGAAATTCAGCACAGTTGCAGGGTAAGAATTTGGAAGAATGAGGAGAGCAATGGAAGTGGGAGTTGGAATGGTAAACTATTGATTCCTAGCTCCTTACGTCAATATTGATGCAGTTAGCAAAGCCCCTGCCCAATTGTGCCCAGCAAAGAGGACACACAGAACTTAGAAGTTCTGATGAGGGGGTTGGGAAGAAGAAACTTTGAACACATCATATACTTCTACATTATGGCCAAGTGCTACATGGAGTTCCCTGATCATTCAGGAAGCAACAGTTTATGACCTTCCTTAGAAGGAAGGAGGCAGAAACCTAGATGATGGGATAGGTCAAAGAGATATAAACTTAAGCTATGTCACATCTCTACTCTGAGCAGCAACTACTATTCCATATATGTCAGCACTTGGTGAAATGAGAAATTCAAACAATGGATCAAACCACACAAGACGGAGACTGGAGCTGCCTACCCAGTATCAACTCTTCCCTTATTCCTTACTAACAGAACCTCAGTGCAGTTAGGTGTGGCCATGTGACCAAGTTCTGGCCAATGAGATATAAAGATAAGTGTTATGTGGGATGTCGTGCATACTTCTAAAAAGATAGACCATGGACACATGCCTCATTTGTCTTTTACCCTTCTACTTTTCCCTGCCTGGAATGCACTGTGATAGACAAAGCCCCAGCAGCCATCTTGTGATCCTGAGGGTGGAAACTACATGCTATGGATGTAGCATATATGTAGATGAGTGGAAAGATAGGAGTAGACATGACTTCATGGAGCCACCATGTAAGCCTTAGACTTGTCACCTACCTCTAGACTTCTTTTGTGTAAGAGAATAAAACTTCAAATCGTGAAAGCTACTATATTCAGGTTTATCCTAACTGTTCAGTCATATACTTCTACTTTCCTTTCTTTCCTTTGGGCAAAGAAGAAGAAATTCCAATCCTGTCTGAAAATGTGCTTCTCTTATTCAGGACTCATCATATGCACTTATAGAAAAAATATGCACCTGGGGATTTGAACACTCATATACCATTGCTGCTGCTCCTTCCCCTGAAACCACAATCCTGTATTTCTGTTGTCAAAATTGTCAAGCAAAGGATTATATGTGTAAAGGAAGAATGGGAAGCAGCTGGAGGACTCAGCAGGAAAAAGAAACTCTTAACTGACATACTGTTGCTTGTACACAAGGTGACAAATAAAGGAATTTGCAAAGGAAAAAGAAAGAAAATATGAGCAGAGAGCATGAAGTGGTTTTCAGACATACTTGCCTAACCATGAATAATCTATGTCAATCAACAAGAAAATAAGTAAATAAATACACATAGCAAACTCTAAACAGCTATTCGAAGGGATGAGGTGCTCTGATAACTGCTGCCATGGAAAGATCATCAAGGGATATTGAGCAGTGCAAAAGCAAGTTGCAAAACACTTTATACAGAAAAGTTGCGTGAATGAATGAATGGCTAGATCAACGAACAGACAGACATACTGAGTGATGCACTGGATGTAATGCTTTAAAGACATGCAACCAATGTGCCTGCCTGTTCTCCAAGCAGCCATTCCATTAGTACAACCTCAGGAGATGGGAGGAGCAGAGCAGGAGGAGAGCCAGATTTAAGGGGAGTCCCACTCTCCTGCCTTTGGGGAAAGTATGAGAAGAAACAGGATGCTTCTTGGCATCATGGAACCTCATCCCCCACAGTGGGCTGAAATTACAGAAAGGCAAAGGGGGACAGAGTTATGCTTGTTAAGGGGAGAGCAAAAGCCATTCGGAGTATGTACTGCACTTCCCACCAGGAATTCTTTGAAGGCAGGGAGATCTCCATACACAGAGGCCCTGTACTGACACAGAATTGCAACAGCACAGTAACACTGGCATTTTCGAGCTGCAGGAGGGCACTTCAAGGCTGTCCTCGACTCTCAGGAAGATGTAGCAGGAGCCAGTTGGTGATAGGAGACAGTTTGCCACATGTGTCATAATATACAATCGGGTTGAGGTTTCCACTGGGACCACTGCCTACAAGTTCATCATCCATACACCTATTCACACTTATTCATCCAGACACCAACCAAGACTGGCCGAGCCAAACCCAAAGCAGAGGACCCCAAGAGGCCAGAGGCACAGGCTTGAAACCGAACTCATTTTCCACCTCCACTGCCCCACTGTAACTAGAAGGAAGGCAGCACTGAGGAAGACCAGCTAATTTATAATTATTTTAAAAAAGACATTACCTTTCATCAGGGAAATACAAACCAAAACCAGGATGAGATACCACCTCACACCTGTCAAAATGGCTAAAATGAACAACACAGGAAACAACAGATATTGGCGAGGATGTAGAGAAACAGGAACCCTCTTACACTGTTAGTGGGAATGCAAACTGGTGCAGCCACTCTGGAAAACAGTATGGTGGTTCCTCAAAAAGGTAAAAATACAACTACCCTATGACCAGCAATCACACTACTAGGTATTTATCCAAAGGATACAAAAATACTGATTTGAAGGGGTTCATGCACCCTGATGTCTATAGCAGCATTATCAACAATATCCACCTATGGAGACAGCCCAAATGTCCATCAACTGATGAATGGATAAAGAAGATGTGATATGTATACATACATATATAATGGACTATTACTCCTCCATCAAAAAGAATGGAATTGTACCATTTGCAAGGATGTGGACGGAGCTAGAGAGTATTATGTTAAGTGAAATAAGTCAATCAGAGAAAGACAGATACCATATGATTTCACTCATATGTGGAATTTAAGAAACAAAAGAGATGAACATAGGGGAAAGGACAAAAAAAAGAGAGGGAGGCAAACCATAAGAGACTCTTAATTATAGAGAACAAACAGGATTAACGGAGGGAAGAGGGTGTGGGGATCAGCTAGATGGGTGATGGGTATTAAGGAGGGCACTTGTGATGAGCACTGGGTGTTATATGTTAAGTGAGGAACCACCAAACTCTACTCCTGAAATCAATATTGCACTGTATGTTGACTAGAATTTAAATAACAATTTGAAAAAAAAGACAAAAAAGACATTACCTTATCTTAGCACATCTCAAAGGTAGTGTTTTCAACTCCATTATATTTGCATATGCATTTTTAAAGGTTTATTTATTGATTTTTGAGGGAGAGAGAATGAGCGGGGAAGGGGCAGAGAGAGGGGGAGATAGCGGATCTGAAGCGGGCTCTGTGCTGACAGCAGATAGCACGATGTGGTGTGTGAACTCATGAACTGTGAGATCATGATCTGAGCAAAAGTTGGATACTTAACTGACTGAGCCACCCAGGCATCCCATATGCATTTTTTTTAAAAGTTCTGGAACGGTATCAAAGAAAATGGTAAATGGGATTGGGAATCAAGACAGGAGTGGGAGGAAGAGTGACTTCTTACCTTATACTCTTCAGTCAGATTAGAATTCTTTCACCACAGCTTGCTATTACCTTTAAAATGTTTGAAAATTAGTTTTAAAAATATATTCCTCAGTGCACCTGGGGGGCTCAGTTGGTTAAGCATCCAACTCTTCATCTTGCCTCAGGCCATGATCTCACTGTCTGTGGAATCGAGCCCCATGTTGGGCTCTGTGCTGACAGCTCGGAGCCTGCTTGGGATTCTCTCTCTCCCTCTCGTTGTCTGCCCTTCCCCCACTCACATGTGCAAGCATGCACACTCTGTCTCTCTCTCTCTCAAGATAAATAAATAAAATATATATATATAAACATGTATATGTAATTTATCATATATATAATCTATCATGTATATATTCCTCAATGGAGTTGATTCCACAGCTCTTTCTGCAACGTATCAGGATATTTAGGAGCAATTCACAAAGTCAATACGTGACGGTGATAAGGGACCACTCAGATACACTGAGTTAGTGGAAGAGAAGGGATGTGGGTAGAATTTGGGCTACTGCCTTGGGCCCATCTGACAATAAAGAGCTAATGCTTATTGAATGCTTACTAATGTCTGAAGTACCATGTTAAGCACTTCACCCTTATTAAGTCATGTATTCCTCAACAATACTATTAGTTAGATTCTAGAACTCTGTGTAAAATCTGGAAATATGTGACTTGGAGGCCTCTGGTTACATCTACTTTCGTCTTCAGCTTCCTGAGGGCTATGCTGTGTTGATCAGTAACTCTCCGTCCTCTTTAGGAACGACCTTCCTGATGCTGGCAGCGATCAAGCTGAGCAGGACCAGCCATCCTGCCAGAGTGACGCAGAAGGAATTTTTCCAGTGAGAGGGACTCAGTCCAGGCCTCAGTCTAGATGCCTTCTCCATGCCTTAGGAACACTGGTGACAGTGCCTTTTCCTGAGGTCCAGTGCATGCTAAAGCTTGAAGAGGCTTCAGACATCATCTCATCCAAGCTCCAGGTCACACAAGCCCTAGCATGGCTGGCTTCACCAGCACCACCGCCACCAACAGGAGCCATGGTGCCCATGGGGCCAGGTCACCAGAGCAAATCTCCAGGGCACTGGCATGCCAGAGCTGCCCTTCTGCCTTCCCTTCCCAAACAAGTACTCAATGACCAACTCTTGGTAGAGATAATTACGGGTAAAGAACACAGGCCGAGGACCCAGATGGCTTTCAAACCCAGACTTGGTTGCCTCTCTAGCAGAGAGGCCCCTGAGCCACAGTTTCTTTATCGTTAAATTTGGGATGACAGCCAGAAATGAAGCGGCAGTAAGGAAGTGTGTGAGCCCACAACACAATGTAGTACACATAGCAGGCACTCAGGCAGTGGTAACTGCAATCAGTATAGCTATTGAAAGCACATATGTCCGGCTTATCTCAGAGCCTTGAATGTCAAGCCATTCATCTAAATCAGATATGGCAGAGGGAAGGGGAAATAGAGAGTGGAGGAAGGAACATGAGAAGAACACACCATTCCCCATTTACCCCAGGTCTGTTAAGGATGTAAGCTTGCTGAGTTCCTTTCTGGTCCTTAGGGAAAGATGGAATTCTGGCACTTTTAGTTTCCCTCCAGAAGAAGAAATAGCAACACAAAAAAACAGGAAGCCAGCTGAATTTATATTTCCTACTTTGATTTACACCCCCTTTCAGCTCACAATCATTATTTTTAAATTAATACTTTAACTGTCTCTCCCAAGAAAAAGGAGGGATAACTTATCTGTTTTTAAAAAGAAAATAAACCCGAAGGGCAAAGAATCTGCCCCCATTGAAATAATTCTCTTTAGAAAAGCTATAAATAAGATTTCTGATTTAAAATTGAGATAAGATTATCTGAAAGAGATGGGAGAAAAAAAAACTGCCAAAGAAAAAAAATTTATGTCTACGTTAGCAAACTCCCTAAAAGGATTAGTTCCTTTCAGTTAAGAGGATTTTTTTTTCTTTAAAAGCTTCTTCCCAATTAAAAAAAAAAAAGTAAAATTAATATCTGTAAACCCCTTCAGACATGTGAACTTAATTTCACTTAACCTGGCTGGCCCCAGGGGTTCCAACTCCTTCCGAGGTCCTTCTGACTGCCAAATCTCTCCACTTGTCCAAGCTTTACCTCTGCCATTCAGTCCCCATCTCCTACCACTAAGAACGTTCCCCAGGGAGCTATTAATCACCAATCCAATTTCCTTGGATTCTGTGGGACCTGACCAAAGCTAGCCACTGTTGCATCCCTCAAACTACACCGGCCTGCTTTGCCCGTTGGTCTATCCTCCACGTGTGCTGTTAGCCTCTTAAGTCCCTCCATTGCCATAACAGAGATTCTTATTAAAAAAGCCCGGGGTGCCTGGGTGGCTCAGTCAATTGAATGACCAACTCTTCTTTTAGGCTCAGGTCATGATCTCACGGTTCATGGGTCTTTATTTATTAGTACCTGTGTCAGAGACTGCTACCTGCCTAGAGCACATCTACCAAAATAGTAGAACTGTAAGCTAGGAATCTGGTTTCCCATAGAAGAAAGACTCGATTTTTCAGCCTCCCTTGCAGCTAGATGTGACCAAGTCTGGCCAATGGAATGTGGGAAGTGGATATGCCCTCCCTTCATCCCTGTTACCCCTTCCTTTTGGAGGAGTGTAGGCATGCTTGTGAGCCATCTTGGCCCATCTGAATGAGCTCTACAAATTAGTAAAGGTGAAACAACAAGAGACTGAGAAGCTCTGAATGGCTCATGCTGACTTGTCTCTTGTAGAATCCACTGTTATTTCCAGTGAGTGTTTTAGCAACCAAATTTATATCCTGACTAGTACACTACACAGTGATAATTATGCTAAACTCATTTGCTTAGCTCAGGTCTCACTCCTGAGGTTCATTCTATCTCCCCAAACCTGGAGACATATCTTCTCTTGTCTCTGTCTCAGATTCAACCTGCACTGTGACTTCTTCCCCAGTCTACTTTCCTCCCAGTTACCTCTCTCTCTCTTTCTCTCTCTCTCCCTTTCTGAGGGGAGGAGGGGTACACAAATAGTACTGCATTTTTTGTGCTGAAAACCTTCATGTTATCTTTGAATACAGCCTCTCCTTTAGGTTCCCAGTTCTATTTAAGGTGGTCTTCAAAGCCTCTCAAAACCATCTCAAACCATCCTCTGCCTACAGGCCCCACCCTCACCTTACTGAAGGCCCTCATTGTAGCAAATCTATGCAGAATCTAAGCAGAAAATTCTGCTCCCAGTGTCCCCTGTCTACTGTAACCCTGTAGGAGCCACCATTTATTTAGCACCTAATAGTGTCAAGCCCCAGGTTGGACAGTGTATGCACATTATCTCTAATCACAACAGCCACTAAGGTAGATATCATTATTGTTAGTTCACAGATTTAAAAAAATCTGAGGTTCTAGGAAATTAAATAAAACCTGTCCAAGGTCACATGGCTGGTAAGTAGTAGAAATAGGGTTTGAACTCAGGAGTATCCAAGTTCTATTCTGCCACTTAGCACACTGGAGAATGAATGAATGAATGCCTCCCCACGCTCACTCTTGTCAACCTTCCTAAATCACAGCTCTCATTATGTAATTTTCATTTTCCCAAGATGGAGCCAAGGGTTAAGCCCCCATAATTTTCATGGCCCCCTACCCCTTAGTAACCCCAAATAGGGATGTCATCCAAGTAAAAACAGTGTGGTTGCTCTGCAATGTAGCTTTAGGGCAAGACCTCAAATCTTTACCACCACCTCTCCCCAAAAGCCACCCTCAAGTAAACATACAATCTAGGTAAGAACTTTTGCTTGCTGGCTCTAAGACAAATCCTCTGCCCCTCTCCATCACCCCTATCACCAACCAGAAAGTTATCCCCAAAATGTTCCTAGACAGAAATTTTGGACTCACCACTTTTCTACTTGTGGCATCCAGGAATCCACATTATAAATATCAAATTCCCTGGCCTGGCTTCAAGGCTGTCCATGATTCAGGCAAATCTTGCCTATGCAACCTCATCCCCAATACTCCCCTACACAGAACTCCAGCTCCAGCCAGGGCTCACCTGTCATCTGGCCCCAAAATGGTCCCCTTTCACCGCTTCTCACCTGGGCCCCTACTACGGCTCCTACTTGGCCTTCTCTTTATGCTTCTCTTTATCACCTATCCTCCTGGATCCTTCTAGGCCCAACTTGAAGTCAGGTCTAAAGCCTCAGATACCCAGTGTTCTCTCTTTCCTTAGACTTCTAGAGCACTAGTCCTCCAAAGGCTACCCACTGCTCTTTGAATGAAATCCAAATTCCTTACCTAGGGCCTCCATAACTTAGCCCTACTTTCTTCTATGTCTAGGACCTTGCTCATAAAGACCTGGCATATGCCTGCTTTGGAGCCTTTGTATTTGTTGTTCCACTGCCTGGAGTATTCTTCCCCCATATGGCCCATTCTCTTTCCTCCTTTAGATCTCATTCTATATGGGAACTATGAGAGAGGCCTTCCTTGCCCACCCCTTAAAAAAACAGTAAACCCTGCTGCCTCTCTCCCTGCCACACACTCTGTATCCCTCCTGGCCTGCTACTTTTCACCATTGCCACCTGGCATATTATATATATATATGTATTTCTTTATTCTTCACTAGAATGGAAGCTCCATTAGGACAGGGATTGAATTTGCTTTTGGGTTGTTGGTGCCTGTTACTCAATGAATTAATGTTGGATGGATGAATGAATGAGTGAACCAATGGATGAATGAACGAATCTAGCACCACACTCCACCTTGAGCATAGATTTCTCCACACCCATTTTCTTTTTTCCTTTAGGTTCTTCCAGGTTTACCCCTTCTTCAGCACCTTTGTACTTCACATTCCCAGGAGTGGGTCTAGGTTTTGTGGGTTCTGATGCTTATATAACCAGGGTGGGTGGGTAGGTGGGTTGGGTGGGTGTGTCTTTAAGAAAAATTACAAATGTGGGTAATCTGGGTCACTCAGTCAGTTAAGTGTCCAACTCTTCATTTTGGCTCAGGTCATGATCTTATGGTCATGAAATTGAGCCCCAAGTTGGGCTTTGTGCTGGGCGTGGAACCTGCTTAAGATTCTCTCTCTCCCTCTTCCTCTCTGCCCCTCCTCCACTCACGCTCACATTCTCTCTCTCTCTCTCTCTCTCTCTCTCTCTCTCTCTCTCTCTCCCTCTTCCCCTCTCTCAAGAAAAAGAAAGAAAAATTACAAATGCAAAATAACAAAGGCCCTTCAGAGGGCCTTGGAGAGGATGCATAAGTCAGAGCCAAGAGCATCACCTTCAGTAGCTTCCTGGGAAATCATCCTCTACACATTCACCTTGCCTGGACCTCTCTCTCTCAGTTCCCTAGATGGCACTTCGCTTGCCAGCCAGGCCTCTGTTCAAAGTTGTTCTCCCCTTAGAAAAGAATTCATCTTGGGGTGCCTGGGTGGATCAGTTGGTTCAGCATCCAACTTCAGCTCAGGTCATGATCTCATGGTTCATGAGTTCAAGCCCCACATTGGGCTTTGTGCTGACACCTTAGAGCCTGAGGCCTGCTTCAGATTCTATGTCTCTCTCTCTCTGCCCCTCCCCTGCTTATCCTCTCTCTCTCTCTCTCTCTCTCTCTCTCTCAATCTCTGTGTGTGTGTGTTTAAATAAAAACATTAAAAAAAAAAAAGAGGGGCACCTGGGTGGCTCAGTTGGTTAAGCATCCGACTTTGGTTCAGGTCATGATCTCACAGTTCGTGGGTTCGAGCCCCGCGTCAGGCTCTGTGCTGACAGCTCAGAGCCTGGAGCCTGCTTCAGATTTTGTGTCTCCCTCTCTCTCTGCGCCTCCTTCACTTGCACTCTGTCTCTGTCTCTCAAAAATAAATAAACGTTAAAAAAATTAAAAAAAATTCTCCTCAGTCCTCCTCTATCACCCTGTTTTCTTCATGTCCCTTATCATTCACTGACCTATGTTAATATTTCATCTACTTGTTTACTGTCCATCTTTAACACAACACATGAGAGACTGTCTAGTTCAAAAGTGCATGGAGCCTGGAACAATGTTTGCCACATAGCCATGCCCTGAAAAGAGTTGCTGCATGATAAAATGAGCCCAACAGGCATCTCTCCCCTTTTCTGAAAACCCAAATGATAAATAAGATCAGGGCAAAGAAATCCCGTAGTTAACTCTCCTCTTTTCCAGGGCTTCTTGTGACATCTGAGAAGGTGGGCCATGACCATTACACTGCTAATGAACAAAGACAACAAGTTACTTCTGGTTTTCACCGAGTTCCTTCTATTTCTAACTCAAAAAGCTCAGCAGAATCTCCAGAAAGAACTTTTTACTCAGGAAGGATCAAAGGCTTTACTTCACATACTATATTTGTGGATGCTGGGATTTTCTAGTCAATTTACTGAGGTTTATTGTGTGTTTGATGAAAATTTTTGGTTGTATTTTCATCATCTTTCCCCAAGATGAGTGGTGATCTCCCCCAGCTAAGTTCATAGCTTTGATGACATTTGGGTGCCATTTTTCTGTTTCCTTTAGTCTGGTTTTAGAATAGTTTAACCTCTATGAGACATCCATCATTATTTCCTTTTTTTAAGTGTAGGGTAGCCCACTGGTTCTCAAACATGGCCGCCTTCAAATCCACTTGTGATGCCTACAACCGCCATACATTTGGGGCACTTGCCCTAGATTAATTTAATCAGAATCTCCAGAGGCTGGCAGGGCATTCTGTATATTTAACAAGCACCTGAGGTGACTGTGATGTGCAGCCAAATTTGGAAACTGCTATGAGGAATCCAAGAGACTCAGATAATAAAGAAATCTTTAAGACATTTGCAAAACAAAGGTCGAAGCAACTGGACGAACTCGGAAAAAATGAGTAGGTTTACGAATGTTGTGTAATGAAAAATAAAAGCATCCACTCCCATCCCTCAAGCACATATTCACACACATACATGCCCAATTTTCCTTGATATATACAAGTCACGGCACTGGCTGGACTAGGGCATTCAAGAAGGAGAAGACTGGTTCAGTTGGTTAAGCATCTTACTCTTGATTTAGGCTCAGGTCATGATCTCACAGTTTGTGAGATCGAGTCTCACATCAGGCACTGACAGTGCAGAACCTGCTTAGGATTCCCTCTCTGTCTCTGTCTCTCTCTCTCAAAATAAATAAATGAACTTTAAAAAAAGATTACTAAAGTCTTCAAGTTCCCAGATTATTCCTTTTCAGAAATTTAAACACTTCTGGAAATGATACACAACCTTTCCAGTTTTGCAAGGACCAGACAGGACACTGAATTCAGGAGAGAATCACTAAGCTGTTAGTATCTAGAAGAAATCTAGTATTAACTAAGATTCCAGGCACATCCTAAGAATGCTGTATAGCCACAGTAGCGTGTGGCAGAAAGAGAATAGCACCATAACCAGAAAACTGGCTGTATGAACTTGGGTAAGCAGCTTCACCACTCGAAGCCCCCATTTCCTCATTTATAAGATGATCATAAAACTAGGCACCCCACAGATTTGTACACTGTACAAACCCCACAGATTTGTACACTGGACACTATTCAAATGTGGCTCTTCTCCTCTCCACCTATCCAAAGCCAGGCTCAAATCTTACCTCCTCACTGGGACCTTCCCCTATTACCTCACTTTGGGCAAAACCCTCTTTTCTCGGAGGCCACAGTGGGCAACAGGAAGGTAAGCTCATCAGTGAGCAGGTCGAGAGTGATAGGTGATCAGTGAAATCACTTCATGGAACCGAATTTGGATCTGATTCCTTTATTTTGGCTCTCCTCTCTCCCTTCTCCATGCTCCTGACTTTTCATAATCCCTTTCTCTGTTGAAAGTCCTCACCCTTGCCTTCATTATCTGGAACAGTTTGGTGCTTGGGCAGGGCTTGATGAAATCACACCATATTCCCTGAAGTTTTGCACAGAGTGTTGAGTTCTGCATTTTTAGTGAAGGATAATTCATTAAACACCTGTGCAATGTCGTTGAGGCTATCGTGCATTATAATGCGACGGCAATAACTTATTCATTATGAATGATCACTTATGTTTCCAAACTTCATCATCACCTTTTATATCAAGTGCCTACAACACATTAGGTCTAGTCCTGGGAATAATATGGTGGTAAGCAAATCAGATGAAAATGTCTACCTTCAAGGAGCTTACACTCCCTGGAAATACCAAATTTCCCATGATATTACCAATATCAGCTACTTTTCAGGAAAAGAAACTCTTCTTTCAAGTGCACTTAGTGCTAACATGCAATAGTCTTCAAATATGTTCAGCCCATAAGTAAAAAATATTTGACCACAATCCTTCATTACATGTAGATCTCTTTATTCAGAACTTATATTTATGTGGTTCTGTACTATTATAGTGTATTTTATAAAATATAGTCATCAAATATAAATGTGCAAAGGATGCGGTAAGGGATAAGTATAAATATAAGTTCTAATACTTTCAGTTCTTGTTTTTTCTTTCTTGTTATCCCAGTGGGATCATCCTGCATGGCTCTAGGGCATGACCTTCAAACTCCAGACCAGCCATTTATTACCTGTGTGATCTCGGGCATGCTACGCAACCATTCTGTGCTTCAGTTTTCTCTATAAAATGGATACAAAACAATACTTAAGTTGCAGTGTTATTTAGAGGGCTAGATGAAATAATTTAGGTAAAGTATTTATTCCTGGTATATTATAAACATTCATAATGACAGCAAGTATTACCAAGATGTTACTATTATTCTAAGTGGTGTCTGTTCACAAGCACAGTTTTGGGAGAC
Source organism: Panthera pardus (assembly GCF_024362965.1). Taxonomy (NCBI): domain Eukaryota; kingdom Metazoa; phylum Chordata; class Mammalia; order Carnivora; family Felidae; genus Panthera; species Panthera pardus. The sequence goes on from NW_026526666.1 coordinate 54,338,058, forward strand.
AGATAGTGTGTGTGTCTCCTGATACAAAACTCTAAAGAGTATAGGACATGCTTCTTAGCCATTAGTATCAGGTATCAGGAAGGCCAAGGGTTCAAGACCCAACTGGAGATCATATTCTCCATTGTAACAGATGCAGGTAGGACATTATGGTATTTAGTATCTGTTCCCATTGTAAATCTTGTTTTGACCCCTGGGAAGGTTTTCTGGATGATACCAGTTCACACAGGTCTCAGCTGTCATGTCCTGCCTCCCGCCCCATCTCCTTCACAGGCAGCCGCCTCAGACCATGGGGAGCATGCAGTGGAGCTAGCTGGTACATGCATTACAGCTTATTAAAGGGCACAGAAAAGTGCTCAGGCCCCAGTGCAGATCCACGAGCAGTTTTCAAATTTCCCTGTTTGGATGGGAATGCTTTAAAACTGAAGTATGTTTTCCTTGGCAGAGGTACCCCCCATTAGATGCAATTTCTTCCTGACATTTCAGGGATTGTTTTATGTCTGCATTCTCTATAAGGACTGTCCATGGAGGTCAGAACGGAAATTACGGTTCTAAGAATGCTCACATTAGCATACAGGGTAAGGCACAAGTCCCAAGCTAAATATCTCCATCCTGGCCAGCCTGCCAGTGGGATGATTAACAAGTCGGGCTGCCACACAGGGGACTGTACTGGGAGCGCTCCCGGGGCTGCTGCTCCCCGAGCCAACGCGGGCAACGTGTGTTTAGTCTATCAGAGTATTTACTCAGGACGCCTATCACCGTGGAACCGAGACAGCCGAGACAGCCGTCTGAGAGAGGACTGCCTGCGTCCCCTGCAGAGCACGGGGTGGGTGAGGCGGATGCATTTTTTCACAAGATTCCTTTCCCAGCCTAATCCAGTCCCCACTGCCAGGAAAGATCCGGTATGATGGTCAATCATGGTTGCCTTAGGCAAGCCTGACTCCCAAAAGTAAGGTTTCAGAAGGGTAACAGGTCTGCTAAAGCCTAGCTGCATCCTCTGGAACTCGGACATATGGGAGTACCCACCACTTCCCCCCTGACTGGGCTCATGCATGGCACTAGGACACCCTTTCTATCAGCCTTTCTGTCTTGGGTCAAAAATGCCTTGAGGAGGGGCGCCCGGGTGGCTCAGTCAGTTAAGCATCTGACTTCGGCTCAGGTCATGATCTCACAGTTTGTGAGTTGGAGCCCCACGTTGAGCCTGGAGCCTGCTTCAGATTCTGTGTCTCCCTCTCTCTCTGCCCCTCCCCCACTTGCGCGCGCACTCTCTCTCTCTCTCTCTCTTAAAAATAAATAAATATTTTTTTAAAATGTTTTTAAATGCCTTGAGGAAGCAAGGACTGCCTGTCACAGACATCCAGAGCCCCTGATGTGGAACACAGGAGCCATGACTTGGACCCCAAAGACCAGGGTTCGAATCAGTCACCTCACTGCTCTGAATCTGTTATATACAATTTCCATACAGTGAGAATTATAAAATCTCTCTTCAAGCATTGCTTTAGAGGAGGATAAAAAAAAGAAATTGAGGATAACAAAAGCCAAAATGTTCAATTATTATATTGAAATTTGAATACATTTGTTTTTGTGCCACTAGAAGTTAGAAGCAATATAGCACAAATTAAGCAGACCAAAAAGGAAAAAAAAGGCAAATAGACATTAAGGGAAAGAACTGGCAGAAAATTTTAGAAATAGTATAAGGGTACCTGAGTGGCTCCATTGGGTGAACATCTGACTTCAACTCAGGTCATGATCTCACGTTTCGTGAGTTTGAGCCCTGCACTTGGGCTCTCTGCTGTCAGCACAGAACCTGTTTCAGATCCTCTGTCTCCCTCTCTCTCTACCCAGCCCCCCCAAAATAAATAAACATTTAGAAATAGTATAAAAACTCAGAAATAGTATGGCCTCCATAGAAATAAAGCAGAGAGAAGGAACCAGTGGGCATCCGATTAGGTTACATACTGGAGAGTATAACCTGGGAGAGAACTATGAGCTTTGAGTGCCTGCCCACAGCCACGTACCAACCAACAGAAGCCAGGGCTAAAGATGTGACAGAGGATGACAGGGCTGTGCTGGCCAAACTGTTAATGAATGAAAAGAGAGAAGCTGAGCATTCTCTGCAGCTAAAGCAAACCTACATAAAAAAGCACAATACAGAGAAGGAGCAGAAAACATGGGAAGAAGAGGATCTGGGCAGAATAAGAGGGACACGGTTTTGTCTGCCACATTTGACCAAGGGGCCTTCCCAGTCCTCTAAATTAAAGAGCGTGGAGTTAGCATCAGCACCACCATGCTGCAGTTAGAGCTATCTATTCACTGTAATCTCTTGTGTTTATGTGAAGGAAGCTCTTTAGTAAACTGTATATACTTCAATTGACAATGTAGGTTGAGTTTGTTTCACAAATGCTGTGTGAGGTATAAAGTATAACGTCTAAGGTGTAAGACCTACCACTTCAGGGATTACACTATGGAAGAGAAAGCAGGGCTCCAAGTCACCCAATTAAGGACCAAATACATTTAAATAGCATTTTTTAAAATTTATTTGAGAGAGAGAAAGAGAGAGAGAGAGAGAGAGGGAGAATCCCAAGCAGGCTCCATGACCAGAGCAGAGCCCGACACTGGGCTCAATCCCACGACCATGGGATCATGACCTGAGCCAAAATCAAGAGTCAGATGCCCCGTGGACTGAGCCATCCAGGCACCCCAAGGACCAAATACTTTTCGAAGCAGGACAGCCCTGATGGGTATGTTTGAGGTAAAGGTGTAGGTGGAAGGGAGAGAGGGGAGGTGGACCTGTGCACCAGCAGTCTCAGACTGAAAGGAATAAACATGAAAGAGGGGTTAAGCCTGCTTCCCAGAAATATGCCATTCTTCATCGGAGTTTTTCAAACTATAAGTCAGTACTCATTAGCAGATCATTAAACCAGCTCCGTGGCTCTCCGCTAGCATAGAAAGAGAAAAGGAAATAGAGTAGTCCAAACTGCCATGGAATAGAAAAGAAAAAACATGTTAGAGTGAACTGCACACAGAAAGGGAAAGCATTGATGTGAAAGCTGTATTTACATGGGTCTGAGTGTATTTACGTGTAACTGAGTGTGTATACTGGGATGTGAGGGATTTTTGTTGTTTGTTTAGGTTACAGTCAAAAAAGGTTGAAACCCACTGCCTTATAGGCCCTTGATAGTTTTCCACACGACACCATCTGAAAGGGGCAGAGCATCATCTTAATGCGGGTAGTTTTCACCTTTTCTCATGACTTGCATTCTCAGGCCTTTCAATGTACTATCTCCTTGATTTCCAGGGCTTTTCAAACGTGATGCCAAAACAGAATCTCCTGGGATATAAAAAAATTACCAATGTCCAGGCCCCACACCCATGGATTCTGACCTAATCAGTCTGGGTGGAGCCTAGCAAAGGGTATTTTCTACAGCCTCCCCAGATAATTCCAATGTGCAGCTGAGGCTGAGAGCCTCTGGATTAGGTCATTCTACCCTCAGAACACCCCTGAGGGAAAAGTAGAGAAGAGACGATTATCCCTACTTTTCAGAAGAGGAATAAGATCCAAGGCGGTTAGGGGTGGAGCCACGGCTAAATCCATGTGTCCGTGTGTCAGAGTGGGGTGAGAAGCCAGGTCTCCCACCTCTGGGTCCAGAGTGTCCGTTTCCCGGCGTCCCACACTCACCACTTAATCCAATGTTTTTCAGTTTAAAACAAGGCCACCAATGAGGGGACAGACAAAGACGGTTAGAATCTCAGAATTTCTTTGCACAATCATTCTCAGAAGTGCGTCAACAAATACAAGTCCCTCCTTACTGGAATAGCGAAATAGACCACTTAAGTAAATCAAGCCATTTGATAGAGGCCAAGAGAGCTATTGATACTAGTTTTCCTGTCTCCAAGGAACAAAATACTGAAAGGCAAGGGCTTAAAATGAATGAAAATGTATCCAATGCACAATCAAATGAAAACGTTGTGGGCCCACAGCCAGGAATTATCTGCCAATTGGATCTCTTTCAGCGCCCTAAATTTAACCAGCTGGGATTCTTTTCTTCTCCCTCCCTTTTCTGTGAGTATCATCTTTTTCAACCTTCTGAAAGGAAGAGATTTTCTTTTTAATGGGAAATCTGTATTTCATCATAAAGATGGAACACAGTGTGCATGGTTTAGCCAGTCTCCTGGGAAGTAGGTTCTTTGTGTTAGTATATGTCTGGCATAAAAGAAAGACATTCCAGCAAGTTTATTTCAGGAATGACAGACTGGAAGCATATATATCTATGGAATTTAAGGTATAATCTCACCTTCATTCCTAACCTATTAATAATCCATTTGTAGACTACTTAATCGCTTTCACCAATCAATATAATCTCAAAGTTTCCAAGCTGTTCCAAAGTGCAATGAATAAGTGGAGGCAAGGGTATGGAGCGTGTGTGTGTGTGTTTATGAGATGGGGGGAGAGAGAGAGTGGAAGAGGTGGAAGACTAAACTCAGCTATTTACAGTGGTCATGATTCGGTGGGAGCACAGGTATTCTTTTTGCTTACCTGTATTATTACAGCCTCTCTGTAACAAATGCTTTAGCACTTCGCAATCTTAGAAAAATGATTTTAACTAAAAAACAATAATCATCAATAGAAGTGAAAAGTAAAAACTACAGACTCTACCTATAGTCAAAAGACAAAATCAAGGTTCTCTGTGCAAGCGTCCCTGGCCAGCCTGGAGCCATTGAACCACGATGCTCTGACTCTAGCTAACAAGCAGTGTGCTCACCTAGCATCTGCTCTCCTAGTGTCTGCAATTACCCAGATGAACTCATTTCCTTTCCTGCGGCTAGGCAGAGTGGCTTCTCAGGAAGGACTTGGAGACCACACTGGGGGGAATTGGGGGGAAACCAGTTCCTTCGCTCACTTCTTAAAGACCAAGGCAGCAGAGCCCAGGCGCCTGCCCAGAGTCACATCCATGCAGAGACCATGTGCTCTGACCTGGGAGGGGCAATGTGGATTCGATGCTGGAGCCCTGGCCCAGGTTTGGGCCTCGACTGGCCTCTGCTCAAGGTCTGCTACAGAGAAGCAACCATCCTCACAGTGGGACTCAGAATTTCAGGAAGGGATAAATCCTGTCACAGCATCATTAAGTGTGAGAAATCTGACCAAGAAGATAATGGTAGGTCTCTGGGGTTATGGATAAAGCAAAAATGGGATTGATTTTCTGGCTGAGTCACAGCTGAGCATAGGAAGAAATCCAAAAGAGATGGGTCACCTATTCACCTATCCATTCACTCATTCATTCCACGGACACTTCCTGAGTAGCTGATAGGCATGGCTGTTTCAACCAATCACTTACTTTGTGGACTATATACCATGTCCAGCTATGGGGAAGAGCGGGAGGTAAGATACAGCTTCACTTGCCACCAAGCTGTGCCTCCTAGCAAAGCACTGTGGCCCTCTCTTCTTCAAACAGAGACAGTGTTGGCTGACCGAGCTTTGTGCCTGCACAGCTGCACCTGGCCAGAGTAAGGGCCTTTTCCTAAATCTCACCAAAGTGTGATATGGGCCCTGCTCCTAGGGCCATGCATCATGCTGGGCAATAATGATACAAAGATAAAAATGGCATGGCTCTTGCCCTCAAGAAAATTAATCTAGGTGGAGACAGAAAGCAAATAACTGCAAAAAGGCATCACAATTGCTGTAAAATGGTATTAAAATCATGATAGAAGCAATAGAGAAAGAACATCTGGTGAAAAGCAATATTAACACTGTCCACAGTGAAATGTCTGAAAAGAACAAAGGAGAAGGAAGAGGAAGAGGAAAAGGAAAAGAACTCTGACCATTTATTGTCCTTATCAAACATGGGAAATGAGGCTCAGAGAAGCTGAGTGTAGCTAGTAAAGACAGAGGGAAGATCCTAAGTCAGGTCCATCTATTTCCAGAACACTTGCACTTTCTAAAACACCCAGTTCCCCACTACTTAGTCTACAGACATTTATCAGGTGTGTGCCAGGCTGTGCCAGGAAGGGGGCGGGGCACAGGAGATGCAGATCTCAGAAGCCAGAGAAGGGTCCAGCTGAGAACATAAACTGAGAGTAGAGTGTCCAGGTTTGAATCCTACCTCTGCCTCTTCTTGCCTCAGTTACCTTCTCTGCAAAACGGAGAAAACAGTACCTGCCTATTGGGGTTTTGGTAAGGAGTAATTGAGGTAATACATGTAAAGCAATTAGAATGATGCCAGGTGCACAGAAAGCACTATACAAACTGTAGAGTACTATGCAAGTGTTGTTGTTGCTGTTAATGGTAGTAGCAGTAGTATCATCCTTATGTCATAGTTTAATGAGGGAGAGAGTATTTTATAAACACAAGTGACTGGGAAATCAATACAAAGCCCAGGAAGTGAGGAAGTGTTTAGATTAAAATGTACTAAATATGTCTACAGCTCTTTGCAGTTAGGAAGACTGTCACATGCACAACCCTATGAAGCAAAAAGGACAGGTATTATGTTATCCCCATTTAAAAGGCAAGGAAACCGAGAAGCTGAAGGACTTGTACAAACTAACATAGCTAAGCTGTGCCAGATTGCTGGACTCCACTTATTTACTTGATCACAGTACTTTTTAAAAACTTTCTATTTGAAATTATTTCACATTTACAGAACAGTTTTAAAGAATAATCTGGATGACTCCTCTATACCCTTTTTCACCAGATTTGTCCATTTTCAGCATTTCTCCGTAGCTACTATATCATTCTGTATTATTTTTTTTCTGAACTATTGAAGAGTATTGGTATAGATCATGTCCCTTCACTCCTTCATGCTTTCAATATATATATTTTTAAGAATAAGAATATTCCCGCAACCAGAAAATGAGTAAGTTCTGAAGATCTAAAGCACAGCATAGTGATTATAGTCAACAATACTGTATTAGATGCTTCAAAGTCGCTAAGAAACTAGATCTTAAATGTGCTCACCACATAAAAGAAACCATAATTACATGAGGTGATAGAGGTGTTAGCTAACGCTACAGTGGTAATCATATGGCAATATATAAATGTATCGAATCAACACCTTATATACCTTAAACATACATAATGTTATACATCAATTATTTGTCAATTTAAAAAAAGAATAAGAATATTCCAAAGTAAATGATCAAATTCAGGAAATTTAATATTGATATATATTTTTATCTAATCCAGAGGCCATACTCCGATTTGTCAATTGTCTCAATAATGTCCGTCAGAGCTTTTTTTTCCCCTCCAGTACAAAATCCAGCCCAGGATCACTTACTGCACTTAATGGTTACATCTCTTTAGGCACACTTAATTTGGATAATTCTTTAGCCTCTGTCTTTCATGACACTGGCCTGTGAAGAAAACAAGCCAGTTATTTGACAGGATGTTTCTTGCTTGGGTTTGTCTGCTATTTTCTCATGATTAGATTCAGGTTATGCACTCCTGGCCAGAATACCACATAAGTGATGCTGTGCCCTTCTCAGTGTATCACATTCCTGGATCTGGACATCTGGATGCCTCATGATGTCTGTCTGTTTCTCATTGGTTATATTAGCCTGATCATCTGGCCAAGATTGTGTCCATTTTCTCTGCAATAAAGCTACCTTTTACCCACTAATAAATAACCTTTTACCCACTAATAACCAATAAGCAATATGTGGGGATACATTTTAAAACCATACAGATATCCTCTTCTTTATCAATTCTCCCACCCCAGATTTAACATCCACTGATGATTTTTGCCCAAACAATTCTAGGGTTGCGAAATGGTGACCTTCCAATTCCACCATTTCCTCTGCATTTATCAGTTGGCATTACACTGTAAGGAAGAACTCTTCCCTTTCCCCACATATCTATCTACCCATCTATCTATTACAGAATGGACTCATGGATTCCTATTTTATTCAGTGGGTTGTTATCCATCGCTATCCTTATTTATTTCATCACTCACATTGTTGGCTAGCAGGAGCTCCTTCAAGCTGGTTCTTGTATCTTCTTGACATCAATCACGATTGCTTACTTTCTGGCACAACAAAACGTTCCAGGCTTAATTTGTAAGTTTCCTGCCCCAGCAATGGAATCAACCTTTTTTTTTCCTGAAGGGCCTCTGGTTCTTTATAGTGGGGAATGGTATAACCGACACTTCTATTCTTAGCCTGCAGACAGTCATTGAAAGAAAATCTGCCTTCCCTATGCAGCTCATGAATCAATGCAGAGACAGAAAATTGTTATCTGACTCTTCCTAAAGATGGGTGTATCAGAGACTCTAACACACTCCTGCTTGTAGAACACCCACGTGCAGCTCCTAACTTCTTTCCTTCCCACTCATGCATCCACCCTTCACAATAAAATGAGTGCAGGCACTCACTGAACCGTCCTTGGTAATTCAGAAAGCACTGGGAAAGTGAATCTCTCTTAACCTCAGAGGACCGTGCAGTGGACCTACTGTTGGTGAAAGGCTTAGGAGAAGAGAGCTGAATTCACTAACTCCAAATATACAGGGAAGGGTAGGAGAAATGGAGGCAACATTTAATACTAGATCCTCCAAGGACATTATTTCTTTGTTTTTTAAGTTTATTTATTTATTTTGAGTGAGAGAAAGAGAACGAGTGGGGGGAAAGGCAGAGACAGAGGGAGGGAGAGAGAATCTCAAGCAGGCTTCACACTTGAGACTGACACGGGGCTCAAACTCATGAACCAGAAGTCATGACCAGAGTCAAAATTAAAAGTCAGATGTTCAACTGACTGAGCCACCCAGACAGGTGCCCCTCAAGGACATTATTTCTAGTCTTTACAACACTCATCTACATTGGGTTTTTTCATCCCTATTTTCGCATTTGCAGCTCAGAGAGGTATAATGATCCCCGTTTAAGATCACAGACCTGGTGAGCTACAGAATTCAAACACAAGACCACCTGACTCTAAAGCAAAGGTCCTGAAATACACCAGAGAACCCCATTTGGTACAGATTTTTCTCTCATTTGTATCTTTTACTTTTAACCTATATTGTTTTTCTGAATAATAACTTTTCTGATATTCTGAAAAATGACTTTATTTCTGGATATCTTCTCTTTAATTAAAATAGAATGCAGAATGTGTTCCCCCAAGTTGTCTCTTGAAACTTCATTTCTCTGCATTTCAGGAAAATAAGTAAGTAAGCAAGTAAATAAATAAATAAAGTTTTCACTCCTTTGTTGTTATATACCTGATATATCACTTCCATAAATAACAACGACAAAAATCCATACACCAGTATTTCCTACCTTTACTGCACATTATAATCACCCAAGATGTTTAAAAATTGCTGTTTCTGCTCCTAGATATCTCATTTAATTGGTTCGAAGCTGAGCCGGGCACTGGGATTTTTAAAAGATCCTCAGACAATTCTAATGTGCAGCAAGGTTAGGGAAACGACGCCATATACCATGAAAATAAAATGGAAAGGAAATCGATTCTCGATTCTTTAAAGAATGATCAGGCATCTTGAAAATTAACCTGACCCTTTTTTATTCAGACAATGACCCAGGGTATTCTGGGAAATGAAATTAAAGCTGAAATTTGTTGCCTAATACAATTCTGAAATTTAAAAATAAAAAAAAAATAAACAACAAACAAAAATGTAAAACCTAGTTTAGCAAAAGACTAGCAAGATTAAAATCATGGACTAAATTGAGATTTCATGGAACAACAATCCAATCAGCACTTATGGAGCCACTCAGTACTAGGCATCTCACTAGGCACTGGACATACAGTGGGGAGCATGTCAACATGCTCCAGGCCTCAAAGAACTTTGAGTAAAAAGGCAACACCCATAAACAGTGGTCGGTGCGAGGGAAAGTCACTAAGTTCAGGTGCAGGGCGTTCTGGGAACACCAAGTCAGGTGTATGCCCTGGAGTGTATCATGGAAGACTTCTCTGAGGAGGCAAAATCCCAGCTGAGACTGGGAGGATAAGAGGGAGTTAAGATTTTGGAGAAGAGGTGAGCAGCTGCTGGTGGTTAGTATTTAGGCAGAAGAGCATTACAGTAGACCACCTGTGAGCCTTCTGAACGTCTGATCAACACTAAGCCTGTCTAAATGGGCTCTAAGGTAACAGGAACTGCCAAAACACCAGAAGAAGCAACTAGTCACAACTCAACAGACTAAGCAGGTGCCTCCTTTGTAATCTCCAATGAACATTAAAAACATGCCAACAGAATACTCACTTCCTCCTCTGTCATATTTCTTGCCTCTAGGCTCAGGTAACCCTCACTTTCCAGGAGCACCTGGACATTCTAACTTGCAACTGTTCTGCCAATGTGGCTTCTCCCTTTCCCTGCTCAGGATTAAGATTATTCACTTCTCTGAGCCAGCCATGTCCAAAATGGCTATCTGAGGCAGCTTGCGTTAGAAGATGAGAAGTGGTCACCACATGTGAATAAAGGATTCAGCCATATATACATATATATATATTATTTATTTATATTTTATATTTTTATATTTATATGTTATTAATATATATATATATTAATCTTGGATGACATCTGCAGAAGTTAGAATAGTGGATTCTCAAGTGAACCATCAGAGATTATATAATAAACACACTGTGGAATGTGGAAGGGTCTACTTAGAAGAGTGCTGGCAGCAAGTAGCATAGCCCTAGAGTGGGAGAAGGACAAGCCCACAAGCCAAAGCCCTGCCAAAGTTCTGCACTAGCTTCAAACCCCACTCCAGAACAGGAAGTAGAATTACGTCCGAGACGACAGCAAAGAGATGGCCCAGGGCCTTGGAAAATTCCATCTAGTACATATTTCTTTGTTCAATGGCAAATGCAAAACATCATACTGTCAGTTGCTAAGAGATAGAAAGATGAATGAGACATGACCCCCACCCCCAAGGAACATATAGTCAACCGAAGGAAGCAGCAATTGGCCCATTTCGTGGGCCAATTATCCGGCATTGGGAAACCACATCATCATTGGCTTGTGGCTCTAAAAACGATCAACCAAAAGGTTCACACAAGAAATAGCCTGAGTGTGTGATAAAAATTGGGCCACTGATGATACAAAGTTATCTAAGGGCTGATTGCTTTGTTTATTGAACAAATGACCCTGTGCTTGGTAATGATGATAGACAACGGCCTAAGTCAGATACAGTCCCTGCCTTCAGAGAGTTCACTTTCATCACTGTACATGTGTTGGGTACCTTACAGATATCCAGAGAATTCTTATGTACAGTACTTCATGTGATCCTGGTAACAACTAGTGAGAAGCTAAAGTAGGGGTTTATCAATCCCTGAGGCTCAGAGGGGTTGAAGTACTTGCCCCAGATCTCCAGCTGGCAGTGACATTGACAGGATGTGTTATTCCGATTCTCAGGTCACTATACCCGCTTGCATGTGGTTTGAATGCACACTAGCTGACAAGGGAGGCAAGAAAAAAAAAAAAGGATCTAAATAGTGCCAAATACAATTTATTGCTTCCTAATCAATTTCTGCTTTTCCAGCAGTTATATATGTGTACCAAAAAAACAGTTCTTGACTTAGTCATGTATCCCAGGGAATGTTAACCTTCTAGCATTTGAGGTAAGGGTGTTTAAAAAAACAATTATTCCCCCAAAGCATGTACTTTATTGTTAGATACAACAATGATTGCTCTGTAGGAAAAAAAAAAAAAACGAATTCAAAAAGCAGTTGAATTCAAAGTGTCTACTTTTTACCTTTAGAGCACCGTCTTTCTTTCTTAGCTTTGATAAACCAAGGCAGGAAACTAATAGATTATAAATGCTTTGTGATAATGTCTTTGGAACCAATTGATTTTTTTCACTTATTTCTAGACAATACTAGATCAGCTGGAAAACACCAGTAGAGTTTTCCATAGCAACTCATGACACAAAAGACCTCCAATAGGAAGGCTGAAGGCACTAATCCTTTCTCCACGATGGTCACTTACATTTCTTTGGACTGTCACTTTCAATCAGCAGGTAATGCCACTGGAATTCCAGTTAGGACTTAAATGGACTTTCCCATTTTATTCCTGGCTAATCTCCCTTTCACCCTCTCAGAAACGCCAGCAACATCCAACTGGGGTTTGTTACCAAAGCCTTCATAATTTACAGGACATTTTTTTTTCTTTTACATTTGAAACATCATCTACCTCATAAATAACTCCTTTTATCACAAGTGTGGATGTTCCTGTAATGCTACCTGCAACCTGTCAAACGTTTCAAAAGTTATCTAATGTGCTAGACAGAAACTGCTTTTGACCTCTGGGTTAACCAAAGTTAACCAGCAAATCTGACTGCTTCAAAGGCTCCCTCCTGAGCCAGCTGCTGCTGCAAGCTATAAATTACTGCTCCTCAGGGCAGCAACAAGACAGGGGACCAGGATCTTTGCCGACACTGTACAGTTTGTGATTAAATATGGTCTTGGCTTCCTTTCCCAGTAATCAAGTATGTGGACATTATATATAACAATGAGAAGAGGACTTCCTGGCAACTGATGCACAGAATGATTAGAGTATCTTAACCACTTCTGGAGTTTCAATTAGAGAAACTTGATTTTCTCTAGTTCATTACACCTAGGCCTAATCTGTGCCATCCACTACAATAAACCTGACCACCTCCCTGTGTCCCCAGTGTGCCACGACCTCCAATTACCTGTGCCTTCTATTGGCAAAGCCTTCACACACACACACACACACACACACACACACACACACACACACACACTTCCTCACCAGTAGAAACTCCTGCTCACTCACCTCCCAGACCCAGCTCAGGTGGAACCTTGTCTAGGAGACCATGCCCAACATGGTGAGCCTGTCTTACCCATGTTCCCAAGGCACCTTGGACACCTCTGCTTTAACCCATACCACACTATGTTCTAGTGATTTCCTTACACATCTGCTTTAATCACAGCACAGTGTGGCATCCTGGGTTCCACCACTGTCTGAAAAGGCAGATCCAGGTCTAAACCCAAGCTGGTCTTGTTCCCTTGGGAGACTTGGGCAAGTTGCTTAATATCAGGCAAGTTTCCCTAGCATATCTATTTAGGAAGGCTAAAAATACCTGCTTCAAACAGGCATTTGCTGTATGAAATGATTACATGAAAACAGATGCAGAAAGTGGCACAGATGCTGCATGAATGGCAGCTGTTTCTGCTTCTCTTACCCACTGCCCTCCTCCCCTGGTTTCCCCTCCTCCTCTTCCTCCTCCCTTTCTTCCTCCCTCCCAGCATCATCATCAGTATTAAGTTCCAAGGCCCCATCAGCAACCACGTCATTTATTCATCGCTGTATTTTTATCCCTAGAATGTGAGAGTACAGGTACTCAACTATTTGTGCTGAACTTTGAAGACAAATAGGGTTTTACTAGTAGTCAACAGGGCCTGAACTTCAGACAGTACAGACCTACATCTCAGCCCATCTGATGCTACTAAATGACCCCCTGGACTGGTACAGCTAGTTATAAACACGAAGCACCCCCCACCTCTGTTTCCTTAACCAAAGGCTAAAAGTTAATTCTTGCTGTCAAGGAACATGGACAATAGTTTTTGTTCCTTTGGTGGTGCTGGGGTGGACTACTGAATCATATTTTACATTTATACAAAAGATAAAATAAAATAAAATAAAATAAAATAAAATAAAATAAAATAAAATAAAATAAAATAAACAGGTTATTCTTAAACATTTGGCTTATAAAAAATTCCCCCAAATCACACGGAGCTGGAGACGGATGGCAGATTGCTAAATTCTTGCCGAGTCAAATGTAAGAGAATCATGACAAATTGTTTCTTAGCTCCCTTGTTTTTCCTTTGAAAAAATAATTTACAATGTGGGATGGGTTAACTCCCCTTACATCATCTAAATCCTCAGAAAATCTATGGCAGGCTCTGTCTGAAAGGCCAATTTGACCCCGTGGGCCTGACTCTAGCTAGATTTTCTCAGCCCCGGACATTAGACACGCTGTCTGTCACTCAAGACCCTGACACAGCAACAGCAAAAATTTTTAAATAAACTTTTTTTAAAAAGGTGACCCTGCCAGAGCCAACCCAAATGTTTCCTTTCTGTGAAATTTAAATATGTGTTACATTTGATTCTGCCTAGCCAGTCTTCTGAATCTAAGTCAGGGGATAAGAATTCAGTAAACAGCTTTATCTGTCAAAATCACACCACAAGATCCATTTAGGAAATAAGTAAAGTTTAGGGTAGAATGTGGTCTTTTGGTCAATGATAACACCTAACATTTGTTTACTAGATGCTTACTAGAGCCAGATACTGTGTCGAGATTGTACAGGCCTGATGCCATTTTGAATCCACACAATGAGGCCATGAGGTCGGTATCATCCACATCTTGATCCATTATACAGATGAGCAAACTGAGCCTTGTCCAAGGTCCTACAGTGAGTGGCAGGGCCGAGTTCACAGAGAGGCAGGGCCCAGAGCCCCTTGCTCCACAGGAACTGCCTGGTTCCTAGCACTGTAGGTCACCCATAGGCCGTTGAACTTGTCCTTATTGTTAAACCTCTTATGTTTGCCATCACTGCCTGGTGCTCTCCCTGACATTGCTGCCCACAGATGTCCTGAGCCCACACGGAATCCTGCTCCTGCAAAACAGCTGAATGGAGGTTGAAGCTGAGACAAAGCCCAACTTTCAAGCACTGAGGCTCCAATCATCCCTCACCGTGCTTCCCTCCATTTCTTCTTCATGGCAGCTGATCAACAGAAGCCATACATATCCCACTTCCGGATATTAAGATGTAGAACGTGCTCTGGGTCTTAGATGCTGAATTCAGCAGATGGCATGTCTCACGTGAGATGTGTAGGTCCAATGATCTCTTCTGCATGCTGGCTGCGAATACAGGATTTGAGATCCACTTTGGATACAGAGTCCAACCGCACCACTTAGGTCAGTGACCTTGGCTTTCTCACAGAAACTCTCAGAGCCCTAGCCCTAAATTCTTCATTTAAAAATAGGTATAATCAAGTTTTTCAACGTTGCTGTAATTAAATAACATGTAAAGCACTTGGTGGCACAGTTGTTCAATAACTGTTAGCATCTTTGCCCATGAAAAGGCAGGATCTTTTAATGGCCTCTTGACTCTTCAGTGATCTCTGAAAGAGGGAGCAACCATATCCATTCATTGAACAAATACTTACTGAGCACCTATTGCATGCCAGACATTTGAATGAGGGTTTGAGATGGACAGTAGTAGTAGGCTATCAAGGCTCATTTCCTGGAATGTAAAGAAACATTGCTTAAACTCCTACCTACTGCCAGGCAATAGGCATGGAGTTTACATGGAGAATCTCATTGACCCTCACAACCATTTGAGGCCAATGTCATTAATCCTTGCTTTACATATAAGGAAATGAGGCTCACCCACTCTGAAAGACCCAGAAAGGTCAAGGTCCCACAGCTGTGAGAGGCAACAGGAGTCACCACTACGATGACCCTTTCAGTCAGATCTCATCATTCCACTATATATAATTTAGGAAATATTAAAGGGAGGATCAGTTCTTGTAATTTTCAACACAAGTCAATTATGTCTAGCATGATCCTGGCCTTGACAGCTCATTGTGCCAATGGACAGGGAAAAGGCATCGTCTGGGACTGCTGGCAATTACAGTGGAGAGGCTGAGACAAAGAGCTTCAGGGCAGGCGGACAAAGAAGATGCAGAAGTACCACTGCCCACACCCCCAACTCTTTCTGACCCCATACCTGCCCTTCCAAAACCCAGGGCCAGTCTTCAAACTTCAGGAAAAAATCCATGGAATGGATACCCAGCAGATGGCCAGGTTTCCCCAGCACAGCTAGGAAACGCCCGTGCACAGCCCCTCCCCAACAGCAAGAGCCACAGAGTCAGCTGGACACAGGTTCAAATCCTGCCCCTTCCCACTATTTACACAATCCCTGAGCAGAGTTGTCATATTATCTATGATTTACTCTAAAGCCCTGCAGTAATGACAGTGAGATATACATACATTTCTAAGTTAAATTTAATCTACCTCTGAGGGATGGGTGATTAACATTTACATAGCCTGAACAAAGATCTAGTGGTTATTAACATCTCAAGTACCCTAGTTAGGAATTCACACTGAGGAGTGGTTGGTTAGAATATAAAGGATGCCACTGTAAGCACTTCAAGTATTGTTGTCTAAATAGTAAGGGGCATTAGAAAACATTTTCCATTGCTAAAATGAGCAACACTCAAGAAATTTGATTGGTTTGTAGCACTGTATGCGTGTCTCTACTCTAGTATGAAGAGGGTGGGAGTAACACCTAGGTCCAGAAGTCTGTAAGATTCTGTGTCCCCAACACGAGGAATCGATCACCTGATGCAGCCAGAAGACTGGTCAACTCTGACACCAGAATATTATTATGCTTGTCTCAGCCTAAACTTTTTATGCAAGTATGATCCGTGGGCCTCCAGAACAGAGAGAGAATGAATTTCGCAGATCCTAAAGGAAAAAGATTTATGATGGCTTTTATGCTTGCTGGCTAACAAATGCTTATACTTGTGAAAAATGTAGCCTATGACTTGCTTTCATTGTCACACAGGTTGCTGGAGAGGAAACATAGTTCCCAAACCAACCGGAAAGAACCTGACCCTCCCCGAATGGATAAATGAACTTAGGTCAGTATGTAGCAGAGTCCCAAAGCCAGAATCCCTGGCTTCAAAGTGAGAGAGAGGAGGAGGAGCCTTTCAAAATTCTAAAATTCTCTCTGAAGTCTCACAGTGAGAGGCAGTTTATGTAGCTGTTAAAAGGTCAGGTTCTGGATCAGATTGCTGGGTGAAAATTCCAGCATGAGTTCTCAAACTTCGATGTGCCTCCTGTCTCCTCACCTGGAAAATGGCAACACTATAGACTCCTCCATAAGGCAGTTAGGACAGTCAAATGAGCTACTGAAGGAAAAGCCTGCAGATGTAAAGGAAGCCCTCAACAAATGTTAGCTGCTGTTACAGCAGAGGAGGATCAAGAACTGCTTTTCAGAAAGCACTTAGTAGGGGTTAGCTATCATTTTATTTTTTACCATATACATTTACTTTTTCATTCAACAAACACATTGCATGCCCAAGTACTAGGGAGATCTGGAGATAGTAAGAACTATACAATATCTCCTAGACTGCTTGCCAGGGTCTCTTCCCTCGAGACTCTTAGTCTGATATGCAAGTCAGACAAGCAGACAATAGCAATCTCAGTGAAGTTAAAGTCAGTTTTATGGAAGCAACCCCACCCCACCCTACCGCCCCAAAAGAATAGAAAACTTCTAACTGCAAGGAGTATTCTGGGAAGGCTTCCTAGAGGAAGTGATTCTTGAGATGGGAGTAGGGGGACTGGAAAGTGTCAACACTCTACATCCCCAAAGGCAGGAAGTGTCAATCTGCCTATTTGGGTGTTTGGTGGTATAAACTGTAATGGGTCTTTAAAAATGTATCCTTTCCATCTGGGACTCTCCAGCTGTGTTACATTTCCAAGCCCTTTTCCCTCTGACTTTTATGAGTTTTGGTCTCTAACAGGGGCCTATCTGAGGGCACACTGTTTCCTCTCACTGTTAGAGCAGGGGGCCATACAGCTCAGATTCTCCAGGAGAATCCCTCTTGAGGAGGGAATGAGAGATGCAATATGGAGATTCTGCTACAGTTTCACGTCAACGAAAGCCAGTTGGCCATTGAGCACTTGCTATGTGCCAGACACTGTTCTAAGTACCTTACCTGTGCTTTGCCTATTCCCAAAAGCAATTCTATGAGGTGGATGCCATTAACATCCTTGTTACAAATGAGAACGCAGGGATTTGTCATGTGATCACAAAGTCACATAGCTAGTGGCAGAACTAGAATTCAAATACCACAACATGTGACCCAGGAGAGACTGATAGTAAGTCTTTCTAGAGGCAAGAATATAAATCAGGTCTTGCCACCACATTAGTGAAAGGTGTGCTATGTCTGCTGCAATTGGGACTTCTGTGGGATGCTGGGTGTATCTGCTCCTCTTAGCCTACAAGCCGCATTAGCATGGTGAGTCCGCATGGTAGGCACTTCTGCCTTGCCTGCCGTAAAATGACTAAGTTGCTAATAAAAGCAATGACTCTCACTGTGACTGGTGCCAACCCCAGTCTCTAAGTGCCAATGGCCTGTTGGCTTTTCCCACCGACTGTTCTGCATGGCTCTAAGCAGACAAACCACCCAGACTGCTACAAATGTTACTCAGAGAAGAACACGTGCCAGGAGCAACAGGAAAGAGGGGCCCACCCTCATTGCAGATGGAGCTCTCCTAAGTAAATCCATCCTCCAAAATAAGTTAATTATTCCTACCAGGGATTCTCATGAAACGTGTAATTGCCAAGTACTTCAAGATCAATTTCATGAGCATTTCCCCAACCGGCTCTATAAGATTGTATTGGCCATTTTACAGAGAGTTTTGGTGACTTGTGCAGGGGTGCAGACACAGGTACTCAGAGGCAGCCTCAAGGTTCAAAACCACTCAGGTCCAGTGTGCCAAATCACTAGGCTGGCTGGCAAAAGAAAGGACCTACTTGCAGTTTGGTTGCTTACTTCCCAGGAGATCTCAAAGGACTATGGATATTGAGACATTTTGTTAGGACTAAAAGGAGCATCAGCCAACTTTTAACTCCTAAAAATCCAGAACGGGCCAAGCAGTTGAGGAAACAAAATCAACAAGATGAAATGTTCTGAACTTAAATACTTCATGATCACAAAGGAGCAGGTATACCTAACGTTGTCTAAAGGAGCATGGGGCTCGGACTCATGAAGACTTTGGGCCTAATCCACCACTTACGAGTAGCATGAACTGGACACATTGCCCTACTTCCCTGAGTCTCAGTGTCCTCATATGCAATGAAGATGTCATCACTCCTCCACAGCCAATGCTAGTACATATGGGCTATTTTATAAACAGAAGAGAGAAAAAAGGTGTCTTCTGGGCAGAAGAATCCCCCCAAAAATCACACCCTCTTTGCTGGGCCAACCTGCACAACTTTGCACCCTCCACGAGGACTGATTATAAAAAACTTATGAGAAAATGAGGGCAGAGTTAGACATCCTTCAGGTTTGGTTCAAAGCTCACTCCTTTGCAGAGGCCTCCCTGATCCTCCAGAACAGGCCCTCCTACAAAATGCTCCTTTGGCTTCTGCACAGTGCTCCTTGTCAAATACTTGCTTCATCTGAAAATATTGGTGCTCCATACCAGTTGTCTTGGACAAACTACAAGCTCAGTCGAGGTTGAGCCTAGATCTCTCATGGTCAGCTGCTGAATTCAGCACCCAGTGCAGCACACAGCAAGTTCTTACTGAATAACTCAATGTATACATGAGAGTGGTTGGAGGCAGGGGACTGAAGGAGATGACCTTCTACCATACCACACTCCTTCTGCTCTGAAGATGGGCTGATTCCTCTGCTCACCTATTCCCACTAGACCTATCTGTAACCACCAGATCCCAAGCCTTGGGTTAAGTAAAAATACTGAAAGACTTCCTCTTATTTTTCAGCTTATGTTTATGATGAATGTATCATAAACATAACATTTTCGTTCAGTCAGTAGATGTTTGCTGAGTAGCTTATACATATCAGGCACTTTTCTAAGAACTAGCAATAGAATCATGAGCAGAGTCATGGAATCTACCTGCTTGTCAGGAGAGATAAACTACAAATGATTAAACAATGGACAAGAAAGTTTCAGGTCGTAGTGAGTATATGAAGAAAATTAAAACAAAGCAGCATGTTAGAGAATAATTGTAGAAGGGACATGGTGACTTTCTCTTGGGAAATTGGGAGACTACTCTAAATGACAAAACATTTCCAGCCATACAAAGATCTTGGAAACAGCAGAGGGGACAATAGCAAGTGCAAAGGCCCTCAGGCCACTGAGTTTGGCACATCCATGGAACAGAAAGGTCACCATGACTGGAACACAGAAGGAGAGGGGTATGTGGTGAATGTGGGGCAGTGGGCAGGGTTCACATCACGCAATGATTTGTAGGGGAAGGGGTACGGATTGATTCTAAATGCAACGGGACACCATTGGAGGGGGGCGGTTTAAGGAAAGGAATGGATAATCAATCCTGTCTATATTTTAATAAAATCACTCCGGATATGCTATCAAACAGGAGTACAAGTGGGAAACCAGGCAGAAGGCTAGTAATCTAGGCTGGAGATAAGGCTGGTTTAGACTAAGGTGATAGCTAGGTACAAAAAAAATAGACGTAAGGCATCATTTAGAGATAAAATGACAGAATGTCTTGCTGGATTGTAAGTGAAGAGAAAGAGAAAAATCAGGCTTGATATAACCCCGAAGAAAGTAAGCTACAATGATTCTTTCTGACTGTGTACCTACCGTGAATCTGGCACCACGGGCTCAATGAATCCTCACAACTCTGAGAGGGAGGTACTATCTTTATCTCCCACTTAACAGATGAATAAACTGATGCTGAGAGAGATTAAGTAACTAGCCCAAACTAGACTAGGACTTGGGCTTCCAGAGATGTGTGCCTTCCAAGATTCCCCAGAGTCTGGGACCCTGTTCCAGTGGAAGTTGCAAACTTTTACTCTCTGCAGGAGACTCTTGCAGGGATCCAAGCACTCTGATGGTAAATTAAGCATTCTGTGAGCTCAGCGGGACTGAAGTACCATGCTGCGAAATCCAAGGACAGGTGTCACGCGCAATCTGTTTTACATCATTCGCCCAGGGTTATTTCAGCCCTGGGATCTCACATGCCTGTGATATGATAGGATGCGACAGGGCCAACCAAGGGGCCCCTACCAGCAGAAGAGCAAGCTGGCAGTTGTTCTAGTAATAGTCGTGGAAGTGGTAGTAGTTTCAAGCAGCTCTTTCCCACTGACAGCCATTGCCAATTTCTAAACCTGGATGGTCCATTACAATGGTTAACCCATTGGGTGGATGGCAGGTGGAAAGACCAGGACTACAGCCCAAGCTGACCCACTTGGGAGGTGCTGGGTTTTGCAAGACTTTCTTAATGCTCTGAGTCTCCAGCTTTTTCTTCTCTAAAACATGGGTAACAAAACCACCAAGCTCAGAGGACCATATGAACATTATGTGAATGACCTGTGGAAAACGCTTAGTACTGTAGGGCACGTGAGAATTATTGAAAAAAAAAGTGCACCATTAGTTATCATCCTCCTCCTCCTCAAATACTAAAAAGAACGAGCCACTATCTTCATTTGCAGCCCTCCTGTATTCCTAGGAGAGGTGAGCTGCAGAATTCCTAATAAAAGTCTTTGGATTTTAAGTTCAGAGCATTCTGCAATAGTTCTCTAACTCTATAGCAAAGAGATGGGGGTTTAGCACAAAATTCTTGGCTTCACCCTAAACTCATGGTATCTACCTCTAGAAGAGCATGCACAGGACAGACTGTTAACCAGATACCAGAGCTTGCTAACTTTACAGCCTCATGAAAGTGAAGTAATCATATCTTTAGAGCTACAAAGCTGAAAAGGCTTCTCTTTTACTGAAACAAAATCAAACCCCAGGTAGATGAGCTTGTCTGAGCTTTGGGTGTCTCATCTGTGAAACCACAATAATACCTTCTTCCTAGGAGTGCTGTGAAGATTAAGTAAAATAACTCCTAAATGTTACCTTCCCTCTGCTTCACCCCCCCTCCCCAACTCAGTGTGAGGAAGGACAAACAGTAAGAGTCTGAAGGTTTCCATTGGTCACATATAGGCTGAGACGACTAGTTCTTGAATAGCACAAAGTTAACTTCCATAGAGGGTCTATACATCTCATGAATCAGAATAGGCTGAGACTCATACAAATCCCCCAGAGAGATATAAACCAAAGCAGGAGCTCATGAGACACCTCCTCTTTCCTGTCTATTGCTAAAAACCCTATAATTTTTAATTATAAAAATGCATATTTGAGGCACTTCTTTGGTTTTTCCATGAGCATTGATTTTTTGCACACCCTACCTCATCAACTAATGTCCACAGCCCAACAGGGGCAGGGAAGCCATCACGATTCTGCTTTACTGACCTGGAAACCAAGACACAGAAAAGCTAAGTGACTTAACTGGGGTCACAAAGCGAGTCTGCAAATGAGCTCTGATGAGAACGCAGGTTTCCTGGCTTCTCGCCCACCACCTTCTCTGCCACACCCTATCAACCGTGTCCCTAAAAAGAGTAGCTTGTTTTGCTCTTTAACTTTAATGTGTGCTAGGAGTTATAACCGAGCCACTGTGCCTTGAGGGTCTAATCTCTTACATTTCTGTTGGTGCACATGGTAGTGACAGTAATAATCATGCCAAGTGCTCTGCTGAGCCAAGTGCTGGCCAAATCCAGACCTGCTGCTGCTTCTGGTGGTAAAGTGACAATAGGTCCCTGCTTTTATTTTTCTTGTGTCTCCTCTGCCATTTACTCAGCTCTCTAAAATCTTGCTACTTAACGAAGCAGTGGGCAGCATCGCCTACCCCTGGGAGCATGAGAAATAGACTCTCAGTTTTTGCCACAGAGCTTCTAAATCAGAATCTGCATTTTAACACGATTCCCAGGTGATTTGTATGCACATTAAATTTTAAATAAGCATTGCTCTCAAGAACTCAATATGTATTTAAGAAACCATCAACACAGAATGTGGGATGTTGATAAAATGCCCATAGTGGCTGTTAGGATGAGATTTCTGAATTGCTTCAATCTTGAAGTACCTATTCGTTAATTTTGCCAGCATTTAATTATGGTGCCTGGCACATAATAGGCACAAAATAAATATCTGTAGAACAAATTGGTGATTAATTTTGTAACCAGTTAATCCATCTTTCCCTTTCTCCTCACGCTCTTCTCTTCTGGAGAATTAAATGAATTACTACACGTGAAGGTCTCAGAACAGTGCCTGACACAGAGTAGGTGCTCAACAAGTATCAAACATCATTATTAACAGGCCACGAAGGTAGCTGCCTTCGAAACTGGCCACTTTGGCTTTGAGAAGGAATATGTAATACAGACCACCTCGGATCTTTGTGGGAATGCCAGTTGGTTGAAGGAATACAAACTTGTCTTTAAAAACAGACACTCTGAAGCATACTTTGTAATGCATAGAAAAATTATTCCAGTGGGTTCCAGGAAAATGATTAAGTGTCTAGGAGAGGTGGGCTGACGGATTATCAGTGTTGGTATGCAAACTATGTTTGGCATAGCAGTGAAAAGCAAAGTACTTCCTCCTATCTGTATCTGCCTCTCGTCTTACTTTTGATATAAAGATAAGAGACTCTGAGGTAATGAATCATAGTGGTGGAGAACGGCCGGACGGACAGGCCTATTCAATCTAGTCAGACAGACACTCTTGGTTCAAAGGTAGCTTTAAATGTTAATGAGCCTTCACTGGATGAGTGGAAGAGCGTCTCCTTCATGCCTTGCTCTTTCCTGCTATGCTGACTTTGCTCTTGCCATTAGCCCAAGCCTATAAGAGACTTTCCCACTTCTCTCCTACTTCCTATCCTTTAAACATCAGCTCAAACCCACTTCACT
The DNA here is from genome assembly GCF_024362965.1 of Panthera pardus. Taxonomy (NCBI): domain Eukaryota; kingdom Metazoa; phylum Chordata; class Mammalia; order Carnivora; family Felidae; genus Panthera; species Panthera pardus. The sequence goes on from NW_026526666.1 coordinate 54,361,526, forward strand.
TCCCATCACCAATGCTTAGGCCTGGGGTCTTTCCTCCCCCAACCCCCATCCCCACACTTGGCAGCTAGGTGTTGTTATGTTAATCAGTTTTTCTTTTTAACGCCTCAAGTTTCACCGAAAAACTTCCACTAGCACAGGGATTGTACCTCACATTTCTTTCAGCTCTTCCAAATGCCAAATACTGTTCCTTGCACTGAACAGGTGCTCAGGGTTTATGGATTGCCCCCACTCTTTTTACAAACAGATAATAGAAAGGCAAGACATTTCATAAGGCATTACTTTTAACCTACATTTATTTTGTGCTGAACTTATATTGGGTAGTTTTTCTAGACAGTCGAACCATCTTATTTTCTGCTCATTCCTTCTATCATCAAATCATAAGAAGGCCTTCTCTGAGGCAAAGTTTTAGATTGTAATAGTGTGCATCACTAACAGTGAACACTCAGCTGTGCTAAATGGTTTAAGTGCATTAATCATCACAACAATGTGATGATGTTGGCACTATTATGGTCCCCAACTGAAAGAAGAAACAGGCTCTGGGAGGGTAATTTATCAAGGTCACGGACTTAGGAAGTAGTGATACCAATGGTACCCATCTCTTGTTCCCGTAAGAACCTAGGCACTTACCCATAATGCTCTGCTGTTTCTGCTTAAGTTTCTTTTATCTTTCAGAAACACTGAAAAGGTTATCTAGAAAATTGATATTGGTTTGCTATCTAATGCAAAAAAGCCAATTCAATGAACACTACTCACAGGAAAACTACCTGTAGGGCAATTCAGCTCAGGCTATAAAACACACTCTCTAGGCTGATTTTTGGCATAAAATGTCAAGGACAAAATAAATTTTTTGCTGATTAAAAGAAAAAACTCTCTGTGGCAGCTATTAAATTTTGCAGCTTAAGAAAGGAGGCATTCATCGGAGTTGGCTCTTTTTGGTTCTTAATCATAATGCCTAAGCTCCTATTAGTTTTAGAAAAACAAAAAGTAATTTTTTTCTCCATGTGTCAATAGAATGCAGTCCTTCCCAAAACAAAGTAAAATAAAAATGAGGCAATTTAAGAAGTGCTTGAAGAGAACCAGTTCTACCCTTTAACCCTGTGCACTGAACCATCATCTCAAAGATGTTTCAAAGCATTTTTGTTCTGTTATTTACTCTAGATATTTCTGTCTTTTGTAAAGTGTCAGTTGAAAAAAAAAATCATCAAGATGTACATTAACATTAGTTAGATTGATCTTTTGAGACTGACTGGTTTCATTTCCTTGGCAAATTTATCCTTTAACATGAATGGTCAAAGATAGTTCGTGCCAGTCTTCATCTCCTGGCTAGATGGAGTCGAAGGCACGTACAGAACAAAGCCGACTTGGCCTCTGCTGGCATTGCCTGTCCACGGATCTGCAGCCCGGGATGAGGCCTCAGGACACTCCATGGAGCCCTGGGCCAACTGTGAAATTGTTCCACACACTCAGCCTCCAGCCTCACCACTTGTGTGGGCAGCATTTGGCCTGCTCTCTATTTACACAAACTCCCTAACGGTCTCTGGCACCACTGACGTCTCAGAGGGAGGCACAGTACATAGAGTGTTTCACATGAAAATCTTTAAACAAAAGGAATTAAAGAAAATCCCTGTTTAATAGTAAGTTTTTACCAAGCTCCTAAATTCTCAAGAGCATGTGAAATATTAACTTTCCCCAAAAGGGAGCACAGAGCTTGCCTTGTTTCAATGCATAGTGTTGGGTCACAAACGCTCTAGAAAGTAGCATGACTCGTTCTTAAGAACCTGCTGAGGGGCGCCTCGGTTAAGCGTCCGACTTCAGCCAGGTCACGATCTCGCGGTCCGTGAGTTCGAGCCCCACGTCAGGCTCTGGGCTGATGGCTCGGAGCCTGGAGCCTGTTTCCGATTCTGTGTCTCCCTCTCTCTCTGCCCCTCCCCCGTTCATGCTCTGTCTCTCTCTGTCCCAAAAATAAATAAAAAAACGTTGAAAAAAAAAATTAAAAAAAAAAAAAAAAGAACCTGCTGAGATTCTTCAAAAATAACGGTTAAAAAAGCCCGGGGTCTGGAGTCAAATAGACCTGTGTTCAAATTCTGGTTGTGACACTCTCCAAGCGTCAGGTACTTCACCTGCAAATTGCGGATCATAGTGGAAACGACCTCATCATATCGTTGTGAGACTTACGTTGTCTAATGTATCTATTCATACTAAGCGTTCTGTGTGTGGCGGTGGATTTTGAAATACAGTCAGCCTTCCACCATCTTGACTTGTGGAGGGACCCTTCGGCAGGATGTATGAACTGGTGAATCTCTAACAAAAATTCCGCAGACCTCGCCCTGTTCCAGTCACCCAAATCCAACCTGAGAGTCTAGCTTGGTTTACCACAGGTACAAAGGCACCCAAGTCAGAGTTAACAACAAGGGCAGCCACAAGGGGGCACTAAGTAAGAATCAGAGAGATGGGATGATGGTGGCTATTCCTGGCTCTGGGCCAGCTTTCTCATCTTCTCGGCCCAGCACTAGCCTAGGAAAACAGTACTAAGGGATTCTCTTCCCACCCTCAGTCACCACCCTATCAGCCCTAGAAGCTCCCAGATGATGCCAAGGCAGCCATTTTGCCTGCCCACATCACCGAGCCAGCAAAGATCCTGCCATAATGCACTGTGGCTTTCCCTATAACAACGTTACTCCCACCAGGAGCAGGTGGCAACTCCTTAACAGCCCCACCACTTTCCCCTCCAGCAACCACAGCCATTTCCCGTGGCCAGGGCTCTCTCCATGTGGTCTAGAGTTCCATCTGCCACATGTCTCTGTGTTTCTGGACAGCCAGTCCCAATTTCATATTTTATACTCCTTTCAGATAAGGTAAAATGTTGACTGGGTAAATAAACATGACACAATTCTTCATCATTTTCCATCAGTTTCCATGAAACATAGATCACATAATCAAATTTGGGCCTGACAATAAGGGGTTAAATAAAATGATGGTAACCTAAATAAATGTACCAGTTATTTAAACTTGTTTATAATATTAAGTGAAAAACAATAATACTATTTCATAGAATGAAAAAAATCAGGAGAATTTTTTTCTTTGATTGTAGGATTGCAACTGCTTTTTATATTATTTCTTCCTTCTTGCTTATCTGTATGTTCTAATCTATCTGTAATATATTCAATAACTCACTCATTAAATGAAGACTGATTGAATACCTACCACATGTCAGGCTGGCGCTGAGTGCCAGAATTACTATGGGGCACAAAGCAGATTTACCATCGTGGAAACCACAGTCCAGTGGCAGAGGGAGACATTAAATCAAGTAATCACACAAATATATAATTATAAACTGGGAAAAGAGCCATGAAGGAAAAGTATAGGGCACTATGACCAAATGTAGGAGGGGACCCAATCTCTTCTGGCCTGGAGTGGGCCCAGGGAAAGAAATGATGCACAGTTAACAGCCCAGGAATGGAAAGCAAGCAGGTCTGGTAGCTGGGGCTAACAGACCAAAGAGAGGACTTGAGGCCAAAGGCAGGCAGGAACTTTGCAGAAGAGATGGACGGTTCCAGTCTTTCTACTGAATGCAGGGGAAATACTGAAGCAGGAAAGTAAAATGATCTACTTTGGCCATGACCACATATTACTCCTGGCCAACGGCCTCCTGTCTCTCCAAACTGTCAACAGGCCCAGAGTTTTAGATGAAGGCCAGGTAGAAGCAGAGCTGGCTAAGGGAAATGGCAGGAGGTGTGACCTCCAAGCTGGCCAGAGCAATATTTTGTCACTAGGGACTGTTTGAGAACAAAGTGTACAGTCAGAGCATGGGCAAAGGCAAATTACACTGGCACAGTGTTCAAAATGCTATTTTATCTTAAACCCTGGAACCAGTGCTTTAAAGAACAAATGGCAGGTGTATTTACATTAAACATGAAACTCATTCAATCCTGTATTTGTGAGGCACTGGGCTCTTTTATTCCCGGCTTCACTGGGGTTTTGTAGCCTGTTATCTCTTATTACCATGTTATTAAGCTTTTCCTCAATCCTTACCACTCCCCCATCCCTGCTCCTTTTATACTTTCTCCACAGGTATGTGCCACTTGGTTTTCTACCTTGATGAGCCCTTGTTGAGAAGTGCCTGGTCCCCTGAATGCTCTTTTTATCCCCTTCCCTACCACAATGGTAGCCAGATCAGATGGATCATTTTCCAGTTATTATTCATACTAAGAGGAAGGTTATGAAAACCTACGGCCTCAGCTTTAGAGGACGCTGCTGGGGAAGTAAAATAGGGAAGGCATTTTTATTTTCAGTTATCAGCTTTGGAAGTAGAATAGAAATTTCTGGAGGTTAAGTGTGGATTGGGGATAAAACACCTAGATCATTGTCATATGTCTGACAGGGGAGGGATATCAGGAACAGAACCGGGCTTCCCAGAGGGACACCGCAGTTGCCCAGGGGTAAGACTACGTATGTACTCTTAGAGGGTGATCCCACACTATTTCTTAGCAGAAGACACTTTGGAATGGGAGAGCTCTTCTGCGACAGGGCTGACCTGTATATTGCAAGATATTTAGCGTATTTTGCTTGGGGGCATCAAGCACCAAGCACATCTTCACGCACAACCAACACACCCCACCCCTGCCAATCACTATGACAATCCAAAATGTTTCCAAGCCCGAGGAAGCAGCATCACCTCAGGTGAGAGCCACTGTAAGAACAGCTATTCCTCCATGCTCGCTGTAGGATACCATCGTGTATCTTGACGAAAGGGGGTGAGAAGTGGGTGGTAAATGTTAGGAGTTCTAAGTCCTTGATAATAACAAGAAGTGACCAAAAGATCTGCATTCTCATGCCTCCCCCCACACATATCTTACATTCCAATCCACCCCCAGCCTTTATTCACGTACTTTCGCCCATTGTCTGTTCTCTAACTCGGCTATAAATACCCTCCCCATTCCTCAAGGTATAGGTGAGGTAAGCACTCTCCACAAAGCCTGTTTTTCTCCCCCAAAATTAACTCAGATGCCCAAACAACTTTTACATGCACCTTTCTCGAACCCTTATGCCACCCCATACTATACATTAGCTACTAGTCACTGTCTTACTTCTCCACCCCAGCTTTGATGGCTTTGAGGGGATATCCCTTTCCTGTCTGAGGGTGCTGTGGGTCACGACTGCAGAGTCAGAACTGGGTTTAAATTCTAACTTTGCCACTTTATGTGGCCTTGGGAAGGCTGCTTCTTAATCACTCTGAGACTCAGTTCCCTCGTCTTGAAAAGGAAGATGATCCTAATACCTACCTTCAAGTGGTTGTTGTCAGGTCTTAATGAGAAAATGCCAAGCACGTATTTAATAAAGGGTTGCGATGACCACACTATTTCAGTGCTTCACAATGAACAACCTTCACATGTGGTATCTCATGTGATCCTGTGCCAGTTTCCTCGAGAGGCTCCCCCAGACCCCATCTGCTCCTCCATGCTGTGACTGTCAATTCTAACAGTGCTCATGAGCCAAGACACATGGAAGCAACAGGAAAGAGTGATTGACTCTGCTCCGGGGAAGGATGGAGAAGGGATGAAGGGAAAGAAGGGGGGCAGATTTAAACCACTTTTCTAAAGTGGCTGAGACTTCACTGATCACTTCTGAGCTTATCACTCATGTAGAGTTTGCCGGGGACCGAAGAGGAACAACATTTAGCACTGGGACGGGTTAATAGGACAATCTAGAAAGGATCAGTCTGTAAAACACCTTGAGAGCCATTGAAGGAATTTGGACTTTCTACCTCAACTTACAAGTTCTCAGTTTTGCCTAACAGCTACAGCGTGTACACTCTCCCTCTGTCTCTCAGTCTCTGTCTCTGTCTCTGTCTCTGTCTCTCTCTGGTGTGAGCTGGGGATGGCCACAGCCTGACCTCAAGAGTAACCTGGAGCATGTTCCTTTCTCTCTCTTCCTGCCTATCCTCTCCTCCAGGAAGCAAAACCACACAATAAACCAGCCAGGTTTCTCCTTCCGGCCACACTTGAACATGCTTGAAGCCATCATAGCCTTGTGGGTCTGTACCTGAAACTTCACATATAATTTGTCACAACCAAAAAGCCTGTTTCTAATAAACCACTTCCCTCTGTGCTTCACCTTCCTGAATACTCTGGTTCACTTCAGGGTCCTGGTTATTCAGCTGGTGTTGAAAAACACAGAGTGAAAGCTACCGATGGCCAATCATTATTTTTTTTTCATAAAGCTTTTTTCAAAATACTACCTATTCTTAAAACACCTAACATAGTTTCTAAAATGTAGCCATTGCCATGCACATCTAACCTACAGCCCCTTATGCAGGCAGAGGGGCCTCTGATACTTACCTTTGTTCTCAGAAGAAACAACCAGAGCCTGCCCTTGAACTTGAGGCTGCTCAGTTACAGAAGCCTCCCAGGAGAGCCTGGCATTTACAGGGTGAGGGTGGTCGTGTGAGAATAGCATTTTGAAGTGCAGACAATAAAGTGCTCCTCGTGTGTGAAAAGCCATTAAAAAGCCTCAGTGTGAACCACCTTGGCCATGCCATCCTCCTGAGTTTATTATTGTCTTTTCCCTGCTCTTATCCAAACAGCCTGGACAGCTTGTTTATGAAGGGCTCCGGAGTGGCCCCTCGCAGCAAGAGAGGCGATGACAGAATCACAGGGTGTTGTGGCCGCTCGGAGCCCAGCTAAGAAAACCTCAGGGGGAGGCAGTGGGGCCAGCCAGGAATTGGTTTTCAGTCTAAAATAAACCTGCCCAGAAAGGTGTGGCTGGCTGCTGAGTAGTTGCTCAATAAATCCACGTGGATGAATAATGAAACAACCATCAAAATGTTTAGCAACAGCTCAGTAAAAGTTAATCAACTGGAGGGGAGACAAATGCTTTCCAAAACATACAGGCTACCCCTAATTCTATCCTTCCTCCTCCCAAGAAATTTGTTTTGTTTCTCAGATTGGGTACAGGATAACACTGAGAATTTTTGTTAAAAACACTTAAGATTCATTTGCTCCCTAAAAAAAAAAAAAAAAAAATCTGGAAAATACAGAAAAAATCCTATAACCCAAAGGGCGATTTATATTACATATGCATATATAGTTTTTCTTAATTTGAGATCATGTTGGAGATACAGTTTTGTAACCTACATTTACACACTATGTCCTCTATCATGCACAGAAAAATCCAGAAGTTCTATCTTCTTCACTTCTTACCAGAAGTAAAACTGCACTGCATTCCAAAAAGTGGAGTCTTTCTTTTTTTAACTAGAAAAACCGTGTTTTAGAAACACAACAGGTTTTTAAAAGAAGGAAAAAAATAAAAATAAAAACAAATGGCCCAGCCAAGTAAAGTTAGGAAAGATTGGCATCACTACTAGCAACCTCTTTGGGGTTCTCCCATTTTTCGTCTGGAGGGCTTCTCCTCACACCCTAAATTAATTTGTTTTGTTAATCTCAACCAAGATAAAGGATATCTGTGTCTCCCATGACTGCCAGAAGAGTTCTCCTCCTCTGCCCTAAGTGGCAGCGTTCCAAGTGAAAAGAACAAGGAGATGAGAAGCAAAAGCATCAGATGAGAACTGCTCACATCATTACCTTCCTTTCAAAGGTCCTTGGCCTCCCTGAGACGAAAAAGAGGTACTCCAGCTCTGTAGGCAGCAACGCCACGGATACATTTGCAGGCCCACATCCCCTAATCTTCCCCTCCCACCTCCTGAAATGGAATTAATCAGCTGCAAGCATCATCACGTTACTGCTCCCTTATGTCTCGGTGTCTTTGTCTACGTGATCGTCCCTTCCTAAACCGTACGGACCTTTCTGGTGAACTCCTGCTCATCCTTCAAGACCCAACCTGAATGAGAACACGTCTCACTTTCTTCAACTCCTTTAGACAGACCACTGTGCTCCCACGGCACTCTGTGAATGCTGCATTTAGAGCAGTTTTCTCCTTGCCTTATAATAATCTTTGTCTTTCCCATTAGACAAAGGGCTCCTGAGGGCAGAGGTCAAGACTACATCTTAATTTATCTCTGTGTGCCCTACACATATGGCTTATGGGAGGAGTCCAAGAATTGTTTGCTGAAGGAGTAGAAAACTCCAGTCTCATCCATGGCTAAAACCTGATACCCACAGCTTGAACAGGACTTCCTTCCCCAGCCCCTCAAGAGTATATCCCTTGTATAAGTCAAAGTGTTCCTTTTAATGTTTTACGGCTTAAACTTTTTATTCATTCAGGTTTTTTTGTTTCCTCCTTTCCTGGAACAGCAGTCTTGGTAATTTTACCAGTCCAAACAAAATACAAATATAATATTACAATGGAATCTACTAATATACATGATATCATTCTAATGCCCAGAATAACAATCTCAATAGGAAGCTATTATTATCTCCATTTTACAGATGAGAAAACTGAGGCTCAGAGAGCTTATGCCCTTCCACAGGAGGGAAATGTAAAGTTAAGGTTCAAACTAGGGTCTGTTTAACTCAAGAGTTTATGCCACAGGCTTCCTCAGTTAAAATTGAAGGCCACAGGAACACCTGGGTGGCTTGGTCAGTTAAGCATTCGATTCTTGATTTCTGCTCAGGTCCTGATTTCACGGTTTGTGAGATCAAGCCCCAAGTCAGGATCAGTGCTGACAGCACAGACCCTGCTTGGGATTCTCTCCCTCTCTCTGCCCTCCCCTGCTCACTCATTTGCGCTCTCCCTCCCTCCCCCACCCTCTCTCTCAAAAATAAATAAATAAACTTTAAAAATTGAGGCCACAGATTTTGAAACAGCACAGTGAAGGAGAAGCTCAGAGTACCTCTCATTTGATTTCTGTCTCCTCAGAGCAAATGATGCCCCTGCAGTCCCAAAGCTACAGGTGATGATAAATATCACACGCGCGCACACGCACACACACACACAATCAATCAATCAATCAATAACAATGGCTTGCACAAGAGATTTATTTCCCTCCAACACAAAAATCCAGAAGCATGCAGCCCAGCCCTGGTACAATGGCTCTGCTGCACATAGGGATGTAGGCCCTGCCCAAATCACTGCTCCCCATCCCTAGGTGGGGCTCTTGTTCTCATGGTCCAAAATGGCAGCACCTGCATTCCAGGCAGATGGAAGGAAGAACGATGAAGAAGGGGCAAAGGGCATCTACCATCTGTCTTTTAAGGAAGGCTCCCAGAAGCTACCTCACAACACTTCCACTTAAAACCTACTGGCCAGAACATGAAGGCATAGTCCTACCCAGATGCAAAGGGAGGCCAAACATCAGGTACTCTATCATCACAAAAGAAGAAGAGAACACATACTGGAAAACAAAAACAAAAACAAAAAAATAAAACAAAACACAATTAACAATCTCTGACACAAATAGAAAACTAAGGACAAATAGAAGTATGTTCTAGAACCACTTCTGTTCTTACCAGCAAACAAGGAACTTTGGACAATAGGGAGGAAAGAAGGAGAAAGGAATTAATATTTAACAAATTTATTATGTATCTGTCATTCTAATAGGCACGGGGGGTCCCCACTGGGAATAAGACAGACATTGTCCCTGCCTTAAGAAATGTATAGCTAGTTAAGGATAGAATAGAAATTTCAATGCAGCCTGCATGTATTCATTTCCTAGAGCTGCCATAACCAATAATCATGTGCTTGGTAGCTTAAAACAAGAGGAATTTATTCTCTCAAAGATCTGGGTGCCTGAATATGAAATCGGACTGTTAATGGGGCCATACATCCTTCCAAAACTCCAGAGGAGAATCCTTCCTTGCCTCTTCCAGCATTGGGTGGCTACAGTCTTTGACTTGTGGTTGCAACACCACAATTTTTGCCCCTGTCTTCCCATGGACCTCTGTCTTCTCCTCTTATATCTCTTCTAAGGACACTTGTCCTTGGTTTTGGGGCCCACCCAGGTGATTCAGAATGATCTCATCTTAAAACCTTTAATTATATCTACAAAGACACTTTTTCCAAATAATATCACATTCACAGTTTCTGGGGATTAGGACATGGGAAGCCACCCTTCTACCCACCATAGCTAGTAAGCTAATAGAGACCAACATCATTGTCTCTTGTGGTATCAAGGTATCATTCAGCATCATCAGTCATAATTTCTACTGATACTAAGTATAATTAATTATTTCATTGTGAGCTATTCAAAACAAGGATCATTAAACCTATGATTATGTTTGGTGAAGGATAACTACCTTAGGGAAAGGTCCAAAGGCACAAATCCTCAACTCACATTTGTAAGATCCTTTTTTTAAATAAGGTCACATTCACAGATTCCAGGATGTAGATATATCATTTTAGGGGCCACGATTCAAGGCGCTACACTACAAAAGCCCTGCATGGGAGGAATGATCTTATTATTCTGAAACTCTGGGTTGGTAAGTATGCTTATACAAGCATCTGTGCAGTGGACTATGTATAAGGCACCATGCTAGGCACTCTAGGGGCCAAATGCATGAGTCAGGAAGAGTCCAGACCTTATTCATATTCTAGTGGAAGGTAACAGACAAGAACACAAATGGCCACCCAGCAGCAGAGCCAGGAGAAAGGTCCCAACACAGAGCTATGAGGTCCTAGGAGGTTAATTATCTAGTTCAGAGATCAGGAAAAGCTTCATGAAGGAGACTGACCTCAAAGGCTGGACCAGATTTGAAGGGACAAGACTAGAACTCAGAATTCTGAGTCCATAGCCACTGCCTTATCCCCCACCACCCCCCGTGAGAACCTGGGACACAAGTCTTCCTTCACCATTTCTATCTTGACTAATCTCTCTTCTCTGTTTCTGCCTAAACCAGACAATGGGCCCTTACTGTGAATACCACCAATGAGCTCTGTCTGAAAACAGTACATTGTACAAATATACTGCCTTACTCCCTAACTGTTTATATTTAAATTGTGTTTCTAGCATCTGTTTTTTGAAATACGGACATCTTATGCAACTCACCATTATTTACATTGAAAAATTCACCATCCACCTCCTCATTCAAAGAGTTTAGGCAGTACCTATTAGATATGTCAGCACTGTTGGAGAACACAAAGATATACAAGATAGAATCCTTGCCCTAGCAAAACAAAAAGGAGCCCTGTGAATACTGCTTAATAGATGAAGTGCACTGAATGATGAGGTCATAGACTAAGTGTCTTATTAAGAGAACTTGAATCAGCACATGAGAGGCCCTGTCCCCTGAGACTGGTTTTCCCCTCTCTCTCCCATACACTTTCAAACCAGGAAACACAGCGTGGAAGTTCTTTCATATTAGAAAACAGACCATATTTTTTTTTGCAGTATGCCAAACACTCTCCAAGATTGCCGAAACTCTTTGAATGCTTAAAAATAAGCCCAGGAAGTGAGACTGAGGAGAATAAACAACTGCAGATCACTTTCTAGCATTTCCAACATATTTATTCCATTTTCTTCACGGTTTCATGTAGCAGTTACTCACACTGACTGACTAAAAAAGAAAAAAAAAGAAAGAAAGGAAACAAAACTGGAATAAAGTTGACCCAGATGTGTAGAGCGCCTCGCTCTGGGAAAATGTGCACAGACCTCAGTACTTCGCACACTTGAAAGGCAGCAGGCAGATGAAGCTGGATGCACTACATTTATGTCTGAGAATATTCCACGGCAGCAGGAAGGTCAAGTCAAGGGTAAAATAGCTGTGATGACCTATATCTCACCTAAACAATCCAACCAAGGATTTCAGACCTTCCTGGGGATGCGAGGGTAGGGAGGGGCATGGAGTGGCTTCAAGGGGTCCTTTAATCCACCTATCACCAAATGGTATCTGAAGACAACTTCGATACACTACTTTTCTTCAAGTGCATACAGATGCTCTTGTCATTAATAAAATCCACATTTGCTGAAAGTGATTGCCTTCGGGGTATTTTTTTCATACATACTTAGTGAACAGAGAGATAATATAAATGTCGTGGCCATCAACTTCGCTCAGTTTTCTAGGTTAAAACAAAAGAACCTGGGGGAAAGTATCTGTGCAAAAGCTTTATGGGGGGAGAGTGCAATTCCCAGTAGAAAGCTGGAGAAGAAGGTAAGGTAGGAAAGGAGATAAAGCAGAAACAAGGTGACATGTTAATTACCAAGCTGTCACAACCTCACAAGAAACCGCTGGCTACTTGTTCACCAGGACAAAGGTGTATAGAATTCACCATGGCTCAGAAAAGCCTCCCCCCGTCTGTGTCCCCTTGGCTGAGGTTCACCCATGGACCTTCTATCCCCTGCGTGTCTGGGTGTATCAGCCAGCCTCCAAAGAAAGCTCCTGGAGAAGCTGGGGCTCAGCCCCTAGCACCCTGCTTCATTTGAGTCCTGGAACAGTGCAACAAGCCAGGGCTTCTATGTTACAAGACAAGTCAGGCATGGGTGCTGACGCTGCTGGGCTCCACTGCAGCAGGAACTACAGAAGCTGAGCTGCTCCAGGAAATGAGATGGTACGAATGACAGCCAGCTCTTCATGGAGCAAGAAGCCTAGGGACCAAGGGGCAGGTGGTGAGCCATTCTGGGGAGATGCATAATCTGGGTCCCCTACACCTGTCTGTGGGCAACCTGTATCATTTTTTGTTACTAAAGATGGTTCTTTTTTAAAAAATTCTTTTATCATTCATTCATTCATTTAAGAGAGAGAGAGAGAGGACATGAATGAGTAAGGGGCAGAGAGAGGGAGAGAAAGAGAGGGTGAGAGAATCTCACACAGGCTCCATACTGTCAGCACAGAGCCCAAAGCAAGGCTCACGTTCACAGACCGTGAGATCCTGACCTAAGCTGAAGCTGGATGCTTAACCGACTGAGTCACCCAGGCATCCTCTAAAGATGCACATTCGTATACACGTCAATATACAAATATGGAAAAAAAACCTCCAGAAAGTTATCACATCAAAATGTAAAAAAGTGGTTATCATCAGAGTATCAGTACTTTTTATTATCTTTGTTTTTGTTCATCCATATTTTACACATATAATGAAATAATAGTCTTGTGTTTGCAAAAAAAAAAAAAAAAGTCCTCACATGAAAAGATGTTGGGAATCACAGGCCTGAGCTTGTGACTCATGAAGGAATCAGCATTTCTATATCCTATTTCCAACTGTGACTTCATCCTTTTCTTTGCCTCTCCTCATTTATAAACAAAAGACTCCACTACTTTACAAGGGAGCCTTATTCAGTGGCAGAAAGATAAGTTTTTACAGTAAAAGACAGGAGTATGAACTGCCTATCTGCCAACTCTTGACTATGTGACCTCAGCAAATCCAGTCCTCAGTTTCTTCACCTGTAAATTGGGGGTGATAACGAACCTGCCCTATGGAATTGTTCTGAAGAGTCAGAGTCATAATATATACTAAGATAGTCTGGAAGCAACAATGTACTACCTACACATTAGATATTATCTTAAAGTAGTAAGGGAGATCAGAAGTTTGAGATGCAGGAGAATACGGATTTGGGATATGGAAGGATTATTATATCCATATGAAGACTTTCTCCTGCATTGCTACTAGGGCAAAGAGAACTGCCTAAGACCCAAGACAAGTTCTCATCATCCCTTGGCAAGAACTTAACCTGAAGTCTGGCAACTCTGTCCACTGCTGGGCATCGGAAATATTCTTAAGAGTTTAAGAGGGGCTCCAATGACTCACTGAATTTTAGAACTAGAAGAGGCTACAGCTTAAAACTTCACACTTTGTAGATAAGAAGACCAAAGGTCAGCCACCTACAGAGCATGAATTATCCAACATCACAAATCTGGTTATGGAGGCACTGGATTTGTAAGCATAAAATAACAGCTATCTATTACTTGAGTGTTTGTAATGTGCCTGGCACACACTACACACCTGGCACAATTGGTTTCATTTCATTTTTTTTAAGTAAACTCTAACCGCAAAATGGGGCTCGAACTCACAACTTCAAGATCAAGAGCCACATGCTCTACCGACTGAGCCAGCCAGGTGCCCCTCATTTCATTTTTGCAACACCTCTATGACATGAGAATCAATAGCCCCTTTTCAGAGAGGGAAACTGAGACTCAGAAAGCTTCTGCAACTTGACTAAGGTTGCACAACAGGGCACCAAAGCTCATGTTCTTCACGTGTCAGGCTCCACCTCCAGGGCATCCCCACGTCCCTGGCTGACATACAGCTAGGCCCCCATGGCCTGGGCAAGGTAATAACCACCTTCCACCTAGAATGAGACCTGACCTCGTTTCCAGCATAAATCAGACATGGCGCATCTAGAGGTGGGTATCGTGGAGAGTTGTTCATAATCTGAGCAGTTCAATGGTTTGGTTTTTTTTTAATAACACTTACTTTCTCGTCACCCAAAACCCAGCCAAGGAACAAAAGCTGAATACTCATCTCTGGACAAGTCAGTTTGGTTTCCTTCTGGTCTTCCCTGAATTGAATTTTCACAACTTTTCCCTCCTGCCTTTGGCTCTGGATAAAGTGACATTGCAGTATTCTCTTTATCTTGATTTGGGAAAGTTAGTGGCTTTTCTCTTGACAAAATAATAATAATGATAAAGTTTCATGTATAATCAAAGGAGGGGTTTTTTTTTTTGTGCGTGGGCCACAGTGGTGAGCAAGATGGAGAATGTTCTTTCAGAAACTTAAAGTAAAACTAAAGCACATATGTTCTGTAAAAACCATTGTTTGACAAGATCAAGTTACCTCAGGAGAGAGAAGTAATTTCACTAACTGTTCCTCTCTTGAACATCTGAATCTCCCCCATGACTCTGGCAGAGAAGGTGGGGGTGCAAGGGGTTAAACCCCACCCAGCTGCATCTGGGTAATTACCCTCTGGACACTTACTAAAGAGCTGACTGCCACGCTTAACCTTGAGCAGGCACAGGAGGGGTTAAGGGAACCAACACAGCTGGATTTGCATTTAAGAGAAATCCGGGGAACAGGCCTGAATGTCCATAAGCTGTGTGAGATTCTTGGAAAGGTCACTCAAGGCACACATAAAATGTCTTTTACAAACACACACACACACACACACACACACACACACACACACACACAATCTTGATAGCACATGTGCTCCTGAGGTTAAACCATCTGTTTCCAAAATGATCCTGGCTCTCTATAAAAGAGGACACAGGAGGAGTGCTCACTCCTGCAATCAATACCAAAGAGTAGGTCTCAGGTTATCAGTACCTGTATCTATGAGGCT
Source organism: Panthera pardus (assembly GCF_024362965.1). Lineage (NCBI taxonomy): Eukaryota > Metazoa > Chordata > Mammalia > Carnivora > Felidae > Panthera > Panthera pardus. Next base: position 54,376,692 of record NW_026526666.1, read on the forward strand.
GAGCACGTGTAGGAACAGGCAATTTACTCTGAAATGTGCATAGAGGTGGAGGGATTTTCATCACCAGTTTGTTTTGGTTAGTGATCTAGAAAAAGGCCTGGAAGCAATCCCATTTGTCAAGATCTGTTCTCCATATGACAAGGGTGTTGTATCTTACCTGTACTTAGAAAAGATCGACGGGAAAAGACAGTAAGAATCCAGATTATCAAAGGGCATTCTAAATGGGAAGGTTTGATTACATTTGGCTAATTGATAACAATTATAATATTCTCTTACCTACACAGTCCCAATATTTTCAATGGCATTATTTTAATTATTAGCAACTTAAATAACAGTAGTTTGAGGAATTATACTTGAAGTTATGGTGAAATGTTCTCATTTTTCTTGTGAGACCATTTGTCTGTATCTATTGTTTCTGAATCCAGCGCCTTTTTTCTAATTCTATTTTTTTGGTGGGGGGTGGGGGCTGCTAAAAATATATTTTAATTCAATAATTCTTTTTTCCCCTTTTTTCTAATTTTAAATTAAACTGTCATCTTCACCCTCTTCCTCCCAAGTACAGTCAAGACCAAGCCAGGATGCCAACAGAAGTTTTTCCATGATGGTGTGAGTCTATTAGCACGTACACTTTGCCATAACCCAAATGACAAATCACAGACATCTTTTCTATTCTCAACTTGGCTAGTATTTTCATATTTTATTACTCTCAGATCTACATCCACTTTTATATACTATATGTCAATTAATATAAAATCATCCACATTGTTTCATTACCATTAGCATTAGAAAGATTATTAGTTTTTTCCACATATAGAGGAAATACTCAAGAGCTTTATACATTCCATGTCCTACAACTATTCTCATTATCCATTCTTTTAAAAATGAGCTTTCTCCCTTTGGAATTCCTTGAAATTAAGAAGATTAATTTACTGTTGTCTGGCTCTAACACAGGATTGGAATTCTTTTCACCTTTATGATCCATATTTCCCCAACCTTGGCCATAAAAATCATGTACATTTATTAAGGAACACTTTGAAAATCTAGAAAGCTATAAAGAAGAATATTAAAATAAATCAGAATCTCACCACTTAATTTAAAAGTCTTAATATCTTGTTGCAGTAAAGTCTATAGTGAAGCAGAGCATATGAAAAGAAGTTTTCAATTGAAAAAATAATTTTTAAAGTAACTTTAAATCCCTGGATATGCATTTAAAACCAACAAAGAGCTTCTTTCCATATTACTTGTAGAATCTACCAGTTGGAAATGGTTTTAAAGACACCTAGATCAACTGCACCATTGAAACCCATAAGGTTAAGGATCTGTTGACTGTGAATGGCCACATCAGGCTCCTGACCTGCCCTCTGCTCTTGTCTGCACTACAGCAGACTCCCTTCCACCATTCTTTTGTCTCTGGGCCAGGTGGCTAATGGGTGACATAAGATAGGGTCCAACAAAGGGGGGCTGAGGAGCTACTATAATTGGGGGCTACAACATCAGGATGGGAAGAGATCCCACCATCCCACCAGCAGCCCTGAAGAGCCAGTTACAGCTGTGTCATAGTTTGCTCCAGCTGCCACAGGCTGGGGGGTTTAAACAACAGAGGTTTATTTTCTCATGTTTCTGGACAAAAAGGCCTAGATCAAGGTATCCAGATCAAGGTTGGTTCCCTCCAAGGCCTCTCTCCTGGGCTTGCAGATGGCCATCTTCTCTCTGTATCTTCAGTTGGTCCTTTCTCTGTGCATGTCTGTGTCTTAATCTCCTGTTCTTATAAAGACGCCAGTCATATTGGATTGAGACTCTCCCTAATGATCTCATTTTAATTTCCTCTTTACAGGCCCTATTTTCAAATATGGTCATATTAGGAGGTACTTGGGGTCAGAACTTCAATATATGAATTTTGAGAGGGGACAAGAATGCAGCCTATAACAGGCTCATTTAAAGTTGTTGTTAGTCTGGTTGAAATTTAGGATTTGGGATTAAGTGAACTATATAGGTCCACACACAAGCTGACCAGTGAAACAACTGCCAGGTCTAAAAAGCACAAGGCTGCCTCGTGTTCTTTCAAAAATCTTAGATCCCGAGGAGAAGAGCAGGGGGACTGTGAGTCAAGAGCATGACTATTTCCAACTCTAACTGCTACCTGGCTGCAAAACTTTGCTAAGTCCCCTTACTTGTTTAGGCCTAAGTTTCCTCCCCTACAACATGTAGGCACAGTGTGAGTTTAAAACAAATTGCTAGTTGATCTCTAAGTTCTCTATGAACCCCATAAACCAAGAAAAGTACACAACACTCAGGCTTTACTTCCTACATCATCACCATCCTATCACACTCCTCCCCAAAGATTCACATTCTTCAGCTGGACGTTCATACCCTCCACTGGGAGCTCCCCTGATTGGATGCCCCTGACCTCGGTCCCCTTCTCTGCCATCCAACTAGTCTACCAGATATTCCCCTCCTCCCCTCTCTCAATATCTAGAGAAAACCCTCCCATCTCTGTCATATCACCCATTCTGAAGACACTGCTCAAACACAGCCTCCTCCATAAGACCTTTTCTAAGCAGATGTGGTCTCTCCCTGCTTTGTATGGATTTGCCTCTCTTACTGTACATGTGTCATCGCCCAGCCTCACCACTATTTCACTCCTTAATACTATCCACACAGACCTTTGAGTATAAAAGGGAAATGTAGTGTATGACCTTTTGTAAGTAGGGAAAATGAGAAAATACACATGTATCTGTACATTGGTACCAAATGGAGCACATAAAATCGAATTAATGTACCTGTGTGGGTGGGGTGAGTAGGCATGAAGTGGATATGTTGGGAGGATGGGAACGGGGTAGAAAAATGGTGAGGAGGGACATTTCTTTGAGTATCTCTTTCTATATAGTTCTGGCTTTTTAATTTTTTATTTATTTCATTTTTCAATATTTTTAAAAAATGTTTGTTTCATGAGAGAGAGAGTATGTGAGCAGGGGAGGGATAAAGAGAGAGACTCCCAAGCAGGCTCCATGCCATCAGCACAGAGCCTAGTGTGGGGCTCAGTCCCATGAACCGTGAGGTCATTACCTGAAATCAAGAGTCAGAGGCTTAACCGACTAAGCCACCCAGGTGCCCCCTGACTTTTAAAACCATATTAATGTTACACACAAATATGTAAGTAAATAAATAAGTAAAATCAATCAAGATGGCTGGGTGGAAAAAACAAAACAAACAAACAAAAAAACCCTTAACATGGAATACAGCCTAAACAAATGAACCCAGGGGGAGATAGGAAAGGAAAAATAATCGTGGCATTCCAACTCTAACTTCAGTCAAAGAAGACACACTGATCCCTATCTGGTAATGGACCTGTGCAGATTTAACAAAGAAAGGGAGAGGGTGGTACATTTAAAAAAAAAAAAAAAAGTTAGCTAACCACTGATTTAGCTTATTTATTTCATAGTTGATATGACAGAGATTGTTAGATTTCTACGCAATATCCAGTCTCCCTTTTCTCTTTTCACAATAGAACCCCTATTTTATTGAGGGCAGCAATGGGCTACAGTGAACATCATTTTCTAGCCTCCCTTGCAGCTGAGGGTGGTCACGGGACACAGTTTGGTCAGTGAGATGACCTTAGAAGTACAGAGATAAGGGGTGTTTCTGAGCAAGCTCTTTCAAGGAGTTTGACACAGCTAGCACCTACACTTTCACCTGCCCCCATCTCCCCATCAAGAATGTGGACAGAAAGCTGAGGGTGAATCAGCCACCCTACAGCCACAAGATGACAAGTGTGCACTGTGGATGATTGAGGGGACAGAAATACAGTATCTGGGTCCCAAAGACATTGCAAAATGGAAATGTTTATTTTCTACTGTGTGTCTTGCCTCTTTCCATTACATGAGAAAATTAAATAATATATTTCTCCATAACTTTTTAAAAGCCAGTATCTTTCAGGTCTGTTACACACAGCTGAATACAGAGTCTGATATTGCTGAGGCTGGTGACGGCAAGATTTAGAATCCATGCCTTTTAACTCCCAGTTCAGGGTACTTTCAACCACACATGCCACTTACAAGCCATCCCTAAACTCCTGTCATGCAACTAGCACTGCATAGACATGGCCTTCCTATGTATCCAAAAGAAAAAAAAAGGCTATAACTGCATACTCATGTCTGATTAAACTGGGACTGGAAAGTTTCCCTGCCTACCGTAGATTCTATTAATTCATATGAAACTCTTTGCATGACATTTAAAACTTGGCATATAACAAGGCTTCCTTCTTTTCTTTTTTACTGGGTAATAGACAAAGAATGTTTTCAAGCTGAGGATAAGCTCTCTTCTTACATCTACACTCAGACTGAATATATTTAGAAAAGCCTTGAAGGTTAATCCTTGAAAGTATAACCTGAATATATGATGGTCTGAAACACTACACCATAAAGAGATCTTACATATTGCCACCTTCACACGCCTCTTCCTTCTCTGTACTTTACCTCAGCATTTAGAACAATATTGCAATTCTTTGTTATTCATCTGTCTTCCTCACTAGATTGCCAGCTTCTTGAGGGCAGGGCGTTAAGTCTTGTATGTCTGCTATATAGCACAATCTTTATCTCAAGAAAATTGTCCTCATTAATAAATGGATGGAAGGAAGTGTGTGTGATACTTAGAAATGGAATTATTCTGAAGCAAACTACATAATGAAAAAGGTTAATCTTGTGCCCTTCAAAAGACAAAATTAATAGAGATTTGACTCTAAAATCAAGAAAGTGTATTTTGGAGATTTTTGGAATTAAAATTTTCATTTTGGAATCAGATGCTGTTCACTCATCCAAGACAAAATCTCTCTAAAATATTTTAAAGACTATTAGAATCTGAAAGGTGGGATTAATTTTTACTGGGTCCATTCGGCTAGCTAGCAATCCCACATTCAAGGAGTGCTGCATGCCCATAAGCACACCAGTATTACATGCTCTAGTATAGTTACCAACACAGGATACTGACTTTGGAAAGGAGTAGATTGGGGATCAATGGGAGCCAGCCAACAAGATCCAAGGCCAATTGCAAAGCTGCTGTGTTATAACTTCTGCAAATCTGTAGGCAATCAGCTGGTGGTTCAGAAGCCTTGCTGGAATCAAGGCATAGAAGGGCAGGTGAGCAATTCACACATCAGGCATGAATCACCACCATTCCCCAAACCAGGAGAAGCCTTTGCTCATTCATCAAGTCAGTCTTCTAAACACCAACACTCATTCTGCACTCAGGGTAGCTAGCTCATTGCAGCCCAGAAGCTGGGCCAGGTCTGTGGGTGTGGGGGGACACAGGAGCCATACCCCATGGCCACCTGGTCTGACTCTTCCTCTTCCAGTTCATGTAACTCCTCTGGGCCCCCGTGTCCTCATCTGTAAAATGGGGGGAACACCACTACTCCTACCACATCGGGTTGTTGGGAAGATGAAATGAGTTCCTGTTGAGCAGATGTATAGAAGAGTGCTGGCCCATGGGAGACCCGTGTCAAGTTTTAGCTGCTATCGTTATTTGTCGAGTGGAGGAATTCATGATATACTTAAAATCCTTAAAACTACATTCAAGATGGACATACACAGAAAGATGTCAAATTAATATAGAGTAGTCCCCGCCCTCCTCTCCGTGGCTTCGCTTTCTGTGGCCCCAGTTACCCATGGTCAACCGCCACCCAGGAGCAGATGATTCTCCTGACGCAGCACCAAAAGATCAAAAGCAGCAGAATGCTACAACACGTACATCATTCACCTCACTTCATCTCATCAGGCAGGAGTTTTATCCTCTTACATAGTCACAAGAAGGGTGAGTATGGTACAAGATACTTAGAGACCACATTCACGTAACTTTTATTACAGTATATTGTTACCAGTGTTCTATTTCATTATCATGTTAGTGGTGTTAATCTCTTACTGTGCCTGATTTAGAAATTAAGCTTTATCATAAGTATGTACATATATATGTATGTATGTACAGGAAAAACACAGTATGTATAGGGTTCAGTAGGGTTCTTGGTTTCAGGCATCCACTAGGGGTCTTGGGACATATCCCCCATGGATAAGAGGGGACTCCTGTATAATGTGTATGAATAGAAAATAAACTAGTGCAAGATAAAAATACTCACAGCAGTTCCCTTTTAGATTTGGGATTATCGACTCTTTGGTTTTTATCATTTTCTCTATAGTTTTCTATACAACTTGAACTATAGAAAACAATTTTATTAGTATTAATAACATAGGCCTCAGTTTCCTAATTCATGGGATGGGGACAGCACTGCCTGCTCTACCCTGTGGCTCTCCCCATCCACAGCCTTGCCCCCTGATACATGCTTATCAGATGCACAGCCAAAGAAAATTAAATCACACAGCTACTTTTCATCTCCATAATGGTAAGAACTCCCTCTTAGAATATCTTTCTTCAAACTAAATCAGAGTCAGCGGTATGCATGGAAATTAGTATAAAGAGTAAACAGACTTGTTTTACAAAGTTAATTTCAGCAATGCCAATCTCATTAAATCCTAAATCCCTGGATACTTCTCCCAGCCCTGGATTATGTGGTGACAGACGGTTACTGGAACAGAGAGAAAAGAAATAACACTCTCTTTAAAGGGAAAACAAACAACAAAAAACTGCCATATGCTGTCCATTCTGCTGTCTAAGTGATTTCCCTTCCCTAACACTGGGAAGTTCTCCACCCCTTCACCTGGGTTGATATTTAAAACCAAGAGTAACAGTTTATGGCCATAGCAATATCAACACTGCTTTCTTCACTCCTACACATAGAAATTAGGAGAATTTGGGGGCACCTGGGTGACTTCATCAGTTAAACCTCCAACTCTTGATTTCGGCTCAGGTCATGATCTCACAGTTGGTGAGATCAAGCCCCATGTCGAGATCTACACTGACAGTGCAGAGCCTGCTTGGGATTCTCTCTCTCCCTCTCTCTGCCCTTCCCCCGCTCACACTCTCTCCCTCTCTCTCAAAATAGATAAATACACTTTAGGGGGAAAAAGAAAAGAAATTAGAAGAATTTTTGTAAAAGCTAAGCAAGCAGAAGAATATATCTATATAGAAAACAAAAAACACTTCCTCTCCTCCTCTTTGTGTTAAATTCACTGTTAGACCCAGTCACCCAAGTGCACCTCAGTTTCCTGGTGCCGACTTGACCCATATCTGTGAGTGCTCTTCAGAGCTCATGCCTACATCTTTGACAGCAGGGCTGCAGCACTGTTGAAAGGGGGCATGGGTTGAAGGCTCCCCAACAATCTGGACTGATGCCAGTCACCATGAACGAGACACTGAGCCTCTCGGGGCCTCAGTTCCCTCATCTATAAACCAGGCATATTCATATCACCTTTGAAGAGCTGCCGCAAAACTCCTGTGAAGGCCCCGGGTAAAATGTACCGCACTCTATAAATGTGCAAATGCAGGAGGCACAGAGGGGGAAACATGTTAAAAGCACAGAAGGAAACAAAAGGCAAAGATTCCAGCGTGTGTGGATGGGGAGGCTGCCACTAACAGTGCTGGGTTTGTGGCCGGGGACTCTGCGAGTGCCACATACCCAGGCCTGTGTGTGCAGCTGCCATCAATCAAATCAGTGAAAAACTTCTGAATGTGGATCTTGTGGAGAAACTCAATGAGCCAGAAGCGAGAGAGGCTGATTAGAGAAGCAAAGTAAACACAGGATTCTCAGGCCCTCAGAGGCCACCGGGTCCACACCCCAGACCTGCACACAGCAGCCTGACCTAGGGAAAAGTGTGCTGGAAGGAGCTGGTCGCATGTGACTGAGCGTTGGCCCCTCCTGATGCTTCTCCGTGGGTGGCTGGGGTATTTTATGTACCGTTTCCATAGAGAAGCACAAACTTTCTGGGAGATTTATTAACTTCATTTCTCTACTAGAGAACAGGGAGATATTTTTGTCCTGTATTAGGGTGGGCAGATCATAAAGTCATAGAAGTTAGACAGAGGGACCAGGAAGGGCTGGAGCCAAAGTGCAAGACTGCTCTGGGAAGACTTCCCTGACATCCTGGCAAGGGAAATCCTTCCCTTTATGAGGACGAGCCCACAAAATTTACTTCTGAGGAACTTCCTGTGTTCTTTTTCTCTCTTCCCTGCCTCCCTTCCCTTCTCTCCCTCTCACTTTTTCTATCTCCCTCCTTTTCCCACTCACTCTAGCACCATCTCCCTCTCCTTCCTCTCTCATTCAGTCTCTCCTTCCTTCCTCCTTCCTTCCTTTTTTCTTTCTTTCTTTCCTCCTTTCTTTCTTTCTTTCCTTCTCTTCCTTCTCTCTGTCTTCTCTTCCTTTGTCTTTCTCTTTTTTCTCTTTTTCTTTTTTGAAACATTGTTGAATACCTACCATATTACTTACCAGTTCCCATATTTGGCATACTTTTATTATAGCAAATGGTTTCTTATTCTTCTATTCTTTCCTTTTTTAAAAATTCTTTCCACAAAAAAAAAATTAGTCATCTATTATGGTGCCAGGTATCCAAAAGAAAAACTATTTTTTTGTTTTCATTCAGAAAACATTTACTGAACTGTCAGAATATTCCAAAAACTGTGAATAACTGAATAAGATATAGCCTTTGCCCCCAAGGAGCTCACAGATTGTGGAAGACCCACATGTGAACAGAAAATAAATGGCATTTGGTCTACAAGGCAGTGATAGCCAGTGGTCCAAAGATTCATGCAAGTATTTCAAAATGCAAACTTCCTACTGGGAAGTAGTCAGCAAGGCTTTACATGTCTTCCCCAATCCCACTCCAGTTGTCTAAGGGTGGTCAGGTAAGGAAGTAAGCTCTGGCCAAAAATATCCTTTTGTAACCCTCCACAATCTCCCTCTCTCCTGTGTGGTGATTGTCGTTAAGGTAACTACAGAAGCCATAGATTAAGGACCCCATCAACCTGGGTCCCTAAATGACTGTGTGGAGCAGAGTCACCTAATCCACTGAAAACTGGTCTTTACATGAGCAAGTAATAAAGTGTCATTGTATTAAGCCCCTGGGTTTTCAAGGATTATTGGTTATGACAGCTAGTATTAACTAATATAATTCATCTGAGAAATATTTGTTAATATTATGTTATATATCATATATTATATACTAGATACTGTTCTAGGGATAGATCAGTATCCTTAGAGCAAAAGAAACAAAGACCTATGCCCTCCTGGAGCTAAAATTCAATCGAGTACCTAGCACCATAGCAGGTGCTCAAAAAGTATTTATTGAAGGTAGAATTCCAAGATTCATTGAGCTCACATTTTAGAAAAAGAGTGCGGGTACTGAGGAACAAGTAAACCAAAAAACTGATTAAAAATAGTGAGTGACTTAGGGGCACCTGGGTGGCTCAGTCAGTCAGGCATCCAACTTTGGCTTAGGTCATGATCCCACAGTTTGTGAGTTCGAGCCCTGCATTGGGTTTCATGCTGACAGCATGGAGCCTGCTTAGGATTCTCTCTCTCTCTCTCTCTCTCTCTCTCTCTCTCTCTCTCTCTCCCTCTCTCTCTGCTCCTACCCCCCATCCTTCCCCCCTCTCAAAATAAATAAACTTAAAAAAAATAAAAATAAAAATAGTGAGTGACTTAAGCTAGAGTAAGAACACTTTCAGAATGTTGCCTGAGTTTCACCAAGCAGAAAAGCCTCTCTCCCCCTTTGCCCTGCCCTCTGCCCCCAAGCCCCAGATAAGGAGTTGTCTCATGGCAGGGACTGTCTCATTTGTGTGGATATCACCAGGACCTGCACAATGTCAAGCATTTCATAAGTGTTCAATAAATGTTGAATAAGACATGGTCTTATGCTTTAAGATTTTTATATGTTATGCATATCCTTTTATTTTATCAAAAGATATTTGATATTTTTTTATTTTTAAAATATTTTTTAACTAGTACAAAATCAATTTAAAATATTAAAACAACAGACTTTTCAGAAAGAGCAGCTCTACCCAGGGGATGAGTTACCAGCATCACAGATGGGTGCATGAAAGGGCCCAAGGGCAGTACCAATAGTGAGTTAATAGAAAGGCAAAATCCAGAGAGCTGAAGTAGCCAGGAAAATTTTACAGAAAATACCATTAATAATAACAGCTCACCTATTCATGACCCTGTATAGCTTACAAAGCATTCCCACACATATTACTTCATTTGACACGTTTAATAGCTCTCTGGGGTAGTTATTATTAACCTCAAAGAGATTAAGGGATTTGCCCAAGCTCAACAGCTAATAATTAATAGAGAGTCAGAATTCGAACTCTTGTCCTTTTATTCTGCATCTGGAATAAGGCTCCAAGGTAAGGTGGGAAAGTGCAAGGCATACTTCAGGGGCTTTGCAGAGGGCAGCCTCCCTGGAGCAGAGGGTTAAATGTGTTCACATACCACTCAACATTTCCAGAGACTGGCTCACCTCTACTTGTGGGAGAGGTTGCACTCAGGCCCTCTCATAAAGGACTGAGAGGCCACATAAAGGACTGAGAGGACACATAAAGTGCCAGTCAGTTCTGGTAATTCACCAACATCACCATCTTTTCCTGATCACATTATTAGGAAACAGGATCCACCACCCTGTTCAGATGAGGAAAGAACACAGAAGTTCAACAAGTCAGTTTAAAATGAAGGGGAAGGGGGAGGAAGCATTCTTTAGTGTCTACCAAGTGTTAAAGAAAATTTTCAGAGTGAAGAAGGAAACTAGTATGCAATGGGGGTTCAGATAGCATGAAGTTCAAGTTACTGAACATAAAATTATACAACACTGGAAGATTTTTGCTCATATTTCCAGAAATGCCACCACAATCCAAGCAAAGCCCTGGTGATCCATGTGCCAAAGAACTCATGTAAAAATTCCACCTGCTATCAAAGCAATTTCACATGTGTTGTTTATTTGTATATTTCTTTTAACAATATGGTAGATGTTATTGACTGAATGTGACATAATATGAAGCCTGTTTAATAATGGGATTGACTGCTTTGGTTAAAGAGAGAGCACATTGTGAGTAAAGAATTCAAGAATTCAATCTATCTAGGATGCTGTAGATGGAAGCATGCATCATGTAGGAGCTGGATATCATGACCTCTCAATCCATCTAGTGACCCAGTGATGACCTGCACTGAACAGAGACCATCCAGAACCCTGAAGAGTTATAGGTCTAATCTATGGTGCCATCTCTAAGACATATCTGGGTATTAGGCATGTCTAAGTGTAAAACGCACCCAGTATCAAAGAAATTTTAAAGGATTAAATACAAAGGAAAACATAGTATATCTAGAAACAAGATGGAAAAAGTTCTAAAATTTTTCCAACAATATTCAAAAGAACAAGTTTATTTAATAGCTGATGAAGTGCTCAGGACCAGTGATTTCAACTCTCTGAGCCTTGGACCCCTTATGGCAAAATAAGAGAGAGAAGACACTGACAGAGCACCTCAAAGTTCTCTATCAGCCCAAAAGTCTGTGAGTCAGTGACTTCCAGAAGAGGCTAATGGTGTACTGGCTGCCTAATCAAGATGAGTGGTCTGCCTATCAATTCTTGGTCATCACCCTTTCTATCTGGGAGACTCCATGTGCCAGGATCTCAGGCTGACTCCATCCTGCCTCAACTTCAAACTCCAACTTGGTAAACACAGCTGGGCGTCCTTCTCAGTCCTAACCATCTTTTTAAGGAGACCTAGATACAGGGCTTATTCTCCTGAGCGGGTGATGGGTGTTAGCCTTTACCCAAAGTTTCTAGTGCAGAAATGCAGCTAACTTTACAAGATGATATCCCACTACTGAACCAAAGACAATAAAGAAAAGTGTGGATAGCTCTTATTTGTATTTCTAAATCTGAGTAATAGGCCTGTGTTCAAAGAAGAACGTGAACATATTACAAGAATGCAACACTCTTGTTAACTCTGTCCAAGGATCTTCATCAGCCAACTACCATGCTACTGGTTGCCATCTCTACCTTCAGGGATTACAACATCTCATCTAAAATGCTTTATGACTTCCCCCCAACCCTGGTCAAATCATATATTTACATAAAATACAATCATGCCATGAGTCTTTCCAGTGTTATGTGTCCTTTTATAAAAGGTTTTCAAAGCTGGCTTAAATAATTACAGGACCTAAAAGCTCCTGTAATTCATGTCCAAGAATTTTCCGGACCAAGGAAAAATAAGTACTGCAGGATTTCCCACACTCCTGTCAAAGATTTGAAGGACCTTAGTCAACTTGGCAAAGTAAAGAAAATACATTTAAGATATAATGGCTCTTGCCAGAAAAAGGGTTTTGACCTTCTGGCCAAGCAGATTCCAACCTAATGGCCAACTCAAATGAAATCCAGCTTTTATTCTACAATTTGTAGGATATCTGTAACTACCATTTCCATCTTTTCCACTTTGCCAACTCATAATCCATTGCCCTGAAGGAAGGATTATGCAGAGGGCAGTGGTTTCTGTGTATAAACAATGAAGAATCAGATCCTCTTTGCTCCTCCTTACTTTTTTTTTTTAACCCACCTAGCCCAGAAATCTCCCCTGTGCTATAGAAACCCAATCCTGCGTATTATAGGAATAAACATCAAGTTCACAAAAATCAATTGCACTAATGTAAAATGTGTATGATGTGTGAAGGGGGTGGAAGGTTTATATGTATATGAAGGAAGGAAGGAAGGAAGGAAGGAAGGAAGGAAGGAAGGAAGGAAGGAGGAAGGAAGGAAGGAAGGAAGGAAGGAAGGAAGGAAGGAAGGAAGGAGAGGGGTGACTGCAGAGAGCAACACAATGACATTTACTGACACCATCAAATTGCTTTCTCTTATATTATAAACTTTTAGAACACATCAGTTGACCTAGTTGGGATAGCACCACACAAAGATTACCAATACTTTTGATGTCATTAATTGAATGAAAAGATTGCTATTTCCCTTATATCCCAGAAACACTGAAGCCTATAAATCTAGCAAAGAAGACCAGGGGGAAAAAGTCTATATTCTGTCGGTGAAAAACAATGAAACCCACAAAACCCAAAAACCCTTGTCTAGACATCATAGAGATACATTTGAAATAAAATTGTCAAAAATCGGCCTCTCTTCTACTCATCTGTTATATAAGCAATCACAGACAAGTGAGTAATTATCTTCAAGGATAAATTTAACACATCTTGTTTTCCCCTCTCTCAGCCCCACCCTTATGTGTGCACTTCCAGGAGTTAGATTTCACCATCCCTCTTGCTCCTCTCCCCATATCAGGGAAGCAGAACTTGAGAAATAAGGACCAGAGCTGGGAACTCTGACAGCAAGCCTCTGACATCACTTTGGTAGCAGGAAGTACCGCAGAAGTCTGAGGTTTCACGCCTCACTGCCCTCTCAACACAAAATCCTCCCAGTGACACTGTGCCCAGAAGATGTTTACTGCCTAAACGCACAGTCAATCGCCCCTCAAAGAAACACTCTTCCCACTACACACTGTGTCCACCACTGTTGGGGCAGGGAACCCCTACACTCTGTGGCTGACGCCATAAAAATGAATCCATCTTAAAATACACTGTGCTGCTTTTTGCTTTCTTCTGCCAGTTGGTCCTTGGCAAAGGTTCCTGATGAACCCAAACACATCCAGTTTCATAGCACCTGGGGTGTAGGGGCGAAGGGAGGGAGGGATTGTACCTTTGGGAAACCAAACTTGCCACAAAGCTATTCTTTGTGACTGCAGCTGCTGGTCTCTCCTGCCATGCCCCCAGCCACCCCCATCACCCTTCCTGGTTCTGTTTCTAGGAATCACAGGCTGCGTAGCTGGGAGGGCTTCAAGTCCTACTCTCTCCATTGTGCCGATGAGAAAACAAACGTTTAGAGAAGTCTGGCAACATGTCCAAGTTCATGGGACTCATGAGCCAGGCCAAGCCCAGGACTGCTGGTTCTAGTCCAGTATAGACTTGCAGAAGCATGGCTTTTACAGTAAGAAGAATGCTGGGTTTCAGTCCAGGATTTGTTGCTCGCTAGTTGGTGACCTTGGGGAGAAAACATTCACCTATCTCTGCCTTCTCAGGCTTTCCTGCCTACAAAATAGATAACAAACACTGGTATAGCTCACCAAGTACGTGCTCAACTCAGAGTGCTTACAGGAATGTAAAATGTTACAGCTTTTGGTACAAATCATTTCTTCATAAACCACACCATCTTGACTTCATTTGTTTAAAGATCCATTAGGCCTCTGGGTCAATGGATTCTTACTCATCTTTCCAGGCTCAATTTGCCGTCATCCCCTCCAGAGCATCCCCTGCCCTCGCAGATACAGTGAGGGGCACAGGTGCCCCTGTATGCATCTATCCTGCCCTACATTATGATGACCTTTTGTGACTTTTCCCCCATTTTACTTTAAGAGTCTCAAGAAAATGGACTATGTTTTAATCATCTTTGCATTTTTAGCACCTAGCACAATTCTTGCCCTGTGAGAAGTGAATTTTATCATTTTAAAAATAATAAAAAGAACAAAAATCACTAAGGTGCAAGGTGACTCAAGACAAACTGAAGGTGACACACCTTCCTTTGACTCACACACGCTGAATTTCCTAAGCAAACACTCACATCTACAAGTCTTCCTATGAAGTGTCTCTGCAGGTAACCCACTTCATCAGCTCTAAATACTTCCAACAAAGGACTCAACTACCACTCTCCAGTTACTGGACTAGTAATAATCTTTCCAAAGTATTTTCACATATATCACTCTCTGACAGTTTCTGGGATGTTTCTAACTCACCACACACACACACACACACACACACACACACAAGATTTTTATTTTGCTATTTTAACAGAGCCTTTATTTTGAAAAATGATAAAAATCTTCATGTTATAAAATGAGCACAGGAGAAGTTCTTACTAAACTGGAGTTTATAACTGCTGCAAATCTGAAGAACATTGAGAGAATCCAATGGTGGATTAAGAGAGGCATTTGGTGGGTTTGATTCACAGGAAGCAGTGTGACATAACATGTTCCCACATCTGACTCATGGTGGGCCCATATAATGTGTCCTAGAGGTGTCTTTCTCCAAGAGTCACAGTGAACCCTAAGCAGAAAACAGAGTTTTCAACTATTAGTCATGGTGATGAGAATAATAGTAAAAGCTGCCATCTTTTGAGCTTTTTACTGTACACTGCTCTTTTGGAGCAAGTGATAAAGCATTTGTATTTGGAATAGTCCTAAAGAAAGACAGCATTCTGGTTGCTCAAACTGTGCAACATAGAGAGAGAGAGACATCAATTAGAAGCCAGACAGCTTGTTCCCAAATTGGCCATGCTATCTCTCAATTTGTGTCTTTGTGAATGATTCCCTCTGCCTGGAATTGCTGTACCCCCATCCTGACCCTCCAATTTCCCTTCCTGGCTTCTTTTAGCAAACCACTCCTCATTTCCTATGGGAAATCTTTCAGCACCTCCTATCTGGAATAAAGTACTCTTTCCCTTATGATTTATAATAAATCAAAAATTGCCTTGGGTTATAGCCATTGTTCTCTGTGTTAGAATCTCCCTTTGGACTGGGGGCTTTCTGAGGGTAGGAAATTCATCTTTTTTCATCTTTTTATTCCCAGTATCTACTATGGAATTTTATACCTATTACTTCTAGCACAGAGTATGTATAAAATAAATGTTAAGTGAATAAATGAGTGGAATAAACAAAGAGTTCCCTTAACATAAGTAGGACAAATTAGCAAATAAATAATAAAATGGAGGAATTGGTAAACAGGACAAGGAAGGTGACATTTTTCTATTTCTGTAAAATATTCCAAGATCTCAAAAAAAAAAAAAGAGCTTGAGAAGTATGTGTAACTTTTATTATTTGCTTGGTATGGACATTAAAAAGTAGATAAATGTTTACCTTTTTAATGGGCCAGCTAGGGACCACGTAATCTCCCTGAGTTCTTTCCCTAAAATGAAATTTCCTTAAGTAGGTCATGACAGGGAGATTTATCTCAGTGGTCAAGTCCTCTTGCAGTAGAAGCAACTGTAAAAATGTCCTTTTCTGGATGTGGTAAGCCAAGGTGGCTTGGGATGGTCTGGGAAAACACCATCGACACACCAACTCACTAAAATCTTAAACATGACCAGACTTGCATATGGTTTATTAGTGTCCTCCATGGATCTCAAAATAATTTAAAATGGGATTTAATATCACACTTACCCTGGAAGACAAAAGCAAAATCGCTCTCTCAAGGCAGCTTCATTCATACACAATGAGAAATATGACAGGTATACTCCAATATCTGAACATCTATTTAAAAATCAATTATAAACCAAGAGAGTGCTACAGAAAGATATAAGCAGAAGTCTTTTAAATATTGAACTCCCATCATACATTTTAAATAAAATTGAATTTTCAAATCTTTGGTTTATGCCAAGCCCTTCAGGGACATAGTGACTATAAAGGCAGGTATCTATGAGCAAACAGCAATCTGAGGCACCCTCGGGAACACGCTAGGGCACTCAAGGCCAGGTCTACATGTGCTTTGTTCTTTTTTTGTTTGTTCGTTTGTTTTTGGACTTTCCTGCACTGGGCCTCCTGGAAAGCAGACAGGCAATACAATCAACCGGATCAGTATTCAAATTCCAGCTTACTCACTTCCTAGATACCTGACTTGGGAATTCATTGAATCTCTCTTAGCATCCATTTCTCATCAGTAAAATGGAGTTAATAATGCCTTGGAGGTAGCCAGCCTCCAAGATGGCCCCAATGATTCCCATCTCATGATTTTCATACCCTTGTATAGTCCCCTCCCACCTTTTACCATTTTACTAGAGTCTATGATCTATGTCATACAACAGAAGTGATCACTTCTGAAAGAGGTTATAAAAGACTGGGACTTCCATCCTGGGTGTTTTCTCTCATTGCTCACACTGGGGGAAGCCATGTTGTGAGCCACCATATGCAGATGCCCATGTGTTATTGCGTGAACCTGGAAGCAGAACTGCCAGGCCAGTCAAGCCTTCAGGGGCTGCAGACTCAGCCAACAGCTTGATGGTGATCTCATGAACCACTAAGCTAAACCGCTCACAGATTCCCGATCCTCAGAATCTGCATGAGATAATAAAATTCTATTGCTTCAACTGCTAAATTTTGGGGTTATTTGTTATGCAACACTAGATAACTAATACAATGCCTGTTGGGAAGAGTTACATTGAGGATCAGCAATAATATGTCAGATGCTGAGTACATGTTTGGCACATATTAGGCACTCAAATGGAGCTATGAAAATTGAAACTGTATTATTAATAATTACATTATCGACCAATTATTGTTTTATTATTAACAATGCTGTATGATAAAATAACAAGTATAATTTTATGAGAGATTCATCATGATGCTTTTCCATGGAAAAGAAACTAGCAGAAGGGTCATCAATCCTAATGACAATTTTTTTTTATATTTCCTATTGTTAGCTCAAGGCTTAATCTTTGCACTGACAGTTCTAATTTGCAGATACACATTGGTGTCAAGCATTCTGAGGAGCTGTAGAACATTTAAAAGGTAATAGGGGAAAAAAGGGAAGATTATATTCTCTGAACAACAGATACTACCTTTAAAATAATAATGCCCTCTGTTTGGCTCTTACATCAGTTAATGAGAGTCCTTGATGCATAAATCCACTCTGGGTTTAAAGCCCTGGACAGAAGCTCCTGACTTTGATTCATGACTGACCGCTCTATCGCCTTAAGCAAATTACTTCACCTCTTCGAGCTTCAGTTTTGCCATGTGTAAAATAGGAAAAAACAGTACTTCTCTTGTTGTTTTGAGGATTAAAGAAATAATGAAGTACAGTTAGAAGAGTAATTGGCACATAGTGAGTGGTCAGTAATTGTGTGCTATTTTTCTTTCCATTTTCTGCTATGTGGCAGGAATCATTAACATTATACTCATCAAGGCCCAGTATGTCAAAGGATTTGCTCAAGGTAAGGAGAAAAGAACTCTAGCCTTCTGTTTTTTGAAGGTATAGTCTTGAATAAAATGTAGCCTTTCTTGGATTTACAGAGATTTCAGGGAATATATATTTTTAAAAATGGTGCTGTTTATAGTCTATGGTGATAGACATCAGAAAGTAATTTCCTGGGTTGGGTGGAGGGAGTGAGGATGGGAGGTAGGGTTGGCTGGGAAAAGGGGCACAAGGGAACTTTCTGGAATGATGAAAACATTCTGTAACTAGCTTTAGGTAGTGGTTTCACAAGTGGTCACAATTGTTAAAACAGATGGAACTGAACACTTAAAACCTGTCTACATTAATTATACCTCAATAAAAATGATGAAAAATAAAGACAAAAACAAAAAAAATAATATATTACCTTATATATTCAAAGCTTTGGTCCCCTGTCATGACCTCAAGCCCACTCTCTTCTTCTTCCTTCCATATATTCTTCATGAAAGTAAAGATAGCAACTCAGAGTGGACAGGCATAGCATGCCACCCTCAACTCTCCCAAAATCGCTAAATCAAACAGGAAACAATGGGGCGAAGGAAAGTGAGCTCCTCAATGGGCCCTCAGACAACCTCCCCTCTCTCCCTCAGAGGTGGTCTTGTGCCCACTCTCTAGGGACATGCTCTGAACCACCCACCTGGGCCATTGCCCGACCTGCTCAGGTAGAGACAGAGGCCTCAGTCTCCTAGACTGCCAATCTAGCCTTTCAAACAAACAGGAAATTCATTTGGGAGGAGGAGGGAGTGTGGAAGGGTCATGATCCTTCCATCCTTCTTTAAACAGAGTAGAAAAACATCATATACCCAGGTAACTGTAATAATTCAAAGTTGCTCAAACTTCAACTCCGGCTCCCATCCCACCTGCTTGGTGGTAATGCAGCAGGGCTTAGGGGTAGCTCAGAATTCCACATTTCAGCTGGATCTGTGCTAGTGTGGAGGTGAGTGGTTGAGTTTGGTGGGCAGGGGGTGGAGGGGGTGGGTGGTCCTTCTACTTTTTAAAATTTAAAAAAAAAATCTTTTGGGAGAAGTCCTTTGGAGAACTCTAGAAGGAAAACCTTTCCCTTCCCTAAATCTAAGAGAAAATGGTACAGCAGCTGGCCATGAACAATATGCAGGAGAAGACTCAGAGACCTCTGTACCCTCTGGGTTCTAGTGTGCCATGTGTGGATGTTCGGTTTAGTCACCAGCTACATGACTCATTCTTGCCAAATGCTTGCCTCAGCAGAATTACAAATTACCATGTGTCTTATACCTTCCCAGATTCTTACCAACAGGTGAAAACAATGTGTGTAAAATCCATAATGCCATGTCCCAAGAACTAGAATGTTGGAGCTAGCAGGAACCTCAGAAACCATTCACCTCAACCAACTCAATTTCCAAAAGAAAGTGTATCTATCCCATAAAGAGATATGCTTTCTAACTCACAGGAGGGTTCATACCCAGAGGGATCAAGTCTGCTCTTGCATTGACTCCATATCCATGGGCATCTCTGTGCATCTGTTCCTGGGAGGGAAATGCTTTCAAGTAGCAAACAAACAGGCTGGAGATGCTAAAGAAAGAGACAAGGAGAGGGAACTGGGACCTCCCTTAGATGATATCCCTCTGTTAGATGATGCACCCTAAAATGCTGCTTTCCTTCCTCTTTCCCCCACTGCTATGGGCAGCACCTCTCCAGGGCACCACTGCCCACAGGGCAGCACCTGTGGGCACATTTGTCTTCGCCTCTGGAAAGAAGCTCTTTCAAAGCAAGAGTCATGTCCAGAACCATTACTGGTCCCCCAAAGCCCCAGACACTGTTGTTTATCAACTGAATGATGCTCACCTCCCCGCCTCGTGGCCCAATTTAGACAAAGCCATGAAAGGAAAAATCCGAGCCTTCAGAATTTCTTCTCCTCCAAATATCTTCTTATCTGCTGCCACCACATGGTATCTGACACTTCCAACCCATGTGCCTGCTTCCCCTCTAAGGAGCCCCAACAAGAAACAATGTCTCCCACTCTTAAAAACTGAGAACAAACTGAGGGTTGATGGGGGGTGGGAGGGAGGGCAGGGTGGGTGATGGGTATTGAGGAGGGCACCTTTTGGGATGAGCACTGGGTGTTGTATGGAAACCAATTTGACAGTAAATTTCATATATTAAAAAAATATATATATATAATTAAAAAAAAAAAAGAAAAAAGAAACAATGTCTCCCATTGGCAACTATGCTACCATTTCTGTACCTTTGGTCATCACTAAAACAAGGGGTCTGTCCCACTCCTCAGCACACTAATTGAATACAGCTTTTTGCCATTCATCATCTTCATCACCACCACCATCATCATACAGATTTAACCCTACTCTAAGACACTGTTTAAATACTTTATAAATATTAGCTCATTAAACTCTTGCGATAACCCTAGGAGTTAAGTATTAATAATTTTCCCACTTTCCAGAGTGGAAAACTGAGGCACAAAGAGATTAAGCAACTTGCCCAAGGTTACTCAGTAGGTAAGTGGTAGATCTTGGTTTCTAGCGCAAATAGTCTGGCTTAAGAGCCCACCTCATGGTCACTATTATGCTATATTATCTCTCCAGATTACCTTCATGCCTTTTCCTTCCCTCCCTCCAAAAATCAGTCAGGCACTTCCCCCTCTATGTTCCCATATTTGTCAACACTTTCCACACTGAGTATAAACCATCTTTGTAAATGCCTGTCTTCTCTCCTGGACTACAAATTGCTTGTGGAAACAGACTTTATTCATCTCTGTCACAGTTCAATAAATATTTGCTGAATCTGAATAAATAAATAAATGAATGACTATGTCCATTTCAAAGGGGGCAATGCTTTAACATCAGAGAGAATAAAGATCCCTGGATTAGAAATAAACCCAAGCATATACAGTCAACCAATATTTGACAAGAGAGCCAAGAATACTCAATGGAGAAAAAACAGTTTCTTCAATAAAGAATGCTGGGAAATTCAGATATTCACATGTAGAAGAATAAAATTAGAACCCTATCTGATGTCACTCACAAAAAGTAACTCAAAATGGGTTAAAGACTTAAATGTAAGCCCTGAAATCATGAAACTCCTAAAAGAAAATGCAAGAATAAAGCTCTTTGACATCACTCTTGGCAATGATTTCTTGGATAGGACACCTAAAGTACAAGCAACAATATAAAAAATTAAAAAGTGGGAATACCTCAAACTAAAGAGATTCTGCTCAGCAAAAGAAACTATCAACAAAGTGAAAAGACAACATACAGAGTGGGAAACAAATATTTGCAAACCATATATCTGATAAATGGTTAATATCCAAAATACATAAAGAACTCCTACAATTCAATAGCAAAAAAAAAAAGAAAGAAAGAAAAAGAAAAAACAAACCCACCAAATAATCCAATTTTAAAAATGGGCAAAAACCTGAATAGACATTTTTTAAAAGAAGATAAGTGAATAGCCAATAGGTACATGAAGAGATGCACAACATCACTAGTCATTGGGGGAATGCAAATCAAAACCACAATGAAATATCACCTCACACCTGTTAAAATGGCCATCATCAAAAACACAAGAGATAATAAATACATGCAAGGATATGGAGAAAAGGGAATCCTTGTGCACTAATTGGTAGGAGTGTAAACTGGTACAGCCACTGTGAAAAATAGTATGAAGATTCCTCAAAAAAATTAAAAGTAGAACTTCCATATGATCCACTTTTAGGAATATATCCAAAGGAAATGAAAACACTAATTCAAAGAGATATCTGCAGCATTATTTATAATAGCCAAGACATGGAAAAAACTTAAGTGTCCAATGATGAATGAATTAATAAAGAAAATGTGTGTGGTATGGATGGATGGATGGATATGTGTGTGTAAATTATTGGAATATTATTTATTTAATTAAGGGAATATTATTTGGCCATAAAAAAGAGAAGGAATTCTTGCCATTTGTGACAATATGAATTGAGGGCATTATGCTGAGCAAAATAAAACAGACAGAACAAGACAAATACTGTAGGATTTCATTTATAGGTAGAATCTTAAAAAAAAAATTCATAGGAAAAGAGTTGAGATTTGTGGTTACCAGAGGCAGAAGGTAAGGGGAGGAGAAAGTGGAGAAAGGTGGTCAGAAGGTACAAATTTCCAGTTATAAAATAAATAGCACTAGGGATGTAGTGTGCAACGTGATGACTATAGCTGTACAATATATACGAAAGTTGTTAAGAGAGTAAATCCTAAAAGTTCTCATCACAAGGAGCAAAAATTTTTTCCTCCTTTTTGCTTTTTTTTTATGAGCTAAGATATGTTGACTAACTTCTTGTGGTAATCATTTCACAATATATATAAATTACACCTTAAGCTTATGCAGTGATGTATGTCAATTATAACTCAATAAAACCGGGAAAAATATGTAAATAATTGAAATGGTAAAAAATAAATAAATAAATAATGTTAAAAAAAGAAAAGATCCCTGCACTGTGAGTCAAGAGGCCATGGTCTCAGATCCCATCATCAACTAGCTGTGTGACCTTGAGCAACTTCCTTCACCTCTCTGATCCTCAGTTGCCTCATAGCTAGAGTGACAGGACTAGGCTTAAAGACCTCTGAGTTCCCTTTCAGTTATGGCATCCCAGGATTGTGGCATCAGGGCAGGTCAACAAGCCCATCTTTGTCAGTCCCTCATCTCACTTCCAGAGGTGCAACTCCACCAGTCTGACTTTACAAGTAGTTACCAGGAACAGCAGGCAAGAACGCTAACTGGGAAAGGGTGAGGCGGAAGACTGCACCAAGACTGATGGCACCAAGTTCCATGTGGGAACCACCAGAGAGGGGACAGCCAAGCAGTACAGAGTCAGCTGCCTTCTGGGGGCCGCTGGCCATTGGTGTGAAAAGAATGAGGCCAGCCGCTCTGTCTGCACCAAAGCCGCTGAAACGCCTGCAACTCAGGAAGGGATTACTCCACTTGAGCAAAACCTGTGATGTTCTTTTCACTGCTTTTCCCCCTGCTATCATTACCCAGTCAAGCATTCTTGGCAACGTAAACAGATGATTAACAGGCAGGTTTGGGAAGAAACCAGGAGCAGGAGCTGGATCCCAGGAGCTGGTACACAAGCGTGTGCATTTTCTGCTTCCTCCCCCCGCCCCTGGTCTGAGAACTGTGGCGGGGATAGCACAGCCACACCACCATCTCACCCATGATGGATTGTGAGTAAATCCCATGATGGCTGCCCATCTCATTGGATGAAGATTTCTCCTGGCGGAGGGGGAAGGAGTATCGTGACGGTGGGAACCTCGTTTATTCAGCAACAGCAAGATGAACCTGGCATGAGAAATCAGACTCAGAACCGAAGCTGGCAGAACATCTGACGGAGTGCTGGCGGCCAGAGACAACACGGGTTACGTAGAGTTGCAAATGGCACAGAACGCCCATCAGCAAAAGGACTTCCTCGTGTTGTCTGGCCTTTTCTCTGAGGCCAGCTCATTTCACCCAGTCATAACACAGGTTTTAACAAAAGCTCAGAGCTGGGAAGTACGGCTTTTTGTGTCTTTTGTCCCGGTTGTAGGAATTTTTATAGAAAGGTGCCTTCTTTTCAGGGCAGTTTATATGGGATGTCTTTGATGTGAGTAGCCCAAAAGCAAGGGAAGGGGAGTTTTCTTACAAACAAAAAACAAACAAAATGCTAGGATAAGGATTCTAAGAATAGAATAGGGAAGGGACAGATGAGGGGACAAAAGCCTTGCTGTCATCACAGCAGATCAAGAAAACTTCCCCAACAAGAAGTCAATTACTCCAAGAGATTCAACTTAAAGGTTGGGCTCTAAGTTATAGATGTTTATTTCTTGGCTTCAGCAAAGACAGGACGGTGTTGAGATATTCTATTTTTTCCAGAATAAAAGTCTCAGAGTTGGAAGAACCTATGGGCCCAAACCCCCATCTAATATACAATTCCCTTCTACAATCTCCAGCAGGTGCCAACCCACTCTCTGCCTTATCATCTCTGGCAGAGGGAACTTACTATTTGCCCTTTCTACTTAGGAGATCATATCATTGGAGGTTTTATCCAGAAACTGTGCTAAAATTTGCTTTCCAGAAATGTCCCTGCATTTTTTCATCATTCCATATAACATAAACCTAATTCCTATGTGACGAAGAATCTTCAAAGGTTTTGAGGACAGTTCCTGTGTTTTTTCTTTTTGGGTTTAGCAATCTCAAGATCATCAACCAAAATACCTCCCCATCCTGGTTATTTTCCTCCGGACACATGCCAGCTGATTTTTATATTTAAATTCTTTACCAAAATCAACATTCCTTCTGTGGTCTGAACATGATAGACAAGCACAGGATTATTATGCCTCTTTGCAAATACTCTATGCCCACCATTACTATTTTCTCAGTGTGGCCATATCATACTGTGTGGACTAGAGAAGTCTGCAATGCAGATCTGACCCTTTTCACATATATTATTGCTAAGCCAACCATTCTTCCATCCTGCTCTTCTACAATTGGTTGTTTGAACCAAAGTACAGAATTTTACATTTTTCCCTATTAAATATCCTCTGGTTGGAGTCACTCAAGCTGTTTGAGACATCTGGCTTCAGATTAAGTCATCCACAGATTCACAAAATCTCCAAACATTGTGTCTTTTACTAATGTGATCAACATGTATGTCATCTTTGTCTAATCAAGTCATTGATACAAAAGTTGAACAGAACAGGCTAGAAGCCAAGGTTCTAAAAGGATGCGAGAGCCTTCTTTCCAGATTAATATTTATGAGGCAAACAGTATTCTATGGTACTGTCTCCTTGTCCTCCTGGGCTTTAACATCCAAACCACTCATTGTGATCTGGCCTTTGCAAAGCTGCTCACTCTCCCTGTTACACAGCAAAATTTGCCTTTCACCAAATACATCCTATTGTCCCTTGCCTCCATGTTTTCACTTTACCTCCTTTGCCTAGAGTGATCTTTCCATGCTTTCATCTGCTAAACTTCTATTAATTTTCCAAGTCTCAGCTCCAACTTCTTGTGTAGCCATTCTCTGCTCCATAGGCAGAAGTTGGTGTTCCCAGAGCATCCTCTACAATCCTCTGCTACCGTGGCCAACATACTGAGCTGCAACCGCCTATCTCTCTCCCAGAAGACAAGAGTCAGCCAATGGGTGTACACCTGCCATGATCCCCTCTGTACCCTCATGAAATTGTACTAATCAATCACTAAGTCCTGAGGAAGCCTCAGAATTCTTCCCAACACAACCCACCAGGCAGCCACTGCAATTAATTGATTGGATCTGACACAAATTGAAACCCTATACTATTTTTTAATTTCCTCAAGGGCAGAGACCATACCTCATTCACCTTTGTATTGCTAGGCCCAGCAAAATATCTGGCATAAAATTAACTCAACAATTGTCTGTTGAATAGAATGCCTTTGTTTAGCTGAAGTCTAGCATTTAGAAAATGAATTTCCCCATGTACATATAAGATCCCCATGAACAAAATAATTCTGGTAGTAGCAAGAGCTGGCCATTTGCACTGACTGCGATTAGCAATAGAGAATAATAATTGACCAGTGCTTAAAAACATTCTCCACCAGATTCTGAGAAGGCTGGCCTGGTTGGTCTCAGAATCCATAGCCCTCACTTGATACACATACATGGAGGCCTGCAACCAATTTGACTGCCTTTCCAGCTTTATGTATCCTAAATATCCATTAGCTGATAGTAATTTTAGGAGGTCTGAATGCCAGGGTTGAAAATGGGTCTGCCAAAGTTTTATCTACAAGAAATCTGTATTATGAAGATTGCTTCCCCATGGAATTCTTCGGAACCAGCCATTTGAACCAAAAAAGAAAAATTCCTAAAGAGACTCATTTATTATCACATGTCAGTGTTCTTAAAGATAGCCCCTGGGATGAGTCTAGGGGCAGCTGTATTTATGTGAAGGTCAAATTAGGGCCATCATCACACTGGGCCAACATCACTACTATGTATTATTTAGTAATCAGCCCTTCTTAGTGTATCTCTAACTATGGAATGGATATTCCATCCAAGTACTAACCAGGCCAACCCTGGTTAGCTTCTGAGATCAGACGAGATCAGGCACGTTCAGGGTGGTATGGCCATAGTGGAATGGATTTTCCAGATCTTAATCTAATCTCCAATATTACTCTGGCAGAGTCACAATGTGCACAGAATTTGTAAATAAGGAGGGTAAGAAAGTTAAGATAGAGCAAAGTTCCCTTGCTTTTCATAAATAACTTTCAGGGGCCTCCTTAGAATTCCTAGTACTGCATTCAAACCACATCCGGGACTTGGTTAATTAGAAGTGGTTAACAGCACTTGGCTAGAGCTAGATGGTCAAAAACAGTTTATTGGATGGATGCATGGAAGGAAGGAAGGAAGGAAGGAAGGAAGGAAGGAAGGAAGGAAGGAAGGAAGGAAGGAAAAATAGGTGGTATGCAACTCTGTCAATAGAGAAACTACAAAACCAGACTCCTATGTCTTGAGTCAACTTCCTAGAAACCAAAAAGACCCTTGCATAATTAACAAGAGAGCCAACACCTCAAACAAAGCTCAAACTAAGTCATAAGTAAACTTATTAGGCTTGAATTCCTTCACAGGGAAAGTATCATTTAAAGAAACAATTTAAAAGATTACCAAGGAACACTTAGATTCAGCCACCAGAGCTAATTATGATTAACAATTTGGACATACACGCATATGGCATGACTTCCACAGCAGTACTATAGGCCCACACAGTGTGGTCCTCTCTGCTTATCGTGGAGCCTAGGGTTTGTCCAGCTGGGAAACTATTACCCCTGCTTCTAAAAATATTATCACTTGCCTCAAGCTAGAAAAGACCCTGTGAGAAGAATAACTTGGCTATCGGAAGTTTGTACATATTCTGAGTAAAGGGCTCCAATTTTTTTGTGCTAATTAATTCCTTGGCATAATTTAATCAGCAATATTAATAATAGTTGGCCTATAAGCTCTTACTTTCAACCAGGTACCACTCTCAGTATTACACAAGCGTCATCACATTTAACTTTTAACGAAGCTTATATTCATTACTATTATTACCCACATTTCACAGACTAAGTTAGGTAATCTCCTGTGTCACCTAGCTGAGACATGGTAGACCCTGAATTCACACCAGCAAACCTGACTTCCTCAGGACGAGATCCCTCGATGAAATGAGTGTGATCCATACCATCTTCATCAAGGGAAGATCTTTGATGGTTTTTTTTTTTTGAAAGAGAGAAAGAAAGAGAGAGAGCGCACACATGTGAATGAGTGGGGAAAGGGCAGGGGAAGAGGGAGAGAGAATTTCAGGTAGGCTTCCTGCCCAGCGTGGAGCCCAACATGGAGCCCTATCTCCCAACTTGAGATCATGACTTGAACTGAAATCAAGAGTCAGACACTTAACTGACTGAGCTACCCAGCACCCCTCTTTGATCATTTTTAAAATCAATTTTTGAAAGACTTTGCAAGGTCTATATTTATGTATGTGCACTATATACTTTCAACACAAGGCCAGGATATCATAAGTAGAGTTCTATAAATGCCTCTGACTAGAGAACCCTTATTCCCCACAGAATACCTTGAGGTGCCACAGAATACACACAAGAAACTATGCCCCACAGGGAGGTGGTGCCCATGTCTCTTGAGGCCTTGGCTCTCATCTCAGGCTACAGATAGTCTCCCCGGTTGTCTGCAGTTCTCCCTAAATTATACACAGGCTTAACTTTCCATCTCATCTGGCCTTTCCTCCTCTCACAAACACTGGCCCTTTGGCAAAACTACAACGTAAGACATCATCCATCATGGGGGAAAGAGTTGGGATTCTTTCTTTTTCTTTTGTTTTCTTTATGGATTCATTTTCTAATTTTCAAGGCACATCTGCTGCCAGGAAATAGTTATCACTTCAGAAGAGCTTCCTTTCACCAGACGGTGAGAGAACTCAGTAATCTGTTTGGGTTTCCTTCCCTACTAACACAAGGAAATTAAATAAACAAATATTATGTGATAAATAAATAAATAACGCAAGCAAGCATGCGTTGCTCAAAGATTATATTCTTGTTCAGCCTCAAGACTCATTCCAAATTCCTGTGACTTCTTTGTCTCCCGCTGATGATTTATTGCCTTTTAAGTAAAATTGTCCATTCACTCTAAGTTTTAATATTTTAGGTTATCAATCCCTTTAAAGAAGGAATGAATGAATTAATGAATGAAGTTATTCAACAAATGCACGTTGAGGACATGAGATGTGCCAGGTGGTGATGAAACAGGCTATGGTCTCTAACCACAAGGAGTTTATAGTCTTATGGGAGATACTGACAAATAGGAGACTATGCAAGAGTAACCAATGCTACTAGTAACTCTTAGAGAGAGAAAGGGGTGACTGAGAATACTCACGGTGGGGTGGAGGGGTGGAGGAACCCCCACCTGAAGATGAGATGTTCTGGCAAGGAGAAGGGTGAAACAGGCTACTTCTGACAGCAAAGCAGGCAGAAGCCACATCCATGGTGTCCAGCAAGCCAAGCTTCAGTATGGGTTTCAGTCTTTAGCTTACGAGCAAGTGGCAGCCCTTAAAGAGTTCTAAACAAGAAGGCTCATGATCAGATTTCTGTTTGTGAGAAAAGTCATTCCAACAACAGTGTGGCAGACAGATTAGAAAGGAGCAGAGAAAATGTACAGAGACTGTCATGAGGCTGCTACAAGCTTCATGGCTCAAAACTGTTAGGTAAATAACAACTAGGTTCATTTCCAACCAGTTCCTCCTTGCCAAGGAATGCTAATCATGTTTTCAAAGCCAAAGGGAAATGCAAGAACATAAGAAGCTTGAGAATGCTAAGGTATGTATGAAAGTCAAGCATTCCTAAGTATGCCACAGGAATCCTATAAAGATAAAATCCTGTAAAGATCCATTCCTCTCTCTGGTTCCCCACAGGTGAACCCTGTTACATTTTCCAAGTTGGCAGAGAAGGGCAGTGAAGGTGTTCTGGAGTCCCCAAGCCATACCATTGGTCCACCCTCTTCCTGGATGTGTTCCAAATTGGGGTCAGGGTGCAGATGTAAAGGAGAAAAGGATGGCATGAAACCTAACAAGATGCCAGAGAGATCCTTGGAGGCAAGGGCTCAGGAAGCACTCTGCAATCTCAGGAGGAAAGTTTCTGTGATGAGAACCGAGGTTCAAGGGTAAGAAAGGCTTTACACTCACCCAAAAGCACCAGAAAAGACACACCTGCATACGGCCATGCAGTGTCTCAACAAGAAAAGTCTTTGTCATGGGTGCCAGGTTCATACTAAAGTCATCAGATAGTTTACAAACTGTGACAGCACATATCAAAGTGTCCCAGTCTCATCATTTAATGTTTCCTGGCCCCATGAAAGGTCTAATAAATGGTTTCTGCTGGATATAGCAGCTCATAAACTTTCCTCGTTACATTGGAAGTCTAAATCTTCCCTAAAAATCAATACCCCATGAATTTTCTTTAGAAGTAGTAAAGAAAAATACAGACATCTCCTCTGGCCCGCAGTAAGAAGTGCTATTGCTCCGTCCCTAGCCATGCTATACCAGGAAGCTCCGTCTTCTGCACACTCCCATTCCACCTTTCCACAAACTGCTCCTCACCCTACTCCCACCAAGACCAGTCCTGTTGGTGTAACTTTACAAATGAAGGAAGAATAAAAATCATAAGTTACCAACTCTTTCCACATGCCAGGTTCTACACCCCTGCCTTAAACTATCCCTAAATCATGACAGGGGTGCCTGGGTGGCTCAGTTAGGTAAATGTCTGACTTCAGCTCAGTCCATGATCTTGCAGTTCATGGGTTCAAGCCCTACGTCGGGCTCTGTGCTGACAGCTCAGAGCCTGGAGCCTACTTTGGATTCTGAGTCCCCCTCTCTCTCTGCCCCTCCCTGCTATGCTCTCACTCTCTCTCTCTCTCAAAAATAAATAAACATTAAAAGTTTTTAAAAAATCATGACAGTGTATCAGGCAGTGTGCCTGATTATTATCCCCATCCTACAGGTGAAAAAACTGAGTTTCAGATTAAGCAATTTGCCCTACTCACACACTGAGTGGCAGAGCCAGATTTGAATCCATGTTAGATCTGGTTCCAGAAGCCAAGTTTTTAACCACTATGGCCTTCCACCCAGAGGAATTTAACTCTCCTCCCAGAGGAACTTTTCTTTCAACTTCGAGCAAACCTACTAACTCTTTGGGTTGGGTGGCTGAATAAGAACAGCACTAGAGGCTGCTGCTCTTTCCACTACATCAAGCACCCAAAGGAGATTGAAAGATGGACATCTAAACTAGAGAAGTCAGCACTAATCCCCGCACGCTCTCATTTTGTAAGAAAATTTTTTTCAGAAGGAAAAAAAATGCTATTTCCATTGCAGATAAGTCATTGCTTTCTTAGCCAAAGCTAGCTATTTACTTTTTTCTGGCAAGCTCATTGACAGGAGTGCAATACATGAGATTCTCACTGGATGAGCTGTGCAGCTTTCCACATAGCATATTTTGGTTTAGAGGGTGAGGCTATGCAGCACAACCTCATTTCTGCATAGCAAACCTAAAATATAGCCTTGAGAGTGCAAAAAGGAGGAGGAGGAGAGAAGGAGAGATGGCATAAACACATGTTCTCTCGCTTGCTCGCTCTCTCTCTCCCTCTCTC
This sequence comes from Panthera pardus, assembly GCF_024362965.1. Classification (NCBI taxonomy): domain Eukaryota; kingdom Metazoa; phylum Chordata; class Mammalia; order Carnivora; family Felidae; genus Panthera; species Panthera pardus. The sequence continues at coordinate 54,407,285 of NW_026526666.1, forward strand.
TCTCTCATGAAAACAGTTTCCAATTCATTTCATAATTGCATTGAGTCATCTGGGCTAATACTCAGACCACTTCTCAAATTCACCATGCCCCTTACATGCAGGAAAATAAGGCATTTAAGTAAATTTCCCTCCTTCCCACATAATCTCTTTCTCTTTGGTTAGGTGGATGGAGGTGGCCAGAGAGAGGAGGGAGCAGAAATTTTGGAAATCATAGCTGATGAATTGCAAACGTGTGTAAGTGATGCACAGGGTGGGAGGGAGTAAAAAATGAAATTCCTCTGTGAAAATAACGCACATGTCCCAGGGAAATGAGCCACACATTTTTTATGAATCAAGAGACCAGTGCTTTCTTTATATGTGTGCCAAACAGCATTCCTGGGTAACAGTTCCATATCTCATGAGGTGTAAGCCACTTCACTCCATCTTATTAGAAACATTCAAAACAAGGCAAGTATTTTGAAACCCATAAAATTTATGGAATTCTAGGCACACCAAAGACAGAATGGACGAGGGACTCCTCTGTTTAACTGGTTTTAATTTATATTCACTTTAGTAGTTTAACCCACCTTTAAAATCCAACCAAGATTTGAAAACATTAATAACTATAAACCATTTTTTAATGGTTCCCCACTTTCTCAACAACCTTAAAACTAACTTGCTTAAGGCTTCAAGGACATAAGAAAAATGAATCCCAGAGTCCCTAGAAAATTGGCTATAACCTTTGTCACTCACCGGATTACTTACCCACCTCACAAGCCATTTGAAAGGCGAGAGAGGCCTCCAGCTGGTGACCAGTGCAGCTACCCAGCCTAAATATTCCCTAAAAATTCTAGACAGCAAATAATGAGGAGAGAAGTGATCAAGCAAGTCTATTTATCCTGAAGCCCAAGTAAATTAACCAGTGCATGGTGGCAAACAGAATATGTTCTTCAAAACAATCAGGCCAAATTGCACCATAAACTTGTGAGCATACAGTTTTAAGTAGCTTAGGATAGTTTCATTTTTCCAACTCCCCAAGGTAAGACCCAAAGGGAAAACTCAACTTAAATATTTACTCTTAATTTAGCAGCCCTTATACACATGGTATACCAGGTAGAGTTAAAAAAAAAAAAAAAAAGCAAATAAGTAAACCACGGTCATGGCCATCAAGGATCTTAATTAGAGCCCAAAAGTTCGAATGATAATATTAGCAAGACTTTCTAGGCCACTTCACAAATGCCAACCACCATGCATATTATCTCATTTAATTTTCCCAACTGTCCTATAGGGAAGATGCTATTTTTATTCTTTTATGCCCTGTTTGCCAATGAGAAAACATAAGCTTGGAAAGGTGAAGTAACTTGCCCCAAAACACACAGAGAGTGGCAGCGCTAGGATTTGAGCACAGCCTAATTCTAAAGCCTCCTGAGATAGTAAGACATGGAGGCTTTCTACCCTGAGTTCAAAAAAAGCCAACACAGAGAGCATAGTTTGTTCTGGACACTGTTGTGAGCACTGGGCATAAATTGACTCATTTGTTCTTTATAATAGACTTATAAAGTAAGTACTACGATTATTCCCAACTTTATAGATGAGGCAACTGAGGCAAAGAGAGGTTAAGCAACTTGCCCAGGGTAACAGATTTCACAACTGATGGAGTCTGGATTCAAACCCAGGCATCTGGTTCCGGGCTGTTCTCTATGCCACTCCACTATCCATCTGTCTAAGCATGGCAGCCCCAAGGGGGATGATACATTCTGGTTCCATTAAAAGAATAACAGAATCCAGAACCATAAGAGGAATGTTTCACTATACTTTGTGCTCATCTGATTATATTTGGGGGCATTTCATTCAGGTATCTTTACAACATTTTAACAAAAACATTAACAAATTGGAACTTATCCAGCAGAGAGCAAGAAGGGGAGAAAATAAGGAAACAATATCCTAAGAGTATAGAGTAATTGCGACAGTTTGGCCTGGAAAGGAAATTTCAAGAGCACATATACACCATCTGACTAAAATGCCAAGAGGGCTCAAACCACCATAAGAAGACCCCTTGGACCTGACTGGTTTGTCATCCACTTGCTCATCAATTTTTACTGAGTAGCCAATAAGTGTTACATGGATGAAAAGTTCTTTAGCTTAAGAACTCCCGCATTTTAAAAGCGGAAGCTCTGCTCACTCATCAGTGAGATCCACCAGAGGCGGGAAGAACAGGTAGCAGGGATGGTTCCTGCACTGAGTGGAACACTGGACATGTGACCTCTGAGACTCTGCTATGATCCATTTAGCCTGCCCTGCACTACCACTATCAAAAATGCCATAAAAGTCCTCACAAAATACAACCTTTAATCATCCATAAAAGGTCAAAAGTAGCAGCAGCCCCCAAAGGAAGAAAAACATCTTCCATGGGCTTTTACGTTGGGAATTTGACAAGTTTGAACAGGGGTAAGACATACCACACTTTGAAAATAAGCCAAGGGACTACTTGTGTTCTAAAACAAGAGTATAATTAGGAAGGAAAAATGCGATTTCTCTCCTCCACTTCCTTCTCCTCAAATATTAACAATCATCTTGTTCCTAGGTGTGTCTTGTCTGTTTTTTTTAAGTTTTTACACTGAGCAAAAAACTGTGGCATCAGCATCCTGGGTCTCCCTGGACCACAGAACCAGCTCCTAACACGTCAACGCTGGGCCCAGTTTGCAGCAGGGGAAGGCACTCGCTGTTGGCCCCTCTAGCAAAATGTTTTCCAATTTCTGAGTCAGGGGAAGCATCTGAGGTCAAGATCTATAAACACATTCCAGAATATGAGCACTTCCAAGAGAAAAAAAACAATCAAAACCACTGCAATGGTTTTAAATTTAAGTCAGACAATACTTCCCATGAACTATTGCATTCTTTGTTAAAATGAAGATGTGTACGTACTTTCAGTGTTACTATTAGTGTGATTTCTTAAAGTTTTTCTAATTTCCTTTTCTTTTTTAAACCATGTATTACTTGGTAAAAAAAAAACAAAATGCTATAAATCTTATGCTATCTCAAGGCATTCTTCTAGATAGGATAATGAATTTTCCATAGGTAAAGAATATCTTTCCTGAACCAATTCTGATCATTTTTAGGGATACTTTTTCTTTTTTTTTAATCTACATTAATGAGACAGAGATTTGCACAAATCAGTCTAAAACAACAGAAATTAGCCAATCAAAAGGATGGTCATGGTATTCTACTGTAGTATCAGGAAAAGGCTTTGACCTAGCCTGCTCACTTCCAGATGTTTTCTCAGTGCAAGTTTTTATTTGCTTTGTTTTGCTTTTTAAAGAATGGTTTGGAAGAGTGAGCATGGGGGATGGACTAGGAAGAGAAACAAGATCTCTCAACCAAAAATGTCTTACTCTTTGGTTTACAATACTATTGAAACAGAAACGTCATTCAGCAGTAGCTGGAATCACTCAAACAGAGGCATGTATCCAAACCCACCCCTGAATCTAGGAGCACACATATCAGTGGAGGGCAAAAGTCTCCACATAGTACTGATGACCTGAGAACTAAGTGCAAACAGAAATCATCGCACGATTTGTTGAAAGCAGTTCAGAGTGTGCCTCTCTCATCGCTTGCCATACCTCCTATCCCCACTGAGAGAGACTGAGAGAGAATACTTCTCTGTAGAAATCTTCATAAAGATTAAAATCATCAATAAACCCTGATCATCTTGTTTATAAACGACCTCTCAGATCATCTTCTCCTACTCTCTCCCCAGCTTTCTTTGGGTTTTGGAAGTCGAAAGAGAATATTAAAACACAACACGGGGCACCTGGGTGGCTCAGTCGGTTAAGCATCTGACTCAATTTCTGCTCAGGTCATGATATCACAGTTTAGGAGTTCCAGCCTTGCATCGGGCTTTCTGCTGTCAGCACCAAGCCCACTTTTGATCCTCTGTCCCCCTCTCTCTGCCCCTCCCTGCTCTCTCTCTCACAAAAATAAATAAACATTAAAAACGTATTTAAAAAAAACACAACATATTTTTACTATTGTGGGATTTGAGGAGACCAAGAGATTAAGACTGACAAAGAAGGTAATTATGTCTCCATTAGCACCACTAATGAAGGGAAGAAGTGAAAGATAAATAATGGACAATCCAAAAACCATTTGTATCTGATCCTGCAACAAAACGGATAGGTTCTCTTGCAGTAGGCCTGCCTTCCTAATTATTTTCCTCCCTCTGAACCAATGATAAAATTGGACTGCCTTCAAGAACACACATTAACTGATAATGGGAGAGAAGGCCAAGAAAGGCTGGGTGGCCTTGGACAAACTGGAATTCAATTGAATGATATGCGGACCTTTAAATGGACCTTTAAGCAAGCACCAACTACATGTGAGGTGCTACATTATCTACTTGTCTTATGTCTACTAAACCTTTCAACAGCATTGCCCCCATAAATATCACCATCCCCATGCTGCAGATGAGAAAAATTGAGGCAAAAGGAAGTTAAGGAATTTACCTAAACAAGCAAATGGGAAAGAAGGAATCTGGGACACAGGCCTAGATGTGTGTGGCTCCAACATTTATATTCTTTCTACTGCACCTTGCTTCTTCTCATTTTTAAGAGACAATTCTCATAGTGGATAATCCACAGACAAGATCATCAAAAGCAGGTATGTACATCATTTCACACAAGACACAGGAGTATGCAAATTTACCAGGGAAGAGTAGTATTTAGCTGTTTACTGATAGGACCTACTATAGACCACCCTGGTATAATATAAGACATATTCACCATGAATTTCTTCCCAGATATGATGTTGACAGTTTCTGTTGAAACCAGGCAGTTTTTTTGTTTCTATTTCTCCAACAAGTTTAATACAGAGGATTTTGCAAAGCCACATCTCAGGTTAGATCTCACACTTTGGCAAACACAGTATAAGATAGGTGTTTAATCTTGACAGCGTCTCATTAGTGTAAATTAGTGACTCAATATTAAAACTAGAAAACAAGTGGTTAAGAGACCCCAGCTAAGACAAGTTTCATTAAAACAATAATGACTTAATACACGCTGTGCCCAGTTTCAGAAAGTTTCAAGCTCCCTAATCATTTTCTGGATGGTTTCCATTCCAACCAGTTTCCATGTTGGTATAAATCCATCAATCCCCAGTGAGGATGTGCATGGGAAAATGAACATAATGTTAAGTCTACAGAGACCCTGCTGCAATGTCAAAATCAAGTGATGTCAGTTTAAATTACAGCTAAAAAAAAAAAGGCACTATAAAGACAAATGTCTCCTGGAGCCTGTCTGGTTGCCTAGAGCAAATGCTCTACCAAGTTGGGTAGAGAAACCGGTTTCCATTTGCCTAGTAATTTTCCCACTGCTTCCAGTTTCCAAAGAGGCAGTTGGCAGTGAAAGCTTGCTCAACAAGCCAGTTAACAGGACTGAGCACTGGGGACTCCACAGTGTATCAACGGCTTGTGTTCTGAAGAGAAGGATCACTTGTACCAATCAATCAAGTCATTTGCACATATCATCCTCTATTTACTCCCATTACTACTAGAAACCCACAAGCTTTCACTAAAGAACTTGCTAATTTCCTGAGATGGAAGACCCAACTCTTTCAGCAACAAGGACCCCTTCTGTTATTCTTCCTCCGAGGGCACCATGTTTCTAAGACTCTACCATGTGGTTATTACAATGACCAAACCTGCCTATTTCTCTTAGACTTTGCAATAATACCAAACATCGTTTACAGATCCCATGACTACCTCAGTCCAGGGATACCTGTTTGGAAAGCAGTAAACAGGAAATAACAAAAATAGTAATAACACTTCACGTTTATTGAATGCTTACTATTTATGCCAGGCATCGTGCTAAGTGCATTATTTACACTATCCAATTTCATCTCACCACAACCCTGTGAGGTAGCACTATAATTACCTTCCTCATGGAAATATTCAGAAATGTTAAGTAACTTGCCCAAGGCCACCAAACTAGAACCAGAGCAAAAATTTGAACCATGCTGTCTGACTTCAAAGCCACTGCTCTTCTCCACTCCACTGGTTGCCTTGCCTCTCACTCCTAGATGCAATCCTAGGTCATTCTCACCCCCTTTGGAAAACATCATAAGGATTATGCCCACACTGGGAACTTTTGAAAAGATTCAAATTATGATCTTATTCTCTGATACCACATCCTCAGTCTATGGAGGCTTGCATTTTTACAGATAAGGGACAGAGGGAGGGAGGGAAGGAGGAAGGGAGAGAGAGAGAGAAAGAAAGAAAGAGAGAGAGGTTGAGAGAGAGAATGCCTAGAGCATCAGAAGTATTCAAACCCAGGTGCTGGCTCTTTCAGTCACCATTTCCCTGCACCTAACTTCCTCCATCCACAGTAATAATGTAGGGATCTATCTCCAGGATGTCCCCAAACATCCTCAAATATTTCTTTCTAAATACTCTCAAATATTCCTTCTGAATTCTCTCCTTTGAAAGTGAAAAGCAAAGACGTTTCACTCTGACAGCCAGTTTCTCTAGGTTTCTGATGAAAGCACCAAGGACAGCCTTGGACAATGAACTCTGGGCAGTTCCATCCTGCCACCATCCTGAATCCCCCCTCCCGCAGCGAAGAGAAAGGAAATCATTGGGATGGGGTGGGCTGGGAGTTTCCTCTAGATGTTCAAAGTTTAAAACACAGGTTCTATTAAAATAGCTAAAGGTCTACATGCAGATATAATTAGTTTTGAAAGCGTATGGGAATACCATACGATGCATGTGGAGGGGGTAGCTGGAAAGAGCAGAAAACTAAATGATACCTACAGCACGGTGTCAACTGTACTGTCATGGACATGTGGACAGGGACCATTAATAAACCTGAAAACACAAAAAAGGTTTGATTTGTACAAATGGTAAGCCCACACACATTTTTCCTTGTGTTTTGAGTTCAGTTTCTGTTATAATATTTGTGCAATAAATAATAATTTCAAAAGGATATTATATACAGAGTGTATAATTACATGACACAAGTATAAACAAATTAGCTTTATAACATGTCAGCCAAGCATTAACCATTTAGAAAATTCCAAGTTAGGATGCCTATCTGGGGTTACTCACTTACCTCTCTCTCTCTCAAAAAGAACTAGGTCCAGTTGTAAGATTCCTTTGATCATATGTGCTAAGTGTCCATCCAGGTCCAAAACTTATGGATAGCACACTACCTGTTCCTGGAGCTTAACAAATATTCTAGAATGACAGAATGAGGTCTTCCTCAAGTGTCACTTTCCTACTCAGAGAAAGACCAACAAAATTACGACTACGGTGAATGCAGGTTGTGTTCCTAACAACCCAACACCACAAAGTTAAGTTCTGTTCTGGGGGGGATAAAGTGAGGAAAAGCAAGATTCAGCTCAGAAAGTGCAAAGAGGAGAGCACACCATGAGTCTGATTTACACTGAGGACATCCTATTTATGCTTGTCCAGCAGCACAAAGCCCCTTCTTAGGAGGGCTGGCAAGAGATGTAAGATGCACCTCATCTCAAGTACTTGGCAGACTGGTACAGAGGTCAGGCATGCACACATGCGTGCACACACACACACACACACACACACACACACACGCTGGGCACAAGCGCCTAAGTTACCTCAGGCCAAATGAGCTGCCGGCCAGCACAGAACACCAGCATTTTCAGACTCACCAAGGAGTGAGGGCGCTTTGAGAAATTAAAATTCTAAGTTGTTAGAAGTTCCAAATAATCAATAATAATCACAACTATCATTAGCATAGTTGAGGGCTTGCCATGTATGGGCCACAGGCCAGGATCTTGCTCTCATGCCTCCAGGCTCTCACTATTCTAAGAAGCAACCAGAACTTAGGATCTGGGCACCTTTTAGAAAACACCTCTGATCACAGTGGATTCTGAGGGACATCCCCACTAAATGCAGAAATTTCAACACAGCCAGGTCATGAGCCTCTGCATTCATTCAGTATGTGCTGTCTATAAAGGGTTGTGAGGCAACAAAGGGAAACAGATGAAATACACAACTCTTGGCATTGGTATTCATGCTAAAGTTTAAGTAACATGACGATTTGATTCACATACTGCAAATAAAAATGATGCAAAATTGGTGTCTGTTTGCTAAAAACAAACAAAAAAGGTATAAAATTATATAATACATCTTGAATAAACTTTCTTCTCTATTGCCCTCAGCACATTCCCAAATCCTACTCACCTTCCCAAGTTCAGCTCAGATACATGTCCAATCATCAAACTCGTGGTCCCTTCACTGATACTGTTCCTTCACTGCCCTCAAGCTCACACAGGAGTTTATCTGAACCCAGCCAGTTGTAATAATAAGAGCTGCCATTTATCAATTGCCTACTCTATGCCAGGCCTTTTTCTCAGCTTTTCAAATACTAAAAGCAAATCTTCCAGGAATGAAATACATTTTTCACAGTTTCAAGATTTAGAAACCAACTTTGAACAAGATTGGATAACCTGACAGGAGCCAAAGGAGGTAATAAGCAGTAGACCCTGAATTTGAACCCAAGTCTATCAGATCCCAAGCCCTTTTGCTCTGCATCCTGCCATGTCCGATGGACCAGCCACTCTCTGCCTCATATTAATCTTTCTCTTACCAGGTGACAAGATCCTTGAGGGCCAGACCCACGTCTGAGTCATCACACATTCATTTATGAGCTGTCTTAAATAAACCCTGAAGTATATGGTGAACAGAACACAGAGTAGGTATTTAATAAACACTTGTTGGACGCATGATAAAATGACAGAAAACCCACGGGAACAGGTAGAAAGGACAATTGTCATAATGTTGGCAACAAAAGAGAGCTCTAATATTTCTCTGGGCTTTTAATTACAGAATGTCCTCCTTTTCACTCGGTCCCAGTTGATTCACCCTGACGTGCCACAGCTACTTTTTTATTAGCAGCCTCACCTGAGACCCACCGGGGGCCTCCTGTATGGTGCCAAAGCATGAGGCTCTCTAGGCAACGAGAGTGATAGCTTGTATTTCTAAAGAGAACTAACTACATTACCATTCTCTCCAGGAACCTTCACTCCACCGGCTCTAATATCCCCCAAACAGCCCAAAGAGGGAAAAAGATGGGCAGACCAAGGATGGGGGAATATTTGGCCCCTGCCCACCATTTACATGGTCCAATAGTAACCTATGAGTCTTAATCCAGATTTATTTTTTCTTTTAAAGCATAAAGGACAAGTGGTCAGGAGCAGGCCCATAAATTTACCTCAGCTTTTATTAGATGGGGAATATTTTCGCCTGAGAGGTCAGCATAACTTGGAGGAAAAAACAAAAAGTTCTCTGAACGTGAACCACCACGTTACCGCTGATATAACACAGGACTGCTGTCTACTGACAAGTAAGCTGCTTGTGATCACGTGCAGTTAGAACTCCTTCAAAGTCATCAGAATAGGTTAATTTTTCCCATGCTGTGTTACCGGTTACATATTTCACATCTCATACAGATTCTACGGAGAAAGGAACATGATTGGGACTATTAAGTAACGCAACTGAATTCCTAATGATGAAAGAACACCGGACCCCCTATATAAACCATCCCGCAGAAAGATCAAAGCATGGACAGGAGCTCAAGAAGAGGCTAAACACGTAAGAAGTCCAGTAAACCAACGCTAATGTTTTGTTTTGTGAAACCACCTGATCTCATGTTCAGGTTTGATAAAAATGTCTTATCCATTCCTTCATTTTTAAAAAGCATTAATTGTGTGCCTAATGTGGTGCTGTGAACTAGGAATACTGTGATGAATAAGGCTTTGTCTCTGTTCTCCATAAGTTCACCGTCTAGCAGGAGTGAGGCAGTCTCGAAGTTCCCACATGGTGTAAGGGCAGTAGCAGAACAGCATGCCAGCTGTATCGCACCAGTCAACTGCATAACTGGCTGTACAACCTGGTACAACTAGCATTAATTAAAATAATGGTTTTCACTATGCATACCCAATGACCTCACCTATGTTATCTGATTTCTTCATCCTCAATTACCCCATCACAAGAAAATATTCTTCTTGGTAAAAAAAAACCTGAATGAGCAAATCCATTCCTTTCAAGTCTATATAATAAAAGAACACCTGGAATTTCACAGAAAATAAATTTTGGTACAGAAAGGAAACGGTTTATGACAAACTCAGATATTTCATGAGATACACCATAGCTTCTCCACAAAGGTTTCTTAATAAAATAGCTTCCAGCCATTGGACAGGCCTAGCCTCAAAGAGTGGACTCCACAACCCTAGCTAATGAAAAGATACTTTCTGATTTGAGAAAACTCAAAAGAAAATGATTGGAAAACAAAAAATAAGAACAAAAATGGAGGCCTCTGGAACTTCCCTGTCCTAACTTTAACTGACGGGAGGAAATCCAAGCAGTTCTCATCCACACTTGATGCAGGAAAAGTAGAGCTCTTATTTTCAAAAGAAACCACTTATTCAAGATGATCAAGTGGAAGTAACATTCTAAGTCATTTGGGGAGATGTCGTAGACACCTTGGTGGGTTCTGCATTGAACAGCCACATTCTCCTTGCCCATATTTCTTCGTGTTTGATACTTGGATTACCCCAGCAGGAAACGAGCAGTCTTTGAATGGAGGGTTTTGTTCAGAATTCTAATAGCTTCCAGCATTTGCCCCAGACCACAAGAAGTACACCAAATTTACTTAGACATTCAGGCCAGACGTGAAGAATTTCTCTGTCAGATCTAGTAAGCTCCACCAATTTAACATTTTGGCTTCTCATGGGCAAAGAGAAGACAGCCAAACAGCGCCAGTGCCGGGGGGCAATCTGGTGACATGTGGCAGTTCTTGGAAGAAAATTAATGAACGCGACCAGTAACCTTTCTGCCCCTCTCTCCTCTCCTCTCCTCTCCTCATTCAAGGGAGAGAGGCAAAATTTCAGCAATCAGTGTGACTAGGCAACCGCTGCTCCTTAAAACAGCTTCAAGGCTGTTCATTTTTTGTTTTTTTTTTTCCCACCAGACTTGCCACATTTCATTGTTTGCTTTCAAGATCACCTCGCTATGAAGTTTGTTGACTTGGAGGTAGAGCCATCATTTGTTCCATTCAGCAATTTCATCCTTGTTAATCTAATAAATAAAAAGTTACCACTAGTCTGAATCAGTCACAAAAGCTAACTATGCACAGTCAAATCCAATAAAATATTTGTTTGGTGCCTATGCATGTCCCAGGCACTGTACTAGGCATATTACACATATTAACTTAATGGTGCTGATGATAATATTATATTATATATATATTATAATATGTTATTATACTGACAACAATAGCAATAAAAACAATCAATCAACAACAATCATTTAGCAAGTGCTTACTGTGAGAGAAGCCTATGGTAAATGTATTAACACGCCTGATATCACTCCTCACAACCCTTTGGGCAACATGTAATTATTATTTTCCCCTTTTATAGATGAGGAAAAGAGGATTCCAAGAGATTAAGTAAACTTGCCCAAAGTCACACAGCTTGTAAACAACAGAGCTTGGGATCAGAACCCAAGCCTGTCTGCAGAGGCAATGCCTTCACATCCTTAAAGGAGATCATACTAAAATAACATTAAAAGTTTGCTGTAGTGAATAAAGATAAAATAGATGGTAAAGTTTTCCAGGTTACAGTGAAACAGGCCAGTTATATTACTCATCTGAACCAGAAGCAAAACAAATCTACTTTGTAGTAGAATTTTGTCACCTCTCTACTATCTGGACCTGCATCATATCTGTTATCCATTTTCACCGCCCCCCAAAAAAAGGTCTAGAATAATCAACTATAAACAGAGACTAGGAAAGAATAGGTAATATAAGATAACACAGCTATCAAAATCATAACATCCCTGAAAGTTTTTCCCTAGCAGATACACTCAATTTCTGTGAACAGAAGCTAAATTGTCTATCAGTGTGTGTGTGTGTGGGGGGGGGGGTATTTCCTGTTGGATTTTCTAGTTGTACCATTTCATTCTTATGTTAGTATGCAGTAAAACATTCTTACATGGTTTTGAAAGGACTTACCAGCTACAACAACGACAACAAAAATCATAAAAGTTAAATGGGAAAGTGAACTCATGGGCTGGCTAAGAAATAAAAAGCTTATGAACATCTGATTTCTGAACAAACCTATAAAGAAGAGGTAAAACAAAACAAAAAACCCTCAAACCCTTGGGGTTCCAAATTTTTGAGGGGAAAAAAATGAAAATGCTTGAAGGCTTTAAGGAGAGAAAAAGGCATTGTCCTACTGTACCAAAGTGACAAAGCTCTGAGCAGAAGAGGACGTGTGGAAAGTCTGGTTCTTCTAGGTTTCCACAGCCACTCCATTGTTCAAGGGGTGGTTATGCCCACACTTCCAGCCCAGAATACTAACACAGATTTAGGGCTGATGAGGACCTGCACAGCTAGAATTACACCAGTGGCAGAAGAGAGGGCCCGCTTTGATAACAGGCACGAAACTATCAAGCAGCCTACCCCACGCATACCAACACACGTGGACACATAAATGCAATTTGCACATGATTTCCAAGGGCTCATGAGTCACCTGAGACATGAAATCCAGACTGAGAACACTTGCACATAGTAAGAACCCTCACGCTTGAGGATCGGGCCAAGTTTAGAGCTGCAAGTAAGATGATTCAGCTGCTTTCTTATTTTGTGGCCTCATAACAAGCGAGTCTGTCCAGTTTCTCAGACATGAGCTGAGAGAGAGCAGCTTTCATTAGGTGATAGTCCAGCCATGAGAAATGCAGCTGCAGAGGCTTCCAATCCTGCCTCTGTCTCTTAACAGCTGTGTAATCTTCAACAAGGTTTACTTACTGCTCTGTACCTCCGTTTCCTTACCCCAGGACAGAGGCAGGGGTACTTCAAAATGTTGTAAAACTTAAATGAGTCTTTATATGGAAAACACTTAGAACAATACCTTCCTACCACATAAGCAAACACTAAATAAATGTTAGCTATTATTATTCTATGGCCTCTTTTAAAGAAAATGGCCTGATATTACCAAGGTTCATATCAAGGGTGCCTGGGTGGCTCAGTCGGTTAAGCATCTGACACTTGGTTTCAGCTAAGGTCATCATCTCATGACTCATATGAGTTCAAGCCCTGCATCAGGCTCTGTGTTGATAGTGTGGAACCTGCTTGGGATTCTCTCTCTCTCTGCTGCTCCCACGTGCGTTCTTCTCTCTCTCTCTTTCTCACGCTCTCTCTCAAAATAAACAAATAAAAATTTTTAAAAAAGAGAAAGGTTCATATCAGAAAAGCACTATAGAACTACAGAACTGCCGAGACTAGTAGTTAATGCTGGCATTGATTTTTATGCCCCCTATTAAATCATCATCAGATGCCCATTTTTGCTATCATTGCAAAGTTGACTGGTTAATGAAAAAGCATCACCAGCTATGTTTCAATACAATGGTAGTGTTTCATGTTAGAGAATGTAGTTAGCCTGTGAAATTTATCACAAGTAATGATTAAGAAAAACATGCCATTAGTTTGTGAAGGCCTGGCCAGCACATAGCTTTGGAGTCTCATAGACCCACAGATTGTGACAGATCAGAAGAAACCTCAGTGATGGTGACCATCCTGCACATCTAGCCCAGTGGCCTCAGTGGGCAGTTGGGAAACCTAAGCCCAGAGATGTGCGTGACTTACCCAGATAGACCCTGTGAGTAAGCAGCAGAGACAAGAACTCAGATTCTTAGATGTCTGTCTGCTCGTCTGCCTCCTTCCACTAGACTGGAAAAACCTAGTCATCTACGTCTTCCTACCTTCGTACCAGCCCAGCACATGGACACACAGACGGCAACAATAAATGAGGGTTAAAATGAACTACAGTGATGCAGTGTTCTTTGCTTCTCCGAGGTATTATTTTAACCTCCAAAAGGAGATTGTTATATCTCACTCACTGAAAACATGAAGCAAATGATAAACTAAAGCAGACAGCAAGCCTGAGCATTCTGCTGGTCTGTGAGTCAGGAGACCTGAGCTCCTGACCTACTTCTACCTGAACTTGCTCTGTGACATTGAACAACATTTAACTTTTCCAAAAGAAAATGATGAGACAAAATGCTACCCTCAACAGAGCTAAAAGGAGTAAAACTTTATAAGGTCACAATAGTGACCTTATAGTTAATTATCTGTTGCTTTACGTTTATATCACACTTGATAATTCTTAAAAGGCTTCTTTGTACATCATCACTTAATCCTCATGTTAACCTTGAAGTAGGTCAGGAAATATAGCCCCATTTTATAGATGATGACACAGAAGCAAAGAGGGGCCACATGTTTATGTCAGTGTTAAATGACACGTGTCACCTACACCAAAGGGCAGAATTCACACTAAGAAAGAAAAAGAGATGTCCATGGCAGGTGAAGGGCCCAAGAAGAAGCAGTACTCAGCTTCAAACTGAAATAAATAAGACACTGTGGAGCCTGGCCATCACTCCCTAACCGCCAGCTTTCTTTATTCAAAATTCTGCTTTCAAAGATATGCCTCTTCCATGGCCACAGGAAGATCAGATAGCTTATGGAAGACAGAAAGTCAAGACGTTTGGCAGATGGATCAGATACAGAGGGGGAAGAAAGCCTCTTGAAATGTATCCTGCCTATAATAAAGTAAAATGTATTTCTCAGCATTTCACTGAAACTTCACAGGAAGAAAGATCCTGAAATGCAAAAAGTGATTAAGTGGAAACTATGTGATACTGTTATGTATTGCTTCAGCTGAATTAAAATATCAATAATATTCACTTTCATTATAGAATATGCCATTTTAATTTTTTAATGTTTATTTACTTATTTTGAGACAGAGAGAGAGAGAGAGAGAGAGAGAGAGAGAGAGAAGGGGAGGAGCAGAGAGAGAGGGAGAGAGAAAATCCCAAGCAGTTTCCATGCTCAGCGTGGAGTCCTGGGGGGGGGGGGGGGGTTGATCTCACAACTGTGAGATCACGACCTGAACTGAAATCAAAAGTCAGACACTCAACTGACTGAGTCACGTAGGTACCCCTAGAATACACCATTTAAAATTTTTATTTTAGTAAACTTCAGCAAATACATAAAATCAACCCTAGACTTGTCAGGAAGTCTCCACCCCCAAAGCCCTATATTGTTGCAGAAAATCCAACACCAACCTCCTGGCTAATTGGAGGAGACATTTGTCTTTCCAGCTTTCCCAGAAACCTTCTGAACATCTTCTCAACATCCTGGTAGTTTCCCACTTTATCGATAAGGGCCATCATCTCAAAGTAGAATCCAAAAACACTACATTTCCCAGGTTTCCTATAGCAAGGCAATCATAAGCCCCTCTGCAAAACACGTGGGTTTAAAAAGGGGTCAAATGAAGCAGAAACTACTCTCTGGAACACAATCTTCCAGCAAGCTTAATGGTGAAGGGGACTGTAGGGAGTTTCTGATATCTTCCTCTTGAGCAGTCAGTTCAATGTGCTGGACACAGTGACAATAGTAATTTCTCTAGAACTGTCTCACAGTGTAACTGGGCACTGCTACAGAATGTCCTTGGCTATATAGCATCCAAAACTGGTTTTCTGGCCCTCCTGAAGATTCAAAACTCACATAGGCTGAGACAGAACAATAGCCGAAGGTGAGAGAAAGATACAAAATGCAAAAGAAGACCATTTGACTATTAGTAAAATGAAAACTGTTACCCTCCATTTGCATATGCAGCATTTAATTGTTTCTCCCACAAACTCAAGAGAACCATAAAGAGAAAAGTTCTGGCAGCCACTTCTCAAGTGTGCAGCTTTGTTTCATTCAAGCTTTAATAACGTCCTTGTTCTGCTGGTGAAACACTGGGGGTCATGGGGGAAAGATGGAAGCTCCTGGTCTCAGCAGTCCCAGATTCCCCCTGGGAAAGCTGTCCTCTTCCCCAGAGTCAAGTTCCTTTCTGAAGAGAGAAGAGCTTTTATTTTCTGGTATAGCCATTTTCAAGACAACCTAACCTAATTCACTCAAAACTTCATCAGGCAAAACAGAATCCTTTGGCGGTGACCAACTTTGTGTCAGGTAAGGGAAGAGCTGGCAGAAGGACAAATTATTTTTTTAAACTTTAAAGATTGCACACCTTCCTATCTGTTTGTCATTATTATAAGGGATGGCCACATCACTGAGTAATTCATCATCTCTATTGCTTTTGCTCAAGAATACTATCTGCTGGCCAGAATATTTTCAAGTATTGTCAACTGCCACACTGTTTTTGCAATTCTTTTTAATTTCCTTCCAACTTTCCCATACAGAATCTCATTAACTGGTTTGCTTCTGTGGCTGCTTTTTTATATTGTTGTTACTTCCCCCATTTTAAGATATTATTTTATTAAGCATTTCCCTTTAGAGACGCAGAGTTACCTACCTTCCCACACACAAAATCCAGAACCAATTAAACCCAATAAAGTTTTATTGAAGAGCTACAATGTATATTAGTCCGTGCTAGGCAGTATGGTGAAGAAAGGTATAAATCTTAGAATAATAATAGTAATAGTAATAGTAATTAATAATAGCTGTTTACTCTGACCTCGTGTGCCAGGGATCTTAACATATTTAGACACATGACATAGCATGATACTACCTGATGAGGAGGAATGTGGCTTCTGCTCTCTGACAGGCCTGGGTTCAGCTTAAAGCTCTACCATTTAGGCCATTTTTTCACCCTTCTGTGCCCCAGGTTCCTCATCTGTAAAATAAAGATATTAACAGGATGCACCTTACAGGGCTATTTTGAGGAGTCCACAAAATCACAAGTATACAGCACCCAGCCCAGGACCTAGTTCATAATGACATGTGGCAACTACTCTATTATCCCCATTTTAAGAGGTGGGGACTGAAGGTCAGAGCTAGCATATGAAGCAGCTGGGATTCAAATCCACATCCACCCAATGGGAAGCCTTTTCTCTTTCCACTGTCTTATACTGACCAGGACATTGAAGGAGGGCACATTAGAAGCCTAGAGTGTAGCAACTGGGAGAGCCTTGAATAGACTATGCCACCTCCTCCACTGCATCTCTGTCCAGTGAACTGGCAGGTGATTACCCCTGCTGTTTGTACACAAGTTCTAAGTTCTATGTGTTTCTGAATCCCCAGACCTGGAGCAGCACCTGCAGAGGGGACATTTGCTCGGTGAATGAATGAATGACTGAAGTGATTTAAATAAAGGAATAATAATAACTAAGTACTCTAAGGACTAAGCAAGAAATATGTGCTAGGCACCATTCTAAGAAATCAACATGTGCTAACATTTGATTATATATTTAAATTTTAACTTAAAAAAATCAATAGGCTTTGTAGAATAATTCAAGGGGGCGGGGTGGGGGGTGGAGTAGCATTAGTTCATTAAAGAGTAGCTACTTTAAAGTGGGCTTTATTTTTTTAATGTTTATTTATTTTTGAGAGAGACAGAGAGTACAAGCAGGGTGGGGGGCAGAGAGAGAGGGGGATAGAGGATCCAAGCAGGCTCTGTGGCTGACAGCAGAAAGCCCAATAGGGGGCTTGAACTCATGATGAACCATGAGAGCACGACCTGAGCTGAAGTTGGATGCTCAACCGAGCCACCCAGGTGTCCCTAAAGTGGGCTTTAAAGAACTGAAGGGATTCTACACAATTTGTAGAGGTAGTGGAGAGCATCCAGACACAGAGAGCCATATGGGTAACAGCCAAAAGGTATGGGTAATGAGCCCACTGTCATCAATGGCCTGAGGAGAAGAGCAAGACCAGGTCAGGGGGCATCTGTGGAGGAATGAAAGAAATGTGATTAGATATCTAGAGCAAGGGCCACTATGAGTAGGACCTCAAACACCGAGATGGGTGACTCGCCTTGACTCCATGGAAATGGGAGAAGCTCATAAAGCTGCAAGCAGCAGCAAGGCATACAGCATTCTTTCCAGTCTTCAACAGACAAATATCACAGAGAAGAATGAATTTGAAATTGGGGAGGCAGACAGAAGTTCTCAACGATAGACTGGAAGGATCCTCATCCTCATTGGGCCTACTCTTCAAGGAAACATCGACTAGGATAAGGACAACTGCTCTCCTTGAGACCATGTGACACCAAAACCCATAGCCAGTCAGAAAACAAAGGTCAGAGGATCCTTGTACATCCTTGCTGGTAGTGCCCTGCAGAAGGGCACCGAACCCTGAGAGCAAGTGAGGACAAAATTCCATCTAGAAGGGCACCTGGCTGACTCAGTCTGTCAAGGATCCGACTCTTGATTTCAGCTCAGGTCATGATCTTATGGTTCATGAGATGGAGCCCCACATTGGGCTCTGCAATGATAGTGTGGAGTATGCTTGGGATTCCCTCTCTCTCTCTCTCTCTCTCTCTGACCTTCCTCCACTCACGCATGATCTCTTCATCTCTCTCTCTCAAAATAAATAAATAAACATTTAAAAAAGGGGGCACCCTTTCTAATTTGTATAAAGTCACTAAAAGGCTTTATACCATTTATGGCCATTCTAAAAAAGTTTAATTTCTTATTCAGTTATACCATCCCAAATCCCAAGACTACATACATTTAGACCAGTAACCTAGAGACTTTTAAAGTAGTAACTATGTAAATATAGTTGACTCATTCACTTACAACACTCACACATTCATAATTTCTTTATATAGACAGCGCTGTGCTGATTATGGTGAGCGATAACAGAGCTTACCATCTAATAGACATAATGACAAGTATCATAAACAGTAGGGCAAAAGAGAATAAATATCTTAATGAGCATTCTTGACAACATCAAGAAACTTGCTGCCTAGGTCACAGTCAGGGCAGCTGTACCACACCAGCAAAGAAAAAGGTTCAATACCTTCATCTAAACAAGACAAAAGGAAAAACAACACTATCATCAGATTTAAATACAAAGTACACTTGAAAGTTAAACTCAACTAGTAGTTTTGGAGGCAACACGGTTTACTCTTTAAAGCAAAAGTTCAGATTTTTAGAACTTGCAAGGTCTAATCTTGGTTTAGCCACAGAATCACTGGGCCATTCTAGGAAAATATGCAAAATACACCCAGTCTTCATTTGTGCGTCAGGGAGAGGGTTTAATCAATAAGTAAGAGGTAGAATGAGAAATCTACACTAGCTAATGCAGAGTGTTTCTGTAAATTAAAGCCACCCCCTGCCTTGGCCGTGGATTAGAAGGAGGAAGGACCAAGGTAGCTTTAAACGTGATCACCAAGCAAAGCAGTAAAACAAAGAAAAGCAGAAGACTGTACTTTAAAAACAAAGAAAAGCAGAAGAAAACACCATTTCAGGAAAAGAAACACGTGGCCTAAAAGTAAAGGGACCTCACATAAAACCTTCAAGGAAAAGCTGATAAGAGATACAGATAGAATGACTCTATGTGTCTATATATTGGTAGCCAGTCAATACAGTTCAATGTTAGAGGCAGAGAACTACCTTTTAGATTGGGGGGGTGGGGGTGGGGAAGGGAAGGAGGGCCTATGTCCCTGGAACTATGAGAGGCAACTTACATTTATTATTTCATTTAATCCTCACAGCAAACTGCCAAGTTAAATCTCACTATCCCTACTGGACAGAAAACTGTTCTAGAACACAGCCTCAATCTACTTCCATCAAGCCAACTGGGCAATGGGGATGGCAATGAGGGAGGACTCCAGAGGCACCTCCTGTAACCAAGAGCTGCTGAGGAAACAGAACAAGATAGTTTTAAGATGCTTACCAAATATGGTTCATTCTACCAACTCTAAAAGACCCAAATATAGTATGGACTTGCACTTGACCATAGCCCTGGTGGCACATATCCACTGCCAATTGTCTCCAGTTGATAAGAATGCATAGACTCATAGCTATTTGCAGACCAGCTGAAGTTTACTCAGATAACAAACATCCAAGTACATCCAACATGGAAAAGCCACTTGAGATAAGAATACCACCTCAACAAATTTCAGACTTGGGATAGACCACACTTGAGAATCGACCAGAATGGGGGTTACCTAAAAGTAAGTCTTCATTTAGCTTGTCTATAATATGGTTATTCTATTCTTAGGTTCTTTACTTTCCCATTTTATTTAAGAATTAATTAGGTGTTTTTTATTAACACCTTCTAATAAGAGGCTACAAAAAAACAAACAAACAGATAAAAACCAGATCTAAGCCATCAAAAGCAACTGATTATCCAAAAAGTTAAGAGACTTAAACTGTACATATAAAACTACAGTCTATTTTCTGTTAAGAAAAAAAGCTCATGAAAGTTGTTCATTAACTGATACTTTGAAAATTGGATTCCATTTGTTCATTCATTCCACAAATGTTTATTGAGCAATTGTTAAATGCCTAGAACTACTACTTTAGGTGTGGGAAACCAGAGATAAAAGACATTTCCTTTCCTCAAGGAAATAACATCTAATGGAGAAAGAATAAACAACCATAATAACAATGCAAGGAGGTGAGCACACGTGTGATGGAGACATAGAGAAAGGGCTCCTCACCCAGTCTCATGGAGTCAGGGATGGTGAGGTTTGGAAATTGTGAATAGAGGATAAGTCCAGGTAGAAAGAACAAAATGGATCATTTCCACTTCTGGGCACAGTGGAATAACAGGGCAAGTTGTCAAGACCTCAACAACAGGCAGCAAAGGGCAGGGACCTCTCAGAGAAAAGGAACAAACAAAGTGACTCCTACAAGCCCCCACTTACTACCTGAGAGGGTCTCCAGTGGGGGAGGCGTGTGGGGCCAGGGAGAAGGCAAGTGGACATCCTGACTTGAGTAAACAGAGCTAACAGT
Source organism: Panthera pardus (assembly GCF_024362965.1). NCBI lineage: Eukaryota > Metazoa > Chordata > Mammalia > Carnivora > Felidae > Panthera > Panthera pardus. The sequence continues at coordinate 54,428,037 of NW_026526666.1, forward strand.
CACGGGAGACCAAGGCAACTAGAATCTGTCCCATGGACAGAGCCAAATATTCTAAGAGATTATGTAGATTTAAGAGACCTGGATTTTTATATCTTCTCAATAAATAAAAGTATTAACTGGTAAAAAGAAAAGAGAAGAGAACCAGAGAAGGAAGACCTGCACAGAGACCCAAAGGAAGTTCTCCTCAATCTTCAGTGGAATACTGCTCAGGGCATGCATGTAAGGCCACTACCCAAGGCTGGGTGAAAAAACAGCCAAAAGGATGGTTCCAACTGGAAAATTCTATGATTCCCCAAACATTGGGTAGAGTACATAGAAGGGTTTTGTCTCTGTCATGAGGAATGATTAGTCCTCGGCTGAATATTGTGCCAGTCTTGTCTCACAAATCTTAAAAGACCCAAAAGAATCGGATTGCTTCTAAGCAGCTTCAATACATCCCAGAACAAATAAAATTTACAGAAATACAAAAATATCTAGCATCCAACAAGGTAAAATTCGTATCTTATATCCAATCAACAATTACTGGGCAGGCAAAAAGCAAGAACACAAGACTCCTGAGGAGAGGAAAATAAATCAATCAAAAGGTACAGAACTGACAACAGATGTGAGAATCAGCAGACAAGGACATTAAAACAGTTTTCGTAACCACATCCCACATGTTCAAAAATAAGTAGAGACACTGAAGATATAAAAAAGACCCAAATTAAATTCCCAGGTGAAATCTACAATGTGTAAAATGAAAAATATTCTGGATTGGATTAACATCAGATTAAGTGTTGCAGAAAGTAAAGATTAGTGAACTTGAAAACACAAAAATCGAAACTATCCAAAATGAAACACAGAAAATACAATTTAAAATATAAACAGAAAAATTGTAATATTTAATTATTATTAATAATAAACATCAATATCAATAAATTTTAATATTTAATAAAATGTAATATTTATCTGTCATCTATTTATAGCCTTTATGTGGAAACAAATTACAATAAAAAATAAAGTCATAAAATAATTGAAAACCAGAAAATATAAAACAGAAAAAAAATGTCATGAGGCACTACATAATTAATTGCCAAATAGCACACATAACTGTTTAGAGGAGAGGAAAAGATAATTTCAGTCAGGGAGATCAGGTTAAGAATGGTCAAAGGGAAACATCTGAATTGTCTGTTTCATAAGTGAGTATTTTCATATAATTTAAAGCATTGTCATTAGTATACATATAGAAATGCAACTTTTTTCCTTTCTTATTCATTCATTCACCATTAAGCAGCATCCACATGCCAGATACTAGCTAAACCCAGGCATGTTCTGTCAGTACCCTGATGAGTTTATAATCCAGAGAAGTGAAAGAAAAATGGTTACTAACTAGCCTTCAAGATAAACTCCTAATGGATGTGTGTTCAAGTGCTGTGAAAAGGGGGCACTTCACTCTTTGAGAGAAAGGAAGCAAAGAGAGAAGAAATTCACGAGACAGACAGTTATCACCCATTTCTAAAATCTCCATCCTGTCCTGCATCCAGATTTGGCTGCCAGAAAGTGCTGCTGGAAAGTAAGTGAAAAGTCCACCAAGTAAAGAAGGAAGAAGCCAAGCACTTTTTCAGTGGATTGCAATTCACTAATCAATGTGAGGAGGAAGTCAGGAACCTCCTCCTTCTAGGCAATCAGCCACACCTAAATGGTGCTAAGATTTAGAGAAGCCCTGACAGGTTTGTTAGAGAAGTGACTTAAAAGAGATGGGCAGTAGACAGTAATATGTCCTATATTCTTAGCTTCTGTGAATAAAAAATTTAAAGCAGAAGATTGTCATGAGATTTGGTATCTGTTATTTTCATTAAAAAACAAAGACACTGGGGGTCCATCAGCAGCTCAGTTGGTTGAGCATCAGACTTTTGATTTGGGCTCAGGTCATGATCCCAGGGTAGTGGGATGGAGCCCTATGTCAGGCTCCGAGCTCAGTGTGAAGACTGCTTAAGATTCTCTCCCTCTCCATGCCCCCTTTCTCCCTGTCTGCTCCTCTCTCCTGCTTGCACACTCTCTCTAAAATTAAAAAGAAGAAGAAGAAGAAGAAGAAGAAGAAGAAGAAGAAGAAGAAGAAGAAAAACAAAGACACTTGGTTTCCTGAAGCTAGCAATCATTAAACACTATGCATTATGAAAATCTAGAAGGAAGTTTCATGATCCGAATCCAACACCCACATTTTACAGATGGGAACACTGAGACCCAGATCGCATTAGAGGCAAGACCAAAACCACACAGAAGGTTAGGGACAACACTCGCTAAAATTCATGTCATCCTACTTCTGAGAAGCTGGCAATCTTTATACTAAATCATGTTGCTTTTATCTCTTAGGGTGAACCAATTCATGCTGGGATTTTAATAGAGAATTATACTAATATAAGAAAAGGTATATTTGGATGTGGAAACAGATGGTTTATAATAAGCTTTAGGTTAATAGTTTTCTAAGAATGAGTGTCTCACTAAGAAAATCTCATACTGGGAAAATTTTCATTTAAGTTCCATTTACAGTGAAAGACTCCTTAATGTGTCCCCGGTGCACTGTTTAATGTTCAATTTATAGCCTATTTTGCCAAGAAAGAAACAAGGTATAGGAGCAAAGTGTGAACAAAGATTCTTGCTCTGCTACACACAAAATCCATGACTTTGGGCAGGATAATTAACCTCTCGTTTTTCTCATCTGTAAAATGAGGCTAATAATAGTACCTACTTTCTGAATTTTGAGAGTTTGCTGAAATAACGTGATGCAAAGCACATTGCCAGCCACATCAGAGGCGTTTGAGAAACATCAGAAACAGTTGTTGCTTAAGTTGATGATTGTGACGGTGGGGGTAGAGGGGTCATGGTATTATTATATTGAGGTTCTTGCACACTGGATAGCTTTTTTCATTCTGGATCTCAAAGAAAACTCAGGTGCCTATATGCCAGGCACTGACAATTAAGTTACATTTATCCTTAGAATTCCTCACCCTAAAAGTTTGTGTTTTTCCATAAATTTAACCTTACTCAACATTTGTCACAATTATTTAGCTTATAATAATAATAATACTTTTCTAAGTCTGGGAGGCACAAATTTCGTTGCCATTTATGCTGTAAACACTGGGTCGCCGAGCTTGGTAATAAAACATAAGAGTATCACGCTTTTTCCATCTCTGCAATGTTCTCACATAAAAGCTGGGCTCTATTACAAGTGTCAGCCTGAGTTTCCCATGGTGAAACTATGTGGTAATGCTGAACTGTCATGCTACAGATTTGTCCTAAAAGTAGGATGTGAATTCTACCCTCTCCTAGTGAAAATGATCTGGTTCATTTTTGAATTTTTTCCCTTCCATCAATACCCAAAGGAACTGGTTTGCATTAGTGAGTAAGTGCCTACAAAGGTTTCTTCCTCTTCTAGACAATTAATTTATATCATGGAAGACAAATATTGGCACATCTGGACAAACTCAGCATGAGTCTAAAAACCATGAAATTTCCCAAGGCATCTGTGAATAAAAACACCTCTCCACGTTTTGCAGAAATGACAGACTGAGGCAGGGGGTGGGAGGAGGGGGTGGTTGGAAAATGGGCACGAGAACCCTCTTCAGTGATGTGAAGGGCTGTCATGTGAAAGAGGGCGCAGGCTTCTGATGCTGAGTGCTCAGGAGGGCAGAATGAGAATAAATAAACGTGTGGAAAAGGTGCAGAGGGACCGCTTTCCGCTCTATATAGGAGAGCTTCCCAGGGCAAGGGTGCGCACATGCCTGTCCCAGCACAGTGCAACAGACTGGGGCAAATGCAGGCAGCACCATTGACTGGCCCCTCAGGTGGGGCAAGTTTTTTAACCTATCTGAACCCTCCACTATCAATCACAGCAGTTATTTCTACCTTCCATCGTTGCCCCCACATTGAAAGAAAATGAAGATATTTGATACCCAGTGTAATAAACATTACGATTATTCCCAGTCTTATTGTTGCCTCTGACAAATAGTATGGGTTTGTCAGATGCCTTTGGAATAGGATAATCTGCATGACCTAATGGTTAAAATCTTCCCGGTTGTGCTTTCCACCTCTTTCTTGGTCTTAAAACCTAGAGACGGTAGGTTGAATTGCTCTATACTCAGCTTTGCCACTGCTTCTATGTAAGATGCTGGTCTAGTTGTTTTCCATCTTTCCTGGATATTTCTAATGGCAGTACATAAAGAAAGACACTTATCATCCACCAACTTTAACCCAGGAAAGGATTATAGGAATTATCTAAGAAATTATTACAAATCATTTTTCATATACAGGTGTTCCCCCTTTGCCCAACACATGTTTTGTGTAAATCAGATTCTTTTTTCCAACAAATGAGCTTATAATTGTTTGCATATGTTTATTATTTTATTCCAAGAATATTACTATATGACCATAAAAGAAAATTCATAAAACAGAAAAATCAAGCAGTGAGAGCAATTTATATATTGCTGTTCTGTCTCCCAAGTTGTCTTAATGTAAGTGACAATGATCTTTCTCTACATAATTTTAATTTTGATTGCAATTTTAAAGGTGACTTCTTAGCATTTTTATCTGCTCTTCACTTAGTCATGGCTCCTGCATAAGTTCCTCTGTTCTCAAGACAAACTGAGTACCAGTGACTCAAAAACCATTTTAAAGACCAAGGGGCATCAGTATTTAGAAACATGGAATTTTGAGACCAAAAAAAAAAAATTAGCATTTGAAGAAAGAATGAGTAATGCCACCTCTCATTTTATGGATGAGAACACGAAAGCCCGAAGACAAGCTGACAGCAGTCTCTGCTAGAGCAGAGACCCAGGTCAGTCTCTTACAAGGAATCCACTGTAGGTCAGGCCATAGTGACCATCACTACCCACCTCCAAACATGGATTCTATGAGTTTGATTTTGCACTTTTATTTTCCTTTGGAAGGTCCATAAGAACGTGTTCTATGCATGCATTGCAAGCTAATTAAGGCCAAAGTAGCCTTTGAGGACGATGACCCTACCCAACCAGAAACTCAAACCTGCCTTACAATAGAGCTAGAACAGGAGGAAAAGAAGAAAAATCCCCAGCCTTTTCTCAACATCTTTACTCAACTTTTGGCATATCTTTGTGCATCCCAATTATCATAGTGTATACCCATCGAATAAGCAAAAACTAAAAGTACTTCTAATACAAAGAGTTGGAATAGCTGAGGAGCATAAGGAAATGCTACAGTAGACAGGAGTTCTCATTGGCATAGGGCATTTGGAACACAATTCAGTGATATTGAGGAAGGACAGAAACACTCATACTCCACTGTACTCCTAGGTATATGGCCTGGAGAAATGTTTCCACAGGTTCACAAAAGGTCAAAATGTTTCACAGCAGCATTGTTTATAATACCAAAAAAAAAAAAAAAAAACCCAGGAGAATGAATATGTTAATTGTTAAATGGTCATATAATAGAACAGTTACTGTATGTCAGTTAAAATAACTTTCTAAATTAACATGAAGTTCCTAAATTAACAAGGTTAAATATCAAATGCTTAAAGCTGAACAACAAGAGGAAGCTGTGAAAGATCAGGTACAGTAAGTTACCATGAATATAAAGTTTAAAAATCAGTAGGACAATGCCATATATCATTTGTGGATTTATACATACTTAGCACCAAAGTATAGAAGCACGCATGGAAATGAAAAGACACTAAATTTAGCTGAGAGATGACCTCTAGAGAAGAAAATAAACAGGATTTAAGAAGGGTACATGGAGAGCTTCCATTGTATCTATAAAATTTTCTTTCTTAAAAAATATCTAAGGGGCGCCTGGGTGGCTCAGTTGGTTAGGCGACTGACTTCGGCTTGGGTCATGATCTCACGGTCTTTGAGTTCGAGCCCAGCGTCGGTCTCTGTGCTGACAGCTCAGAGCCTGGAGCCTACTTTAGATTCTATGTCTTCCCCTCTCTCTACCCCTCCCCTGCTCACGCTTTGTGTCTCTCTGTCTCTCAATAATAAATAAACGTTAAAAAATTTTTAAAAAAATATCTGAGGCAAATCAGGCAAAGTGTTTGTATCTGAAAAGGAATTTGTCTGGGTTTTTTTTGGTTTTGCTTTTCTTTTTTTTAATGTTTGTTTATTTATTTATTGGGGCGGGGGGGGTGGGGAAGAACAGAGGGAGAGAGGGAGAGGGAGAATCCCAAGCAGACTCCATGCTGTCAGTACAGAGCCCAACATGGGGTTCAATCTCACAAACTGTAAGATCATGACCTGAGCCCAAAATCAGGAATCAGAAACTAAGCCAACTGAGCCGCCCAGGCACCCTGGTTTTGTTTTTCTGTATGCCTACAATATTTCAAAAATTTTAAAAAGAAAACAAAGCATGATGGCTTAGCCATGGATTGGTCTAGATATCCAGAAGTCTGAGAAGGTATGAATAACAATCATCCACCCACTATTTCTGGCATAGTAATAAGTCTGATGGCCATCACTACCTTTGATTCCCTATGCCCCAGCACAATGCCTAGTCAAAAGCAATACACACTAAATGTTGAATGAACAAATAACCAAATGAACTCAATGGGTTGTTATATATGTCTTTGATTAATAAAAATGGGGGAAAAACAAATCATTATTGTTAATAATTTGAAATTCAAACTATTTCTAAATATGGGTTATGGAGAGCTCTTCTAAAAGGCATCATTAGTAGAAAAAATATTGAAAACAAGTAGACAAAGTAATCTTTGAAGATCTTTGTATCCCTAAAATTCAGCACTCTTTCCTTATTTCAGAGGCAGGCATAGCACACTCACCACATTCTACTCATCTAAAGGATCAGGAGTTCATTGCCATAACAGACCCCAGGATACGGCAAATAGCCTGAAATACAAATAAGTTGTAGGGTAAGTCAGTCAATTAAAGTGCTCTTCTGAGCCTTATGTGAAGAATTCCCAGAATTTCTGTGCCTTGTTTACCAGGTGCGTTAGGATTCTAAATCATTCCGTCTTCATGAATATAAGTTGTTCCCAAACTTTCCTAAAAATGCTAGAATGTAACAAAAAATTGCCTGTGTGATCATCATGATTTCAAATGCCCCCTCATTATAGGGGAGTATACAGACTCAGTGAAATCAAGCAGAAATCTGCTACCATGCATTTTTGCCATTGTTTTTTCACAAAAATCCAAGTGAATTTAAAAAGAACCAAAATAAGATACGTGATACACTCACCCAAGCCTAGTAATTAAATTCAAAAACCAGTTTAAAATAGTGTAAGCAAACAGAATAATTTTAGAAAGTACCACAGACCTCTACTATCTGAAATGAGGTGGATGTTTTCTACTGTTTTCTTTATGTTATTAAAATATTAATTTACTTTTAAATATAATCCAGGAGCTTCCTTCAAAATATCTTCCCCATGAAGTGGGGAGCATATAGTTATAGTGTCCCTTTAAAGTTTAACAAAAGAAGGATTCAAATGGAGTTACCTTCACTCTCAAAAGTTTTTTTTCAAATGTGTAACAGGATCTTACTGCAGTCACTGGGTCTGCTCTCCACACAAAGAAAGGCTGGAAAACATTTGTGTTATGCTTCTGGAGTTAAAAATGAAGAAGCCTTTTCCTTTCCATCAGTTCTTTGTTATTAATAAGGTGGCCACACTAAGCCAGAAATTATAACCATCTGCTTTGGCCATTAAATGCAGATTCAAAGGCTTAATGATAAAGTGACCTCTTTATTAATAACAGAAAGCGACAAGTGGCCGTTTTCTCAGAGCATGCAAGGAAATAAATCAATCCATAAGTTCAGGTTGATGGTCTACCTCAGCAAAGTTTTCTTTTCTATTTGGCCTTCATGTTTTTAATCACTAGGTAAACAAAATGGGAGCTCTCAAAAGCTTTTCCAGGAGTTCTATTTACCTCTACTATTGATGAGATGCCACTCACCACCTCACATAATTTGAAGACACCACCTTTTATTTCCTCATCACAAAAGATCATTGGATGCATCATCCAACCAATGAGTAGACACATGGGACTTATTTCCTATAAAGATTATGTCTGAATCAAGGCCTAAAACAAAGGAGGTGTGTGGGAAAGCCACAGATCTGTAGGAGGAAACAATAGTAGAGTCACGACAGCTGTACTTTAATATTTCAGTAACACAGCGCCATGTTTTCTTTAATTCATAAATTAGAATTTTAATTATCAGCTTGCTACATTATAGTGGCTTTCAGCTGAAGTGGGTCTTACCGACCCAGCCAGCCTTGTAGGACAGACAGAAGTTCTTTGTTGCACTGCCAGACGCACAGAGACGCTGGCGTGGCAGCTTTCACGTCCTCTGCCTCAGATCCTTCTGGCAGGAAGCCTCCACCACCACCTAGAGCACAGGAATCTCTGGGAGATGAATCTCCCTGGCACTTGTCCAAGGGGCTTTAGTACTGGAAGGACCAGAAAGACCTCTTTACAAACCTCATCTTTCCCCTAATCCAATCCATAGGCTATAACCCCTCAAAACAGCAAAAGAGTGAACCGGTCTATCTGAGCTAGGTCACGAAGGATAAGTAGGAGTTCTCCGGTGAAACACTTTGTAAAAGATGTGGAAAACACTCCTTTCCTCCTTTCCTACCACAGAGGGGATTCTTCAAATCCTGTCTTCACTGCAAAGTTGAAATCCTCTAAAAACCCACATCCCAAAGCAAGCCATCAGCACCTCTCACCTGCCAGCACTTCTTGCCTCACTCCGTTGCTTCTTCTCTCCCGGGTTCCCCTCACTGGTTCCCTCACTCCTGCCACACTAGAGAAGGCAGTCCTATCTACCAGGGAAGAAGATGACCTCTGTAGGACTGAGAGGGCAGAAGAAAGAACACCAGACTGAGAATTCAAACAGAGACCCTTGGGAATCAAACTGAAGGGTCATCAGGGAACTCAGTCTGTCTATACCCTCATCAAAAGAAAGAAACTTCCTGGGGCGCCTGGGTGGCTTAGTCAGTTGAGCATCCAACTCTTGATTTTGGTTCAGGTCATGATCCCAGGGTGGTGAGATCGAGCCCCACATTGGGCTCTTGCTTAAGATTCTCTCTCTCTCTCTCTCTCTCTCTCTCTTTCTCTCTCTCTCTCTCTGCCCCTTCCCCACTTGGGTGTGCTCACTCTCTGAAAGAAAGAAAGAAAGAAAGAAAGAAAGAAAGAAAGAAAGAAAGAGAAACTTCCTTCTCCCCAGCCAGAACTAAACATGACCGAAAGAAAGAAAGAAAAAGAAACTTCCTTCTCCCCAGCCAGAACTAAACATGACCCACAACACAAGGAGTGGGAGAAAGGATGCTTGCCTACCAGCCAAATCCAACAAATCCACCCTGGAGACTGAGATAGGTCACCCCTCCTAGGCATGAGGTCAGGAATCCAGTGGAGTCCTTGCTCTGCAGTAACAAGCCATGTGACATTAAGTCTCATTATCCTTCCCCATAAAATAAGAGAGCAGGGTGGGGCACTTGGGTGGCTCAGTTGGTTAAGCATCCAACTTTGGCTCAAGTCATGATCTCATGGTTCATGCTCTGATGCTTTGATGTTCCTGCATCAGGCTCCACAGTGGCAGTGTGGAGCCTGCTTAGGATTCTCTCTCTCTCTCTCTCTCTCTCTCTCTCTCTCTCTGACCCTTCCCTGGGTGCACTCTCTCTCCCTCTCTCCCTCTCAAAAATAAAGTTGCAAAAACTTTAAATAAACTTCAAAAAAAAGTTTAAAAAATAACAGAGTTGGGGCACCTGGGTGGCTCAGTCGTTTGAGCGTCCGACTTCGGCTCAGGTCATGATCTCGCAGTCCGTGAGTTTGAGCCCCGTGTCGGGCTCTGTGCTGTCAGCTTGGAGCCTGGAGCCTGCTTCGGATTCTGTGTCTCCCTCTCTCTCTGCCCCTCCCCCACTCATGCTCTGTCTCTCTCTCTCTGTGTGTGTGTGTGTGTCAAAAATAAATAAACATTTAAAAATTTTTTAAAAAAATAACAGAGTTGGGTGAGGTCACACCAAAAGTTCCTCGCAGCCTTGGTGTTCTATAATTTTCAGTCCTTTACCTGGTACCTCAGTTTCCTCAAGTATA